>NW_020175192.1:5050670-5091680 GCF_003031525.2 Neophocaena asiaeorientalis asiaeorientalis
CAGGAGGATCCTCCAGGTGCAGGTTGGGGCTTAATTCTTCTTTTTCTTGCCATCCTTGTAATCTGCATACCTTCCCCTTAAAATGGTCCTAGTTTCTCTGGGCATCTTCCCTGGAGCATCTTTGAAATGCTAACTTACCTAGTGAACCTTGACCCGTCAGAGACAATGGCTACTGAGTCAATTTATCCACGAGCCCGGAGCATGGCCTTCTAGCTCAGCAATCAGACCAGAAAAGCCACACGCATCCGGAGTGGAGGCCACCAAGCACAGCTACTCCCTCTTCCCTGACCCCTAGGGCAACAGTAGGGCATCCGCATGAGGGCCCTGGGAGAAGAAGAGGTACACAGTCTTAGTCTTTGGGGGGAAGAAAGGTATATACCAGCCCCAGCCTTTGGGGCACTTAAATCCAATCAGTGTTCATCAAGCCCCAGACAGAGAAGGCTCAAGGCACCAGATGAAAACCTGAACTCTGGGGAGCCCCAAGGTTGATCCTGATTTCCTAGAGCTGCAGCTTTAACCCATTATGAAGGCAGCTCTGTAGTGGGAGCCCAGACCAGCCAGCCCACCAGTGAGCCAGGGCAAGAGCTTTGGTAGGGCGAGTCAGCCCCAGGCGCCCAGCTGACCGGCTCCTGTGTGCCTCGCCGTGTTGTGTGAGTAACCCCAACCCTGCTGACAGCCGGTCACCCTGCGACAAGTGTCTTCTAACTCGAGGATGAGAGACAGGGATGCTCATCTTTCTCTTGGGGAGTCCCCAGATGTGCAGCGACTTCAGCAGGTGGCTGTGAAGTTCTCCAAGCCAAAGTCATTTGAATTCACTGGCATTTTTTTTTAATTAACACCTAATCAGAGAGTACTTAGTGGGAGCCAAGTAGAAGGAAAGATGTCACAAATTTTACAAATTCCTCTTTGTTTTAGTTGTCATATTTGATTGACACATTTACACAATTCATTCATTTCAACAGATACCCACCATGTGCTTAGTTCTGTGTGATGTCCCTGAGCTTCGAACAGGAATCAGGCAGGGCCTTGGCCTGACAAGGTCTCGATTTGGTTTACGAGGCCGGTGATTGTCAGAGTGTGTGAACAATAGTGTGTGTGGGACTAACAGAGGTGCTGTGGCAGCCCATGTAGGGTGCTAACACTGCCCGGGGTGTCAGGAAAACGTGCGGAAAGATTGGGAGGAATTCACCAGGACCTAAAAACAAGAAGTGCGGGGAGGGGTGGTGGGCACAGAGTTACAGAGGCGTGGGGAAAGGTGATGCCTTCAGGAGTCACCTTCCGCAGACCGGGACCTCACCCCGGGTGTCCGGCTGAGGCAAACCACGGGATGCTGGTGCTCTGCCTGGTCCAGGAAATTTCCCGGCACTTTCTTAGTGAAATTTCTTCTCCACCCACACTGGGTCAATGTGCACATGTCTGATAAGCACCGCAACAGGTATGTGGCCTTCAAAGTCACCTACGTCATCCTATTTGGGATGCTAAAAGTAACTTACCCATCTGCTGCCTGCCCCATCTCACCTGTCCAGACAGAAGGTGGGCAGGTGGGCCGCGTCAGAAGCAGGAGTTGGCAGAAGGGGACTCTGGAAATTTTGCAGCGTTTGAGTAACTATCCACTGGCTTCCAAGCGTATTGGGAGACAAGAGTCTTGCCCCACAAAGACATTGGCCTAGAGGACCCTCCAAAGGAGAAGAGAGGACAGCCAGTGCTTATTGATGGTCCACTCTCCGTCAGCCCAGTGTCAGCTGCTTCTTGTATGTTACCGTCATCTCTGCTTAAAGAGGAACTCCAGGATGCTTAAAGAGGAACTTCCAGCCCCCCAGCTGGAAGGGCTTAGGTCAACCCCATGCCCACACCCGTCGGCACTCACACCGCCCTCCCTTCACCTTCCTGGCTTCCCCCTCACCCCCTCACCTGCACCACCTTGGCTGCTGGGTTTGGAGGGGCCTCATTCTGGGCTGTGATCCCTCCTTTCCACACAACTGCTCCAGCGGGAGCTGTCAGCACCGGCACACACAGGAGCGGGTGTTCACGAACATTCGGAACTACCTTCCTTTAACGACGATAACGTGCGGATCCTTGAACAGGTAGCACATTTGTGTATTTTTTTCCAAGACAAGCCCTCACTTGCATGCATCAGAGAAAAGGAATATGGGACAAAAGACACAGAAGAAAATCAGGTTTGGAAATTAAATCCTTACACGTTTAAAAAAAAATGAAACTAACAGGGAATTCCCTGGCGGTTCAATGTTTAGGACTCCGCGCTTTCACTGCTATGGCCGGGGTTCAGTCCCTAGTTGGGGAGTTAAGATCCCGCGAGGCACAGCCAAAAAGTAAAATAAAGTAAAATGAAATATAACTGGGCATTTGTAGTAAAGAAAAAAAGAAACCAACAAATTCCTAACCCTTTTTTCCACACACAAGTATCCCCGTGGAACCCTAGAGTTTGGGGTCCCCCTGTGATAGGACATGATGTCCACTTACTTCAATGCCTCTGAATGTCCGCCGCTCTGTAACACATGCACCTTCTCAGGGCATGGTTCCCTGGCCCGCCATGTCCTACGAGGCACCCGATCTCTCTTCTCACTTCCTCCCCACCCTTCCCCACACACCACCCCCCAAGCCAAGGCAACAGGAAGTTCTTCTGACTCTTCTGACTTCTGCTCCGTTCAGAAAACACTGCCTTTAGCTCATTTCTCCTGAACCTTCAGTCCCAGAGATGCTATTGTTTCTCTGTTTTTTAGAAGTTATCACCCGTGAGTCATCTCTTCATTTTCACTCTTCTTCTCTCTCTCTCTAGTCTCCTACTTATGCCCCATTCAAGGATGTGAGAGTTCAACCTTATCTTTGACTCGAGACATGAAAGAAGGGTGAGGGAGACAAGTCCGTGTGTGACCACACAGAGGATGCAGGGCAGAATCAGAGAGGAGGTAGAGGGCTAAGGAGTCGGGGTGGGTGTACGGAGGGAGTTGGGAGGGAAGCTGATGAGAGGAAAGAGCTGAAACTCTGGAGTTAGACTTCACTTTTTCCCCTATGCTTCAGTTTCCTTTTCCATAAAATGGGAAAGATAATACCCAACAGGAAAGGTTAGTAAAGGACTAACTGGATGCGTAGTACTTTACCTACTTGACCTCACACTCTGACTCCCTTTTTTTTTCTTAACAAGTGAAGAGATTAGAGCTTCAAGGTGAAGTAACTTGCCCAAAGCCACACGACTGGTAAACAGCAGAGCGGAGATCCAAACCCAAGCTGGTCTGCTTCCCCCACCCCTGCTTTTAGTCACCACCGATGCTGTGATGCTGCCTCACACTTTATATCCGGCATCGAATTCTCAGGAGCACCATGTCCTCAGCTGACAAATCACAGCTACTGCATCTCAAGGAAGGAGTATGTACCTCCCAATCTTAATCATCTCTAGGAGAGAGATCCTTTCCCCCCTAACCATTCCCCCCTCACCCACTCCTCTTTATCACTTAACATACAGGTTGGTCAACAACCTGCCAGGTTAACTATGACTCTATTATTGCCAGAGCTGCGATGCCCCAGAGGGGAACGGATACAGGCTCCTTGAAAGCAAGGACCATTTATTCCCTTCAGATCTATCTCCTCAGCTAGTGAGGCATTTACTAACTGCCCAATTAAATACAGTCATCCTTGGTCTCTTGGTAGGGGGTAGGGGGATTGGTTCCAGGCCTCCCGAGGATACCAAAATCCGAGGATGCTCAAGACCCTTACATAAAATGGCGTAGTATTTGTGTATAACCTATAACACATCCTCCCTTATACTTTAAATCATCTCTAGATTACTTAGAACTAATACAATGTAAATGCTGTGTAAATCGTTGTAAACACAATGTAAATACTATCGCAAATTCAGCAAAGCAAAAGTTTTGCTTTTTGGAACTTTCTGGATTTTTTTCTTCTTGCATATCTTCAGTCCGCGATTGGTTGAAACACTGATGCAGAACCCACGGATACAGAAGGCAACTGTAGTTATTTGTTGATATCCAGCCAAGACAAGGACTGGTAAATGATGGGAGTAACCATATTTCTCATAACGTCTGTGGTTCACTGTGAGATCCTGCCTTCTTAAAATATGTCACTGGCAGACAGGCCACTGAACAGCCTCTGAGTCCCAGGTGCCATTCAATTCTGAATTCTCAGGGGACCCCAGGAGCCTGGGGCAGATAGAGGAGGGAGAAACATATATCATCTCATAACGTTCGTGTGGATTTTAAGTGTTTAGTTTTTTTTTGGTTTGTTTTTTTTTTTGTGGTACGCGGGCCTCTCACTGTTGTGGCCTCTCCTGTTGCGGAGCACAGGCTCTGGACGCGCAGGCTCAGCGGCCATGGCTCACGGGCCCAGCCGCTCCGCGGCATGTGGGATCTTCCCGGACCGGGGCACGAACCCGCGTCCCCTGCATCGGCAGGCGGACTCTCAACCACTGCGCCACCAGGGAAGCCCTAAGTGTTTAGTTTTAATCACAATTGGTAGGTTTCATTTTTTAAAAAATCCTTAGAAGTAATTTACATGAAAACATGTCCTCACCAAAATTTGCATGTGAACGTTCATAGCAGCATTATTCAGAATAGCCAAAAGTGGGAAATAATCCCAATGTCCATCAACCGATGAATGGATACATGAAATGTGGTTATCTCCATAAAATAGAATATTATTCAGGAAAAAAAAATGAATGAAGCACTGATACATACTACAACATGAAGGAACCTTGAAAATTATGCTAAGTGAAAGAAGCCAGACACAAAAGACCGTACATGGTATGAGTCCATTTATATGAAATATCCAGAGAGAGAAAAAGCAGATTTGTAGTTGCCAGGGGCTAGAAGGAGATGGGGAAAATGGGGAATGACCGCTAATGTGTATGGGGTTTATTTGAGGGTGATGAAAATGTTCTAAAATTGAGCATGGTGACGATTGCACAACTCTGAGAATATACTAAAAAATCATTGAATTCTACAGTTCAAATGGGTGACTCATATAGTATATGAATTATACCTCAATAAAACTGTTACAAATAAAAAATAATTTACAGTGAACACAATTGTTTTCTTACAATTGATACTGACTTCAGTTATGCCAACCATTGAGATGTCTTCTCTTCTAAGGTAGCTCTTTTTCACCTTGTTTACTCTCAAATCAGCTCCTTTTCAAGGACACTTACTGATTTTATTTTCCTTTCAAGCCCACAAAAAAAAGGCACAAGGATTTTTTTTCAAATCTGAGATGTTTTTATGATCAAAGTGATACATTGTTAAAAATTCATACAATACAGAAATACTATAATAAACATCAAATATCTACTCATAACCCCTTTCCCAAAGATTGACACTCTAATAGTTTGGTTTACAGCCTTCCTGAATTTTAATGCATATATAAATATAGGGGCTTCCCCGGTGGCGCAGTGGTTGAGAGTCCGCCTGCTGATGCAGGGGACGTGGGAATATATATAAAAATGTAATTTGCACGAACTTGATCATCCAAATACACTGTTCTGAGACCAGCTTTCTTTCTTTGACCGTCTGTCATAGATAGCTTTCAATGACCAAATGTTTTGATATACACCATAATTTTTAACACCTGCTTAATATTCTGTTGAAGAGACAACCCCCCAGTTATAGCAGTCAACACCACATTAATGTGTTATTTAAGCTGTTGTCATGGTTTTGCTATGCTAAACAAGCTACAATGGACGTTCTTTGCAATAAATTCCCAGAAATGGGAACGCTTGGCCAAAGGAGTTGCATATTTTACATTTGGATGTATATTCCTCCATCACCTTCTAGAAAGGAGGCTAATTGAGAAGATCCTACATAAAGAAGTATATTTCCTACCTGGGCATCAAGAGCCAGGGGACTGGCAAGGGGCTCCATTCAGCTGTCCATCACTCCCCACCTGGAGGCAGAGGTGGGGACATCACATCTCTTCATGATTTCTTGTGTGTTTCCACAGGTGGGAACCAGGCAAATTCTTGAATTATAGCTATGTTTTCAACTCTAAGATTCCAAGGATTTCCCCTCTCAATTTCTAGTTCATGGTGATTTCCCAATTTAGACAAAATTCATTATGTCTGAAAGTAACTAGAAGAAAGTGAACGGTCACAGAGTACACAATATGTTAGTACCGACTGAGGATAAGTTGACAGAACTAGTTAGAGCAAAAGGAATAACTTTCCGAGATTCCAAAGCACCACTTGATTTTTCTGATCTTCTCCAAAACAAGCTCATTTTCGGAACCAGGCTTTCAAGATGGTCTAACTACGTGGCCTAGCTCCATGGTAAACTTTAAAGCCTACATCCCCTAAATAAACCCCACTTTTCTCTAGTGAAACAGAAGTTATTGCCTCTTCCTCAGACATTTGGACTTTCCTGTTTTGTGTCTTTGTAGTTAATAATAAAAAGCTGACACCATTTCCTGAGAATATATTAAATGCCAGGACCCTGCTATGTGCTTTTGGTGGGATATTTAAGGTAATCTTCGAGCAGTTCTATGAGGCAAGTACTACTTCTCCCCATAAACATATAAGGGAAAATGAAGCTCAGAAAGGTTGAGTGACTTACCTAGAGCCACACAGCCATTCAGAGAAACCAGGTCATCCTAATGCCAATGCTTCTGCTCTAAATCTCTCCCCTGCACTGCCTGTCATCCCCCACTCTCTCCAGCTCCCAACAATCTAAATCCCTCAAGATGCAGCTCAGATCCCATCTCTTCTGACAGCTGCCCACCTTCAACCCAATGGAAGTTGTCTTTCATCATTCTGAATTCTTGTTGCCTGAACTCTGAAGGGAGTATTGTCCTCGACACAGTTTGCCACTCCTTTTTTCAGTTTAATTCATTCAGTCGTCCCTTTCTTCATGTCTTTTCCACGAGCCAGGCTCTGCCAGATGCCCAGCCCGCAGCCGCAGTTCTCAAGGAGGTGAGACCAGGATTGTATCTGCCCCTAGACTTCGGACTCATCAGAGGCAGGGGTGATGGTTACTCTCTGTATTCCCCGGAGCAGCGGCAGAGCCCATGAGGCACGCAGCAGACATTTCTGGATTCACTGGTGAGTTGGATGGTCAATGGCAGTGCAGGGGGAGGGCTGCTTTTCTCCCCCCAAAGCAGTGCCACTGAGTCTCTCCCTGTACCCCATGACCTGCCTATTCTGTAAATTCACCCCTTCCTGCTCTGAGGCATTTCTCCTCCCACCCGGAAGGCAGCTCTGGCCAGATCATTTATCTGCGTGCCCTGTATTCTGCAGAGAGGGACGTGCAGCCCAGCAGGTGCCAGATAACAAGCCCATTAAACCTCCGTCTCTGCTCTCGGCGTGAGCTGCAGGTGCTCCTCGGTGTTTATCTTCCCTACCAAGCAGCTGGGTGGATGACGAGGGTCTCCCTCAACGTGAGAAAAGCAGGAAAGAGACTGTACCTGTAGCCCCAGGTCACGGAACAACAGGCACGGCACCCAGTGTGGTGCCCCCCATCCTGAGTACCAGGGTTGGGCCCAGACTACAAGAAAACCAAACCCTGATGTCTACCCCCATTCATCCTTCTGACGGCTCTTCTGGCCCAAGACACACACACACACGCACACACACATATATACGGACAGCCCCTCCTTCCCTGACCCCCTGACAGGAAAACTCAAAAGAGAACACATACAGCAACTCTACTCCAAAAAAATTAATTAAAAAAAAAAGAACACAGTTGACGGAAAAGCCAAGGAAACCACCTCGTACGAGGGAACTGGGGTAGGTGGTCCCCGATCCCCATGTTGCAATTTGAGAGCATCAGGCAGGACTAACTCCTCAGCCACCTGCCACCAGAGCCTGAAAGTTCTCATTTAGGGTTGTTTTCTGAGATGGCCCCAAAGTCTCTCTTTGAGGGCTGGCTTCGTGGCACTCGGAAGGGCCCTACACGTAGTTTTACGCTCTTCTGGGGCCATATTGAGAATCTAACAATTTTTTAATGAGAGTGACCCTGTGTTTTCATTGTGCACTGGGCCCTGCGAATCACAAAGCAAGATTCTTCAGGAAATGGATGCAGGACGGAACAGGCTCTTGATGGGGGGAGAGGGGCTGGTGAGGGCCAAAGGGCTGACCCTGAGAGCTGGGGCAGCTTCACTGGCCCCGCTCAAGCCCCAGCAGCTCAGAGAACCTAACTGAAGCTGGGCCACCCTGTGTCTTGTCCCTCCGCCACCAGCCTTTCCCAAGACACCGAAGCCAGCAGAGCACTGAGAGCTTCTGGGTCTCATTGTGTCCCTGGGAAGACGCCAGAAAGCGTCCCCTGAATGTAAACTGGTGCAGCCACTATGGAGAACAGTATGGAGGTTCCTTAAGAAACTAAAAATAGAACTACCCTGTGATCCAACAGTCCCACTCCTGGGCATATATCTGGAAAAGTTGAAAGCTCTAATTCAAAAAGATACATGCACCCCAGTGTTCATAGCAGCACTATTTACAATAGCCAAGATATGAAGCAACTCAGGTGCCCATCAAGAGATGACTGGATAAGGAAGATGTGGTATATATATATATATATATATATATATACAATGGAATATTACACAGCCATAAAAAGAATGAAATAAGGCCATTTTCAGCAACATGGATGGACTTAGAGATTATCATACTAAGTGAAGTAAGTCAGACAGAGAAAGACAAATATCACGTGATATCACTTCTATATGCAATCTAAAAAAAATACAAATGAATCTATATACAAAACAGAAACAGAATCACAAACATTGAAAACAAACTTATGGTTACCAAAGGGGAAGCGGAGGGAGGGATATATTAGAAGTATGGAATTAACAGATACAAACTACTACACATAAAATAGATAAGCAACAAGGATTTATTGTATAGCACAGGGAACTATATTCAATATCTTGGAAAATAATCTGAACTATATATATGTATATATAAAAACTGAATCACTTTGCTGTACACCTGGAACCAACACAATATTGTAAATCAACTACACTCTAATTAAAAAAAAAAAGCAACCCCCTGCCTCCCAGCCCTGGGTGTGCACACGGAGTGTGATGGTGGCTCATCCCCATGGTTACACGCTTCTGTCCGCCTACGAGGCCCTGGGCTCAGCCTCCAGCTGCAAATCCTCCTACAGCCACCAGGGCCGTAACAAGGTCAACTCTAAGGACCGTGCTGTAGTTTGCCGGGTGCCTTCAGCCACAGCAAAATGGGACTGGAAGCCCCTGGTTCACTAGGGCTGAGCCCACCCCACAGAGAGCCCATTTCAGACTCCTTGTGATCCAGAGCCCAACTAGGGAGCAAAAGTTCACCCCCAACCCCATTCCCATCAGAAGCCCTGCTCCCTCTTCTGGGAAAACCAGCACTTTATTAAAGCGGGGAGTTGGGTGTGTGGAGTGAGAGTGAAAGGAGGGGGCTCCTTTCAGGCAAGAGCCAGGTCTTAGACTCCTTTGCATCCCAGTGTCAAGCTCAGAGCCCTGGTAGGAAAGAAGGAAGGAAAGAGGGAGAGAGGGAGGGAAGGATTACCTAGGCAGAACTATTTAGGATAGCGCCTAGGAAACCCTCCTATCTTCCAATCTCCTCCAAAACAGCCTGTCAGGTTCCACCAATATTACTGCATTTCTTAAGGACCTTTTGAAGCCTTCAGAAGCCCCAATAAAATTCAAATGTTCCTGGAAATAACTCTGTGAGCTTTCTTCCAGGGAGATAAAGGGTAGTACTTGGAGTCTGGTGAAAGCAGAAGGAAGGCAGGGAGAGGGGGAGAGGCAGCGGTGACAAAGGAAGGAACACACCGGCGGCCACACTGTGGAGGGCCCCTGTGCAGTCACTTGTGGCTACAGAGCAGACAGACGCGGCTCCAAGTGGCTTCTGAGCCGTGGTTTGCTGAGTTTTGCTTGTCCTAAGCTCCTTCCTGTCCCAGCTCCGGATCCTGAATCCCCCTCCCTTCCTGAGCAATAGAAAAGCAGGCCCTGCCTTCATGGAGGGGAAGAACCAAGCTACATAGCGGGTGGGAGCACGGATGGGCGGCTGGCACTCCTGCAAAGTGTCCCCGAGCCCTGCCTTCCAGCCCCTCTTCCCAGCATCCTGCCTGCCTGTGTGGATGTTGGCCCAGCCCAGCCCAGTGAGGCCCCAAGGAGGCTGCGCTGAAACAGGCCTCCCACTTGGTCCTACCTCAGAGGGGCATCGGGAAAGAAGGACCTGGAGGGCCTGCCCCCAGACACTCCCTGGAAACCCGGTCCCACTCAGCAGAATGAGACCTCATTAGGAGGGCCTGCTGCAAAGCGGATTAGGCATCCCAGTGAGTTCCCGTCACGCGCTTATTATCAGTAGCTTTCATCATAATTCAGGACTCATAAGTAGTTCGGAACCGGCGCCCCTCTCGCCAGCTGCAGCTGCCCTGGGATCAGCTGATCGGCACAGGCCCCCCCAAACCTACATTCCCACTTCAAATCCACAAGCATGTGGATTCATCAAGGGCTCGGGCCTCTAGACCTGCCTGAAAGTGCAGGGGAGCCTCCCCTCCCCGAGAAGGGAGAATCAGCACTGGCGGTCCTTGGGGAGGCCTCCGGAGGGGGCAGGGCCAGAGCTGGGTCTAGCAGGATGGGGACAGGGGCACCTGAATTGGGGGGTGCAGCAAAGGCAGCCAGAGATCTCTTTCTACCTTAAGCACGTCTGCTCCCCTACCTGGTCCCTAATAGCCTGGAAGTTTCCCTGTAACTGCCCCCAAAGCAGCAAAAAGCATTCTCCTGTGAATTCTAGGGATCAAAGTGGTCTTTTCTACCCTCCCCTAAGTTCCCCCATAGACCTGGGGAATGAGGATAATGTATCTCAGTTCCTCTTCATACCCGCTGCTGCAACCAGTCAGAGGGCAGCCTCGAGGGTCCTCCACCCTCTCCATCCTGCTCCAACCTGGAACTGTCTCCTGGGGTGTCTCTAAGGCTGGAGGACAATTCAGCCCCAGGGAGCCCCTTAGCTAGTTCTCAATGCTCTCCTGACTGGAGAAGCTCATCTCAGGGCTGGACAGGGTTGCTGTTCTCACACACAAGGACGGCCCTGCAGGTAGTGGCCCCCAGGATCCTGTCTCACCCATCCATGTTCACTCATTGGCTCCGCTGGCCATCTGCTGAGGACCTCAAGCCGAGTGCTTGCCGGGACAGAGGACAGCAAACCCATTCATCCTCACTGAGCTCCCCACCTGGGGAGCAGATAAGGAGCAGGGCTGGGGTGGAGGTCGTCCATTCTGTAGGAGGCACCGCTGGGAGTTCCACGGCCTTTGCCCTCAAGGAGCTTAGAGTCTCCAAGCTGACACAGTGTGATGAGGCTGGGGGCAGGGGGTGCCAGCAGGATGCAGAGTGAGCAGCTGTGGCGGGGGGGCCTAAGCAGTGCTAAAGAAGGGGGGGAGCAAGGGACAGAGGCCTGGCAGGCCTAACAGCCATGGATCTGGGAACTGGAGCTCAGGAAGAAGAGGAGAAGCGCTCTGCTCTAAACAGAGCCAGGCACAGTCAGATTTACATTCTAGAAGGTGACTGGCCAGAGCTGAAGGACGCTGTCCTGGAGGAGCCTGCCTTCTTTGTCTAGTGAGCGATACCTGACAACTGCACTAAAGCAACGGAGGTGAGGCAGCGCAGAGGGACAGAGTGGATGGATTTAAGGAGGGCGCATGGACAGGATGTGGCAACTAATGGAAGCAGGTTGTGTGTGAGAAGGACGATGACACCCGGCTTCTGGCTTGATCGGCTGGGAGGACAGCTGAGCAATTAACAAAGGCTGGGAATACGGACAAGGGGCAGGATGGTGGGGATGATAAAGGGCTCAGTTTTAAACGCGTTGACTTTGAGGTGTTTGTGGGACGAATAGGAGATGCTGAAAAACTGTTAGACAGTGTTATGGATTTGGAAGATAATGGCAAACTGAAAGCATACAAGTACTTGAGGTCATCCAGTTTGTAAATGACAGCAAGGTTGAACCTCGAGGAAGGGCTTCCCTGGTGGCGCAGTGGTTGAGAGTCCGCCTGCTGATGCAGGGGACACGGGTTCGTGCCCCGGTCCGGGAAGATTCCACATGCCGCAGAGCGGCTGGGCCCGTGAGACATGGCCGCTGAGCCTGCGCGTCTAGAGCCTGTGCTCCACAACGGGAGAGGCCACAACAGCGAGAGGCCCGCGTACCGCAAAAAAAAACCCCCGAGGAACACCATCATATAATCCAAAGGAAAAGGAAGAGGGACCTGGGGAAAGTTGAATGGAATGATCAGAGATAGAAGAAAAATCAGGAGAGAAAGAGAGGACTTTTCTGCATGTAATCAAAGGACTGCATGTAATCAGGACTTTTTTGCATGTAATCAAAGAAGCCAATGCAAACTGGCCTAAATAATAAAAGTGATTTAAAGGTGCGTGTAATTGGAAATCCAGGGCCAACACTGGCTTCAGGTTTAGTTTGATCCAGCTGCTCAACAACGACATCAACGATTCAGTTTCTTTCTGTCTCTTGGCTCTGCCTTATGTGGGATTAGCGTTCTTCTAATGCCAATTGCCAAAACTCCTAGGTTTCATATCGTCCCCTCTGAGTTCAGAGGAAAAAGACCCACACACCCAGATATCTCCCAGAGGAGCAAGAAACTTTCTTACCTGGAAAGCTATCAAATTTTTCCCCACCCCTGAACCAATGTCTGTGGCTCTAATTAGATATGCAAACCATTTTCCCCAGATTTAGAGCATGAGATGGACTTGATTTTCCACAAAGCGCATACACAGAGGAGTAGAGTCCTTAAATTAAAAAAGAAAAAAAGTATTACCAAAAAAATAGAAAGAATGGATGTTAGAGGAAAGTATTGCAAATGAGATATTTTCAAGGAGGAAGTGGTCAACAGCATCAAAAACAGAGAGATTAAGGGTCACCTTTTTATGAATGAGGTGGGATGGTAATAGCCATCCATCCTACGGTTATTAGGAAGGTGGGTCCATCTAGAAATTCTTCCTGGAAATTGTGGTACCCAAAGGGAGTCAAACCATGCCTAGGCTTTGGACAGTATGTGTGAGCAGAAGTGCATATGTGTGAGTACAGCGGATCACGTGGCCACAGTGAATTTTAGGAAACTCACTCTGGCCTCAGAGTAGGGATGCAGTGAAGGAGCCAGGGGCAGGCAACAAGAGCAGGGGAGGCTCTCACAGGTACTTGGGAGGCCTCATCCAGGTGATGGTGGTGATGGTGGCCAGGGATGGAGAAGAGGATAGAGTGAGCAATATTAAAGAGGAGAAGACAGGGCTTCCCTGATGGCGCAGTGGTTAAGAATCCACCTATCAATGCAGGGGACACGGCTTCGATCCCTGGTCCGGGAAGATCCCACATGCCGCGGAGCACCTAAGCCCGTGTGCCACAACTACCAAGCCTGCGCAATAGAGCCCACGAGCCACAACTACTGAGCCCACGTGCCACAACTACTGAAGCCCACATGCCTACAACCCATGCTCTGCAACAAGAGAAGCCACTGCGATGAGAAGCCCACGCACCGCAACGAAGATCCAATGCCGCCAAAAATAAATAAATAAAACAAATAAATTTTTTTTAAAAAAAGAGAGAGGATAGGACAGCAGGACTGGGGGGTGTTTGGAAATGAAACGTGAGGAGGGGAGGTACCCTGGATGTGAGGGCAGGACTGGACAGCCCCCACCAGCCACCACCAAGGATGAGGGCCCAGCCAGAACTCTCCTTCCCTCCCCAGCCAGTTCATCCACTGAGATGCCAGTGATGTCAGATGTGCTGCCACAGTCAGGATGACTAACTATTCACCATGGAAAGGAAATTGCATATACACGTGTGGGAAATGCTTCAGGCTCCAGCTGGCTCCGCCGGTGGGGGGAGGAGGGTGAGCTCCAAGAGGAAGGAACTAAAGGGGAGAGATGCTCCCCCATTAAATTTTTTATAAAAATGCAAGTAGAAGAGAATTTTGCCCCAAGGAGCAGAAGAACAGGATCCTAAGTCTTCATTTTGGAGGCAGCTCCCTCAGTGGCTGGTGATTTTTCTTCTGGAAGGTAAAGTGTTTGCAGTCCCTGTTCCAAGAACTTGGACCCCAAGTCTTTTTTTTTTTTTTTTTTTTCTCCCAGACTTTGGCTTTGGTAGAATAGGCGATGCTGGAATCCTTTCTGCAGGAGACCGGACCCAGTTGCACTCTTGGCCACGCTTCCTTGGCCCTGGCTCCAGTTTGGGGGGAAAGGGAGAGGGCTGGGGGACTGATGGAGTGGAGAACACACAAGGGGATGATGGAGGAGGGATGGACCGCTCTTCCCAACAGGAAGAGAGAGTCCTGGCAAAACAGCTAATCCCCTGCCTCTGCTTTCTCGCTCAGCATCCTCAGGCCTGAACTTCTTGCCCTTGTCTGACTCTAGGGGAGGAAGAGGTGGAAGAGCTGCGGACGAACGTGTTTCCAAGACCCGCTCCACCAAAACACAAGCCACCAATCTGGAAAACACAACCCCTGGCTCACCACGGCCGCACCTGCCTCCACCCACACAAGTGAGGCCACTCCGTTTGTGTCTCCAGGATGTGGTCCACATCCAACCCTGGCGTCCAAGGAAAGAGGCGGGAGCTGCAGTTGGCTGGAGGATGTCTACGCTCAATGCTTTGGCCTTCTCTGCCCCAAAGCAGCAGGAGAATCTGGAAAGAGTCAAACCAGAGGTCCCGGTTACTATTTTCAGAAGATGCTCAAGGAAATCTCTTCTTCAATCTAAAAACCTCTCCACCCAATCACCAGGAAGGCCACAAGGTCAAAAGCGGCCTTTTGCCTCATACTCCGCCCCTTCTTCCCCCTCACTGAGCACCAAGAATAACTTCCTGCTGGGGGTGAGGTGGGTAAAAAAAGATTTAATTACAGTTTCTGTTTCTGACCTCACTCCCCCACCCCAGGGGCCGCCATGCTGCCCTGCCTGGCTGTCGTGTCAATGAAAGGGCACCAGCCTGGCTGACACCACCGCAGGCCAAGACGCCACCCACAGAGAGCCTGGGAGCTAGCTGGAGGGTCATCTACCTCCAAGGCCAAGCTCACTCGTTCTCACAGCAATCCCTGAGCAATCTCTGGTAATACCAGAACATTTGGTCTTGGGGTATCTCCTTCAGATGCCTAAGGCAGGATGGAAGGGGCTTCTAAGTCTTTGAAAAAGAGGGTAGTTTTCCCCTGGATATCTCTAGGCCAGCATCGCCTTCTCCTCCAGTTTCCAAATCTCGCCCCTTACCCCCCTACCCGCACCCTGACCACATCCTTGCTGCTCTGTGGCTGTCCATCAGGACTGCTTCCTGCTAAGTTTCTTCTCACACGCAGTTCTCAGCAGCATGAAACGGGGCTTCGTATTGTGTGGCCTGCCCTCCATTGTTGACAAGCCCGGGTAACACACCTCTCTGGATCCTCCACCCTCACCTCCGGCTTCCAATGGAAAATTTTTTTAAGTCCAGTATTCACCAAGCAAACATTTTGCAAGTCGTTCTCTGCCCATGGCCAGCCCTTAGTTATCCTCTTAAACTCTGACAAGCAGGTGAAGAGGGTCCTTCTCCCCACAAAGCCCCCTAAACTCCTTACAGTTTGAACCTGGTCATCAGATGTTTCTGAAAAATGAAGGCTGATCCAGGAGGGGCATCTATGGCGCTGTGTGAAAGCTATTTTTCTGATTTGGGACCTCACCCACTGGGATTCCGTTAACAGCCTTTGTTGTCCAAGAATGTGAGTTAGGAATCCCTCCAGGAGGTAAGAGGGGTGATTAAAACGAAGAAGAGAATAAAAGCTTTTAGACATGGTCCCTCCGTGCCAAGAACCGCTCCGGAGGCTTACAAGTGCTCGCAGGCCCATCAAAGGGAAGCCGGGGCCGATAACGCTGTTTGTTGACTCGGTGAAATACTACATCTCAGGGTTATTGCCACTGAAAACATCTCCTCTATCTGGGATCTTTTCTACACCAAGCACACAATTGCTTCATTCATCTCCTCAGAGGAATCTGTCACCAAATCCATAAGCTGCCTCTGCCAGCAGGCGGGTTTGGACACCCACCTGCCCAGCCTCCGCCCACTGGGATGAGACAAGGATGCGGTTAATAAAACCCAGATTCTCTCCCACCCTGCGGGCAGAACACTCCTCCCTCCCCCGACCTAGCCCAGCCCGCCTCACCATCAGAAAAAACCAAAGCAAGGGGAGAGGGATGGGAGCAGGAATTTGGTCTCAGTCAAAGTTCAGGGAGCTTCACATACACATACGATGTAGTCCTCTGCCCAAGAAAGGAAATCTAACCTCGCAGTGTGCCTTCTACGTGCCAGGCATATGCTCTGTCACACGACTGATCTTTACAACGACCCAGTGAGGCTGGTCTTTCGTGGAGGAAAAGGTTGCCCAAGATCACAGCGGCAAGAGTAGGACTCGAAAGCAACTCCCACCCCTGACGGGAAGAATGTGGGCAAACCATGGCGAATCTGAGCTCTGTGTCACCTGCCTCTTTACTGAGGGTAGTAATGGTACCTCCGCGCCCCCCCTCCCAGTCCTGTGCGGAGGGGAATCACACATAAGTCTAAGTGCGCTGTAACCTGGAAAGCAGTAGCCAAACGTCAACGGGGCTGTGACTTCCTCGAGGGCGGCAGGGTGTCCTGCTTCATCTCCGTGTCCTGGTACCCAGATCACCCTCTATGGATGTCGGGGTGGGATGAAGCAGTGCCCACAATCACGGGCCATGGGGAGCAGGGAGAGACCTCCCCATGGTGCGGTGGGGTGTAGAGATAGATTGGGGCTGGAGAGGTGGCAGGGGAGCCAGGCTTCACGTGGCGGACCACCCTGAGGGAAGATTAAGCACGTGCTCTGTTCTGGGAGTGGGAAGCGGCTCAGGGGACCCTCCGCCCCACAAGGCTAGTCAGTCAGATCAGCAAAATCTGCTGAGGTCTTACAGGAAGAGCCGTGTGACCCTGTCAGAAGAGGTAAGAGCTGAATCGATGCCCAAAGCGCTCTCACTCTGAAGAGGGGTGATGCCTGCCTGATGCCACCTTAAAGAAGCCCTGCAGCTCCTAACAGAAAGGCAGCCCCTGCCGCCCGGGTTTGACTCATCTAAGAGCAAAAAGCAGCTGCTCTGGGCAGGTTTTAGCTGGGGGGAGGGGGGTCCCCACAGACCCAGGTCAGCCTTGTAGGGAGGGGGCTCCTGCCAGAGACACCAACATCACCATCACCTCACACCTCTAGGGACGCCCCCTCTGCCCCCTGTGAGAGAGGCTGAATCCCCAGGGCACTTCTCTGTACCTATTAGTGCACTGACTGCTTTCTGAGTTTTCCTGCAGGCCCTGCGGTCCTGTCTCTTCCTTGTGGAACCGAGAGCGGGGCCCTTATGCCTCCTGTGTCCTCTCAGCAGCTCCCCCGGGGCCCCGCCTGGCGAGTGTGCGCCACGGACAGCCGTGAAGATGAAGGTGGGTTCAGGTGAGGAAGGGGATGAACTCAGAGGAACATCGGAATGGCCCGCTTATCCCATCGCCCCCTGCCCTGCCGGCCCACCGCCCACCCCAGGCCCTCACCCCCGACATGGCCCCCCGGGGTTCCAGGCACATTTCAGGCCTGCCCCCCCCTCCCCAGGTCCCCAGATCCCCAGGTCAGCCGGGTGTGAGCCCGAGAGCCGCCTCCCCGCCCCGGCAGGAAGCGCTGCCGCGGCTTCACCGCATCTGCATCACGGCCATAATGGAGCCCCGCTCCCCTGGAGTGATTTGTGTGTCGAAAATACGCCCAGGCTGGGAAGGAAGGCGGTAGGAAGCTCTGTCGCCTGTTTTCCTGCTCAACCAGAGGGAGACGAAATGTACTACCACGGGCTCCCTAGTCTGCAAAACCGCGTCTGATTTCAGAGGAGATTTGTAACAGGCATTAGCGCGGGCCAGTGCTGGGGGGGGCCGGGCTCCCGGCGCTCCCTCCCGCCCTCCTCCTCCGCAGCTGGGGCTTAACCGGCGGGGGACCTGAGGACCAGGTGCCCGACAAGCCCTGGTGTTCAAGAGTAGCTGCTCCAGCGCTTCCCTGGTGGCGCAGTGGTTGAGAGTCCGCCTGCCGATGCAGGAGACACGGGTTCGTGCCCCGGTCCGGGAAGATCCCACATGCCGCGGAGCGGCTGGGCCCGTGAGCCGTGGCCGCTGAGCCTGCGCGTCCGGAGCCTGTGCTCCGCAACGGGAGAGGCCAAAGCAGTGAGAGGCCCGCGCACCGCAAAAAAAAAAAGGCGGGGGATTCCTCCCCAGGAGAATCTGTGGGTAATTTTCCACTGCCCAGTTCAATGGAGCTCTCACCTGCCCTGACTGGTCACAGTGAGGAGAGCAGGAAGGTGGGGAGCCCGCACGGAAGCCCCGCCCCCCATCCCTGCAGCATCCGTGAGCGTCCCGAG
The DNA here is from genome assembly GCF_003031525.2 of Neophocaena asiaeorientalis asiaeorientalis. Classification (NCBI taxonomy): domain Eukaryota; kingdom Metazoa; phylum Chordata; class Mammalia; order Artiodactyla; family Phocoenidae; genus Neophocaena; species Neophocaena asiaeorientalis. The sequence goes on from NW_020175192.1 coordinate 5,069,028, forward strand.
TAGGTTTTGTTTGTTTCCCCTGGGCCCCAGCTCCCCCTCACTATCCCCTGGTCCTGGAACGCCGGGGTGTGTGAAGGTGCTGTCGGTGGGAACCAGGCACCCTCGGGGTAAGAACGAGAGAATCAAGGCCCGGGTTTCAGCGAGCGGGGACAAAAGCCAGTGAGTCGCCTCCCTCGCTAGGACACCCGGCGCGGGTGGATGCACCCTCCGTCTCTCCCTCCCAGCCCCACTGCCTCCCTGCCTCTGCTCCTCCCCCCTCCCCGGAACCGCTCCCACCCCCAGCCCTGAGCCGCTGATGCCCTCTGGGTCCTGTTTTCATTCCAGGCTGTGGATCCGGTCGTGGGAAGCAGGTAGGAAACCATGATTCTGGAGGTTAAATGAAGAATTATATTTAGTGCTCACAGAAAGCCAAATATTGGGTTAGCAGCCAGAAATGGAGAGGGAAAAAACCCAAAGCAAACAGCAGAGGAAAGAAATTCCTACCAAACAAGGTCCCTATTCATCCTTCCAATCCCAGGTGCAGGGGCCTGCAGGGGTGAGACCCGCTGAATGCGAGCAGCCCATCCTGTGTTTGTGGCTACGGACAAACGCGTGGACCCCAGACTTTGATGAGCCCCCAAACTCTGATCCCTTACTGCCTGTCCCCATGGGACCCAGGGACTCTCAGCCCTGCCCACAAAGGTTGTCCATATCTCCACTGGCAGGGGTACCCCAAGCTCACTGTGTTGGCCCCAAAGCCCTTTGGGAGCCAGGGGTGGGGTAAGGAGGGGCAAAGCAAAGTGAAATGTCCCTGGTTTGACCTCAGATGAGTGATTTAACCTCCCTGAGCCTCACGTATGGAACGCAGGGTTGGATTATGATTTCACAGCTCCTAACATTCTATTATTCTGTTTCTGCCTAAAATAAATAGTAAGAGTAAGAGCGTGAACAAGACCGCGACAGCAGTACCTATCTGCTTCCATCAGAGCTTAGGGTGAGGCCCAGACATAACGTGCTGTGTTTCAGCCTGTATTCCCCACACCCGCCGGGGAACCTACCCTAACCCTAACCCCGGACTTCGACCCTCCGCAGAGTGAACTTCTGGGATCTAAGCTGACTCCGCTGGACTCCAGCGATGTTTCTGGAACCTGCTCTGACTGCTGTGAAGCCAGATAACAGCCAGGGCTGGGGGAGGACTGCAGGTTCAGGAAGAGGTTGAGAGTGGGTGGGAGAGGGAAGGAGGAACCATCGCAGACCCCGCCCAGTCCCCTCCCCCCAGCCAGCATCTTCTGTGGGATCACGGGAGAAGGCAGTTTATCCTCCTAACTCCAAGGCTCATTTGTATCCAGCCTCTGGATTTTCTAATTATCTTCCCCTCCTATGGATTTCTCCCGCGGGGGAGACCTACGGTAGGAGGCTGGATCCCAGGTAATGAAGGACCTTTAAAAGAAAAGTTGCTAGTCAGGGGGCAAAGGACTGAATTCTGACCAACCAGAGAGGAAAGACTGCTCCTAAGTCTATCTGTTTGTCTCTATGTGTCTCTATTTATTTCTCAAATGTCTCCATTTATTTCTCAAATGCTTGACTCTCTCTGCCTCCCATGCCTTAGTTGCATTTCCTGTACACTGATGAACTGCTCACTCCAAAGAGCTCAGCCTGAGGGCGGACCTGTCTACTAGCTCATCCCCCACCCATCCCTGTCTTCCCAGGTTCCAGCCCTCATCAGCAGGGACTCAGAAACAGGTGTCTGTCTGGTGAGTCAGGACCAGAACCTCGGGAGAGGACACACAGAGCCACCCACTGACAAAATTGTGAAATAAAATGAATTCCCACAAACCTGCCACTTCTTTTGCATGCCTTAAGCTCAGCAAATTACACCACCTTCCACCAGTCTCCCAGAAACTAAAAATCGTCCTTGCCATCCATCCAATCCGCCACCTCCTATTTATCTCCCCAATTTATCTCTGAAATCTCACCAGCCCCACTACAATGGTATTGGGAGGATAAAGGGACCAAAGAGTATCTGCATGTGTTGAGAAGGAAGGGAGAGAGCCCTAAAGCCTTATTGTCTATGGAGGGAAGTCTATCGATAATACCTAGAGCTGAAAAATAAAGAGACAGGAATAGAAGCATATTATTTAGCGATATAGAGGTAAACGCCAAAAAAATCAGTTAGAAGAGTTGAAAAACGTTGCCTCTGGAGAAGGGGAAAGGAGAGGCAGGGAGTAGGGGTCCACCGTTTTTCATAACAAGTCTTACAGAGCTACTTAACTTTTTCATTTAAATGTATGTATGATTTCAAGCAAAGATGAAACTAAAAAAAACGATAAGAGCAGAAATTACCAAAACAAAAAAACCAAAGAAACAACAGAAAGGATCAATGTAAAATGCTGGTCCTTGAAAGAAAATTCTAAACCAGACAAATCTCTAGCACACCTTGACCATTAAAAAAGAAAGAAAGATCCACTAACAAACAAAATTAGGAATAAAAAATGTACAGTCTCCACCCACACAGAAGATTTTCAAATACAGTGAATGACTTTGTGTATTTGAAAACTCAGATGAAATGGATAATTTTCTAGAAATAAATAAATTACCAGGGTTGGTGCAAAAATAACTAGAAAGCTATTAAAAATTTTAAATTGATAATCAGAGCTCTCTCACCCTAAAAGATATCTGGTTCAGATGGTTTTAGAAGCTCATTTTCTTAAACTTTAAGGCACAAGTAAATTCTTAAACAAATGTCATCCTCCCAAATCCTTCTGATAAAAGTTTTGCAGGACACAGGATCACCCACCTATAAGCTACGTTTCCCAGCCTCCCTTGCAACTAGGCGTGGCCATATGACTAAATTCCCACCTTTAATTATGAGCAGAAGTGGTTGGCTACTTCTCCACCACTTGCTGTATTAATTCCCTAGGGCTGCTGTGACAAAGTACCACAAACTGCATGACTTAAGCAACAGAAATGTATTCTCTCACAGTAGAAGGAAGCTAGAAGTCCGAGATCAAGGAGTCATTGCAGTTGGTTCCTTCTGAGGGTTATGAGGGAAAATCTGTTCCATCCCTCCTAACTTCTGATAGTTTACGGGAAATCTGTGGTATTCCTTGGCCAATCTCTGTCTTCATGTTCGTGTGGCATTCTCCCTGTATCACTTCATCTCAACTGCAGCCCCTTTATTAGTTTGCTCAATTATATCTACAATGACACTGGTTCCAAATAAGGTCACATTTTGAAGTACTGAGGGTTAGAACATCAACATATGAATTTGAGGAACACAATACTTGCTTAAAAGGAAATCGCTTGTCCTCCACTTTCTTATTTTCCCCTTCCCATCGGCTGGAACACAGACACAGAACTGAACCACCTTTGACCATGTTGATGAAGACAGATACCTTAGGAGATGACAGAAACATAAAATGGAAAACCCCTGGGTCTCCACATGACTACAAGGAGGAGATCTGGACCATTCATTTCCAGACTGTGAGTGAGAAAGAGACTTCCATCTTATTTAAGCAACTGTACTTGGGTGGCTTGTCATAGGAGCTTAGCTTTTACCCCAACAAATACAGCTACTCAACTTACTTTATAAGAATCTTAACTTTAATACCAAAACCCAATAAGCACAGAATAAACAGAAAAAATGTAGAAGCATATCAGTTATAATCATAGATGCAGATAAAGAAATGCTAGCAAATTGAATTCTAGGAAATATATATTAAAAATAAAGCATGACGGGCTTCCCTGGTGGCGCAGTGGTTGAGAGTCCGCCTGCCGATGCAGGGGACACGGGTTTGTGCCCCGGTCCGGGAAGATCCCACATGCCGCAGAGCGGCTGGGCCCGTGAGCCATGGCCGCTAAGCCTGCGCGTCCGGAGCCTGTGCTCCGCAACGGGAGAGGCCACAGCAGTGAGAGGCCCACGTACCACAAAATAAATAAATAAAGCATGACCTAGTGTGTTTGTCTCAGTAATTCAAAAATGGAATGGTTCAACAGAAAATCTATTAAAGTTTGCTAATTTAACAGATTAAAAGAGAAAAAACCCACTTAATTAGCACAATTGATTCTGAAAAAATATTTACCGAAGTTCAATACTAATACAATTGGGTACACAAACAAAGAGTGCATAGTTAATAATGGGAAGGATTTCTTGTTAAATTTGTTTGGTAATAGCACTACAGTTATTTTTCTTTTCTAAAGAATTCTTATCTTTTAGGGATAGACACTAAAATGTTTACAGGTAACATGGTGTAATATCTGACATTTGTTTCAAATGACACAGAATGGGGAGAAGTTAGCAGAGTATGGATAAAACAAGACTGTCCATGTGCCAACAGTTATTGAGGCTGTGTAATGCATAGACAGAGATTTATTATATTAGTCTGTGTGTTTTTGTATGTTTAATTTTCCTATAACGAGGAGTTAAGAACATTCAAACTCATTCATGACTTTAAAAGGAAGTAGGAACAGAAGTCAATGTGCTTAACCTGACAAAAGTCATCTATCAAACTTAGAGGAAAAATCACTTTTGTAGGGAAACTTAAAAGCATTGCCATTAAGTTGAAGAACTAGACAAAGATGCCTGTTGTTGCTGCTTCTACCCAACAACTAGAGGTCCTAGCCTATGCAAGAAAAGAAAGAAGAGAAGATATATAAGTATTGGGGATTGAGGGAAGAGACTAAACTATCCCTATGTACAGATAATATGATAGTATATAGAAAATCCAAAAAAACCTGACAAACTATTAAAACTAATAGTAGAGCTCAGCAAGGAAATCTAATTTTTAAAAAATATGATATTCACAGTAATAACAAAAATGATCCAGTACCCAGGAATACTTCTGATAAAAGATTTGTTTTCTGAAGAAAATTATAAAACATTATTAAAAACCTAAGAGAAGACTTGAATAAATGGATAGGTATATCATGTTTATGGAAAGGAGGGCTCACACTTGTAAAGATATCAATTATCCCAAAATTAATATATTAATTCAATGCAATGCCAATCAAAATCCCAACCCGATTTTTCTTGTAACTTGACAATCTTATCCTAAAATTCATGTGAAAGATCAAGTGTCAAGAAAAGCTAAACAATTTTGAAAAGCAAGGTGAGAGAACTTCTTCTAAATCTGTAATAGTAATTTCAGTAAGATAACTGAGTAGGAATAGACAATCAGACCAATGAAATAGAATAAAGAGCCCAGAAACCCACATATCTTTGGAAATTTGATATATGACAGAGGAGATATCTCTAAACATCAGTAGGGAAAGAATGAATTATTTGGTAAATGGTACCAGGGCACTGGTTATTCACCTGGAAAAAAAATTAGATGTCTTCTTCACACCATATAGAACACATAAATTCCAGGTGTTCAAAAGACATAAATATAAAAAAGGAAAAATTTTAATTTTCAGAAGAAAATGTAAGAGGAAACAAGAAAGTACAGTAGGATACCTTTATGACCTCAGTATTGAAAAGGAGTACTTAAATAGAACATAAAATCCTGACCCATAAAGGAAATGATTGATAAATCTGACTATAATAAGATGTAAAGCTTCATTCAAGAAGAGAAAACCTCTAAAAACTTAAAGACCAGGACTAGAAAAAGATATGTGCAGCACACACAATAAGAGTTTAGGGAATTCCCTGGTGGTCCAGTGGTTAGGACTCGCATTTTCACTGCTGAGGGCACGTGTTCAATCCCTGGCAGGGAACTGAGATCCCACAAGCTGCGTGGCGTGGCCAAAAAAAAAAAGAAAGAAAGAAAAAGAAAGAGTTTAATAAACTAACACAACATTGTAAATTAACTATACTTCAATTTTAAAAAGATAGTTTAATATCAGTATTTTATCCATACTTTATAAGGACCTCTTAAAGATCAGTTTAAGAGAGGTTCCATTTCCAGTGGATGGAGTAAGCATGTCCTGCCTGCCTCCGCCATTGAATGCAACTATAAATCCCACACAGATTGTGTGGGGCAGTTAGCTCTCCAAGGACACTGAAAAGTAAGTGGTAATAGGCTGATGGGAGAAGGATGCCAGAATTCAAAGTTCTACCCAGTCAGTGGTGAGGGTACCTATTTTTCCCCTTTGATATCACCTGACCTGAAGGAAACCCGAAACCCAGAAGTACATACTAGATGAGGACAGAAAGAGCTCCCAGGGAAACCTTTTCCTGGTCTGTAGAAGGGGAAAAGGGTCAGAAAGGGTTCAGTACTTTTGTTGTTGCTGTTCTGTATTTTAGCTCTCTCCCACTCCAATCGCCAGGTATTACCAAAGTGAAGGCATGATATTGGCAAGTGCCAAAGCCCTGAGGGACACAGAGGAGGGGTGGCCTCCAGAGTGGGTGGCAAATTTCCTGTTTGTTACTCTCTGATGTGAATGACTGAAGATTTCTCATCAGATACCATAGAGGCCAGAAGGAGGAGGAACAACATTTTTCAAGTGCTGAAAGGAAAAAAACTGAACCAAGAATTCTATATCCAATTCAACACAATGCTTATCAAAGTTCCAACTGTGTTTTTTGTCAGAAATAGACAAGCCGACCCTAAAATTCATACAGAATGACAAGGGACCTTTAATAGCCAAATCAATTTTGTAAAAGAGGAATAGGGAGTTTCCTGGTGGTCTAATGGTAAAGAAGCTGCCTTACAATGCAGGGGACGCAGGTTGGATCCCTGGTCAGGGAACTAAGATCCCATGTGCCACGGGGCAACTAAGCCTGCGTGCCACAAGTACTGAGCTTGGGCACCTCAACTAGAGCCCACATGCCACAAACAACAGAGCCCACGCACTCTGGAACCCACAGGCTGCAACTACAGAGCCCATGTTCCCTGGAGCCTGTGCACCACAACTAGAGAAGAGAAAACCCACATGCCACAACTAGAGAGAAGCCCACGCACCACAACAAAGAACCTGCCCACTGCAACAAAAGATCCCACATGCCGCAACTAAGGCCCAACACAGCCAAAACTAAATAAAATAAATAAATAAATAAATAATAAATCTTAAAAAAAAAAAGAAAAAGAGGAATGAAGTTGGAGGACTCATACTTCCCACTTTCAAAACTTACTACAAAGCTACAGTAATCAAAAAAGTGTAGTACTCAACAGACGAATGGAAAAAGATGTGATACACACACACACAATAGAATATTACTCAGCCATAAAAAAGAATGAAATAATGCCATTTGAAGCAACATGGATGGACCTAGATATAATCATACTAAGTGAAGTAAGTCAGAAAGAGGAAGACAAATATCATATGATATCACTTATATGTGGAATCTTAAAAAAAATGATACAAATGAACTTATTTACAAAACAGGAATAAACTCACAGACATAGAAAACAAACTTATTGTTACCAGAAGGGAAGGGGGAGTGGTAAGTTAGGAGTTTGGAATTAACAGATACATAGCACTATATATAAAATAGATAAACAACAAGGACCTACTATAGAGCACAGGGAGCTATATTCAGTATCTTGTAAAAACCTATAATGGAAAAGAATCTGAAAAATATATATACTCTTTATTATATATATTCTATATAATATATATTATATATACATATATATAACTGAATCACTTTGCGGTACACCTGAAACATTGTAAATCAACTATATTTCAATAAAAAAAAGAACAGTGTAGTTACTGGCATAAGGATAAACATATAGATCAAGGGAATAGAACTGAGAGTCCAGAAATAAACCCATTTATCTATAGTCAACTGATTGTTGACAAGGGTGTCAAGACTGTTGCATGGAGGAAAGAACAGTCTTCAACAAATAGTACTGGAACAACTAGACAACCAAAAATACAAAAGACTGAAATTGGGCTCTTACCTCACATTATATACAAAAAATAACTCAAACTAGATCAAAGACCCAACTACAAGAGTTAAAACAATAAATCTCTCAGAATAAAACACAGACGTAGCTCTCTGTGATCTTAAATTTGGTAATAAAGTCTTAGATATGACACAAAAGGCATAAGCAACAAAATAAGAAATAGAAAAATTGGACTTTATCAAACTTTTAAACTTCTTTAAATCAAAAGACACTGTCAAGGAAGTGAAAAGACAATCTACAGAATAGGAGAAAATATTTATATATCATATATCTAGTATCTATGATATATAAAGAACTCTTACAACTCAACAACAAAAAGACAAATAAACCAATTCAAAAATGGACAAAAGACTTGGCCAGATATTTATCTAAAGAAGATATACAAATGGCCAATAAGCACATGAAAAGATACTCAACATCATTAGTTATTAGGAAAATACAAATTAAAAAAAAACAGTGAGATACCACTTCACATCCACTAGGTTGGCTATAATAAAATAAAATAAACAGGAAATAACAAGTGTTAGTAAGGCTATGGAAAAATTGGAACCCTCATAATTTGCTGGTGGGAATATATAATGGTGCAGCCACTGTGGAAAACGTTTTGGCAGCTTCTCAAAAAGTTAAACATAGAATTATTACATGACCTAGCAATTCTATTCCTAGATCTATATCCAAGAGAATTGAAAACAGGTGTTCACACAAAAACTTGTTCACAGATGTTCATAGCAGCATTATTCATAATAGCTGAGAAGTGAAAACAACCCAAATGTCTGTCGACTGATGAATGGAAAAACAAAATGTGATATATCCATACAATGGAACATTAACTAATCATAGGAAAGAATGAAATATTGATACAAGCTACAACGTGGATAAACCTTGAAAACATTGTGCCAAGTGAAAGAAGCCAAACATAAAAGTCACATATTGCATGACTCCATTTATATGAAATGTCCAGAATAGGTAAATCCATAAAGACAGAAAGTAGATTAGTGGGAACGGGGACAGGGGGAAATAGGGAGAAACTGCTTAATGAGTAGACTTTCTTTTTTGGGGTAATGAAGATGTTTTGGAGGTAGATACTGGTGATGGTTGAGCAACATTATGAATGTACTAAAAGCCACTAAATTGTGCAGTTTAAAATGGTTAAAATGATAGATTATCTATCACATGAATTTTATCTCAGTTTTTAAAAAAGCATTCTAAATCCAGTGAAAATATTCTTCAAGAATGAGAGTGAAATAAAGATATTCTCGGATAAAAGAAAACTAAGATAATTTATCATCAGCAGACTTGTTCTAAAATAAATGCTAAAGGGATTTCCTTGGCAGTCCAGTGGTTAAAACTCCACACTTCCAGTGCAGGGGGCACAGGTTCAATTCCTGGTCGGGGAACTAAGATCCCAGATGCCACACAGCCCAAAATAAATAAAAATAAAATAAATGCTAAAGAAAATTCTTCAAGCTAGGAGGAAAATGATACCTAAAAGAAACTTAGGGCATCAGGAATGAAGAAAGAGAAAAATGGTAAATAGAATAGAGTATTTGTCTCCTCTTAAGTTCTTTAAAATACGTATGACAATTGAAAGCAAAAATTATAACATGGTTCAGTGAATTTCTGGTGTACATAGATGTGATACACATGACAACTACAAGATGAAAGGAGAGGGTAAAGGAACCTATAGGGTGGTAAACTTTCTACATGTTACATGAAGTGGTAAAGTATTAAATATATATTATAATCCCTGGAGAAACCACTGAAAACAATTATTTAAAACTATGCAAAGAGACACAGTTAAAAGCTCAACAGATAAACTGGAATACAAAATACTAAAAATGTTGACCTAGTTTTAAACATATCAATACACATATGAAATAAAAGTTGTCTAAAAAGACAGGGATTGTCAGATTCAATTTAAAATGAAACAAACAACAAGATCCAACTATTTGCTGTCTACAATTCTGTAGTATAGATACGTTAAAAGTATAACAATGGAAAAAGAAATATCGTACAAACACTAATCAAAAGAAAGATGAAGTGGCTGTATTAATGTTAGACGAAAGAGACTGCATAGCAAGGATAATTTCCAAGAATAAAGAGGAGAAATATACAATAATTAAAGAATCAATTCACCAAGAAGATGTAACAGTTTTAAATGTGTAGGCACTCAGCAAAAGAGCTTCAAAATACACGCAGCAAATGCTGATAGAATTGAGAGAATTAGACAAATCCACAATTATAGTTGGAGACTTCAACACTCCTCTCTCAGTAATTGATAAACAAGCCAACAGAAAATCAGCAAATATATAGAAGAACTGAACTATTCCATCTAGCAACTGATCCAATTGATATTTACAGAACACTCCACCCAACAAGCAGAGAATACATTCTTCTCAAATGATAGATCATATGCAGAGTCATAAAACAATACATATAATAGACTTGAAATCATACAAAGTATGTTCTCTGACCATAATGGAATTAAACTAGTAATCAATAACAGAAAGATAACTGGAAAAACTCCAAACACTTGGAAATTAAACAACATAATAATCCATGGGTCAAAGAGGAAGTCTTGAGGGAAATTAAAAAATACTTTGACCTGAATGAAAACACCACATATCAGAATTTGTGGGATGCAGCTAAAGCCATACTTAGAGGGAAATGTATACTGTTAAATGCTTCTATTAATAATTGAAATGAAGGAAGATCTCAAGGCAATATTCTAAACTCCCACATTAAGAAAGTAGAAAAGGAAGAGCAAAGTAAACCCAAAACAATTAGAATGAAGGAAAGAAAGACAAAAAAGGAACCAATGAAATTAAAAGCAAAAACAATAGAGAACATCAAGGATAAGCTCAAAGCTGATTCTTTGAAAATTGCAATAAAAGTAGATAAATCTCTAGCTAGAGTAACAAAAAAGGGGGTGGAACAGAAGAGAAGACACAAATTACAGTCCTCCATCGTTATCTGGGAGGGATTCGTTTCAAGACTCACCTCAGATACCAAAGTCTGTGGATGCTTAAGTCCCTTAAGTCCCTTATATAAAATGGCAAAGTACAGTAAGCTCTCTGAATCCACGGGTTCCACATCCACCAATAGGGAGGGCCGACCATACCAACTTCTGGAGTAACAGAGAGGATCCCCCTATAGACCCCACAGACATTGAAAGAATAATAAGAGAATACTAGGAACAATTCTACACGAATAAATTTGACAATTTAGATAGAATGAACCAATTCCTTGAAAGCCACAAATTAACAAAGTTTACCTAAGAAGAGATAGATGACCCAAATAATACTATATCTATTAAAGACATTGAATTTATAGTTTAAAGTATTCTCATAGTTTCTTTTAATTTCATTGGTTTCTTTCTTTTTTTAACGTGTTAAAACTTAGAACTGCAAAACCCCCTCCTCGAAAAATTCAATTTTACTCTGATTTTTAAAATCAATTAAGAAAAAAACCAAATGAATAAATATCAAGGCGGACATAAGTAAGTAGAAAATTCACACAAGAAACAAAGAAAAACTATGAAGACGTTCAACTTCCCTAGTAATCAGAGAATGCAATTAAAATGACAGTTAGAAGTCATTTGGTACCCAGAGTTTGATCACAGCAAGTACTGGGAAGATGCAGAACCACAGGGCTGTCACTTACTTCTGGTAGGAATACAGTTGGCCAATCCGTTTGGAGAGGAATTTCACAAGATAAAGATAAAAATGGTCCTGCCTTTCCCCGCAGCAATGCCCCTTCTAAAATTATCAAAGGAGTGCAAAAGAGAACATGCCAAGAAAGTTCATTGCAGCATTGTCTGTAAAAATATTTTATGCAAAATATTTTTAAGCCAGAGATTTATACATGGTGAATTATTCATATGATGTAATACTATACGATATTTTAAATGCTATTTGATAATATGCTATTTTAAATAAATGACCTTAGAACTATGGAATCAACATAGATAAAAATCTCAAAGATAGAATGCGGAGCGCAAAAGCAAGCTGTAAAGTGACACTATGTATGTAAAGTTTGAAAACATGCAAAACAATGTTATATATGGGTACATGCAAATGCTTTAATAGTATAAAAATATGCCTTGGATATGTAAACACAAATTCAGGGCAGGCACTACCTCAGGGGATAGAGAGGAATGTGTTCAGTGTAGAATACACAAGGGGACTTCAACTGTACCTATAATTGCTTTTCTTTCTTTTTTTCTTTCTTTCTCCTTTTTTTTTTTTTTTTTTTTTTTTTCCTTTTTTTTTTTTTTTTTTTTTTGACCGTGCTGCGTGGCCTGCAAGATCCCAGTTCCCCAACCAGGGATTGAACCCAGGCCCTCGGCAGTGAAGGCATGGAGTCCCAACCACTGGGCCACCAGGGAATTCCCTCTTTTCATTTTTAAGAAATACGATGCAAGCAAGGCAAAATGCTGGAATTCAATGGAGATGGATGATGGGATTCACGGGATTTCATTATGTTATTCTTTGTATTTTTCTAGACATTTGAAGTATTTCATAATGGAAATGATAATCACCATTGCACACAGTAATGCATTCTAGTGGGTTAGAGTCCTTAGCCGTGAGCACTGCGGCTCGGCTGCCCAGGCTCCGATGCCACTTGTACTTCTCCCTGGTTGCGGGACTTAGGAAAATTACTTAACTTCTCTGGGCCTCAGTTTCCTGAACTATAAAATAAGGATAATATCAGGACTTTCCTTACAGTATTTTTGTGAGGGTTACATGAGATAAAATGTAAGATGCTTGGTATAATGCCAGGCACATAGCAAATATAATTTGTGTTAGTTTTTTTAATTATATTTTTTCCTCAACCTTTGAAACTCAACTATCAACTCTGTGCCACCGTCCCCAACACTGCCTTCATGTCAAATCCATCTATCAACCCTGGACTAAGGAGAGCTGGGCACTCCATTCTGACTGTTCACCTTGCTCACCTGTGTAGCTTAGCTATTTGTTTTGCCTGTCTTCCTGACTATACTATTTTCTTATTTACCTTTGCATCCCAAATGTCTGGCAATGGTAGGAATATGAGAATCATTATGGATGCCTAAAAGAACAAAACAAAAAAATGAATGTGAATCTCCCCCCTGTCTCCAAATAAACCCACTAGTGTTTTCTCTCCCTACCCCCTCCTCTCCCCAAGGGCCCTGGACCTTTACAGACCAGCTCAAATCCCTCTAATCACAGAAGAAATACTTAAGGGTCAGTACTCCGAACACAGGTGTAGAAGACAAGCTTAAAACAGAAGAGTCTCTAATGGTGGAATTTCAGACCCTAAGGGGCACATACCACACACACACACACACACACACACACACACACACACACACACACACACACACACACACACACATCCACCATCTATCTCTGCTCAGAGAGGAACTATATCAACCAGTAAGAAATATTGAAAGATAATGTGGGAACAGAGCTCTCAGAAAAAATAAAGTTGTGAATGTTATCTTGAAAAGTTGTGGTGAGTCACACTTAAAAAAAAAACAACACACAAATCATATTCTTTGTGAATAAAAGAATGTTTTTCATTTACTGGAGAAGAGGGCTAGTTAAGTCTTCTTGTGAATTCTTTATTAAAGACTGAAGTAAGGAATTCTTTTGTTAAGTAAATATTCAAGCCCTTCCTTGCCAAAGAGCTTTTGAAATCCTTGCTGTAATTATGCTGATGTTTTCTGTGTTTATATGTTAAATGCCTAGAGCTTAATTGTTAATGGGCAAATAAGAGAAACCGCACAGTCCCTGCCAAAGGAGGCCGGATCGCTGGGGTCGGGAGGACAATGGCTCGGCAGGACTCCCCGGAGGGGCTGGAGGGCGGTTAGGACAGAGCGGTGGCCCTGGCTTTGCTCTCTGTGGACGCGGCTCACTTGGGCCAGGGAAGACACAGCCCTACAGGGAGAACAAAGGCAATGGTCAGGTCGTGGACCTGGGCCTGAACTCTAGACCGAGTTTCCTTTCTCCTCACCGCCCCCAGGTCAAGAATTCCCGCTGCCCCAAGAAACCAGCCGGAGAATTCTGATGCTGTCCGAATAACCAGAAACCAGGCGGAGAGCTTGGTCACAGGCTCTTATCACAGGGCAGGTGTCCTGGGCTGGAGACCCACATCCCGCACTCACCAGCCACACTCGCTCTTTCATCCCTTTCCGGGGTCCTCATCGGCAAGATGGGGATGAGGGCACCCTTTCATAAGGGTTTTATGAAAATTAAATCAATGAATATTGTAGAAACATGCTTAGAACCATGTCTGGCACAAAGTAAGTGCTATTTAAGTTAAAGATTTAACTGAGAGTTCAAAAAATATTGTGTTAAGTTTCCAGGTATTGAATTCATCTGGAACAGAAGTGCAAGTAACACCCTATGCGTGGATCTTGTGGATCGTTTGCGGCGTTACAGGGAATTGCCGTACATATGTGGTTGGTCCTCCCGCACATCAATGCATGTTTAATTATAGTGTAGTCTTTCTCGTCTCTGCCAACATCCTCTGGAAGATTACACACAGAAGATGGGAACTAGTGAGGAAACTTCCGTGTACCCCTACTGAAAGTCAAACAGGGCAAGTTCTGATCAACCCTGTCTTCTCTTTCTCTTAAACTCCTCCCCTTTAGGGGTTGGGGTCCTGGCAGAAGCGGGCTGGGACCTGCGGAGCCTGCTAGGGTATCTCCAAGGTAATCTGAGCTATTCCATGCAAAATAACCTTAAATCCAAAGTTAGAAGATCCGTTGGAAGGAAGGAGTTAACTGGAAATCTCTCTAAGAATGTTTGCTGAGAAGCCTTCCAGTAGTGTTGGAGTGGGGAGGAGAGCAGAGGAAACTCAGAGGGTGCAGGCTTGGTGCAGAGACTCAGTCGGCCAAGGCAAGGTAGTACCCTCTGAGATCCAGACCTTCAGATGGGTTGAATGTGGTCAGAGATAAGGTTCTCACACAAGTAGCAGGGGTGGGGGGGAAAGCTCTCAAGGCTTATTAGGCTCTTAAAATTTCAGAGTTGAAAAGGGGCATTTCAGCCCTCAGCTATCAGCAGCTAGCCAAGAGCTGAGTTTCCATGTTTCTGGGCATGAAAAGCTCCTTGGTTCTCAGCATCACTGGACCAGCGCCTACTTGGGCGTGAACTCCTTCAAGCACAGCCCCCGCCCGTCTGTCCTCTCTCCTGGAGAGAGGAATTCATCAAAGCACTGTCACATAATCTCCTTGGCTCTGCACAACCACATCTTTGGGATAGACAGAGAGGTGCTATTAAGGCATTTGACAGCCGAGGAAGTAGATGCTCATGGTGGCTAATGACATGCCCAGGACCACGTGGCTGCTTCACCAGACTTAGGTACCCCCTCTCGGTTTCTGAGAGATTCCCAAGGGAAGGAGGAAAAGCCAGGGTTCTACTCCTTGTGCAGGCACCAGGACCTGTTCCCCATCTTCCGATTAGAACCATGGCCAGTGGCCACATCAGGTGAAGGCCAGTCAGCAAGGACCGCACACAGACCTCGGTGCTCACGAGCCCCTCCTTCCTCGGCACCTTCAGAAGCAGCTGGTCCTGATCGATGCCCAGAGGTGGGCTCTCCAGAAGCCCCTCCACTTCCTTCTGCCTGGGATACTGGGAAGAGGGGGGTTTTCAGAGATGCTGGAGACCACACTCCACAGGTGCCCGCACTTCCATCATGTGACAGCTCAATTCCCCTCACTCTGTGAAGGGGGCACAGATATTGGAGAGCCTCCTGCCAAGACCCTGGGAGGAAGCCAGGAAGAGATGCCTGGCCAGGGAAGGGGTGAACCCCATGGGGAAAGGACTGCTCACAGCTGAGGAGGTTATTCAAAGAGACTTGGACTTGGAAGGGGCCCTGGAGATGGTGGGGTCCAGGCCCGGAAACTGGCTGAGGAGCATTGGAGCAAGAGACCGAAACCAGCCAAGTAGAGGAGGACGGGAAGGAGAGGGTTGAACAGTGATCAGAAAGACAAAGAACAGGCGGTTTGGAAGAGCCAAGAGCGTAATCGTAAATCGCTTGCAGACGCCGGTGCACCGAGGCTCCCGCGGGGGTGCCCGTTCGGGGCACGTCTACTCAGCACAGTGGGTGTGAGCCTGTGCGTGTGAGCAAAACCCCCAGTGAGTCATCCAGTGCATGTAATGGTCCTGTCAGTTCGTGAATCATGGAGTGTGTGTCAGAGCTGGGGTGTGTGTGTGTGTTTCAGTGCACAAGGCAGTGATGCCCAGAGTGATGCCGGGAGGAGGATGAAAGCCAGCCCTCCCGGGGTGAACTGTGTTTAAAGGGCACCACGCTTCATTCACACCCTGCATCACGCTCCACATTTCTGAACCTGGTCCAGAGAAAGCCATCTGTCCTCCCTTCCTGATGAAACCCCCCCTATGGAGCAGCAGTGTGAAATTCTTCAGGATTGTGGGGTTGTTTTCAGAGTCAGAGATGGCCAGGATCTTAGAATCCCAAATTTCAACCCCTGCGTTTTAAAGACAGAGGAACGGCAGCAGGGAAAGCCAGCCCCACGGTCCCAGAGTCACAGGGAGAGCTCATAACAAAGCCAGATGCAGACCCAGGTATCCTGGCCACCCCCATCCTGCTGTCCTTGTTCCACCTGCAGGTCCTTTTCCCTTTTTGCTCAAGGATGTGATGAGATCACTCCTTTTTACTAAAATGCACTGGACCCACCCATGAAGTGAAACACTGTTGTTGCGTCTTAGAGGCTGGAGTCCACGAATAACCTCATAGGCAAAGCTGGGGCGTCTCCGGCCAGGTGGCTTAGACTGAGCGTCATTTCACCTCTTCTCCCAGAGCCTCACTCTCGCCCCATCCAGGTCAGGAGGAGCCAGAGGGAGACCGCTCTCCGGTCTGTGTCCATAACTGGCGGGGCCCCTTGGCAGACGATACTGTGATTCAGAAGTTGCTTATGAGCCATCTATGAATGTCTCACTCAGGACGCCTAGCTCTTTCTCCTTTCACCTTCCTAGGGGCTGTTTCACTGCTCAATTGCTCCAGAAAAAATGAAAAAATAAATACAGCAGAGGATTTACTTTAGCAGTTCTGAGGAAGAGTTTACGAGGTAAAGAGCCTGAACCTATTAAGATGGGGTTTAGGATAATCTGTGAGTTTCAATTATCCATTCCATTCATTCTTCTCCGATGGCTTAGAGTTGACCCGAACTTCAAAGGCAGCACTTCAGCCCCTGGATTTATTGTTCTTATTTCATATTAATTAAGTACTTACTATACACCCAGCATGGCTGAGACCGTTCAGTGGACACAGACTCTGCCCTGCATCCCTGGAGAGCAGAGACCGATTATCTCATCTATCTGGACTTCAAAGCCCTTTACCTCCAATAGCATCTTGTCACTGAATGTGGAGGTGGCTGGGATGCCGAGGGTGCAACAGGACAGAGTGAATAAAAGGAGCAGAGAAATCACGGCTCCGGGTCAGGTGTGGAGTGATCTTACGTCTGAGCCCAGGTTCTGCAGTCACAGGAAGGTATGTCCTGCAGTCAACAGGGCTCTGCTAAACGTACACATTGGGGAAGGGAGTTAGGAAGCCTTCTCGTGTGCTGGACCAAGTAAACATTGATATAGTTAAGTGTCCTTCATACACGACACACGGGCCAAAGGAGAATAACCAAATGTTTCCTTGAATATAAATAAGTGTATTTACAAAGGTATTTATTTCAGCAGTGTATGTAATAGCAAAAAGCTGTAAACAACCCCCAAAAATCCATTAATAGGAGATTAGTAAAATAAATGATGGTACATCCATTCAATGAAAAACAATGCAGCTGTGAAGAAGAATGAGTTATACCTACATACATTAACTTGAAAAGAGATCTATGATTATTAAGTTTTGAGAAAGCAAGTTATAGAAGATGATGTTATCTGTATTAAAAAATTTTAAAGGGTATCCTATAAATAGATACATATGTTTCTATATATCTGTACATGTTTTAAAATGTGGGGGAAATGTGGAACCTAAGTATATGGGAGAATGTGGAAGGATACACATGAATCTGGTTACATTGTTTACTTCAGAGGGTGGAGTTGGAATGGATAAGAAAATCTATTTTTCTATACTCTGTACTGTTTGACTTTAAGTATGAATTATTTTTATAACTTCAATAAAGAGCGAAATGTATTGTGAAAATAAAGAGAATAAAAATAGGTTTGTCGATGCTTCCCAGACACCCTCAACACGGGAGCTTGCCCCCATGTGAAATGCCTCGCCTGTTATGACATTTGGAGAGCTGGCAGCCATCGCTTGAGAAAACATGGCACATTTGGCCTCTGCGGCAGCGTCATGGAACAAACAGAGACTTCGGCTGTCAGCTCCAAAGAAAAATACTGATTTGCGTAAACTTATTCAGTGACTTTGAGATATCTCACTCTAATCAGATAAAGTTAATTAAGAGGAGCGCAAGTTTCTGGCAACTGTACCCCACCTCCTCCATTATTGATCCAGGACATTGGGAATCGGAATACATCACAGATTCTTCAATCCCAGCATGAGTCAGGAGGAGGGAAAGGGCAGGGAAGGAGGGTGTGCTGCATGTGCCGGGTCCTGGGATGGGCACCGTGCCTACACCATCCCACTGGATCCTTGTGATGATCCAGCAAGGTAGGAGGAAAGGATGTGAACGTACACACACACACACACACACACACACACACTGGAGCATGCACTAGAAACTACAGAACAAGACAGAAAGGGAGCGCCCAAGACCCAGGGAAGAAACACACCCATGGCCTGAGGGCGGGCACCAGGCAGGCCACTCATCAGGCCAGGAGAGTAGTGATTCTGGGGTCCCTCGGACACCTTGGCCAGGAGCCTGGCTATTTTGACACCGCCTGGGTCTACTTTATTCCCACTGAGGGTCTGAAGCTCTGGGGACTGGGGCCAAAGCACGAGAGGAAGCTGTTGTAGCCAGGACTGAAATCTAACTCAAACCAGCTTTGGCAAAACATTGTTATTTGGCTCTTGGAACTAAAAATGTCCATGAGTAGATGGCTCACTGGAATTAGGAATCAACTAATGTCAGTCAGGGTTCATCCTGTTTCTGTATTTCTCAGCTCTGGTTTCCTCCGTGCTGTCTTCGTTTTTCAGGCAAGCTCTTCTGATGTGGCGGCAAAGGTGGTCCCAGAAATTCCATGTTACTTGGTTCCTTGCAACTACCCATTCCCACGAAAAGCGAGCATTTTTTCCCCCAATAGTTTCAGCACGAGTGCCAGGGATGGCTCTCAGGGGACCAGCTGGGGTCATGTGCCCATTTCTCAATTAATTACCATGGCGACCTGATTGGTTTTTCCCAGCCTTTCCCAGATCACGTGGATTAGGGACGAGGGAGTGGTCTCCCTCTCCAAAATTGGAGGGATAGTACCAAAGCAAGAAGGGAAGGATGCTGGGCAAGCTGACCACAGATGTTCATCACAACGTCACAGAGACACCTACAAGGAGATTGTAAACTGAGAAACTGGTAGGTGTTGGTTATTTATACCTGTCACCTCTTGGCAACCATAAGACCCTTGGAAATTGTTCAACACAATGACATAAGCTCTGAAGACACTACTGACCCTGGTCTCCCATTGTTTGCCCTCTACTCTTGGAGACCCAGTCCCTACCCCTCCCTACTTTGAATCTGGGAGGATGAGGGTGGACGCAGAGGCATGGGCTGCACGGGGCACGTGTGTCGTGACATTGGCGGGGAGGGGCAGGCAGGAAGCATAAGCAAGTGAGGGGTGTTCTCACTGGGGGCTGCCGCGTGCTGGGGTTCAGGAAAGCGCTCTGCTGGGCATGGCCAGGGTAGCCTTGAACACTTGTTCAAGCTGTGCCACAAAATACTAAATACAACCAAATTTTACTTGAGGAAGGAGCCTCCTCATCTGCGCAGAGATGCCGTAAGGGCAAGAGGAAGCCCTGCTAGTAAGTGACAGAGAGAGAAACCCAGACCCCACTCCATCATCAGCTGTGTGACTTTGAGGATAAAAATATGATCATGGACGTTACGGCGCTTTTTGAAAAGTCATAAACACGAGGTATTCTAAATCACTCTCCAGTTCTCCAGCCAGCGGAGTGCTAGAGGTTACCTAATTTGTTCCCGGGCTCTCGTCATATGAGAGCACAGACTGTGGGAGAGATTGATGACTGCGGTTCCCTTGAAAACATCACACCCACGGCAATCTCTCGTTTTTCCATTTCTATTACATATAGGACTGTATCAGGTATTTATGCCCACAATTTTTTTCTTTGTTTTTCTTTCTTTTTTTTTTTTTTTTTGGCCACGCCACTCAGCTTGCAGGATCTTAGTTCCCCAACCAAGGACTGAACCCCAGGCCCTCGGCAGTGAAAGCACAGAGTCCTAACCACTGGACCGCCAGGGAATTCTGTATCAGACAGTTAGAAGTTAGTGTGCTTTACAATGTTAATAACCTTTCTTCGAGTGGATGCAGTCTATGTGTTGTTGGAGGGGGAGGCTGTCTATGTAGGGGCAGGGAATGTATGTGTCCATCCTCAGTCGGATTCTAAACTCCTAGAGAATGACATTGTCCTTCGTTGTATGTCCCACGTCAATTATTTTTTTCCCTTGGTCGCTGTGTTGAGTTAAACAAATGAAAACACTTCTGATAGAGATGAAATTAAATAACTTATAAATGATGCCTAGACAGTACTTGGTCTATGAAAGATGCTTTCATATATATATGAAAGATATATATTTCTTTCCCCTCGCTCCTCTTCTGACGCAGAAAGAATAAGAACATTCATTTAACCATATTAATTTGAGGCCACTTGTTAATTGCCAGGCATTGTGCCGGGCACTGGAGACACAATGATACATGAGAAATAATCTCTCAGGTTCTGTGGTCCATCTGGCCAGAAGAAAACCCTTGATTGTAATCTTTCACATGTTATATGGGCTTGTAAACAAGGCGCTCTTGGATGGAGGACAGTGGAAGGATAGTTTGATGGTTTTAATGATTTTCTGGGGTTGGAAGGGCAGTAGGAGATGCCAGCTTGGAAGGTGATGTTTGAATAGGGTCTTGAAGGATGAACAGGAGTTCACGAGGCCAAAAAGCAGCAAGAGTGTTACAAGCAGAGGAAACAGAACAATACTAAAAGTTAGCTTGAAAATAACTTCCTTCTTGAACAGAACTATGATCTGTTGCAACTGCCAGGGAAAGGACCCCAAATCAACAGCTGTTGATTGGAAGAAAGAAAAGGGCTTCAGAGCTGGGCTCCATCAATCATCTCAAACTTAGGGCTCTTCAGGGCCTGGCACCTGCCTTTACACACTTTCAGTTTAAAGATGTTTGGAGCTTTTTAAATTATGCATGTTATTATTTTCCATTATCTAGAAAGGAATTGTTTTTAAAGCTGAAGACCGAAAGTTGAAACCCCCAGGAATTTATTTTAAACTTGGGAATTTCCCAGAGGTCTGGAATTTGGTGTCTGGGTTCCAGATTTGGGCCTAATTGTTGGGTTCCCTTCTCAGACTCTGCCTCTGTGTGTGTCTACTGCCTCCCCCGCCCCCATCTGTACCATCTGTTCAGCAGGGCACAGCTTTCCAAAGCCCTGGGTCAGCCCTCTCCTGGTAACTCTACCTGGGGAGAAAAGCAGCTCTGATGACCCACCAGATCAAAGATAAAGCCCAAAGTGTTTACAGTATCAGCTATCGCTCCCTGGAGAGAAGGACTGTATCTTTCTCTATGGCTGCAGAACCCAACTGTAGCTTTTTTGAATGACTGGCCCTGTTGGCACCTCCAGGCCCAGGATCCCAGCTGCTGCCCTAGCCCAGCCCAGGGAGGGAGGGAGGCAGGCCGCTGACAGGACACCCCTCATGAGAACAAAGCTATCAGCCCCATCTTCGCAGGGTACCAGCCTCACCCTCACACCTGCCAGGCGGGGCCTCATCTTTCTTGGTAAACTTCTTTGTCCCTTAGTTCAGTGATGGGCACATGGGGGACTCAGTTAGGGCTTGTGGTTTATTAGCAGCTGGTTTTGCAACAAGACCTTAAGATCTAGAATCAGGAGACCTGGGTTGATGCTCTTCTTCCACCTGTGACCAATTGCCTATCTGAGCCTTGGTTTCCTCATCTTTAAAACAGTGATGATAATTATGCCTCTCGAATCTGTTCACTCATTTACAAGGGCAACATGGAGTAGAAGAAGCAGAGTGGGGTGGAGGCCAGGGCTCAGTACCTGCATTGGTACAGTGCCGGGTTCACGTACAGTCTGTTATTCCCTAGTTAGGTGACCCTCAGTGTTCCTCATCTGTGAAATGGGATCATAATCGCTCCTCTTTCACGGGGTCTTTAGGAGGATTAAATGAGATATACTCATGACGAGCTGAGTACAGTGTCTGGCACATAATAAAGTTTATCCAGGATCTACTCTGTTCTCAGTGCTGTGGAAGGTGCTGGGGTTCCAGACGTCAAAGGCACAGAGCTCACAGTGAGGTAACTGTGAAGAGACTCAAATATCAATAAAATAACTAATGCAAATGCAAATCAGGTCTTAGCCCTCCTCACGCACCTCACTTCAAAAATCTCACCCAGTGTGTGTGTGTGTGTGTGTGTGTGTGTGTGTGTGTGTGTGTGTGTGTCCTCACCGCATGGCATGGCCCGTGCCTACCTCTACAGCACCTTGTTCTTTGTCCCCCAGCCACATTGGACTCATTTCTAGCCCTTGAACCCACCAAGCTCTTTCCTGCCTCAAGGCCTCCGCTGGGGTCCCTTCTGCCTTGAACAGTGGTTCCAGCACTGGAAGGGTCTCAGCATCTTCCACGAACCTGCTGGAAATGAAAATTCCCCAGCCCTGCCCC
>NW_020175192.1:5091707-5106997 GCF_003031525.2 Neophocaena asiaeorientalis asiaeorientalis
AGGCTCAGCGCCCTGTGCATTCCAATGCGCTAACATTTAAGAACATCTGGCCCTTACCCCCTTCCCTCTGCTCTTCATTTGGCCCCTTCCTCAGGGACGGATTCCCCCTTATCCTCTCAGAAGAGCCCCTGCGGCCAGACGACGTCTGTGAGGTGTCCTGTGCTTTCCTTGTTGACCTGTCATTTAGTCTGGAAGAAATGAGGTCTCTTTAAGAAGCCAGTTTGGAGCCCACAGGACCAGCTCTGGATGGATGACGTCAGCGAAGCCGTGGGCAGCACAGGGAAGACACACGCGGACCTCCTGGCCACACGGCCTGGTTCACAGAGAGAAAACGGGAGGCGCAGGGGCCCGCAGCAGGTGAACAGGCTTAAGTGGAGAGAAACTAAGTCACTTGGGGATATTTAGCACCTAATGGAAAAGCAGAAATGTTGAGGACGTAATTAACACCTATATTCTAATCTCACCAGTAGCTAAGTAGGACTTAGCCCTAAGCTTGAAAAATAACAAAATAGCCCCAGGAAGACAAAAGCAAATCTAGAAAGATGTTGCTAAAAGTTAAGTTAGTGGTACCTAGGAAGCTGGTTTCCTTGTCCTTTGAACACATCGGCTCACTGTAGTTTAGCAAAAACTCAAAGTTCCCCCAAGTTAGAGTTGTTGCTTAAATATTTGTCACTGCAGGAGTGAGTATACTCCTGCCATCGCTTGGGTCTGCATTACTCAGGCAGTCCTGCTACCCACACACTCACCTGACAAATAGCAGCTTCCTCACAGTCAAAACAGAGACCCTGCGGCTTCCCTGGTGGCGCAGTGGTTGAGGGTCCGCCTGCTGACGCAGGGGACGTGGGTTCGTGCCCCGGTCCGGGAAGATCCCACATGCCGCGGAGCGGCTGGGCCCGTGAGCCATGGCCGCTGAGCCCGCGCGTCCGGAGCCTGTGCTCCGCAACGGGAGAGGCCACAACAGTGAGAGGCCCGCGTACCGCAAAAAACAAACAAACAAACAGAGACCTTGGAAATGACCAAAAGGTGCCATTTTCGCACCGAAAGGCAACAAGGTCCTGGACAGGGAACAGCACGGACCTGTGGGCATGGAGGAGGGCCCGGCGGCTGACGTGCACAGCAGGCCTCCTCATTCCGTGTGCTTCTGCAGAAATAATGCAATTGTGAGGGGCTAGGGAAGCCACAAATAGAATAAAGAAAGGAAGGGAAAAATCGATAGCTGTGGAGAGGAGGAAGGGAGGCGGACGTGCTGCCTGAGCCTTGCTGTCAAGAACAGCAAAGAGGCAGCAGTGCTGGCCGGCATCCCTCACCCACAATTCAGGCCTGGGCATGGACCGGGCTCCCAGGTCACTTCCTCGGCAACCTCCACCCAGCCTCTCCCCGGCAGACACTAGTGTCCATCTCCCGCAGGTGGGAATGGAGAGGCAGAAAGACTACATAAGTTGCTCCAATTCCCAACATAAATAAAAGCACTGAGACTTGCACCCAGGGCCCCCCATCCATCAGCCCGAGCCTTCCTCAGCCACCACCGCTGCATGGTCCATGAGAGCACAGCTGTCTGGTCCAGGAGGGCACTCACGCAATAGGAGCCCAAGCGAGTTTGGCAGGAGAGAGGACCACTTTACCTGTGTGTATGGAGTTGGCTTCCCAAGGCTGATTCACCTGGGAAACAGCCTCTGGGGAAACTTGATCCCTACCCCCCGCCCCAGCGCAACACAAACTGATGTGTATCTCTCTGAAAGCAGGCAGAGTGAGACCAGCAAGTGGCCTTCACAGGACCTCAGAAGACGCACACCTTGCTCCTTGGGATTTGCTCATTCTTCCCCCTTCCTGGAGGGCCTGCAAAAAAAAAAAAAAAAGGTCATGAAGAACCTAGGGGTAAGACAGGAATAAAGACGCAGACCTACTAGAGAATGGACTTGAGGCTATAGGGAGGGGGAAGGGTAAGCTGTGACAAAGCGAGAGAGAGGCGTGGACATATATACACTACCAAACGTAAGGTAGATAGCTAGTGGGAGGCAGCTGCATAGCACAGGGAGATCAGCTTGGTGTTTTGTGACCACCTAGAGGGGTGGGATAGGGAGGGTGGGAGGGAGGGAGATGCAAGAGGGAAGAGATATGGGAACATATGTATAACGGATTCAATTTGTTATAAAGCAGAAACTAACACACCATTGTAAAGCAATTATACTCCAATAAAGATGTAAAAAAAGAGAGAGGGGGACTCAGAGAAGCAGGACACAGCAGGCGTGGGGCTCCCAGGGAGCAGGGGGGAAGCCGGGTCTCCCCTTCGTTGATCCACACCCCGAGCCTCTGGGACCCAGCATCCGCCCTCTCCCTCCTCTCGTTCTGCAGTGTTTTAGTTGGAAAGTAAGACCCAACTCGCTAAATCAAAGTGGTTTCCCCAGCAACACTGGGAGAAGCCGGTTTACTTACAACAGGTAAATAATGCATGAGCTCAGGCTGAGAAATACGGCAACCAAGTTCATGTTACTAACGGGTTCACTGAACCTGGAGGCTCGGCTCCTGAGCCCAAGTCCCAGGGGATAAGGTTGCAATTTCCCGCCTGCCCGTCCTCTCCTAAGGAATCCCTTCTGTATTCAGGGTGTGTGTGTGTGTGTGTGTGTGTGTGTGTGTGTGTGTGTGTGTGTGGTTTTCTTTTTTCTCCTTTTTTTTCCTGGCTATTTCCTACTCTCTAAATCAAACTGCCTCTGCCTTCAAGAGAAAGGGACTAGGCACCCATCCTCCGTGTAGCTTCTCCCGTCTTTAAAGACAGGGTGCTGAGAAAGGCTCTCTTTTGCAAAGTCGGGTAAAGCAGCACAGGCCAGCACCAGGCTCCCTGGTCTGCCAGGAGACGGGTTCATTTCCAAATCCAGTTGGTGTACCTGACAGGTCTGTCAGGACCCCGCGCGCCCTGGTACAGATGCACTCTGCCAAAAAGAGATGCAAACCGAACCAAATTGTGAAAGAACATTTTTTTTTTTTTTGCCATACGCGGGCCTCTCACTGCTGTGGCCTCTCCTGTTGCAGAGCACAGGTTCTGTGGCCATGGCTCACGGGCCCAGCCACTCTGCGGCATGTGGGATCTTCCCAGACCAGGGCACAAACCCGTGTCCCCTGCATCGGCAGGCAGACTCTCAACCACTGCGCCACCAGGGAAGCCCAGAACAACTCTTGATAAAGACAGTGTGCTCCTCCCTCCCCCTGAGAATAACTGATACTGAATCTACATCTCTCTACCCTCCAGGAAAGATGCTGGGCTTTCTCTGAGTGGCCCTCTGGAAGTAGTAAGTTCTGTTTTTAATTTTATAAAGATGAAATGATAGTAGACTAGAGAAAACGCTTTTTCAAATTACACAGCGCCCTCCCAGTTTGACATCGCCCTGCACCCCCATGCCAAAAAAAATCACTCATTTAGACGATTGAAAATTCAGTACAAGGAGAAATTTTTAAATGCCAATCATAATAAACTGGCAGGTTTTATGGCAGGAGGAGGTGAAGATTTAGTTCCTGCCCCAAAACATTGGCAAGCTTTGGGGTTCCCTTCTGAGGATAGTTACCCTCCAAATCCCATAAGGTGAAGCATTTACAGACGTGTATAGCACTGACTTATCTTGTCCACCTGCTGTCCACCTGTGCCAGCAGATGTGGAGAGAGTAGTTGGGTCTCTGTTTACCTTGGTTCACTGTCTTGTACACAGCAGATACCATCTAGGTGAATAAGAGAAGCTGATGAAAGCATCTCTCTATTGAAAATTCAAAAAATTAAGAACTTGCCTCAACACAAGCAATGAGATTTAGGCAACTATGGCCACTTGTCGCGTCTGTTCAAACAGATTTGTGGTATTATAAAGTGGCCTGACTCAGAGATTGTATGGAACGTCAAGGAGTTAATGAATAACTCTCTGTGGAAATGCTCCTATTGGAAATCCCCCAGCTTCTCAGGTGGAAAGGAAGTAATTCACATTGACAATAGATACTGCTCCGTGACTGCAAAACGAGGCACGTCTTCAGTGAGTATCATAGCAACCTAGTTGGTCTGTGAAAATTATGGCAGTTTTGCATTAAAGGCTGAAAACTGAACAGGCGAATCTGTTAGAAAAACTACTCTTCAAAGAGGAAATTCTGACATGTGCTGCAATATGGATGAAATTTGAAGACATTACACTAAGTGAAATAAGCCAGCTACAAAAAGACAAATACTGTAAGATTCCCCTTAAGGGGGGTGCTTAGCGTAGTCAAGTTCATAGAGACAGAAAGGAGAATGGTGGTTGCCAGAGGCTGGGGGCAGAGAGGAATGGGGAGTTATTGTTTAATGGGTTTAGAGGTTCCGTTTTACAAGATGAAATGGGTTCTGGAGATGGATGGTGGTGACAGTTGTATGACATTACAAATATATTGGATACTACTGAACTGTATGATTGAAAATGGTTCAGGGGCTTCCCTGGTGGCGCAGTGGTTGAGAGTCCGCCTGCCGATGCAGGGGACACGGGTTCGTGTCCCGGTCCGGGAAGATCCCACATGCCGCGGAGCAGCTAGGCCCGTGAGCCATGGCCACTGAGCCTGCGCATCCGGAGCCTGTGCTCCACAACAGGAGAGGCCACAGCAGTGACAGGCCCGCGTACCGCAAAATTAAAAAAAAAAAAAAGGTTCGGGTGGTAAATTTTACATTATGTGTATCTTACCGCCATAAAAAGACGGGGAAGAAAAAGACCCAGGAACACATGTAAACAGGACGACTGAAAAACCTTCAGGTAGCTACTGAAGCAGTTTAGACAAAACCATCCAGATAAAACAATGTCTGACTTGTGACCAGAATAAAGTGAGGTGTTTGGTCTGGACTGAAAATTTGTTTAGTTGATCCCAGATCATGCATTCACCACTAAACATTATGACAGGCACCTAAGAAATGAAAACGTACTCAGGAACAAACAACCGAGGAAATGATGGAAGGCATCATTGGAGGGCATGCACCCTGTCGGTCGCAGATGACGCAGCAGGTATTTAACGATTACCCAGCAGTAGGCAGCCCGCAAGTGTGGACTGCCCCATGCATGGTGCAACACGATAGCAAATACCAAAGAATGCTTTGGAGAATCACCACCACAAAATGTACTGGGATTGCGCTGTAACAGCACATCAACAAATCTTGTCCCATGGAGCAAACAGTCTGTCTGTTGGAGAAAATGAATAATAACTGTGGAAGTTATTGACAGAAGCACAAAAGTCTTAGGAGAAACATCACAAAACCTACTGAGAATAATAAAACAATGAATGTCCCTGGCAGAAAGGCTCTAGAGGAACAATGCAACCTGAGACACTCGTGGAGTAAAACCTGCTACCCCTTTGGAAACCGGAGAGGTATCTGGACACTCACTGCCCATCTCACAGGCATCAGGATCTCACCCGCTTTGGCATCAGTTCAAAAGGCAGTACATCGAAACAATTACATATCAGTGTGACATTCTTGTCCCAACTACAGATTATGTTCACATTCTTGGCTAACACAGCAGGGACTGTTATAATAAGTTACACAAACCCACTAAGGTTATAACTTAATGCTTTGCAGTATAGGTAGTACTTCCAAAGCATGATTGGACCTCTTATCAAATGTGTACTTTTGTTTCTATTCTCCCATTTTTACTACCCCAAGAAAATCGTGAGACTAGTTGAAGCAGCATTTTACAGAAGAAAAAACTAAATCCAGGCTGGGCCTTCCCAGGCCTGTCTTTGTGGCCTGACCCATCACTGTAGCTGCACTTGGACATTCATTCCTCGTGGACACGTCCTTACAGGTCAGGATGCATCATCCAAATGCTACCCTGTAACACTTTACATGCTTTCCCTGGGTTACCCCAATAACTGAGAAGGAAAAATAGAAGTGTTAGGGCCTCAGGCTGATGGACAATTGGCAAACCTTTGCCTCACTTAGTGCCATGTAAGCCAAGAGATCTCTGTGGCTGTGAGAGCTGGCAGGCACCCTTCCCGCCCCATAGGCTGCCCTGCCACATCACCAGGACGCACATCCCTCCGGGACGACCTTACCCTGGGCTCTGACTCACCTAATCACAGCCCTGTGCCTCTCCATGAACTACAGGGAGTAATTTAGGAGTTTGGGCCTCTAGAGTGCCAATCAGCCCAGCCAGGGAGGGAAGGCCCCGCAGAATCGCTGAGGCCTCGGGTCAGGGCAGCGGTGGCTGCCGAGCAGAAGAGGAAAGGCCAGTGGCCAGCCGGGCAGAGGGCCAAACAGGAATCGGGCGGTGCTCACAGAGGGCTCTGTCCTATGACACAGTGATTCCCGCCCACAAGCACATCCCTGGCACAGTTAAGAACTCAGAGTGGACCTCTCTGCAGGGCAATGGGTGTGGCCTGCATCCTAAGACTCTGATGG
The DNA here is from genome assembly GCF_003031525.2 of Neophocaena asiaeorientalis asiaeorientalis. Lineage (NCBI taxonomy): Eukaryota > Metazoa > Chordata > Mammalia > Artiodactyla > Phocoenidae > Neophocaena > Neophocaena asiaeorientalis. Next base: position 5,098,095 of record NW_020175192.1, read on the forward strand.
GTTTTGAGGGGCTCTGGGGAGTCTCCAGTTACTGTCGGAAGGAATTATCCACAGCCACAGGGGCTGGGCCTCCCTCTACTGGACCAGACTTCACCCCACACACCTGCAAGCCTGGCTTCCCTCCCCCAGTTTTTCCAGAATTCTTTGCTGCTCTTAAAATACCAAGAGCTCCAGTTTAACTGCCCTGACCACTGCCTCCACCCCCTTGCTCCTCTCCCCGCGCTGCCCCTACAGCCCCCCACCCTTGCAGGAGGAACTCCTCTTCAAGCTTCCTTTACCTCTTTGCAAACTGGGGCACACGTTATTTTCCTCCAAATCCTTGACCTACAGCAGGACAGTGAAGGGAAATTACAGCATCATTGGGAAGCCAGGCTCTCCTTTGAAACTGCTTGTGAAGGGCATGTGGAAGCACAGGACATCAGAAGAGCTGCCCAGAGCCAGGCCCGGGGCCAGCACCAAGGGACAGCCCGCGGGAGAGCACGGCCCCTCCCACGCGGGCAGCTCCCACTGTCGGGCGGTGCACCCGACTCCCAGCCTCTGCTGTGGGACAGGCACCCTCTGTTCTGGGTTCCTTCTGAAGGAAGACTCCGCGGCACTGCTGGGCCTCTGAGACTTCAGCGGCCTAATGGGATGCAAATTGGAATTTGCTCCCTTAAAGATGTATTATGCATGGACTTTCTATTAGATTTCACTTGGAAACTCATCATCCATCACCCCAGCAGGGCCTGCACAAAATCGGGCCTGTGTCAGCAGTTTCTTGTCAGCTGGGATCTGATGCCAAATTCATCTCCCTCACAGGGGGGTCTGGGGGACACCAAAGGTTTGGAACGCGGCCGGGGTGGATCGCGAAACCACTTCCGGGCGTCCTCCGAGGCGGTCTGGTCCTGGCTGGGAGGGGGCGGGGCCAAGATGGGAAGGCGGGGCCTCACCCGCCGCAGCAGGGGCTGGAATGGCTTGACTAAAGATGCCGCAGCGCCCAGTGGACCCCTATGATGAGAGAGAGAGGCCTGGGCTGGGAGGGGAAGAGGGAGTGAAGGCTTTGTCCGAGGGCCCAGACTTCAGTCTTTTACCCAAGGGGTGAAAAAAAATTCCTGAGTCATCTAACAGGATTAGCCTGGAAGACTTCTCCTCCCTTGGGTCACACACAAGCCATATCCCTGTACCCCTGCACACACCACAGCCGCCACACATGCACACATCCAACCCACCCATACCCTCACGTTCACACATACAACATTCACACACATGCTCACACACGCGCGATATACACACATGCTCACACACACCCGTACCCTCGCACCTACACTCACACACGTGCACATGCTTATACATGCACACTCACATCCATACAACACACATCCTCATATCCCACCCCCAACATGCAACACGCACACCCACACCCTCACACACCCTCATTCACAAGTAGTCACACCCTGGACACACACACACACACACACACACACACAGACTCACATCCAGCATTACCTCTGAGGCCACAGAAGGCAGAGAGAGCTTTTCTTCATTCATGAAAGGCTGTGGAGGCAACCTTCCAGAGTCGCTAGGATACAGACTCTGTGGGTGTTATCCAAGCAATGGTAGCTGAGTTCCAGGCTCTGGGGAGCAGTGACTGGGGAAGTGGGAGCCATGTTACCTTCCACTGCGTCTTCCCACCGACAGAAAGGCAGGTGGGCAATGAGGCACAAGGACCCCAACAGGAAGAATCAACTGGGCGCTGGAGGTATGATAAAGTGCCAGGTGGGAAAGAGAGGTTTCAGCCCTTGAAGACTCTGAAACAATAAATTCATCGGGGACTTCCCTGGTGGCACAGTGGTTAAGAATCCACCTGCCAATGCAGGGGACACGGGTTCGAGCCCTGGTCCCAGAAGATCCCACATGCCGCAGAGCAACTGAGCCGGTGCACCACAGCTACCGAGCCTGTGCTCTAGAGATCTCGAGCCACAACTCCGGACCCCACGTGCCACAACTCCTGAAGCCCACGTACCTAGAGCCCGTGCTACACAACGAGAAGCCACCGTAATGAGAAGCCCACTCACCGCAACAAAGAGTAGCCCCCGCTCGCTGCAACTAGAGAAAACCCGTGCACAGTAACGAAGACCCAATGCAGCTATAAATAAATAAAAATTTAAAGATAAATAAATAAATAAACTCATCAGCCACTGTTGACTGAGCATCTCCTCTGTGCCAGAGTTGAGCTAGGGGCCTTGAGACCCAGAGCCTGCTTGTCAGGAGACATCAAGCCAATTCACAAAAGATAGCCCACAGTCCTGGGCCGTACATGGGTGGTATGTCAAACAAGGGCTTTCAAACCGGAAGTGCTCATCGGGACAGTCAGAGAGGCAAAGTCACCGTGGGCTGGAGCGATCAGGGAAGGAGGAGAGGGGAGAGCGTGGCAGGTGGAGAGACAGGTGTGGGCTAACACTTAAAGGCAGGACTATGGGAGGCATGGGGAGAGAAGCCAGCCCTGAAGAATTGGGTGATAAGGGCCTGGTCCCTAGGTTGCACTGAGGTTAGGAGCCTGGCTTTAAACTCACCTCTGCCTCATCCGAGGAAGGAGAAAGGCCTCCATTTGTCCTTTAGCCATGCTTTTGGGCTCACCTCCTCCAGGAAGCCACCCAAGATCTCTCCCTCCTCAGAACCCAGCATATTTGTTGCTTCTAAGACTTTAATTTCTTGTGGTCCCAGATTTAGACCAATTCAGCACATAGTGAGTTTTCATGATCAGTCCCTGATGTAAAGAGTAGAATTCCTGTCTACCAGAGACAGTCGTGTAAACTAAGAGCTACACTAGCAATGCCACACCTTACACAGAGTAGTATAAGGGATCAGAAGAAGAAGAGCAGGTACCCAGATAAGACAATTAGAAAAGGCTCCATAGAGGCGATGGTGTTCAAGGACAGGCTGAATGTGCTTTGTCACTGTTCATCATCTTACATCTGGTCCCCACTCTAAATTTTGTTCGCTACGTCCTGTACCTCTCCATTCCCTATCATGCCTAGCACAAAACAAGGTATCAGTAAGTTCTTAATAAATTTATTATCTTGTTCATTCATTCAACATCTCCTTGCTTCCTTTCTTGCTCACTGGTGGAACTTCTAGAATGCTTCTTCAGGACTTCCCTGGTGGTCCAGTGGTTAAGACTCCACGCTTCCACTTCAGGGGGCACGGCTTCGATCCCTGGTCGGGGACCTAAGATCCCGCATGCCACACGGCGCAGCCAAATAAATAAATAAGGAACTAAATAAAAACAGAATGCTTCTTCACCCTCCAAAACATGGGAGTCCACATCCAGCCTGCTCCCAGGTATGAGAGGGTGGCACGTCTAGGGAGGATGGAGGGCTCCCTGGGTGGTCTTGTGGCTGCCGCCTTTTCTCTGTAGGTCAGAGTATAGTCAGGGAATACAACTGAGAATCGTAGAACCAGGACCTCAGAGATGTTCTGTGTCTTCATTCTACAGCCAGGGACTAGAGATAGTAAGTGGGTGTGCAAAGTCCCAAAGGTGGTTTGATGAGATCAAAGGAAATCATACGTTACCAACTGTGCTTTGATATAACTTGACAGTGGAGAATCCTAACAAATACTACCTCAGACGGGTGGCTTCCTGGAGGAGGTGAGCCTTATCAGCAGTGGTAAGTCATGTTGATAGTATCCACTCTCGATGTGATGGACTGAAAATGGCACTTTACTTCTGTGCTCTTCCTCCCCAGCCTAATCATGAGAAAAACATCAGACAAGTCCCAGTTGAGGAGCCTTCGACACCATACCTGACCAATCTTCCTCCAGCAGCTAAGGTCATCCAAGACAAGGAAAGTCTGAGAAACTGTCACAGCCAAGCACGGGCTATGGAGACATGACAAAGATAATGTGGGATCCTGGATGAGAACAGAAAAAGGACTTTAAGGAAATCCGTATGAAGTTGGGACTTTAGTTAATAATAATAATAACAATGTATCAACATTCGTTCATTACTTTTTTTTTTCTGTGGTACGCGGGCCTCTCACTGTTGTGGCCTCTCCCGTTGCGGAGCACACGCTCCGGACGCAGAGGCTCAGCGGCCATGGCTCATGGGCCCAGCCGCTCTGCGGCACGTGGGATCTTCCCAGACCGGGGCACGAACCCGTGTCCCCTGCCATCGGCAGGCGGACTCTCAACCACTGCTTCACCAGGGAAGACCCCGTTCATTACTTTTAACAAATGTACCATACTCATGTGAGATGTTAGTAATAGTGGAAACTAGGTCCTGGTGTATGGGAACCCTCTGTACTATCTTTGCTTTTTTCTGTAAATCTAAAACTGTTCTAGGGAATTCCCTGGCAGTCCAGTGGTTAGGACTCTGCCTTCACTGCTGAGGGCCTAGGTTCAATCCCTGGTCAGGGAACTAAGATCACGCAAGCCTCATGGCGTGGCCAAAACAAAAACAAAAACAAAAAACTGTCCTAAAAGAAAATTTTAATTAAAAAAAATGTTGCTTTGCAAAAAAAACTGTCCTAAAAGAAAATTTTTATTTAAAAAAATGCTTTGCAATTGTAAAAGCACGCTGCCCATCCTAGTTCTAACTAGTGTTAATAACAGACTCTCAGGCTTCCCTGGTGGCACAGTGGTTGAGAGTCCACTTGCCGATGCAGGGGACACAGGTTCATGCCCCGGTCCAGGAAGATCCCACGTGCCGCGGAGCGGCTGGGCCCGTGAGCCATGGCCGCTGAGCCTGCACGTCCGGAGCCTGTGCTCCGCAACGGGAGAGGCCACAACAGTGAGAGGCCCGCGTACTGCAAAAAATAATAATAAATAACAGACTCTCAGTCCAGTGCTTGCCCTGTCCTACCACATGGCTGTTGGAGACGTTAAGGTCCCTTTAAGCTCTTCTTGCTTCTGACAGTTTCTCAGACTTTCCTTGTCTTGGATGACCTCAGTGGTCTTGAGAAGGACTGGTTGGGTATTTTGTAGAATGTCTCACAATCAGGATTTGACTGATTTTTTTTTTCTCAACTTGATTGCAAGTTCCTTAGAACCACAGTGGGGCCACCTCTTTCCCCTGGGCAGGTTAGAGAGAGAGTTACCTGCACTCCCCTCCATTATGAAGCCTGTGTGCAGCGCAGGTGAGAAACCAGCCCTAGCATCCTTGCTCTAGAAGCACTGGGCCTGATGTATCTCTCAGCTTCGCCTCACGTGGGAGGTTCAGCCTCCATCAAGGATAGGTCCAAGAGAGAGTCTTGGCTTGGGACTGGGTATTGCAGAGGACTAGCTCTGCTGGTGTCTCTCTGAGGGACAGGCTTCTTCTCCACAACCAGCTTCAGTGTGTCCACTGGGACGGTGTGACTGAGGATACTGGGGCCTATGAGTGGTTGCCCTGACAACCCAAACTTCCAGGTGTGGGGGAGAGAGGGAGATGCCTGTGTGAGTTCCAAAAGGGACAGGATGCTAGCTGAGCTGCCCCTAAGGGTGTTGTCATCTTTATCTCCCCCGGGTCCCTTCATTATACAGTTTCTTAGCCTCAGTCCTCAGTTCCAGCCACTCCTCCTAGGATGCAGCCCTGATGAGGGGGAGGCAGCCACCGGACACTGAACTGTGTGGGTTTGACCGAGCTGGCAGGCAAACCCAGCGAGCTAAATCCAGTGGACCATTCGAGATGTCTAGACAGGAAGCCAGGCTGGGAGAAAAGCAATTCCACTCCCTCAGGGTAGAGCCCGGAGGCTGCCACTGATTCAGGAGCCCAGAGGATATGTTCTGAGGGGCCTGAGTGCCAGCTCAGGGCACATCCTTATGAAAGTAAAAGGTGTGCCTTGCCCTCGAGCAAGTGCAGCAGGGGGGTACCTGGTGGAGCAGATATCCCTCAGGGGGTGGTGCTCAGGTGACAGTGGCCCACCCTGACCTTGAGGTTAAGGTGGAGTGGGTACACCTGGCATCAGGGTTCCGGGCTATCATCCCAGAGCCAGCACTGGGCATGCTCTGAACATCACTTGACATCCAAGCGGGGGGTGGGGCGGGGACGGGGGGAGTGGAGAGCCAGCCAGGGTCCAGCACTGGGACCTTGAACAAGTTAGCCCATCTCTCAGTTTCCCCGTTTGTAAAATGGGGCTAACCATATACCTGCCGTGCCTGCCTCATGGGCCATTAGGAGGAGCAGATGACATGCTATAAGGAAAAGACTTGTGTCAAGTGCTTGGCAGGCAGGCATGACTATCACAAATGATGTTTATACTGTAAGCTTCAAGGCTGTGGCGATATTCAGTTCCACTGAACTGGTAGACTTGGGTTCTTTGGCTGGCAGTCGCTGACTTGCTTAGATTTTTACAGGTCATTTAGTCCAACACACCCATCTCGTCCTTGACAAAAGCTAGATGTGGTCCTGTGACCTTCCAAGGTCCCAAACAAGTTAGTATCTGAGCCGGGCCTGCAGCCCAGGGCTCCCGATTCCCACTCAGGGTTGGAGCCTTGTGCCACCCTGCCTCTCTGCCAGGGCGAGTCCTCTGGCGCATCCACATCCCAGCTCCACCACCAAGATCTGGTCCCCACCGCCTTCATTTGCATTTTAGCACACACCCACTCTCAACAGCTTATCCTAGAACCGAACACCTCTGCCAGATTCTGGGATCTTTAAGGAAATACAAAAGGGTGAAAGACACAACAGAAAGAAGATAAGCAAGTGTTCCTTTGGAGCTCAGCCAGTGTGGATCGGCAGGTTGCCTGAAACTCCCGCCCTCAATCTGTTCACCAAACTGTTTCTCTCCCCGTTCAAGCTGCTCCTGAAAGCCTCTCTGGGAAGGCTTCCCAGATCAGCTAGGCACTGGCAGCGTCCATGGGCTGGCCCTGTCTGAACCTAGCACTTCCCTGGGTGTCGCTCACCACCGTCCACCTCGGCAGGCACTTGGCCTTGCCCTCCGTGCCCAGCTGCTGGGCCAGGCTCTCTCCTCCTCTCTTGGCTTCTGTGCAAGAACGCTTCCCCGGTCTCTGCCTTAATCCCAGCTGTGTGCTTGACATACATTTGATGTCGATACGTTATGGTCTCTTGATGTATTCGCACCCTGCTTTGATTTGGTCAGGAGGCTGCCCTCTCCTTATTTCTTCACATCTGTGCTGTTGGTCTGAGACACTTAGAACTCAGGGGGTCTCATTATCAAGAATGGAGAATTCCTCTCCTCTGCTCTTTGGTTGAGTCAATCAGGAGGTGACAGGACTCCATTCCCCATGCTGTAAGCAGGTCCCAATTCCATGTCTCGTGAGCCTCAGCTACAAAGCTGAATTCCCGCTATGCAGTTTCTTTACTATTGTGTGACGATTCTGTCTTTGATTTAAAATCCAAACTACCCGACAGACAGACAAGCCCATCTTTTTCTTCCCCAGACTTTCTCCTTACTCTGACCTTTTACTGTCGGTTGATAGTGTTGTTTAAAAGGAAACTGCAGGGCTTCCCTGGTGGCACAGTGGTTGAGAGTCTGCCTGCCGGTGCAGGGGACACAGGTTCGTGCCCCGGTCCGGGAAGATCCCACATACCGCGGAGCGGCTGGGCCCGTGAGCCGTGGCCGCTGGGCCTGCGCGTCCGGAGCCTGTGCTCCGCAACGGGAGGGGCCACAGCAGTGAGAAGCCCGCGTACCACAAAAAAATAAATAAATAAAAAATAAAAATAAATAAATAGAAGGAAGCTGCAGATGTGCTACCAGTGTATAAAAAGGAGGGGGAGGGAAGGTATTGTAGAATACAAACATACACGCATGCGCACACACAGGTGTGCATGTATGTTTTGCTGCCAAATATAACTTATCTCTGAACGATGTAAGTATCAATTGTCTCTGTGAGTATACATGATTTCTGAACGATGCACAGCCATCTGAAAGTATCAGTTGCCATCAAAGAAAGATTCTCATTACATACCTTTCCCTACCTTTCGAACTTGAAAATTTTTAGTAATGAATTATTTCATATGTACAAAAACATATGAGATGAATGTATATATTGAGATAGGATAATAAACAATTCTGCCTTGTGGATCCACCACCCATTGTAAGAAATGGAGCGTTACAACAGGGCTGAGACTTCCTGCATCACGTCCCTGGTTCCACAGAGGTCACTGCTATCCTGTTATCCTCAATCTCACCTGCCTTTAGAGTTTTATCATAAACGTATATGTCCCTGACTGATAAAGTCTTCACTTGACTTGTTTGGAACTTTACAAAGATGGTGTCAAACCATATGTATTTTTCTATGACGAGCTAACTTCTCTCACCATAGTTCTAAGATTCATTCATGTTGATGCTTGATTCATGTGTGTTTATTGTTAATTAATGTTCCATTGAGTGAATATACCCACTTTATTCATCCATTTTCCTAGTGTTAGACATTGGATTATTTCCCATTTTTGCTGCTATGGGCTTTCTATGCCTATCTTTTGGGGCACACATGCAATAGGGATCTAGGGTTTGATCCTGGCAGTGGTGCTGCTGGGCCAGTGGGTAGATATACCTTCAACTCACTGACTATTTGCCAAATGGTTTCCAAGATAGTTGTACCATTCACATTCCCACCCACAGCATGAAGGGTATTTGTTCCTCTGCCTTCTCACCAACACTTGATACTAACAGACTTTACATCTAGTGGGTGTAAAATGGTGTGATATATGAGCTTAATTTACATTTCTCTGGTTACTGGTGACATTGAGAGCATCTTCTTATGTTTATTTCCATTCATGTTTCCTCTTCCATGACTTTCTGAATTTTGAACCATGTGAACATATTACCTATTCAAAAACATACATGTATTAAAATGGGCTTGTAATATCTCATTTCTCATATGCAAAGAGATCCACCACTCTCCCCCCAAAGCACACAAATACTATCTCTGAAAAGTGTCACCATAAATAAAACTGCTAACAATACATTGGTGAGTGTTAT
>NW_020175192.1:5107065-5122972 GCF_003031525.2 Neophocaena asiaeorientalis asiaeorientalis
AGTCCTAACTCCTAATACCTCAGAATGTAACAGTATTTGGAGATAAGGTCTTTAAAGAGGTAATTAGGTTAAAATGAAGTCTATACGGTAGGCCTTAATCCAATATGACTGATGTCCCTACAAGTAAAGGAAATTAGGACACAAACAACACAGACCAAGGGAGACCACGTGAGGACACAGTTGGAAGACGGCAGTCTGCAAGCCAAGGAGCGAGGCCTCGGGAAAACAAAACCTGCCAGCAGCTTCATCTTGGACTTGCAGCCTCCAGAACTGTGAGAAAATAGTACATTTCTGTTGTTCAATCCAGACGGTCTGTGGTACCTTGTCCCGGCAGCCCAAGCGGACTGGTACAGCGAGCACATTACAGTTTACACAGTGCTTTCACATACTTATTCATCTACTCACTTGTCATCAAATATTAATGGAGCACAGCCTGGGTCGAAGGGTACATTTCATTGTTAAATCTTCCCTGCAGTCATTCAGGTCGGGAATAGCGATCCCTGAATTTAAAATGAGGGAACTGAGGCTCACCGAATTTGGGTGAGTACAGAGGGGGAAGACCAGGTTGGCCAAGGAATGGAAGGCAGCTTGTCAGGGGCCAGGGAAAACTCAGGCAGATGTGACCGTCACCTTTAAATACAAGATGACTGTCACATGGGAGACAGAGTCTATTTTTCTTTATGGCCCTAAGGGATAGAAGTGTGATGAATAGGAAGAAACATCAGGAAGACAAATTTCACCTAAACAGAAAGAAAAACACTGTCACAGTCAGAATTGTCTAAAGGTTCAGCAAGATGCTTTAAACGTAGTGGGTTGTTCCTATAGAAGCTGGACAACCCGCTTTATGAGGGATGGTGTGTGTGTATGTGTGTGTGTGTGTGTGCGTGTGTGGAGAATCAGGGTCAAGCTTCAGGTATGTGGTTGGAGGACATGACCTTGAAGGTCCCTCTCCATCCAGAGAGTCACTGATGTCTCTGAGACCAGGTGGTGGACCAGGAAGAGAGCCTCTTTTCTGGATTCTGATTCTCTATTCTTCCCACCAAGCCAAGCTGCCTCTAAACAGATTAGTGGCTGGACAAATGCGTTCTAATGATGACAGCATTCACTGAGCAGCCTGGGGACAGGACACAGCAACAGGGAGTACACAGCTTTTGAAATGAGAGAATTATTTACTCGCTTTCCCCTTCTCAGAAGTCTTGATTACAGCCAGGTAGGTAGCAGGAAGAAGGAGGGAACAAGCAATTTTGAGAACGTACTTAAGAGCTAGGGTTTTCATACACCTTGATCATTATTTCACCTTTACATTAGTGCCAGCTGTAATATCATTTTTTATCTCCACTTTACAGATGTGGAAGCTGAGTCTCCAAAGAGGCTAGGCAACTGTCCAAGCGTACAAAACTAAATGTAATGACACAGCAATGACCTTGACCAAATTCCCTACCTCAGTCTTGGAGCCAAAGCCTGCCTGGTTCCAAAATCCGTCACATCTTGTTACCCAATGGATATTGGAATGTAAAAAATGTGGGTTTTCTTTCTCTAAATCCAGACTGGTGTCCTTGAGTACTAAACCCAGGATAAACACGTTGTCTTGAATAGGACCTACACACCAGAAGGAGGGGGTGGGGACTTCCTTCCTATTCTCTGATTGGACAATTGACACCTTCTCAGTCTCAGGTAAAGGACCTGCTCCTCCGTAACCAAGTTCTCTCCTAACATATTTAACATTCCCTCTGCAGTGAGAGTTCTCTTCTCCTTCCCTCTCTGAGCGCTTTTATTCCAGGAGGTGGTAAGGCCCACATCTAGCACAGTCTCTCCGCAGAGAAGGGCTGGACCACTGGCCATGGCACAAAGGCCTGAATGGGCCCCATTTCAAGCTGAATGATTTTTACTTTTTTTTTTTTTTAACCCCAAGGCAAAATGCAACTTCTGTTTTCATAGGGAGCTGGAGGGCTGGATGAACCCACTCCCCAGTTCAGCCATCTGCCAGGGAGAGGAAGCACGGAAGTTTCCAGAACAGGAAGGAGACTTCCCTGCTCTCTACCAGCGTTTGTCTGATTTCTGGGGCTTCACACGCCTTCCTCCATGTCTAGAAGTGTCAGAACCTAGGTCCTTCCCGATGCAGCCTCATCCTGGAACTGAAGGATGGAGCCTCTTTAAGCTCCAGGGTCTGCTAGGATGAGGGTTTCCTCTCTCACCTCCAGCTTTGCTTAAAGAATCCTTCCCTCCACCATCCTCTCCTCTCCTACCCCTCCTCCCAGCTCCAGTCTGCCACATTATTCAATCTATCTGACCTTTCTGGAACTCCGAACAGAGGGCGTTGCATTGTTATAGATAATAGACCCAAAGGGGTGGAGAGTCACAGAACAAAGAGAAGAAACGGTTTTTTCCCTCAGGAAGTTTAACTTAGGTCAGGTGAGCACAAAGGTAAGTCAGGTACATACAGAATTTATGAGCCAGTGAGTGGCACAGCACACCCCTCCTGCAGGTCAGACCTGGGAGTGCTGCGAGGTGGGAGGTTCATTTCTGCCTTTTAGGGGCTTTGTGGAGGAGGCCAGCTGTCAGCTGTCGTGCACGGGAGGGCTGGGATGCTGTCTGCTTTATAAGGGGAGATGAGGTACTCCACACAACGGAGCAAATGCAGAGTCGGAGGCAGTTGGTGAGAAAAGAGAGAATGACGCTCTAATACTAAAACCAGGGAAACAGGGAGGTCACCACACTTTCAGGGACCACGCACTGTTTGTCACACACTCCAAGGCTCAGTCACACAAAATCCCCAGGATGGGGAAAATGAAGAAAATAGGCATGGCATGGGGACTTCCCTGGTGGTCCAGTGGTTAGGGCTCTCCACTTCCACCACAGGAGGCCTGGGTTCAATCCCTGGTGGGGGAACTAAGATCCCACATGCTTTAGGGCCAGAAAAGAAAATAGGCACGTTGTGGCATGGCAGAGGGTGCCTATCTGCCATGTGACCTTGGACAGGTCCCTTGAGTTTGTTGGGCCTCAGTTTCCCCACCTCCATGAGCAATGGGTTGAATTTGATCAATGATTCCCAAATTTTGGTCCAGTCCTATTGACTAAAAGTTTACAAAAACTTTTTACATTGCCAGATAAGGATATTTTTAAAATATCGCCATCTCCTCTCACTATCAGTTAAAAAAGAAAGCGCATTTCAGTACTAAAAAAAGAGAAGAGACACAATCTTAGAATATGGAGAGTCCTGTAAAGAAATATGGAAAAATCCAGTATGTGATCTTACTTTTCTCATTTCAATGCAGACTTTTGAAAGCTTCATCACAGAGGGAAATCAATTCAAGAAATGGGAAACTTCCTAGCATCCTAGCTCCTAAGATTCCATGATTTGAAGCCCAACTGGGCAAGTCACGCAACCTCCCTCTGACCCATGCTTGGCGCTTTCCAAAGCCTGAAGCACAGTGATGGGAGTGTATGGTGACTTAACTCCCTGTGCAGGTGACTCCTGATACCTGGAATGCAAGGATCATTTCCCTTCTTGAGCCATCATTTTCCTCCTGTCTCCTGAGATGCAAAGGAAGCTTCCTCTGGAAGGTTCTGTCATCGGGACAGGGGCTGGTGGGTGCTGCCAGCAGAAAACTGAGATATGCCTCTTTCCTTCATCCACTGGAGGCAATAAGTCACTCGGGGGCAGGGGGGCGGGGCTGCCTCTTGCTCATCTTGGACGCCCTTGAAGCGCTTGTTCGTAGAGTCTTTCCACGAATAGATACCGGAGTTAATGTCCGTATGCTGAGGTCCAGAGATGCTGGAGCCCACACAGGGGAAACTGGTTGTATGTGCACAGTGTGCACAGCTGCAAGGAGGCTACGGGCTCTGGAACTTAGGACCAGATCAGCCGGGGGAAGGGAAGTGCTCTCCCTGGAAGTGGTGTCTTGGTAACAGAAAGAACTTGGGGAGCAGGTCCCCACATGGCCCCAGCAGCCTGGGCCCGGCCGGAGGACAGCCGCCTGGGGCCGCACAAAACGCAGTGGGATTGTCTGCTGGAACTGCTGTCTGGAGACCATGCAGCTCATGTGACAGCCCCTGAGACCCTTCTGGAACCCTCCCACAATAGCCCAGCTCCCTGTCTGCTCCTGGCAGTGACAGTAGCTGTGTGGCATCCCCCTCCTGCGTTTCTCTCTCCTCTTTCCCTTTCTGGTCCTCTTTGTCTTAGAGCTACTTTAACCCTCCTGGTCCTTTTTTTGTTTGTTTGTTTTGTTTTTTGTCGGTACGTGGGCCTCTCACTGTTGTGGCCTCCCCCGCTGCAGAGCACAGGCTCCGGACGCGCAGGCTCAGTGGCCATGGCTCACGAGCCCAGCTGCTCCGTAGCATGTGGGATCTTCCCAGACCGGGGCACGAACCCACGTCCCCTGCATTGGCAGGCGAACTCTCAACCACTGTGCCACCAGGGAAGCCCCCTGGTCCCTTTTGACCTCTTCCTGCTTCTGTTCTGTCCTCCTCTTAGACACAAAATCACCCCTCCCGTGGCCAAGTGACCCCACCACTCCTGGATCTCACGGCTGGACGGCCGCTCCCACCCCAAGGAGGCTGCTTTTATCTAGCTTTCTCGGCTGCAGGGAGTATGGGGGAGTCGGCAACGTTTAGCGATTGAAAATAAAAAGCACCCGTAATGTAAGTTAATTGTAAGCGCTGCCATTCCCTCTCCAAGTTAAAGATCCCCCAGGCACGAGCCAAACAGCTTCTTTTTCTCTGCCGGAAAGGTCTGATCCAGAAGGTGTCTTCCTGCTCTCACATTCTCCATCTGCAGTGAAAGGGGCCACGTGCAGCCGGGCAACCCAACCCTGGGCACAAGGTCCCATTAGGGCATCTCCTGGGTGCCTTCCCTTCAGCCTGGCTGCGGGGCTTGGGGCTGCCTATGGGTCAGTAAGAAGCTCCACCACTGGGGAGGCTCAGGCTCTGCCACTGCCAGCTTTTCCTGACCATTCACGCCACCCCCTGCACTCCTGTAGGAAACAGAGCTGTGGAAAAAACAGCCTTGATGAATGGGAATTACCAGGCTCTGTGTTTTACAAGAGGCGGGCAGGAAATGCTGAGGGTCCTCCTTAGTTTCCTAGTGGATTGATTCCCTGGAGGAGGATAATGCGGTGGAAGAGGGATTGAAAGCGGCCTTCTGAAATAGAAAGGTCAGCAAGTTCTGTCCAGGAGGAGAGAAGCGAGGCAGAGGGCAGAAGCCAGGGCCAGGAACATCATGGACATTCCATTAAGCTTCAGTCTTACATCATTCATTCGAAACCTGGCTGTGAGGTGCTGAGAGGAAGAGAATCTGAGGCCAGAGAGAGACTGCCAAGGAGGTTATTGAGAAAAAGGAATTTGAGAATCACCAAGCTGTTTCATTCTCCTTGACTGCTCACCTTTTGTTTCTCTTTGCTTCCATCACTTCTTCTTTGATATGCATCTTTATGAGACCTGGGCGCTGTGGGTACATTTCAGGATCAAATGCTGAGTGGCGATGGGGCCAGATGAAGCCCATTGATGGTGGTGAGAAGAAGGAAGGCAAAGGACGCAGGAAGCCCCTGCCTCTGTAGACCGGGATAAACCTGGGTGACAGCTTTAGCATCGCTCAGTGGAGTGGCCAGCCTGATTCCCACGCCCTCACCCCCCCAGCCCCATGAATGGATTTTAAGCTAGAGTCTCGTTCAGGCCTTCTTGCCCTTTGGTGCTCCTGGTATACTGTACAGTAGCTCAGGTAAAGGCAGGCCACATTTAATGAGCACCTACTATATGTCAGGCACTGTGTGGAGGGCTTTAGATGGATTGTTTTGGGGTTTTGTTTGTTTTGTTTTGTTTTTTTACATCCTCACCACCCTATGTATCCATTTTACAATTTAGGAAATTGAGGCCCAGAGAAGCTGCTGAACTTGCCAAGGTGACAAAAGAAAAAAATTCATATGCCGGACCCACCAATGCTTACCTAGCTCCAGGTGAATATGGGAAAATCACAGAAGTAAAAGGTAGGAGGTCTCTGGTTATCCTGTATTTTTGATTAAGGCTAAAGAAAGTCTCATTTAGATCTTCCAACGGGCTTTAAAGTTTCAATAAAAGGCCACCTGAAGCAGAAACAGGAAATGGAGGGCAGGAACAGGGCCTGACAGCTTACCAGTCCCAGGACAAAGCGCCTTCATCCCGGGCAGGGGCGACACGACCTGCCGTCTGGGTCAATCTGGGTGTGCGTTCCCTGTCCCCATGTGTTCCCAGCAATTCTCTACCTGTCATCAATACTCTATTTTTTTTGCTGCCACCAACACACGATAATCTGATCTGGAAGGGAAAAAAGGGAGTGGAGTATCTGCAGAAACAAACATCATCAAATGTCCTGGCTCCCTTCCCGGCACTTCAATAAAAATGCAGGAAGGAAGAAATCACAGAGCTGAACCCCAGCGGCCAGTCTGCCTGAGTCTCCATTAAGTCATTAAGAGAGGACTTTGCAGCATCAGAACCGATTGCCAGGGTGCTGCCGTGGCCCTCGTGGTGGAGCAACAGGCTTAGTGACAGGGACACACAGTCTGAGTCAGGTGCTAGTCTTTCTTCAAGGAAGGATGGTTCCCCTCCTTCACCCACACATTCAACTTTTTGTCCTAACTTTCTCCCCGATTGTTTCATGATGTTTACTGCATTTAAGACCTGGGTCTAGAATCATGCTTTTAAGCACAGCTCTCATTTAGGCAACTAGTGGCCCGAATTATATATAGACCTGCTTCTGGGATCTTTCTTCTTTTCTTTTGGCTGTGCCATGCAGCTTACGGGATCTTAGTTCCCCAACCAGAGATTGAACCCACGCCCTTGGTAGTAAAAGCACCAAGTCCTAACCACTGGACCACCAGGGAACTCCCTGGGACCTTTTATAGAGTCAAGAAAATACCACAGCCAAACAAGAGTTTCTGGTGAGGGTAAGCCGGCAGCCAGCTAAAAGACCAAATCATTTCTCTAATCAGAATGCCAGCCCTTGCCCCTCTTCTCCAAATTTTGAAAGACAGAAGGAGATGGAATTATAAGCGGGAGGGGCTGGGGGTATGGAAAAAGATTAAAATGAAAAACTTGAAACATACCTAGCAGAAAGCACATTTGATTTGAAAGATTCTTTCCATCTCAATTCCCTGTGGACCTATTCATAACAGAGATATGGTTACTTAAAATACAGTTTCTGAACTGGCTGGTTGAGTCTCCTTAAAAATGCCTTCCATATTTTCCCAAGCCCCTGCTTCAGCTTTAACGTGTAATTCCTGAACAACAGCTCCTGTGGGACCAGGTGAACTTGAGCAGAGTGATTCTGAAACCTAGTGACACCCCTAAGTGACACTGAGACTTGGGCCCACTGGTGCCAGATTTTAGCTCTTTTTTTCCCCACCACCTCACCTCACTCCCTACCCCCGACACACACACACACACACACACACACACACACACACACACACTCACGAGATCCCACAAGGCAGAACTGTTTCAGAAAAAATGGCACTGGTATTGATTCAAGCAGATTAATAATAAGTTGTCTTTAAAATACATACTCAAACTGTGACAATTCCGTTTGCTGTGGTTTAACCTTTTTAAAATTTTTTAATAATTGAGTTTTCAAAGAAAGAGAGATTT
This sequence comes from Neophocaena asiaeorientalis asiaeorientalis, assembly GCF_003031525.2. Taxonomy (NCBI): domain Eukaryota; kingdom Metazoa; phylum Chordata; class Mammalia; order Artiodactyla; family Phocoenidae; genus Neophocaena; species Neophocaena asiaeorientalis. The sequence goes on from NW_020175192.1 coordinate 5,114,683, forward strand.
TTAAAGTCTCTTCTGCAGACACTCTAAATCAAGAGCATCTTCTTTTCCCGAGGTAAAATGGCTGGCAGTCAAGGCTCTGGAGTCAGACTGTCTGGATTTGTAGCCTGGCTTCCTTATCTCATCACTTGTGGGTCCAGTTAGCCGCCCCACCAAGCCTCAGTTTTCTCATCTGTGAAATGGGAGTCATACCTCTCTCATTGTTGTGCAGTTTAAATGAGATGACCTCACTTAGCAAATGTAAAAGCACATAGCAAGGTGCCTGCATGGCAAGCATTCATTAACTATTAGCTATTGGGGATGCCAAACAAAACATTTTTTTTAAAGGCATAAGCAGAGAGATCACACCTAACACTTCTATTTGCATTTTCTATCCACTTCTTAGAAAATAAGCTCACATGCTTGGAAACCTATCAGAGTCAAACAAGCGGCTTAAGGAATACGACAGTGAATTATTAGCCTCTGCCTAGCCTTGGTAAGAAACTTCCTGGAAGATTGAACACCCACCTGGATTGCTTCCTAGTTAGGTCTCAGAAATCCACCCCAGCTCACTCAGCTTACACCTCCCCTTCGGCTGCTGACCAAAGGTGCAGGGCACTGCGGGAAAGGGCCCAGCTTCTGACTCAGGCAGGTTTCCCGAGGGCCCTGCACTGGCTGGCGTGGAGGAGAGCAGGTTTCAGGAAAGACTCATAATGAGAGGGGTCTGCAGCCCTTCCTGAATCCATTTGCATCGTCCAAACCTCTGCAATTTTGGAAATCAACTTTCACGTTGTCCCTCTCTCTCTTCAGATGAGGGGCCATTTTGCAGGGTGTCTTGGGTTGTGGGTCACTGTGGGTGAGGGATTAGGTGCATCTGTGAAGGCCTGAGCATGGCCACTTAAACGCTGTCCCAGTGGACTTGCCTGGGCAGGACATGTCTTCATGATCACTCTTCTTGCCTAAAGATAAAATCACAGCACTTCGTGCACGTTTGCTTTTTCCCCATATGCTATAATAATTATTATTATTATCATTTTGCTGATCATAAAAGTAGTACCCGGTCAGGGGTGGAAGATGGTGCCATTTCCTCTGGGCAGAGGTAAGGGCAACAGCACACAGAATTTCAGCCCCTGAAACATACACCCAGGATGCAACCTGCTCAACCGTACAGGCCATCCTGTAAACACACTCCTTCCCAAAACCTCAAACGATGCAAATGTGTGTAAAAAAAAGTGTAACTCTCCTATAATCATATCCCAAAAGAAACCACTATTAATGGTTTAGCTAATAAACCTTTGTTTTGTTTTGTTTTGTTTTTAAAAGTCTCACTATCTTTATTTATTTATTTATTTTATTTTTAGATGTTTGGGGTAGGAATTTATTAATTAATTAATTTTTGCTGTGTTGGGTCTTCATTTCTGTGCGAGGGCTTCCTCTAGTTGTGGCAAGCGGGGGCCACCCTTCATCGCGGTGCGCAGGCCTGTCACTATCGCGGCCTCTCTTGTTGCGGAGCACAGGCTCCAGACGCGCAGGCTCAGTAGTTGTGGCTCACGGGCCTAGTTGCTCCGCGGCATGTGGGATCCTCCCAAACCAGGGCTCGAACCCGTGTCCTCTGCATTGGCAGGCAGATTCTCAACCACTGCGCCACCAGGGAAGCCCCTTTGTTTTGTTTTTAACAGAGAATGACATTCAACTAGAGGGACATATATAGGCACACGATGAAATTTTTAAATAGTACCAAACAAGGTAGTCTGAAAGTCCCCTTCCCACTTCTGCCCCCCTAGACATTCAATTCACCTGTTGTATGTGTGTGTGAGTTTCCTTCCAGGTAATCTACTTATAGATCAATATATACATATGTAGGTATCTGTATGTGTAAGGGTGTGTGTAAGCTTCTTGCTCTTTCCCTTCCATACAGATACATCTTATTCCTTATAGATCAGTATATACATATGTAGGTATCTGTATGTGTAAGGGTGTGTGTGCCCCTGGTTTTTTTCTTTAACACAAGTGATGTTATACATACAGTACAAAGCTTCTTGCTCTTTCCCTTCCATACAGATACATCTTATTCCTTTTACCAGATGCACAATTTTGCATTTACAGACTTACCATGATTTATTTCACCAAGTCCCCTGTGAACCAGTCAGTACATTGTTTTCAGTGTTTTGCAACCACAACGCTGCAATGATTATCATGTATATCATATACACATATCTATATATACATTATACGCACGGTCTTTCTACACATATGCAAGGACATCTGTATATTAAATTCCTAGAAGAATTGTTGGGTCAAAGAGTACGTGAAGTATGTACCTTTTAAATGTTGATAAATATTATGACATGGTCCGCAAGAAGTCTATCCAATCAGCACTCCCCCCAACAAGGGTTTTTGTTTTCCCACACCCTCACTGACACCTTTATCTTCCCACCTTTTTTTTTTTTTTTTTTTTTTGTGGTACGCGGGCCTCTCACCGTTGTGGACCGGGGCATGAACCCGTGTCCCCTGCATCGGCAGGCGGACTCTCAACCACTGCGCCACCAGGGAAGCCCTATATTCCCATCTTTTAAAATGCATGTCTATCTTCCCTAACCTAACACTGTCTATTTTTAAATTCTCTTCCTCTCTGACCCCACCCATCCCGATATCACCAAAAGTTCTTAACGACCCAGGAGAGGTCATCTGCAGCTTGGTTAGCATATCCTTGGATGGAATCCACTTCAAAGTTGAATCCTCAAGTATCCCAGTCTAACCCTGCAACTTTGATCTTTGTCCCTGGGCAGGGCAGAAGCCTCAGGAACCGGGTTCTCTACTCCTGGGGAGTCCTCAGAAATGCAAATGCCCACTGTTCGGCCGCTGCCTCTCTGTCACCTCTCCAGTCCCCAGCACGGTGGTTTGGATGGGCAACTTTGACTGGGAGAGGGTTTGGAGGTTGGGGTCAGAAAGAGGGGAGAGTTTAGGGAGCTCTGAAGAAAACCAGAGGACAAAAGGCCAGTTGGTTTGCCATGAGCATCCCAAAGGGGGTCTGAAACCTAGACCAGTGACCACAGCTGTTAGGATCATGGAGGTTTTATAAGACTTGTTAGCTTCTCCATATGTGTTCTTGTGATTTTCTTCTTGTTTCACAGTTAAATCTGTGACAAAAGGGGCTGCTTATCTTGATGGGGTCAACAAGGAAGGGGGAGATAAGTGGGAAAAATATATCCTTTACTGCAGATCTTGGGAGACAGAGAATCTGAGGGTGGTGGTGATTGGATGGTAACACCACAAGGATACCTGGAGAAAAAAGGCTCCGAAAGAGGTGTTCCTGGGCTAAAATATAACAAGGTTACCATATATTGAGCACTTGCTCTACGCCAGGCATGGAGTTCTTCTCTCCAGAGCAAGATAATACAGAATAATCAACACCCCTGCACAAACTCTCCAGTCTGGCCTTCCTCAATCATCCCGCCTGAGCTTGTGGGTTTCACATGCTGTCAGCCTTCAAGGTTCAGGCATCACTTCCCCTGAGCATCTCTTTTCCTGATGTCTCCTCCCCAAATACCCTGCAGGTGCTCCTGGTCTCCCCGACCAGACTGTCAGCTCCCAGAGGCTGCACCTTCATCTTGTTCATCTTTGGATCCACTGTGCCCGGCACAGTACCTGGCACATGAGACGTGTCCCACACACCGCCAACCCCTGCCCCAGTGTTCGGTGAATGAATGTGGCACTAGGGCCAGAGAAGCTGAGCTGCCACGGCTGAGAGCTCCCTTTCCCACTCCCAGTTGGTCGGAGAGAGTGAAATGTTATTTACAGAAACACCAAGCCAAACAAGACCCTCCCTTCCCTGATATGCCGAAGCTGTGCTGAGAACAGCCGGGGGTCACCAAATGGCAGCCAGATGGTAACTGGCTGCCGCAGGGGCCTGGGGCAAAAGGCTAGGCTGCCCACCTGCTCCCAGGGACCTGGGAACCTCCACTGTGGAGGGAGAAACCCAGACAGTTCCCTCCTCCCGAGTGTGCCCCCCTGCAGCCAGCCCTCAGAGCTGAGCCTCTGCCGGTCCCCCACCAGTCTGCGGGACTCCCAAGGCCAGCTGGAGTTGCTCTCCGGCCCACCCTGCCCCAGTGGGTGTAGAGGTTGCTAGCCTCCCCCAACTTCTTCCATAACAGAGAGGTGTTAACTCCCCAGGACTAAGCCAGGGTAGTAGGGGGTGCTCATCCCTGGTGGGAAGAGCTGAGCCCTAAAATAACTAAACTCTGATGGAGCAGGGGAGCCCTGGGGAGGGGAAGGGCTGCCTCCTCCGTGGAAGACGTCTGAGGACACTGGAGGAAAAGGGAAGGGATCTTCTGCAGTGTTTCCAAACAAAGACACCCGATCGGGCTTTGGGGAGAGCTCTTTTCCCCTCGGTTTCATTCAGCACCGCTCTCCCTCTTCCCACAGATGCAAGAGGCAACAGGCCCCCAGCTGGTTATCAGGTCCTCGAGCCGTGAGGGCCTCTGTACCCCCCTCAGACATCTCACTAGCAGGGCAAGGGGCCTACAAATCCTCCCTGACCCTCCCAGCTCTTTGTTATCTCGGAGGGAAGATTACATTTCTGTGTGGGGAGGCAAGGTGCCAGGCGTCCTCAGAGCAGGACAGAGGCAGCAGGGCGACTGCCTGACCCCCTCTGCCTGGAGCGGCTCGGGGCTACCCTGGGGAGGCTCTCCCTCCAACGGCCTGGGGCCCATCCTGAAGTGGAGGGTCTGCATTTCAGGAAGAGGAGGGGAAGCAGCAGTTCCGAAGGGGAGCTGGGCTGGGAGGAGAGAAGACTCGTGCTCTCAGTTATTCAGGATCCCCGTCTGTGGTCTGTGGACAGGCCCTTCGTTCGTTCCCTGGGTTTCTCACCTTCCCCACTGTGTTGTCTTTGGTGGTTTCCCTGAGAACTGGGGGTGGGAGAGCTATCAAGTTGACCACTTGCTTTCATTTTGGTTTCTTGCTACATCTACAGAGAAATTTGTTCAGCACCAGGTCGATGCCGTTCAACACCAAACAGGCAGGCATCAAAACCATTTTCTTTCTGTTCAAACCAAGGGCACGTTCTTCAGCCTCGTCTTTGGGGTTCAAGATGCTCCTAAAGTGCTTCTAAATCAGAAGGCAAAGGGGCTGGATTTAAAAACCCCTGTTTCAGAAGAATCAGAGAGAGGAAGTGTGAACTATTCTCTTCCAGTAACAAAGTGGGAAAGCTGGATGTTAAATGCTGCATCGTCCTTCGCTTGTCTCCCCAATCATATTCCCTCAAACTGTATTTCCTCATCTAGTCACCCAGGTTTATAATCAAGTCCATCAACAATATAACGAAACACCTCCGGAGGGGAGTCCTGAGCTAGGTCAAATACATAGATGGGATCCGGGCTCTGGAACAGTTTAGCAGCTGGTTAGAGAGAAAGAGTAAAAAAGACAACTAACAAAGTAATGTTAAATATCAAATCAATGGGCTATACCAGAAGGTCAGTAGAGGTTCCAGGGACTGACAGAGCTGGGATTGGCTGGGAAGGCCCCTCCAAGGGGGAGGGGTGTAAGTTTGGCCTTCTAACAGGCCTGGAATGAGCATGATTTAAAATGAAGGAGGGGGGCTTCCCTGGTGGCGCAGTAGTTAAGAATCCGACTGCTAGTGCAGGGGACACGGGTTCGAGCCCTGGTCCGGGAAGATCCCACATGCTGCGGAGCAACTAAGCCCGTGCACCACAACTACTGAGCCCATGCACCACAACTACTGAGCCTGTGCTCTAGAGCCTGAGAGCCACAACTACTGAAGCCCACGTGCCTAGAGCCCATGCTCCACAAGAAGAGAAGCCACTGCAATGAGAAGCCCGTGCACTGCAACGAAGAGTAGCCCCTGCTTGCCGCAACTAGAGAAAGCCTGTGTCCAGCAATGAAGACCCAACGCAGCCAAAAATAAATAATAAATAAATAATTTTTTTAAAAAAATAAAAATAAAATAAAATGAAGGAGGGGGACTTCCCTCGTGGCGCAGTGGCTAAGAATCCACCTGCCAAAGCAGGGTACACAGGTTCAAGCCCTGGTCTGGGGAGATCCCACATGCCACAGAGCAACTAAGCCCATGTGCCACAACTACTGAGCCTGCGCTCTAGAGCCCGCGAGTCACAACTACTGAAGCCTGTGCACCTAGAGCCCGTGCTCCGCAACAAGAGAAGCCACCGCAATGAGAAGCCCGCGCACCGCAACGAAGAGTAGCCCCCACTCGCCACAACTAGAGAAAGCCCACGCGCAGCAGCAAAGACCGAACACAGGCATAAATAAATAAATTTATAAAAAAATCATAAAATGAAGGAGGCCTAATGGATGGGCAGCTTATATGGGAGGATAAATAGAGTCTGATCAGAGCAGAAGGGTTGAAGGGCAGAGAGATAGGCTTATAACCCTATAAACAATGACTGAAGTCCATTTACTCCACAAATATGTGAGTTCCTGCTTTTTATTTAGTTTAATTTTCCTTCACTTGCATAAATATTTATTTATTTACTCTTCAGTCAGTTCACAAACATTTATTGAGCTCCTACTATGTGAATGACACTACAGTGATCACTATTCTTTCTCCTGCTAGTCCAATAAAAAAAAATAACTTGGAGGGAATTCCCTGGCGGTCCAGTGGTTAGGGCTTTCACTGCTAGGGCCAGGTTCGATCCCTGGTTGGGGAACTAAGATCCCACAAGCCGTGCTGCATGGCCAAAAAAAAAAAAAAAAAAAAGAAGAAGAAAAAGAAAGAAGAAAAAGAAAGAAATAACTTGGAGACCCTTCCTTAAATGGTAGGGGCGGGGGTGGAGGGGGCTTATCTTATTCAGTTTTTGAGCTTCCAGAATCTTGTGGGTTAGGTGAGAATGAGGGAACAGACCCTACCATTAACTTCCATAGTAACTTTATTTATATCAAAACTAGCACTTTGAATGCACTGACATCCATTATTTCATTTGATTCTGGTGACAACTTTGTGAGGCAGTCCCAACCAATTGGGGGAAAATATATAAACAGGCCTTGATTTCTTTCAGATGCATGACCTGTCCAAAATCAAACAGTTCCTAAGTAGTGGGCCATAATGGAGGTGCCTTTCATACCTAGGATGACATACTTCTCACCCTTCCGGTGGTCCCCTACTGACACAGTGTGAGCGGTAGAGAAAAAAACCTCTTTGCTCCTTCTTGGGACAGCCTGATTCCTCGAGTCTGACCAGGTCTAAGAGTTTGTATTTTTTAGAAGTTCCTCGGAGGACAGATGCCCATCTGGATTAGGGAACCTACTAGATTATACCACTCTGAGGAAGGACCCAGGGGAAAGGGCATTTTAGCCACTTTTCCTCGGGTTCCATAGAGTACTGGAGTGTGCACTGGGTGGGCTCTGATTAATTTCCAAACCAACAACACCCCCCACAGCTCCTCTCACTTACTCTTTGCTTCCGAAACGTTCTCCGCAGGCTGAAGACTTCTGGAGGCCAAGAACGGTGCCGTAGAATTGACAAAACCCAGCTCCCTGGACCACAAAACCTAGGCTATGTGGCTGGGGAAAGTGAAGGGTCTGAGGAGGGAGCAGACCTTCTCATGAATAAAAGCAGCTTGGATTTACTGAGTAACTATGTGCCAGGCTATCATTTAATCCTCAACTCTATGCGGAAAGTACTCTTATCCCCCTTTTACAGATGAGAAAACTGAGATGTAGAGCGAGAACATAGTTCCCCCAAGGCACACAGTCCGACTCCAAAGCCCATGCTACCATGTGTGCAACCTCAGGGCTACAGCGTCTCCCCACCTCATCCTCACAACTGCTCATTCGGCCACCGCCCGAAATTTGGGCGCGCTCCTGGCGGTACTCAGACGGAGGGGCACGCGCGCCAAAGGAGGCCAGACCGCAGGAAAGGAGCAGCGGAGCGCGGGGCGGCTCAGCCCGCTCCCCCTTCTCGGGGGCCGCGGCTCGGAAACTACAAGGCCCAGCAGGCAGCTGCAGGGGGAGGAGGAGGAGGTGGGACCAGCGCGGGGTGGGAGTGAGAGAGCGAGTCCTCGCGCCCCGCCGGCGCACAGCGCTCGGAGCGCTCCTGCGGGCACTGGTGCGGCGGCTTCCGCGGCGGCGGCGGCGGCGAGCGGGAGCCCGAACTCTGGTCCAGCCGCAGCGCGCGGAGGAGCCCGGGCTGTGCCCGGAGCTGGGCGGCGACGTCCAGACAGGACCGAGACTCTGCTTAGCGCATTGCGGCGACCTCGCCTTCCCCGGCCGCCAGTGCGCGCCGCAGCTGGAAGAGCGGCGGAGCCCGAGGACTTTTCTCCGGTCCGAGGGGCGCCCCGCG
>NW_020175192.1:5123002-5189440 GCF_003031525.2 Neophocaena asiaeorientalis asiaeorientalis
CGCTAAAAATCCGGGGTCTTTCTAAGTCCTTTTCCACCTCCGGGAAGGTCTGGGGTCGCAGTTGCGGGTGGGTGGGCGGCTGGGGGCCTGAAGGGGGAAGGAAGTGGAGGGGTAGGTTAGCTTCTCTTCGAATAGGTTTTAAGGGGGTGTCGTCACCAAATGGCTGAATCTGCCTTAGCGGAGAGCGAGAAAAGAATTCCCTTTTCCAGAGGCGCTTATCTTCGACTTAGTCCATCTCTGAAAGGATCGGAAGTTTGGGGAAGGGGAGGGCGCCCAGCGGGTGATGTTAAGCCCCATTATGGGGTCGGGGGGGAGGGGAATGTTCAGTTCCAATCTGGTTCGAGGAGGTGGGGGAAGGGATGAGGGTTTTGTCCCGTGCGGTTCACTCGGCTGCGTTGCAGGTTGCTCCTCGGGCCCAGAACCCTCTGCCCCCGCTCCGCGTTCCCGTTATGTTTGGGGTTAGTAGAAGAGGGGCTAGAACGCTCATTTGCAGAGGAATTTGTTGACTGTGTAGTCGGAGTTCATTTAACTCATAGCCTGTGAAGGCAGCCAGACGCCTTTGGGCGAGGGGGTGGGGGGCGAGGGGGAGCGGTGAAGCCTGCTTCTCCTTTCTGGGCCCAGAAGCTTTAGCCCTTTTCAAAGTTTCTGCGGTGTCTTTCTCCCCCCCCACTGCCCCCCCCGCCCCCATTTTCCAGATGTAGCCGCCGCATCTGGTTCCGTTTCACCCCACACGGGTACACCGCAGTCACAAGAACATCCCTCTTCCTCCCTCCCCCCTCCCCCAGATTAAAACTGGGATTCTTCAACTTGGCCTTACCACCTCGCTCTTTAAGATTTCTTAAGACTTGGGGATGAGGCGCTGGGATTTGAGGAGAAGAGAAGTTGCCCTGGATGCCAAGTTATTTAGGATCTGATATGGAGGTGGTGCTTCCTGGCTCGTGTGAAAAAGAGGCATCGTAGGAGAGGGGGCCAAGTTTTTCGGGGGTGGCCCGTCTCATCTGCTAGAGGTGGTCAGACCCAGAACTGGCCCCGACGGAAGTTTCTGGAACCAAAGCATTGCATTCTCCTCCCTTCAGTTACAGCTGGAGCAGCGGGAACGTCTGACCCTGTCCGGAGCCCGCCGCCGGGTCTCGGGCCGCCCGGCGGTGGCGTCACGCGTCCCTTTTCCACCCTCCCTGGAGCGAGCCCGGGGCGCAGCGGCCCGGGCGTGGGACGGAGGCCCCGGGCTGTCGCTCCCTGGGTGTTTTTAAGGAGTTCTTTGGACGGCAGCTCCCGGACACTGAAGTGGGGCGTTTTACCAAGTCAGTACCGGCTGCAGGTTTGAAAGGGATTGGACTGTGGAGGGTTTTTCTGGTTCTAACCTCTGAGGCAGGAAAGCACTTTCTGGCTCCAAAGTTGCAGGAGGGTGGGGAGAGTTGTTCTCTCACCCTCTCCTTTCCAGCCTCTTTCAAATTGAAAACACTTCTCTGGTTTCCTCCTTTGGGCAGTAGTTTGGAGGCTGTAATGAAATCGCACTTTCTCTAGACATGGTAATTAAGGTGACTGTTTCCTCTGCAGATGTGCCCTGCCCTTTGCACCTCCGGCCCAGAGCTTTTTTTGGAATACCTTCTAAATTGTAGAACCTTAGCCTTGAGACTGGTGAGCAGAAAGTGGCCATTTTCCCCTGTTGGCCCGGGCTCCTGGTTTCCTCTCTGAGGCTTGTTTAAGAGCTGAGTAGCAGGGCCCCGTGGGACATGCCTCTGTCTGGCTGATTACCCCCAGGCCTGGGTCATAGCCCTTCCTTCGAGTGAGTGACGGAGCGAGAGCCCTTGCAGAGGACCCAGCTACCTTACGGGACTACCTCCCTAATGACTTGTTTACATATTTCCCCCCAGTTGGTTGGGAGAAGCTCCAGGGCTGCTGCAGACCCCCGGAGGAGCGCAGGGTGTCTGGGGACAGGGAGGCTGCTGGAGGCTTGGCTCCAGCTGGGATGGTTGTGTACTGCATCGGTGACGAGCTCCTTGAAACGTCTGTTGCACTTACTCTTAGTCATAGCTGAGTGTCAGCTTTTTAATGAGGGCCATCCGGGTGGAGAGTCACTTGGATAGCGTGCTCTCACTGTCTGCTTTGACCAAGCCCGTAGAAATGTGCATTTTGGAGGCATTTCACAAATGGGATTCGGGCCAGAGTGGGCACCTCTTCCTTTGGCTCCAGAGTAGGCGGTCTTGGGTCCTTCTTTTCCCTGGCTCCTGGCCATGGAGGATGTGAGAAAGTTCCGTTAGGCACCCTTAGAAGAGCAAGTGAAGCAGAAGCACGGGAAGACATTGAGAGGAGCATGGTGGTGGCTATGACCCCACCCTGCCTTGAGGAAGAGGATCAGAGCATCTCCGGGCATCCCTAAGCCTGGCCCAGCTTTGTTCCCGGCGCACTCCGGAGGCTTGGAGAGCTGAGTTGAGCATCCAGTAGGTAGACTCCAGCCATGGAGACCGAGAAAAGTCCATGAGATTTTGCTTGGTTTGCTTTTGGGTGTCGACCTGGAGCGAGACCCCTAAAACAGGAGATTTGCTCCTGTGAGCTTGGGCTTTCAGCAGCCTCTGAATGCTTCCTTGGGCCTCCACTGTTCAATCTGTCTCATCAAAATGGCTGTTAGTTAAGAGCTTCCTAGGAAAGCTTGAGCCTGTTGCTGCTGAAGGAAAAGAAGGTAGGGAGAAGGGGTCCAAACATCTTGCTCTGAAAGGGCCTCACATCACTTAAGAGGAGCTTAATTTCCTCTTGGGAAATACATCTTGCATATTGCATCCCCAGAGCTTTGGGAAAGGTCTGAGTGAACCCGGGACTGGTGGGAGTCCAGATGCAGAACTTCAGAGAAGGTTCTGGGGTTTCCGGAGAGGATTAAAAACCAGACGTGGGCTGGGAGAGTTGCTTTTCTCCCTAAGCTTGCATTTCCCTTAGAAATTCTCTCCTCATCACCATTCCACTTGCAATTAAAAAAGCCATGTTTGGGCTCCGAGTAAATAGCCCTCACCTGGGTGAACACCTCCAAGCATGTGATGGTCCACAAGCCCATCCTGTCTTCGGTAGCAAGGCTGCCTAGATTACCGTGGAGCAGTTAGGGTTTCTCTTATTACTACTTGCTTTTTACATACCTCACTCCCAAGGACATTTGGGCACTCTTTTTGACAGAGACTAAAAACTTTTAAATTAGCGTTTCTCTTGGAGCCGGTACAATTTCTCAAGCTGAGCTGCATGTGTTTTTTCAGATGTTTATTAAGAACTTGTCCTGCCACTCTCACCAATGAGTAGGGATGCTCATTGTTGGTCACTTTTGGGGAAAGCCACCATTTGTTAAGAAGTCTTACTCCTGTCTAAAGGGATTAAAGTTTGGGCGTCACTTCCTCAAGTCTGAGGAATCGAGATGTTTAGAAAATGTCCGGGTTGGTATGCTCTGAGATCGAGTTTGGCTGGCTAACAAGGAGTGCTGGACGATTTCCTCTGGCATTGTCAACCTCTTCTCTGCAAGCGTGGCTCTGTCAGTTTCATTTCCATGGGACTCTCTTTGTTTCATTCATTTAGGCCTCCAGTTCCCAAATGTACCAGCACCTGCCCTGTAGGTGCTAGGTGCTAAGGTCATTGACAAAGGTTAATTGGGTATAGACCCTGCTCTTAAGGAGCTTGAGACCCTATGGTGTTTTCGGAAATTCAGAGGATCCTCCCAAGGCCCAAGAAAGACTTGTAGAAGAGGACGTGGCCTGTTTGAGGTGGGGCTTGGCGAATGAGAGAGCCCGCTGAAGACGGAGGAAGGGCAAAGGAAGAACGCTTGGCAGGGCACGGAGGTTGCCCAGAGCTGTCCTGTCCCCTACAATGTAACACAGGCCACATGGAATCTCAGATTTTTCCAGTAGCCACGCTTTTTGTTTTTTTTGCGGTATGCGGGCCTCTCACTGTTGTGGCCTCTCCCGTTGCGGAGCACAGGCTCCGGACGTGCAGGCTCAGCGGCCGTGGCTCACGGGCTCAGCCGCTCCGCGGCAAGTGGGATCTTCCCGGACTAGGGCACGAACCCGTGTCCCCTGCATCAGCAGGCGGACTCCCAACCACTGCGCCACCAGGGAAGCCCAGTAGCCACGTTTGAAATTAAGAAAAAGGTGAAATTCATTTTCCTTAATTTGTTTGTTTCAGTTTTTATAATGTATTTGCTTTAGCCCAATATATGTGGAATATCATCTTTTGAACATGTAATCAGTTTAAGAAAATCAATGAAAGGCTCCACATTCTTGTATGTATTTTTCATTTCTAGCACATCCTGCCTCGCACCGGCCACATTTCAAGTGCTCTGTAGCCACGAGGGGCCACCTAATGGGACAGCTAGGTCTAGAGTGTGGGGTTTGTAAAGATGGATGGTGAGAAATGCCTTTGTAAAGGCAGGAAGTTCATGTCCTCTGCTTGCCAATTACCAGGGTCTCCTGAGATTGCTATCAAGAGGTGACTCAAAGCACAATGTTTATATATAATTCCTTACCTTTGATTAGGGCTTGAGAGAGGAGAGAGCAGATACTTTCACCCATGCCCCCCATTTGAAGCTCGTAACCTCCTGTGGTGTAGGCAAGGCAACTGTTTTAGCTCCCTCTGATGACAAGTGGGATAAGTGAGATGGCGTGTGTCCCCCAACTCTCCTCGTTCCCCAGTGAGGACCTCTGCACCCAGAGCAGGAGCTGGGCTGCCAGTCCCAGGAGCCGTGACTGATGGGGAGAGGCTGAGGGGCCGGCTGCTGTGCGCCTGCAGGGCTACAGGTCACATCTGTCAGGCAGTGGAGGAAGACTGTCCCTAAGAGACTTAAACAATTCATTAATTAGTAGAACGGGAAGAAGGTGAGGTGAAGGGGGCGGTGGCAGTCCCTAGGGTCCCAGATAGTCTGGGGACTAGTTCGTGTCCCTGTGTTTTCCACAATAGATTGTGAGCCCGCTTACCCCTTCTCATTCCAGGAGTGGGTGCCTGGGGGCTGGGTTTTCTGAACATCCTTTGTTTTACAGATGTGGGACTCAAGGCCCAGGGGGGGAGGAGAGGAAGAGACTTTTGCAGGGAAGCTGCCAGATTATTTTGAAGTGCATTGATCACAGAGCTGAAAGAGGGCAGTCAGCAGGCAGACCACACCTGCGAGGAGGTAGACAGGCTTTTCGGGGACAGAGCGGCTGAGTGGTGGTGGGAGCTGCCTGCACCTTTGCAAACAAGCTTCATCATCTCTAGATGATACCACCCTTTCCTGTTGGATACTAAAAGTTCATTCATGACTCTGGCCATTACTATGGGATTTACTTAGGTCCTTAGTCAGGTGTACCTTTCTCGGTGACTGGCCTGCATCCATTTGCTGTATCTTTGGGATGTAATGAGATGTGGAATGTGGTTTTGGGATGTCCTCTAGCAAGCATCACTTCTATCCCCGGCCAGGAATCATGCCCCATCCTGTGTCCCAGATGGCATATCCATGAGCTGCTTCCAAGGGTCTTTCTCTAGAGCAAAGGAAAGGAGAATCAAAGGCTCTCCCATTGCCAGAGTCACCTCGGATCTGTCCTTATTTACATGGCTTTTGTGTGACACAGGGATGTCCTCTGGAGAAAATGAGCTTGCGTCTGGTAGAGCCAGGTTTGATCACCCCCTTATTGCTTCCTCCCACCCTGGTCTCTGGCATCCGAAAACCCAGGTGATGTAGACCCGGTGCCCTTGCCCATCTCACTGCACATCTTTGGGCAAAGCACTTAACCTCTTTGCGTCTCAGTTTCCCCGTTGCTTAAAGGGCAGTAATAATTCCCACCCCTCCCCTTAAGCTCACAGTGGGGAAGAAATGAAGTTTTATAGTTTAAAGTCTTACCTAGTCCATGCTTGGCACGTAGTGAGTATTCAGTAAATACTTGTTCGATTCTGCCTTGTCTAGTCCCTTTCCTAAATTTAGAAAAATAGAAGTGTTTACTTCTCCTTTGGTTTGAAATCATTAAAAAATTTCAGGAAAGCCTTGGGAGGGAGCTAGCAGCGGCAGTGCATGCGTCTTCCCGCTGGCAGGCGCTTGTGAACGAGGCCAAGAATCTGGGGGGTTTTCTGCCAGCCGCGCCTGACTCACTCACAAGGGGCCCTGTCTGGCTCAGGGGGAGGCCCGGCTGAAGCACCACATTAGGGCATGTTCCGGAGAAGTGGATTCTCTGAATAACTTGGATGGTTCCCTGGAGTATTTAGGGCAAAAGCCACCTGGAAGACAGAGAGGGTCACCCCCTCGTAGCCCAAACGGTGCCCAGAAAGTCTTATCACTTGGTAAATGTTTAGCGGAAAAGACCATTATCCTGAAGACGTTGGAGGGTTGTTTTAAATTTTACCCATTCGGACCTGAGAAGGATAAAGGACCGCAGTCTGTGCCTTTCACCGGGGCTGGCACGAGCCATCTTTGAGTCAGGCCTTGCAAGAACCCTTATTCTTCAGCACGACCTTTCCCCACTTCTGGATCCATTTCTGTTGGACATCTGCCGTCACCTCTCAGCCTCGGGGAGAACTGGATCCAGCTCATGGCTCCCTACTCTGAGGCCCTTTTTATGTAGCTGGTGAGAGTTGTGTTCTCTCTGTGAGGGAAGCTGGTAGAACCAGAGGTCCCTGTGATGCATCCAGTTTTAGAGACGAAAAGAAAGAACCTTGGAGATGGTGTATTTCAGCTTCCTCACCACGTAGGTGCAGAGAGGGTCAGCATCTCACCTGGCTCCCATTTCCCAGTTCTGGGCTTCTTCCATAATTCCTCATCTCTCTTTATCCCTCACCGAAGGGTTGGTGTGCCCTAGAGGGAGTGAAGTCTTAAACTGGGAGAGGTCACATCTGCACACCCAGGTCACCTATGGGAGACGTTCCTGAGGCCGTTCGCTTTCCCGGCACGAATGATCTTGGGGCTCATGCCTCAGGGAACTTTCTGATGATTTTCCCAACATGGGAAACAGTCCACACTCAATAAATAGTTGTAGGACTGAATTGAACCACTCCTTGGTCTAATTAAGACGCATAACCTTGAATTCACCATTGGGACAGGACCACAGTTCCTTTCTTGTGTCTGAAGGAGTAAGTTATTGCTTCAGGCACCCTTGTGGGCAGGGTGGCCATGTAACATGCCTTCCCTCTTTTTCTCCTTGCCCCTCGTCCCCCGTGCAGACCCTCCTAACTTTCGGGGTTTTTTTCTCTCCCCAGAGTCAGCTTGCACAGGAGGATAAAGCCCACGGCAGAGTCTCCATGGAGGTGTGGAGCCTTGTCACCAACCTCTAACTGCAGAACTGGGATGTGGAGCTGGAAGTGTCTCCTGTTCTGGGCTGTGCTGGTCACAGCCGCGCTCTGCACTGCCAGGCCAGCGCCAACCTTGCCGGAACAAGGTAAGGCGCGGGCTGAGGGGCAGCCTGGGCTCCCGGCCCTCAGCAACAAGGTGGGCTGGGACAGACGTGATGTGGTCAACTGCGAAGGCTCCATCCCAGGTGGAGCAGAGGGCTCCTGGACTGTAGGAGAGGCTCCCAAGGTACCTGGGCTGGTGGGGGCCTGGCTGCAGACACAGCCAGCTTCATCAGAGGTTGGGTCGTGAAGGCTGGTGACATCCATCTGCCAGAGGTGACGTGCTCAGGGGGGAGGTTTATGCTTTTCTCCTTCTGAAAAAGGAACTTCTTATTGGGACCCAAGAGCTAGCTCCCTAACCTAGATGAGGTATATAAAATGGGGTTGGGCGGTGCAGTGGGTGCGAGTGACCTGTGAATTTGGGTTTAGAACTTGGATCGGGGTCCAGGGGATGTGCAGGGTTGTGGGAGCTTCATAAAGACCTCCGGCTTCTGGAAAATTGTTCCAAAGACATATCTTCTATGAGGGTCGGCCATCATGGCCACGTGCCTGCCATTTTGTCTTTCTTGACCATCTCTCACAGGCCCTGTTTGGAGGCCTGGTAAGAGGTTTGCTTTGGATATACTGCTGGAGGGATTTCAAAGAGATTGAGAACCAGGGAGCATTATGGGGCGTAGGCGCTGGTAGACACCTGTAGTTTATTGGGAATTCGGAGGGATTATTAGTAACGGAAAAGACTTGCACCCACTGCTGATGGGATTTTTCCGGACTTGTGAAAATACTTCATGGAAATTACAGGTACAGCACACCTGGCAGCTTTCGAAGGTCTCTGAGAACTAATATTTGGGCATTTCTGCTGCCAAAGGGTAGTGTGGCTTGTGACCCAGTGGCTGATGACAGAAGTAGAGGAGGTTGGCAGGTGGTGGGTAAAGGGCTCAGGTGTGCACACAACATGGTGGCTGCGTTTAAAGGGCCACCAGTCTCGCTGCCAGGACCTGTGTGAGTGACGAATGAGGAGTGAGGATATTTGCCCTCTTGTAGGGTGATGGAGAAGGAGGGGGGACGGGTGGGGGGGGGCTTTCTAGAAGATACACTGGCTGGGGCAGGCAGATTCGTGTTGTATTCAGTGACAGAATTGAAGGCAAGGCCTTACCTGGAACACGCTGGAGACCCCGAGTGGGAGGGACCATCTCTGCCCACAGGGAATTCACCATCGGGTAGAGGATGACAAGCACAGAGGCAGCTAAACTCAAGGTGGACCGTGTTTAAACCACGCAGTGGAGTTATAACACAATGCAGTGGGAATGCTGGGGGAGAGGGACAGCCACTGTCATTGAGATGGTCCAGAGAGCTGGGCATGGGGCCTGGGAGGGAGATGAAGGGTGTTCCAGGTGGAGCAGCATGAGTGAGGGTGCTGGGGCAGGACGTATAAGGTGTACAGAGAACAACTTACCTGGTGTGTAGGTAGTCGGGGGACGGAATGCCTGGACAAATTGGACTGAGTTAGCATATGGAAAGCCGTAATGCCCTGCTGAGGAAACTGTACCTAAATGGGTAGATACTGGGAGTCTTGAAAAGTTTCGAGCAGGAAAGTGACACAATCCAGCTTTCAGATTTTCAGGCAGCTGAGTTTGGATGGATGGGAGGAAGAAGTCAGGCGGACCTAGGTTTAAATTGTGCTCCGCAGGGCTTCCCTGGTGGCGCAGGTGTTAAGAATCCGCCTGCCAATGCAGGGGACACGGGTTCGAGCCCTGGTCTGGGAAGATCCCACATGCCGTGGAGCAACTAAGCCCGTGTGCCACAACTACTGAGCCTGTGCTCTAGAGCCCGTGCACCACAGCTACTGAGCTTGTGCTCCAGAGCCCGTGAGCCACAACTACTGAGCCCCCATGCCACACCTACTGAAGCCCGCGCACCTAGAGCCTGTGCTCCGAAACACGAGAAGCCACCGCAATGAGAAGCCCACGCACTGCAACGAAGAGTAGCCCCCGCTCACTGCAACTAGAGAAAGCCCGCGCGCAGCAGTGAAGACCCAATGCAGCCGTAAATGAATGAATGAATGAAAGAATGAATGAATTAATTAAATTTATTTTTTAAAAATTCTAAAAAAAACAGTCGTGCTCCACCACTTAATATCTGCATTACTTGGTTTGACCAATTACTCAAACACAGGAAGTCTTAGTTTGCTTATCTTTAAAATGGAGCAGTAATACAGGATTAAGTGAGATAACCCAGGTAAAGCACTGACAGGCAAAGCGTTAGGAGTTATTACTGCTGCTACCACTGTTGCCAGAAAGACGAGTTGCTTAAACGGTTGTTCTGAATGTCTAGCTAGAGAAAGGCAGTGAACTAGAGTGGAGGATTGTAAAGGAAGGAAAAATAACAGAGACACTATAGAAATAGAATCTACAGGTTTAAGATTTCCCTGGTGGCGCAGTGGTTAAGAATCCGCCTGCCAATGCAGGGGACACGGGTTCGAGCCCTGGTGGAGAGCAGCTAAGCCCGTGCGCCAACTAAGCAACTGAAGCAACTAAGCCCGTGTGCCACAACTACTGAGCCCACACACCACAACTACTGAGCCTGCACCCTAGAGCCCAAGAGCCACAGCTACTGAGCCCGTGTGCCGTGACTACTGAAGCCCGTGTGCCTAGAGCCCACGCACCACAACGAAGAAGAGTAGTCCCTGCTCACCACAACTAGAGAAAACCCATGTGCAGCAACGAAGACCCACTGCAGCCAAAAAAATAAATTTAATTAAAAAAAAAAAAATCTACGGGTTTAAGTAGGTTGGATGTCAACTCAGGGTGACTAAAGACACAGACAAGATGCGAGTAAAGGGAGTGAGTCAGAGTGGGAGGTTTCTGAGGAGTAGATAGAGATTTGGGTCAGCCACAGCATAGGTGGCAATGAGGAGGGGTGGATAAGGTTTGGGAATATGAATTTATGGTGGACCCTAAAGTATTTTTTTTAACCTTCTCTAACAAACCGTTTTGCAGCCCAGGGATGGAGGGTGGAGAAAGTGAATAGTACGCATCTCGGAGCTGGGTACTTGTAAGCAGGAAGGGAGTATCGTATCCAAGGGTCGAAACATAAGGAATAGGGGTTGAGGGGGTGATGGTGGTCCTGAAGCTTCTGGTTGTGCATCCAGACTGGGAAAGGAAGCCGGGGCAGTGATGGAGGGTGGAGTCAAGGGGCTGAAAGTCTTGAAAATGACAAAGTCCCGCTCTGCAAACAGGAGGGAGGGGGTAGGAGAGGTGAGGAGGGCTATGAGGAGGCGATGTGGCAGTGAAGAGTGAAGTTACGCTGCCATTTTAAAAAAAATCAACTTAATTGAGGTATCATTTGCATTCTATAAAATGCACCAATTTTAAGCGTTCAGTTTGAAGTGTTTTGATAAATGTAGCATTGTCCCACGTAACTGTCAATCAAGATATGAAACATTTTCATCACCCCCCAAACTTGCCTCCTGCCCCTCTGCAGTCAGCCCCCTTTGCAGCGCCGGACCCAGGCAACCACGGATCTACTTTCTGTCACTGTAGGTTAGGTTTGCCTGTTCTAGAATTTCACATAATGGAATTATATGGGGAATGTGTATCCATTCACTTGATGGTGGCCATTTGGGTTGCTAACACTTTGGGCTATTATTACTAAAACTCTTGTGAGCATTCGTTTACAAGTCTGTGGGCATACGTTTTCCCTGGACTGCCTTGGTTTTGATTTGGGCTCCATTGCTTACCGACTGTTGGCTGTTGGGAAAGCTCCTCTCTGACACTCTATAATCTATATTGGTAATGAACATCTGCTTCTAAGGTCGTTGTGAATAACATGCAAATGCCTGCAAAGCTCTAAGAACCATGCCTGGACATAGTCAATGAGCCATAAATAGTAGATGTGGGTACCTTTTCCTGGGACCCCACAGGAGACACCGCGTGGTAAAGGGCTTGTTTCATGGATGGACTTGGAGTGCCTTAGGACGCAGAAGCGGAAACCCACGAGACTTGGATGGACATCAGGTCCCAGGTCCCCATTGGGTTGAGTGAGTCCCTCTCGTGGTTCAGCCCCTTCTCCTAGATCATCCCTTCTGAGCTTTGTGATAGCGGAACATGGGCCCCACCGTCTTCAGAGACCTGAAGTCCTAAGGGAAGAATCTATCTCCACGCTTTGTAAACTATAAGGTATCTCACAAATGTAAAGTATTGCCGTAGTCTCGGCCCTGCTGATTATTCAATAACAATGCTGCTGTTGTCCTCAGAAAAGACTGGACTCTGAATGTAAAAGGTTTGCCCAAAAGTTTAAAGCAAATTACCCCAAACCCTGCTCCCACTGACTGAGAGCTTTTGCCCTTTAGAAAGCCTTTGCTGTGTGTGTGTGTGTGTGTGTGTGTGTGTGTGTGTCGGGAGCCCCTCCCCCAGTCTGCAAATGCTCCTCAGGGAGTGGGGAGGGCCTGAAGTTTCTGGCTGTCCTTGGAAAGTTGATTTAATAAGGGTTCCAGGAAAACCAGCCTCCCTCCTTCCTCCCTCTCCTTTCCCTTCTCTAGTTTGGGATCTTAAAGAGGCTGAGCTTGTTTCAGACCAGGCTTTGCGGGGAGGGGGGCGGGGGAGACTGAAGCGGGGTCGTGGGCCGGGGAGTAGAATGCCCCTTTAAAAAGATAAGCACTAGCTTGAAAGACACTTTGAGCTCGAAGAGGCTTGTTTTTGTGTATTTTTCTCTCGTTTAGAATAAGACTTGCAGAAAAGCAAGTGGGTGAATCCAAAACTGTTTACAAGGCCGCTTCTCGTAATTGGGAATGGGGATCCTAACCCCCTTTTCAGCAGTAACCTGGGCTAAAGCCCCCAGACCCCACATGGTGGAGGGCACGGTATGAGCCTTGCCGTCTTAAAATACTTGCCTACATGCTCAGAAACCTGCAACTAATAAACGATTTAATGGCCGGGGTTTTACAGCTCCTCCCACCTACCCAGATTTGAAGGAGTCTGGTGGCCGCTTGAAGAGGGAGAGGTTACACTTAATGGAAAAGCCGCACGATTCCATTTCTGGCTGCAAGCCCCCTGGATGCCAGGCACCACAAAGCAAGGCTTTGTCTTTGTGTTCTGCAGAAACCTGGGCCCGTGGCGGGGAGCTGCAAATGGTGCCAGAGACATCACCCCAGCTTGAAGTCCGGCCCTGGGCCCTGGCCGCCACTGGCAACCCCCCAGGGGCTCCCGCAGCTGTCTTTGGCCCGAAGGGGTATGCATTTCAGCCTGGCTGCAGGGGGAGCCCCGAACAAGTACGGAGGGTATCCCACTACCAGCCTCGCACAGGCCGAGGTCCTACTGGCTGCGGCCAGTGGGCGTGGCCGGAGGACCTGCGGCCTGGGGGCCAGTGTCCTGTGGACCAGTATTGGGTGGCTGCCGGGGGTGGGAGGGGAACATTCAGGAGCACTGCTGTACCCCACCCCGTCCGCAACATAATTTTTTCTTGTGAAAAGAACCTGTTTACTTCTAATTCACACTGGACATTGAAGAGGAGTTTCTCCCCCTTGGGCCGGAAGGCGGGTGGAATTCCACAGGGCAGAGAGCGATGTGGGGAGACCCACTGGAGTGCAAGGCCGGAGGGTTTCGGGCTGTGGGAATCTGCGCGGCACGGAGCCACCAGGTTTCCCCGGGGCACTCCACTCAGTCCCTCACCCCCTCTCCAGAGAGAGGTAGCTCGGTGCCTTCGGAAGGGTGTGTTTGCAAGCGTTCCTGGAGCTGAGCTTTGCAGAGGGTGGGTGCAGGGAGAGAATGTGAGGCAGGAGCCGGAGGGCTCACGTGTCCACTTGACCACGCCGGGCAGAGCCACCCCAGGGCCGTGTTCTTGGCCCTGCCTGCTGCATTGCTGCACCATTAGCTTCACTGATTTTCCACTCCGGCTTTGCCGGCCAGCTCCCCGAAGTCAGGGAGGAGGAATTTCTCAGGGAAGAACAAATGTCTGTCCAGAGCCCTGGCCAGGGAGGGGGAAGGGAGGCAGCCCAAACAGAGAAGAGGCCGCGCTGCTGCCCCCGGGTTTCTGTGACGACCTGGGTGGGCAGGAACTGAAGAGAGAGGGTCAGGGATGCCTCTGGGGCCTGTGGCCCCTGCCCGGAGGTGGGTCAGCAGGGCCCGGCCAGGATGCTTGCTCCCGGTCAGGCCGAAATAGTGAGTGATGGCTCGTGTCTGGGGCCGTGAGGGATGGCCTTGGGAGAAGTGAGTTCTGGGGAGTCATTATCCGGGAGGGAGCGGTCCGGGGTCAGAGATCCTGACCGGCAGCTGTGCCCTGTTTTTACAGGGCCTCGATCCTCAGGGGCCATTGGGGGCTCCAGCTCCCCCTGTAGACGCCACCTTTGCCTCTTCCCTCCCCAAAGCCTGGCAACGAGACAACTGTTTCCCTGCTGACCGGGAAAGTCCAGCTGCTCTGGCACTGCTGGTCTCCCAAATTCAGCTGCCCAGGCCGCCCTGTTCATTCTGGAGAGGAGGCTCATCCACAGACTTACGCCCAGCATTCCCTTCTCTCGGCCCACCCTGTCCCCGACCTCCGCCCCCCAAGTGATTCAGCAGCAAGTGAACTGCTCTACCTAGGCTCTTGAGGCCTGGCATAAATCCCAAACTGCTTCCTCTTAGGAGAAGCCTTCTAGGCCAGGGGGTCCCCAACCCCCGGGCCACGGACTGGTACCGGTCTGTGGCCTGTTAGGAACGGGGCCGCACAGCAGGAGGTGAGGGGGGGGTGAGTGAGCAAAGCTGCATCTGTATTTACAGCTGCTCCCCATCGCTTCCCTTACTGCCTGAGCCCCGCCTCCTGTCAGCATTATGGTGAGCTGTATAATTACTTCATTATATATTACAATGTAATGATAATAGAAATCAAGTGCACGATGAATGTAATGCGCCTGAATCATCCCGAAACCCTGCCCTCCCCCACCCCGGTCCGTGGAAGAAGTGCCTTCCACGAAGCCAGTCCCTGGTGCCGAAAAGGTCGGGGACCGCTGTTCTAGACTGTGGGCTGCTTCTGAACTTGGGGGGCTTGCTCTGACTTACAGCCGCTGACGGCCAAGTCGGGGGGACATTTGCCTGATGGGCTGCTTGTGGCTTGTACCCTGAGTCCCCCCTCTCCTGTTCTTGGTTCGCACCGACCCTCCCCTGCCCCCTTGCCAAACGAGGTGCCCACTGCCTTCATTTAAAGGCTGTCTCCTTGCAAACCGGAAACCTCGGGAGAGGCGTTTGTCCAGTCAGTTCCAAGCACGAGAACCGTTGGCTTGGATGGAGCTCGAAACTCGGTGCTCCTTCCTGAGCCCACGTGTTGTATCGTGGCCAAGGCTCCTGGGATGGGTGGTGTAAAAGAAGGTGAATGTTGGTGTGAATGTGGCTGTGTTTCCCAGGCCCTGGATGTGTAGGTGCGTCAAGCCTCAAGTGGGTGAGAGGGTCAAGGAGTTCGGGGAAGAGTGAACATTAGTGGTCATGAGCTTGGGCAGGGAAAGAGGTTAAAAACCATGAATGCTGGAGAGTCATATATTTGATCAACAAAGAAAGTCGAACTTAGAGCTTAGCCCCTCCTCTGTTTTCTCTACAGACGAAAACTAGCCCCTGGCTAATGGTCCCTTCACCATTTGTTTACTGATTGAGTTTTCCTCCTTCCTTCCTTCCTTCCTCTCGCCCTCCCTCCCTCCCTTCCTTCCTTTCCTCCCTGTCTCCCATTCATCCATCCATCCATCTGGCCAAATAAGACTTCCTTTTCCCTTGTTTAATACAATATACACATTCATACATAACAACTGTTTATCCTGGTCCCTTAGCTGGAAATGTCCATCCCTATCCTTTCCTGCTTTCACTGTTTGTAATTTCTACTCTTAGCTTAAGGAGTAGCTTAAGGGCCACCTCCCTCCTGAAGCCCTCCTCTGTCTCCAAATTAATCACTCCTTTCCCCCCCCCACCCCCTTTCTGTGTAACTTTCAATCTGGCACTTACTTTCCTCTGCCTTACATTATGGAGTTTTTTGTTTGTTTGTTTGTTTTGCGGTACGCGGGCCTCTCACTGTTGTGGCCTCTGCCGTTGCGGAGCACGGGCTCCGGACGCGCAGGCTCAGCGGCCATGGCTCACGGGCCCAGCTGCTCCACGGGATGTGGGATCTTCCCGGACCAGGTCATGAACCTGTGTCCCCTGCATCGCCAGGCGGACTCTCAACCACTGCGCCACCAGGGAAGCCCACATTATGGAGTTTTTAACATATGGCTGTTTCCTCCACTAGAGCAAAGTTGTATGCAGTCAGAAAGAATGTTTTTATTGCTCTTTTAAAACATGGATATTTTGATATGTAATCTGGGTTCATTGTGGAAAATTTAGAAATTATAGACTTGTAAAGAGAAAAAGAAAGTCTCTGATATGCCCATCATCCAAAAATAATCACTGTTATTGGTGAATCTATTTATATAGATCTTTTTCCCTGCATTTATACAAGCATAACTTTTCAAAAATGGAATTTATATGTTATATACTGGTTTGTAACGTAAGCAGGTACTTCCTGCCATGCAGAGATGTTTCCATCATGCTTAAGTAACTATGTAGTAGTATGGGTGTGCAAAATTTATTTACCCAGTCCTTTACTGTTGGGCACTTAAGTTATTTTCAATAGTTTGCATTTAAGTGAACATACTTTTACAAATAAAATTTGCCCATGTATCCAGGGATACTTATATTCTAAAAGTTGTGATTACCTAGTACCAAATAGCCCCAGGAAGGTAATACCAGTAAAGGTCTTTAAAAATAATAATTAATAAACACTATTTATTACATTTTCACATTCCACATCCTTTACATATTTTTACCTCTACATTGATCCCATGGCCGTAGGTTTTAATTTCAAAATCAGATGAGGAAACTGAGGTTCAGGGAGTTAAGTAATTTGTCTAAGGTAGTCTAGTTGGTAGGCAGTGAAAGTGGGATTCAGGTTCAGGTAGGTCTGACTCCCATTTTTTTTTTTCCAGTGTATTATACTATGTCCCTCTATCAAACTGGGTTTCTTCCCAAAATACAGGCAAACCAACATGTGAATTTAAACATTGCTGGGTCAGTCCCTTTTATCTAACAGGAATTAGGCTTCACCTCCCTTTCGGGGGTGGTATGTACATGTGTGTGATTGGGGTAAGGGCAGCTGGAGACGCTTGTGCATTTCTTGTGTGACATTCTTCTGCTCTTGGCTGCGAGGTTATGCATCGGTCATAGGTCTGTGAGCTGCCCTAATGAAAGTGATTCCCTAGCTTAGAATAATCAATGGAACGAAAACCCCATTGAGGCTGCCTTTTGCACGGTAGCTGAGACCTCCTACTTGGAGAAGGTCTGGGATCAGAGGTCTCTAAAGCATCAGAGGCCACACCTGAGTTTTCCTTGTAGGTCACACTTATTCTAGAATACAGTGGTATTGCCTGGACACAATAAACCACCTGGAATGTTTCTAAAGTAGTCCAACAATGTCTCATGGATGGAAATAAACATGCTAGAAGGTTCAGCAAGCCTGAAGCATTAGCATTGTTTTGAGGCTACCAGTAAATATTTATTTAAAGCGTGAAGAGAAGCAAAAAAAAACCCCACAAGCGTCCTGAAATTTTGTTTTTCTTAGTGTTTACATCTAACAAATTAATGTTTTAGACAAAAATATATATAATACCATGTGGTTGGGCTAGTCGCAAAATAATTACAGGATTTTCAAAATTAATTAATTTGTGGTGTACTGTCTGAGGTGTGCCCCAGGAATAGAACACAGATTTATTGCAAGTTTTTTGGTAAATATTTTCTTCCAGTTCTGTCAGTAACTATCCGTGTGCCCTTTTGGGGAAAGCACAAAAATTCTTGGAGGCCCCTCTTGACTGGGAGGCCCAGGACAAATGGCAACCCTACCCCAGCCTCACCATGGGTCAGACCCAGCCCTGGCCAGTGTCGCTCTTACTACGCATAGGCAAATACAATAAGTGACTCATTGAAAAAACGTCATCCGGGGCTTTCCTGGTGGCGCAGTGGTTGAGAGTCCGCCTGCCGATGCAGGGGACGCGGGTTCGTGCCCCGGTCCGGGAAGATCCCACATGCCGCAGAGTGGCTAGGCCCGTGAGCCATGGCAGCTGAACCTGCGCGTCCGGAGCCTGTGCTCCGTAACGGGAGAGGCCACAACAGTGAGAGGCCTGCGTACCGCAAAAAATAAAAAATAAAATAAAAAACATCATCCAGTGACAACCTCAAATAAGGACACAGAACTCAGGTCATGAGGACATCTGAAACCACAGGTTAGGGCCTCTTCCCTAAAGTGAAGGGGCAGATGGACTGTCTTTTGTGGGCTGTGATGTGTTTGCACACATATATCATGAAGGCAGAGGTGTCGTTCGTTCCTTTGTTTACCCCAGCACCTTAGAATAGTGTCTGATACCTGTGAGGCACTCCATGAATACTTTTTGAAGAAATGAATGCACACATGAACGCACAGCGAGGTAACCATCCATTTTCTTTTTTGAAAAAGATACCTACACCTAGTAAGGACCTACTGTATAGCACAGGGAACTCTACTCAGTACTCTGTAATGGCCTATCTGGGAAAAGAATCTTAAAAAGAGTGGCTGTATGTATATGTTTAACAGATTCACATTGCTGTACAGCAGAAACTAACACAGCATTGTCAAGCAACTATACTACCCCCCAAAATTTTGTAAATAATAAAGGAACTAGGGGAAAAAAGATACCTACAATTTCTAGCTTTAAAAAAGGGGAAGATAGGAATGAAATCCTTTTCAATAGGAAGGTAAGGGAAGTAGGTGAGAAATAATTATTGCTACCCCACAGTGCGTCCTTTATATCACTTAATGCGGTGGTTCTCAGGTTTTCCCGGCAGGCACATCGCCCAGTGGGCTTGTTAAAACCCCTTGCCGGAACTTCCCTGGTGGCGCAGTGGTTAAGAATCCGCCTGCCAGTGCAGGGGACACAGGTTCAAGCCCCGGTCTGGGAAGATCCCACATGCCACAGAGCAGCTAAGCCTGTGCACTACATAGAGCCCGCGAGCCACAACTACTGAGCCCACACACCACAACTGTTGAGCCTGCATGCCTAGAGCAAGTGCCCAGCAACAAGAAAAGCCACAGCAGTGAGAAGTCCGCACACCCCAATGAAGAATAGGCCCTGCTCGCTGCAACTAAAGAAATCCCACACGCAGCAAGACCCAACGCAGCCAAAAATAAATAAATTAATTAATTTTTTTAAAAACACAAAAAACCTTTGCCACAGTCCACCCCCAGGGCTCTGGATTCTGCAGCGGGGCCCGAGCTGGGTGGTTCTAACAAGTTCCCAGAGGATGCTGATACTGCCATCCAGGGACCACACTTTGAGAATCTGATATCAATTAATTGTCTATAAGGTAGGTGCTGTGTGTCCATTTCACGGTTTAGGAAACTGACACAGAGAGGTCAAAATGAACACTTGCCAGGTTAAACAGCTAAAATAAATGGTGTAGCTAGAGTTCGATTCAGGTCTATTTAATATCAGTGCCTACGGCTCTAACCCCTGTACTGGGAGGTGGGGGAAACGAGGAAGTAGAAGAGGGCTGAGTCCGATTGCCGGGGTTTATTGGAGGAAGGAAGGACCAGGAGTAGAAAGTTGTCTAAAAGCTTGTCTGGAAGGAAGGAGACCCTTTTCCTGGAACGCCCTTCTTCTGTGTTGTTCGGGGCTTTAAGTCAGTTATCACCACCTTTGGAATGTGGATCAGCTCTCCCATCGTTGGAAGGGTCCTTTTGCATTCGGAAATCTCTGCCCCTTTATTATCCAACTTCAGGGTTGACTTTGGGAATTAAGGTTTATTTTCCTTCGGTTTTAGGAATTAGTTTTTAAATCTTAGAAGAGTCAGGTTCTTTGACTGACGTACTGAATGAAGGTCTCGCTTCGGCATCTAAAGCTTTCGTCCATGTTATTTGCACTCTCAAGGCTGTATTAATGCCTGAAGGGTATGCTTGGAAGATGCATTTATTTCAGAACATGTGTCCTTTCCCCACCACCCTCAGACTCCCAGTCCATTTTTTAAATTTATTTGCCTAATGAGTTCTCATGGAGTCTCTCATGAGCATCAAAAAAGGACAGTGAAATAAATCCTTCTAGAATACCTGGGCTCCCAGCTTTCTGCCAGTCACAGCCTCTGAGCTACTCCATACCCTCGGCCCTGAGGCTTCTTCTGGAACATCTCGGGCCAGAGGGAAAAGATGAAGGGAGACATGTGTTGAAGGTGCTGGTGGCCGCAGCTCTGTGGCCAAATCAGAATCCCCTCTTCTTTTTTTTTTTTAAATATTGACTGTATTCTCCGTGCTGTGCATTACATCCTTGTGTCTTATTTATTTGTTTGTTTATTTATTTATATATATATATATTTAATTTATTTATTTTTGGCTGTGTTGGGTCTTCGTTGCTGCACGTGGGCTTTTCTCCAGTTGCAGCGAGCGGGGCCCACTCTTCGTTGCGGTGTACGGGCCTCTCATTGTGGTGGCCTCTCTCTGTTGGGGAGCACGGGCTGTAGGCGCGAGGGCTTCCGTAGTTGTGGCACACGGGCCCAGCAGCTGTGGCTCACGGGCTCTAGAGCGCAGGCTCAGTAGTTGTGGTGCACGGGCTTAGTTGCTCCGCGGCATGTGGCATCCTCCTGGACCAGGGCCCGAACCTGTGTCCCCTGCACTGGCCGGCAGACTCCCAACCACTGCGCCACCAGGGAAGTCCCATGTGTCTTCTTTTTTTTTTTTTCGGCCTTACCACACGGCATGGGGGATCTTAGTTCCCTGACCAGGGATCGATCCCACACCCCCTGCAGTGGACCGCCAGGGGAGTCCCCTCCCCTCTTCTTAAGGAAAATTAACTTGCAGTCTCCTGCCCTCCCTCATGGCGGAGGGCCACCTGTGCTGGTGGAGGCTGGAGGGGATGTAGTGAATGGTACTCAACTCCCAAGGCCCAGCTGAAACTTGGAATGTTGGTTAGAGCTGTTGGAGTTGCCCAGAGCTTGTCCAGTCAGCCTTCCCATCTCACAGTTGAGCACACGGAGGCCGAGAGGGGAGATGATGTGGCCCGGGTCACACAGGAGCGGCAGGGCCAGTCATCCCAGTGACTTCCAGTCAGATACTCCTTCTGCTGCTCCCAGCCAGTTACAACCACCTGGGGCTCAAGCAGAGTTTGGTATTGTGTGGTTTTCACAAGGATTTCAAATGAGGCTCTCATCCCTTAGGACACCCGGAATGTGGACATTGCCCAGAGTAGGGAATCTCCCACAGGAGGCTCATTGTTTAAGATCAACCAATTGTCCGATCACAGGACTCCCCAGTGTAGACATTGGCCTTCCAAGCAGCCTTTGGTCCTGGTTCTCCTACCTGCTCTCTGTCTGAGTGCCATTCCATCTCAGGGAGAAATATCCCCAAACCACGCTCTTTTAGTTTCTGAAAACAGTACTAAATGCTCTACTTTCACAGTGTGTGTGAAGGAGGAGAAAGAGAAGAATGAATACGTGGTATGTCAGTGGGTCCTCTGGGCCATCACTTTCCTGCCAGTCTGTGGAACAGACCATTGGCCCCAGATTTTTAGGTTCCATGGGCCAGTCAAATTTCCCCCCCCCCACCGCCCCGATATTTTGGGTTGACAATTTATTTTGCCACGTAAGAACATCTTTAAAAAACCAACACTGTCCACTACCGGTACTTCTTTTAATTGTGGTAAAATATACGTACTATACAACTCAACCATTTTTAAGTTTACAGGTCCTTGGCATTAAGTACATTGGTGTTGTGTAACCATCACCACTGTCCATCTCCAGAACTTGTCACCTTCCTGACTGAAACTCTACCTGTTAAACATGTAACTCCCCAGTCTTCTCTCCTCCAGCCCCTGGCAACCACCTTTTACACCATTTCCTTTTAAAAGGATGTCTATTGGGACTTCCCTGGCGGTCCAGTGGTTAGGACTCTGCACTTTCACTGCCGAGAGCCCGGGTTCGATCCCTGGTCGGGGAACTGAGATCCCACCAGCTGCATGGCGTGGCCAAAAAAATAAAAGGGTGTCTATCACCTTTATTCTCGTAATGTAAAAATAAGGGATGTTTCTTTAACATTGAAAAAAATAGGTCACTTTATGAAGAGTCCCTTCCTTTCTCCACTGCAGTGGGTGGTGAGCGTCCTTGCACTGGGCATGGTGACCCAGACCCACCACTGCAGCCACGGGACCAGCCAGGGAGGGAAGGTGGCACAGAGCCGGAGGGGAGCTGATAGCCCTGGTGCGTGTGCTCTCAAGCATCCACTGAGGTTTGGGGAGGGGGCAAAAGGCAAATTCTGAAACAGCTGTGGCCTCGACTAATTCATCAGCAAGTTTAGGGAGCGGCAGCGTTTTCCTACGCAGCTACTGGTGCTTCCTTCCCCAAACCAGCTCCGAGGAGCTTGGGGGAGGGGAGGCCATCCCGAGGCCCTGGGAGGGGGCGTGGTGGGGGGAGAGCCATACATTCTTTTCTTCAAGGAACCTGACCGGACTCTAAGGTCAGCGCCCGGCGGATTGGGAGCTGCAGGGCTACCTCTTGGCTGTCCTCCTTCCCCCACTCTTAATGATCTTTCCATTACAGAACCCAGACCAGGAAGTGCCTGACAGGTCACAGCTGCAGACACATGGCTGGGAGGCCTGGGCTCTGGGCCAGTGGTGGGAGGGTCTGAGTTCCCCTTCGAGCAGCAGGACCCCTACACACACACACACACACACGCACACGCACACGCACGCACACCCCACTTCAGCTAGTTGTCCAGCTTTTCCCTGACAGCTCAGGGGAAGGTGTTCTTACTTCTGTGTTGTCACAGTTGGTGGCTGGTGGTACTTTTGCTTTGAGCTTAGGATGTGATTGTAATAAAGGCAGGAGAAGTCCCCCAGCTGAGGGTCCAGATCCCCTGTGCTTACATCCCACACAAGTGTCCTTACTGGGCTTGCGGTTCTTTGGGGGAAGTTTTCCATCAATGAACAAGGCTCTCCAGCTTCTTTTCCCAAAATAGGAACCCCCCCGAACATGGCTCTAGAAGCTTCCTGGGCGCCCAGGGCAGTTGTAAGGCACAGCCTTAATGCTGCCCAAACAACCACTGTGATTCTATCAAGATACCCAGTTCAAAACATTTTGCGGGGAAGGTCTAGAGGCAGGAGCATGGGCTTTGCAAACACAGACCTGGGTGGGTAGAGCCCCCTTCATTTTATCCTCTTCACCGAGGCCAGCTCCTTCCACATACAAGTTTGCTCAGGAAATGTTAATTTACCCTAAACTGTGTCCGAGGGGGGCAGTTGTCACACAGGAATTTCTGTCTCCACCGCCAGCTGTGTTGTTGGCTTTCTTCCCTGAATCTGCCAAGGCTGATTCCTCTGGTGCCAAATGTGAGCCGGTGACACAAACTTCTAGGAACCGGGAGCTGAGGCCCTCCCTTCCTGGTGGCTGCAAGGCACCTACCTTTGCTCTTTACGCTTCTTCCTGCACGTCTTAGGTGAACTTGCCCCTTCCCAGAGCAGCTCTCTCTTCCAGGTAAGGTAGAGCAGCCAAGGGTACCGGGAATCCTTTTGGGAAATGGGTGGAGGACGCATTTTTCTTTTCAGCTCTGCCCAGAGTGCGTCTGTAAACATTGGGGAGAGAGGAAGAGGGGAGATTTCTTTTAAAAACAACTCCTGGGCGCATTCCTTTGTTAATCACGTAATTACAGCCCTCTCCCCGGCCTGAAAGTGTTCTCCTCCTCGTGGTGGGAGGTATTGGGGAGGGGTGGGTGTTACCCAATCCCTAGGAGGGAAGAAAGTACAGGTACCAAGGAGGCATCAGCTGGAACCCAGCACTGGGGCTTGAACCCCAGACTCCACTTTGATGCTGGGTTACCCGTCGCCACATCTTTGGGAAGGTTTGCACAGAATGCTGGGCCTCCCCTGCCCAACCACTTCCTGCGGAGCTGGTTTTGGGGGGTCTTGGGGTGGGTGCAGGGCCCTGGCTGTGGCTTTGGCCAGCACAGGCGGCTCTGTGCTAAATTACAGTGACGAGATGGGACAACACAAAAGCCCCAAAATCTTTTTTTAATAAAAACAAAACACACCTCCCAGCCCCAAGCCCCTGGGCTGCTGAATGGCGATGGCTTCCTGTCAGGATTAGCTGGGCTGCCTGGGCATGTGTGCACTGCCTTTCTCCTCAGGAAATACCTTTAGTAAGCCCTGGTGGGGTCCCCATGGCAACGCGAGAGGGGACCTGCTGACTGAGGCCATTCAGCTCCCATTGTTGCCGGGCCCCTTTGTGGGGAGCTGTATTGCAGCCTCTCTGGCAAACACAGCAGTTTGCACCGTTTTGTCAGGCTGAACGTGGAGTCTTTACATTTTAATGGGCTGGCTCTTCTGGCAGTGGCCCATTTGCATGCAAAATGCTCCTTCTTACTTCTGTCCCTTTTTCTATTAAAAAAAAAAAAAACAAACCCTACACTCCAAATCTCCCTGGGTCAGGGGCCCGGTGAACACGGCTGGATCTGGGTGTCAGGCCCCGCTAATTGATTTGGTGTCCCCGGCTCCCCTCCCACCCATGGCCGTGCGCCCCATTTCTGCAGCTCTCCCTGCATGTCGGGGATGCCTCGCATCCGGGGAATCTCACATCTGGAGGGCTTCCTCCATGGACCCTCCCACCGTTGCAGGATGACCGTTGTTCCCTGGGATTTCGGTGAGAACCCCCTCTGACCTGGCCTTGCCAGACTAAAGTAAGTTTTCAGTTCCATTTCAAAGCCAAAGTAACGTAATAAAAACCTCGGCCAAGGGCTCCCGGAGCCCCACTGGGCTGTTCTGTGCTTCTTTTAAGTTGCTTTCAAAGCCACCCCGAGTTCCTCCCCCACCCACAATTGCCCCCTCATTTATCTCTGGGGAGTTTGTGCCGAGACTGTAAACATTCCTGGACCACCAGTTCCCCATGTTACCGAAGAGGATGGCCCTTCTCTCCTAACTTTCTCAACCCAGAGACGCAAAACCAAAAGGATTTCATAGGGATGACAGCAACGGAGAACCCCTGCCCGAGACAACACGCATGGATTTGTGGAGGGCTGGTTATTCAAGCCCTACACCCTTCCCCTTCGGAGTGCGGCATAGACCTGACACCACACCTGACCTCGGAGGGTAGATGAGACATATACTTACGGACCAGCCTCAGCCGAGCAGCTTGAATGAGTGCGTGATAAAGCCATGAATTTTAAAAAAAATTTTTATTGGAGTATAGTTGATTTACAATGTTGTGTTAGTTTCAGGTATACAGCAAAGTGAATCCCTTACACATATATCCATTCTTCTTCAGATTCTTTTCCCCATATAGGCCATTACAGAGTATTCTGTAGAGTTCCCTGTGCTATAACGTAGGTCCTTATTAGTTAGCTGTTTTATATATAGAAATGTGTATATGTCAATCCCAATCTCCCAACTTATCCCTCCCCCTTCCCCTCACCCCGTGGTAACCACAAGCTTATTTCTTATGTCACATCACAAATGAGAGGAGGAACAGAGCCGCGGAAGTCTCCGGAGAATGAGTTTTCACGTCTGGGGAAGTGGTGGAGAGATAGGAAAACAAGGTGTTTTAGGAGAAAGCAAAATAAAGGGCAGTGAGGGTATTGGCTGCAGAGGTGGAACCAGGAGAGCTGGGTGGGAGGAGGTAGCTGAGAGACCCCCAGGTCCTGGAGGAGGGGGACACAAACTGTGCTCTCGGGGGGGCCTGAGGGGATGGGATGCAGAGGACCAGGAGTGCGACACTCAGGATGTGTAATCAGGAGAGCTGGCCCAAGGGAAGGGATGGCCAGCCTCTTTGCCTAACGTTCTGGATCATCTCAGTGGATCAGGCAGGGGTCATCGGAGGGCATCAGTTCAGCTGTAAGCTGCGCTTGAGAGGGAGGGGTTGGGACCAGAGAAGGTGTCAGAGATTGAGCCAGGGACCCAGGCAGGAGGGAGGGGTCGTGCCACGTACCTGTGGCCAAGGCAGAGCTGTAGGTACCTCCCGATGCTACGTGTGCTGGGTGAAGGGCCCAGGACCCAGCAGACCCAGCACCTAGAGCCAGCGCTGAGCCCTGTTTTGTGACTTTGGGAGAAGTCTCTGCCTCCACTGTCTAGTGTCTAAATGGAATAAATGCAAATGAACATGAACGTGGATGAATGCGCCTTGTAAAGTATCAGGTGCCATACCGAAATAGGGCATGACTGTTGGTCCTGGTCTGCCACTGTCTCAGTGCCACCGCACCCACTCCACAATTTCCTCCTCCGCCACGTGTGCACGGTCACACCTCCTCAACTTTGAGTAGCTCAGCATGGCTGGGAAAGTACATTTGTAAGTAAGGAAACAGAGTTATAAAGCAGTAATTTGGGGGCAGATGAAAAGGGAAGGATGAGGCCAAAGTAACCAACTGCAGAATCCCCTGTGAGAAGGTAGGAGACATGGGCGCCATCAGACAGGACCCTGGGGCCGACCAGAAAGCATTTCCGTTGTCTTCTGGAAGTCAAGGATTGCAAAGACAGTGAAAACAAGGGCTGCCTTTCAAAGCGGTAGACCTGGGCCCCGGATGTGTGGGGATTGCGGAGAGCCAGGCCACCTGGGTGCGAATCCCTGCTCAGCCACTTAACTGACTAGGTGGGCCGCCTTGGACACATCCTGAACCTCCAGGTGCTTCAGGGTCCCCTCTGTAAAATGAGGATGATAGTACCCACTCCACAGGGTTGCGGAGCAGCTGTCAGTTTCTATACCCACAGGGTAGAGATAAGAGTCGTTATCGGGCTTCCCTGGTGGCGCAGTGGTTGAGAGTCCGCCTGCCGATGCAGGGGACACGGGTTCGTGCCCCGGTCCAGGAAGATCCCACATGCCGCGGAGCGGCTGGGCCCGTGAGCCATGGCCGCTGAGCCTGCGCGTCCGGAGCCTGTGCTCCGCAACGGGAGAGGCCACAGCAGTGAGAGGCCCGCGTGCCACCAAAAAAAAAAAAAAAAAAAAAAAAGTGGTTAACCTCATAGGGTT
Source organism: Neophocaena asiaeorientalis asiaeorientalis (assembly GCF_003031525.2). Classification (NCBI taxonomy): domain Eukaryota; kingdom Metazoa; phylum Chordata; class Mammalia; order Artiodactyla; family Phocoenidae; genus Neophocaena; species Neophocaena asiaeorientalis. The sequence continues at coordinate 5,149,330 of NW_020175192.1, forward strand.
GCTGTGAGGGTTCAGTGATAGTGTGTGTTAAAAGTGTTCACAGGATGTGGGATGTATATAGTAAGCATACTGCCCGTATTGGTGTTACTGTTTTCAGAGTTGTTTAAGGATCCCAAGATAATATACGGGGAGGCGCGTGGTCAGTTGCAAAGCGCTATGCAAGTATGTTGTTATTCCTTCCTGGGTTCGTGCAAAGTTGTGAGGCTCGGGGATGGATGACTTCCAGACCGAACTGGTTCTTATGGGACCAGGGCTGGTGAAATGGTATTTCAGTAATACGTTTTCAGGTATATTCGTCCTTGTGACATGAAAGGCCTGCATTCACAGTCTCTGCAGAGAAATGTGTTCCCTGGGACTTCTTGAGTGGTTCTGTTCTATCCCCCACCTTATAAGTTGAAATCACCTTGGGGGCTGTTTTCTACTATGTTTTCTTTTGTTCCAAGCAGGCCATGCATCTGACCTCATCTCCCATCCCCTTCATCCCGAGGCACAGCACCGCTCATAAGCACCTCATCCTTTTCTGCTCCCCCCAAAGTTTCGCTCCCTTTCCCTACCGTCATGTTCCCCTGTGCTGCGAACATCGCCGTCTGCCCTGACCACCAGTACTTGAGTTCTGAAACCTCAGAGCCTGTGCTGGATCACCTGTCCTGGGCTCTCTCACCTGTCCCGTTGCCTCGTGTTGTATGATCAAGTATCGCATGAATCTTATCACCCTGGTTAGCACAAGGTTAACCAGCCCTTCTGCTGCTTAGTTTAATCCTTTACATCTCTTTGCCCAGTAACAGGGGCCTTACAGAGACACCCAGTGATAGCCATTCTGGAGAAAGCCTCTGTCTTCTTGGAAACTGGGGTTTCATCTTCTAATGACAACGTTTGGATGGATTGGAGCCTCCTCAAGGCCATTCCCTACCCTACACGGTACCCATGGGTGGCAGAAGACTCAGAGTTTAGAATCAAGAACTTGGATCTGATCTGGTGAACCCAGGGCAGAACTGCCTGCTAGATGACAGTGGCAGATTTCTGCCAGTCCTGCCATAAGCCAAATGCTACATCCTGTTGGCTTGTTGGGAATTACAAAGCCCTGGTATTTTGGAGGAAAGTAGGAAGGGAGAGGGACACAGTAGGGCCCCGTTAACGTTAATCATGTTCCTAGACTTGAGAGCACTGCCCCTCACCTCTAGCTGCTTCCTTGAGGGTTACTAAAAAGTCTGGGTCCCGTATCTGCTCCTAATTCCCCCGGGGGATGGAGGGGCTCCATCAGAGAAGCAGGACGGGGTTGAATCCCTTTCCCTCCCACTAAAGGGGGTACCAGGTCCAGCCTGCACAGCCTTCCACAGTCCACCTGCCAGCTGCACCATCCCAGGAGCACTACAGTGCTCCTGAACCCCAGATTCAGGCAGCTATGCAGGAGGCTTTGTCCTCTCCTTGTCTTCTGGAGAGATGGCCAAGTTGTTGACGGCCTTAATCCTCTAAGGGTGGGTGTGCAAGTTCAGCCCTAACCCTAAGCCTAACCACCTAGCTCCCGGTGGTGATGGTAGTGACTGACGTGGGCGTGGAAGCATGATCCACCGTTTTCCCACAGTGCACTCCAAGCGCATTGCACCCAGAGCCTGGTCACCACGGAATCCAGATACCAGATGTCCTCCAGCCTCTGTTCCCCATCCCTCAGGAAGCGCGGGACACATAAAGCACGTGTGTGGGTTTGCTGTCTCCCTCAGCATCCCCATTCCAATTCATCACGTGCTCCAAGAGTTGGAACGTCTTTTCAAGTTGCTGAGCAATAAACTGCTTTCTCTTCTTCATCGTTCACGGCCAGCCCAGTAAAGCTGTCAGTTGGCTCCTTTCTTGACTGCTAACAACACATAGAGCCCTGGTCCATGGGTCTCGGCCAGAGAAAGGCCAGCTCAGTAGAGATGGAGCCACAGATACAAGGGCCTTTCCAATGAGGGCATAAATGGGGGACCCTGGAAAGACCAAAAGAGTATGGAGAGTAGTGACGTGATTGTCGCAGGCGGCCAGTGAACAGTGATGTCCTTCATCAGCCGCCTTACAGAGGACTCTCCAAGGTTGGGGCTGCTACTCCAGGGGGTGACGTAGAGGGGCAGGGCCCGGTAAACCAGCAAGCAGTCCATTACCGTTCCATCACCTGCTAAAAGAAAGCGGCGTTTACCTGCTTTGTAAGTGGAGACTTTGACACACACCCGAGAGCACTATTAGCCATGAAGAAAATCACCCAAGAGCCGTCAGCTGGTTTTTGGTTCTTCCAAAAATTAGTCTGTGCCAGACGCGAGCTTCAGTTCAAGGCCTACTGAGTATTTTCTGAGTTTCTGACGTGGTAAGGCACTGTGGGGAAACTATGATAGGCAATTCTGCCCTGAGTTGCTGGCTGTTTCTTAGGCGAGACATGGACCCTTTTGACAGTTAGGAAACAGTGCGCCCAAATTTCCATCAACGGATGAATGGATTAATAAAATGTGGTACATCCACTGAATGGAATATTATTTGGCCGTTAAAAGGAATGAAGTACTGAGACATGATACAACATGGAAGAACCATGAAAACATGCTCAAAGAAAGAAGGAGGACACAAAAGACTGTATATTGTACAGATCCATTGATATGAACTATCGAGTGTAGGCACATCTATACAGACAAAGCAGATCAGTGGTTGCCTAGACTGGGGGAGGGGGAGAGGACAGGGAGTGACTCCTGACGGGTACAGGGTTTCTCTTGGGGGTGATGCAAATGTTCTAAAGTCAGATGGTGGTCATTGCTGCATAATTCAGTGAATATACTGAAAAGCATTGAATGATACACTCTAAATGGGTGAATTTACGTGAATAAGTAATAATTTATGGTATGTGAATTGTCATCTCAATAAAGTTGTTCGAAAAAGCACCAGTGCAACACGGTACGGAACTGAGTGTGCATCTTTGTGGTTCAGACGGTTACTGTTGTACAGAAAATGAGGGTAGAGACACTCGTGCCAGCAGAAGGCTTCCTGGGTGTCTCGGATGGTACACTTTGAGTAGGTGGGTAGGAGGGCTCCAGAGAGATGCCCGACAGTCTTGAGCAGAAGTAAGTTTCATCGTGGGGCAGAAGTAAGGCAGTTCGTGCAGGAAACATTCAGACTTGGAGCAAAAAGTGGGGACGAGGTCGCATGTGGAGGTGGGAACAGACTGTGACGAGTGTTGAATGCCAAGCACGGGGTTAGAATACATCCTCTACACGGTACAAGATATTGATCGGGAGAATGAACGGGACTAGCTCACCAGGGCCTGGAACATCAGGGGGAGCTTTATCTCCAGCAGCAGGGACAAGAAAGCCGCTCTTGAGGCTTTAATGGACCACGTACAAGAGTTTTGTTCGCACGTCCTGGCTGGAATGAGCGGGAAGTTTAGGATCCAAGCTGGAATCAGCCAGAGCTTGGTCTCAGCAGGACCAGTCTCCATTTGCTGCTTTCTCCTGGGGAAACGCCCGTGTGCTCCTTGCTACCTTTTTGTTTCTGGGACCTGTCAAAATAGGCTGTGATGCCAGAGGCTAAGAATTTGAGTTTACCGGAGTTTACTGTTTGACCAACGGCTGGTACAGATCACGAGCTGCAAAATATTTAATCAGTGAGGTCATTGCAGGGAAATAAGATTTGACCCACAGGAGCGTCTTCTGTTCTCCTTAAGGGTTGAGTCTGAACGGCTTTTCTTCTGCCTTCTTTTGGCAAAACCACAAACCATTAAAAATGGAAAGAATAACTTTTTTTTCAAGACCCACAAAAGCTTATATTTAATGAGCTGTGTGGTCTGCTCACCTTTGGTGACGTGACTCACAGAAATAAATGAGTGCGGGCCTAGTGGTTTTCAAAGCCTTTTAAAGCAGCACGTCCTTTCTGATGACTCCATGTTTGCCCAATATTTAAGACAGAGCCCTTGGGTCGAAGGGTGCCGGGGCCTGCAGCCTTGGCCTCTGAGCCTTATCCGAGGCCCCTCTGAGCAAAACTACTGTTAGTCCTTGGCTCCCAGGACACTCATTTCTTCATTGGTGAGGTTTCTAGAAGGAACCGGTTTGGGACTTTAGAAAGAGTTTTCTAAAATGAGGTGGTGAAGGAGAAGAGGGAGTTTGGAAGGGGAGATGATGAAGAGACAGTGCATCGTTGTTACGTCATTCCGCGTGCATTTATTGCCAGCTGTCATGTGCCAGGGCCCTACCGGGTGCTGGGATTTGAAGGTAAATGTGACACGTCCCCACACTCACAACCCAGTCGAGAAAGGGGACTTTCCTTCAGTGTGACAAGTGAGAAGGGAGAGCACCTGACCCAGAGTGGAGTCAGAAAGGGCTTTGAGGGACTTCATTGGTGGTCCAGTGGTTAAGACTCTGAGCTTCCAATGCAGGGGGTGCGGGTTCAGTCCCTGGAGAGCACCTGACCCAGAGTGGAGTCAGAAAGGGCTTTGAGGGACTTCATTGGTGGTCCAGTGGTTAAGACTCTGAGCTTCCAATGCAGGGGGTGCGGGTTCAGTCCCTGGTCGGGGAACTAAGATCCCACGTGGCAGCGTGGCCAAAACAACAAACAAAAAAGAGAGGAAGGGTTTGAGGCAGTTTCCAGCCAGGCTGAGAACCGGAGGGTGTGTGGACAGAGCCAGGCAGAGATGCAAGGCCCGGCAGGGCAGTAGGGCCAGGTGCGTTTCAGAGCCTCGCGCATCAGGGGCCTGCAGGGCAGGGGGCCCCCTGGCGAGCCTCTGGTGATGAACCCATGGTGAGAAAGAAAGAAGGTTCCAAAAGGCAGCAGAAACTAGTCAGGTGGTAGACAGGAACTGCAGCAGGTGTGTTCTTCTGGTGGGCGATGGACAGTAGACAGAAGATGCCGAGAGCAGGCTTGCACGTCCCAAGAGGAACTAGGAGCTGTGCTTCCCCCTTGTTAGTGCAGAGGGGTCCACCTGGGATGGTGGCCTCTTTCTGTGTCCGGCCTTAGGCCTTCTTGTTAGCGTGAGTGCAGTGTTGCTGGTGGAGAGGGATGGGTGTGCGGATCCCCAGACTCTGGGGAAGGAGAGGTGAGGGGAAGTAGATGTGTGTGCCCGTGTGTCGGGGGTGGGCAGGGGAGAGGAAGGTGGGGGGCTGGAGAGGGGGAGCCCTGCAGTGGGACGAGGAGAAAGGAGCTCTGTGTGCAATGGCTTTTGCTGCCAGAGCAAGTGTGGGTTTTGTGGCAGCTGCCGGCCTCCGTTCCTAATATAGTCAAAAGGTCCGAATCCTCTGGCCCAACACCTGTTAGCTAGAGGCTCCCCTGAGCTGACCTTCCCTTGAGCTGTCTCTCCCACATATGCACCCTGTGTATCAGACCCATTGCGGGGCTCAGACCCCCCAGTGCTGAATGACTTGAACCCAGACACCCCCCATGACAAACTGCCCCCCACGTGGATCGGGGCTGCTGGGTTTGTGGCAGGGGGGCTTGTTCAACGGTTCCGAGGGAAAGGGGTAAGGCTGCCCCAGCCAGAAACAAACGGGGTGTTCCTCCGGGAAGCGGCCACTCTTGGCAAAGAGCTGAGTGTGTGGGGAGGGGACACTCTGGACGCACAGGGGTCCTGGGAAGGGCCGGCTGCCCCCCGAGGATGGAGAGAAATGAACCCTGAACCGCTTAATGCTGCTGCAGCTGCTTCCTAACTTTGCCTCTTTCTTCCTTTGCCCTCTGGAGGAGTGGGGTGGAGAAGAAGCGATGGGGGTGCCCAGGTAGCCAGCCGTCTCCCGACTGACCCGTCTTCCCATTCCCCCCTCCCCAGCTCCGTAGCCCCTGGGATGCTGCAACTCAGTGCGGCTGGCATAATGCCCTTTGTCTTTCCCCCCCTCCCCCCCACCCTGCTTCCTCTTCCCGGCCCCTGTGGCGGCAGCAGCCCAGCCCTGGGGAGCCCCCGTGGAAGTGGAGTCCCTCCTGGTCCACCCCGGTGACCTGCTGCAGCTCCGCTGTCGGCTGCGGGACGATGTTCAGAGCATCAACTGGCTGCGGGACGGGGTGCAGCTGGTGGAAAGCAACCGCACCCGCATCACGGGGGAGGAGGTGGAGGTGCGGGATTCCGTGCCCGCCGACTCCGGCCTCTACGCCTGCGTGACCAGCAGCCCCTCGGGCAGCGATACCACCTACTTCTCCGTCAACGTCTCAGGTTGGTAGCAAAGCCCGCTCTCCCCCTCCCTCAGACCCCCTGCCCTCCAACCCTGTCTGCTGGGTTCGGGGGGAGGCAGGCCCTCTGCCCGGCTGTGATCTGCCCCTACTCTGCTGCAGAAGCTGCTGCCCACTAACATCGCTCCCTGCCCGCCGCGTGGCTTAGCTTTCAGGGGTGACCCGTGGTGCCGGCCTCAGGCCAGAGAGCAGGGGCTTCCGGGACCTACCTCGGAGGTGATTGCTGACACATCGGGGGCAGTGAGACACTGTGATTTCTCCACCACAGCTTGCCCAGTCCTCCGGGTGCTACGAGGGCCGAGGCAACTTCCACCCTCTCGCTCCCTGGCCATTTGGACTTGGTACTTGGCTTAGTAATTAGCACCCCCGCATACGTGGTGAGGTCCCCGGGTGATGGGGGATGATCCAGGTGCGCCGCCGTATCCACGGCTTGACGGAAAACATCTGTCCTCCGGCTTCCAGAGCTGTTAGGGCAGCCAGGGAACCCTAGGGCTCTGTGACTTTGGGGATCTGCCACTTGTAGGATGCGACTTGTACAAAACCTTAGGATTAAATAAGGTAGAGCTGAAATTGTCTTTATGCCGTTTGTGCGTCCCCGGGTGCGGGCCTGGCATCTCCTCCCCCGGGCATCATCTAGAACCTGCCCCTAACTGAGGGACTTGCCTCCTTTTTTTCCCTCCAGACCCCCAAAAGCACTAGAAAGGACTGGAAAAAGATCTGGCATGAACCCTGATTGGTGACCACATGCTAAAAGGGGTGGATACTTGTTGGGGACAGGTGTTGGCAGCTGCGGACTGTGTTGTGGGCTCCCTGTCTGCTCTGGTTAAGAAGGGCAGCTCCCAGACCTCAGCAGATGCATGCTAGGAAAAATCCAACTCCACGTCGTTCAGCCCATGGCTTCGGAAATGGCTTCTGGCCGCAGTGCCTAGATCTGGGTTTCCAAAGGAGGACACAGGTTCCCTGGCTGCTAGTTCTGAGACCCTGCGCATCCAGGCGATGCTGAGTTGAGTGAGCCTCTGAATGCAGGGTGGAGTTAAATTGAAGAGAGCCCACCTGCCCGCCATGGAGCTGCCCAGTGTAAAGGCTTCTTCTGGGCAGAGGAGGGCAGGGCGTTGGGGTCGGTGGAGGAGGGCGACACGCATAGAGCATGCAGTTCTTAAATAAACCATGTCTCTCCCTCCGAGGGACAGGCACTAAGGGAGGAGTGGGACCGGGGGACAGTATGGGGAGGGGTAGCTGCGGTCATCTATAACTGGACTGGCCTTTGTGTTCCTTGGGTGGCTGTTGATTGGATGGGAATCTCGCCAGCCCCTGTTCCCTTGGAGGGACGTCAGTACCCCCTTCTCCTTCCCATAGATGCTCTCCCCTCCTCGGAGGACGATGATGACGATGATGACTCCTCTTCAGAGGAGAAAGAGACAGATAACACCAAACCAAACCGTATGCGTGAGACACTGTTTCCTACCTTACTGCCCTTTGGGCCTGGGTGTTGGGTTTGAACGGGAAGAGGGGCGCTTGGGTGATTGTCTGGAGAAGGGGAGGAGGGGGCATGTGGGGTCACAGTGCTTGGCCCTGGGATCCCTCGGGGGTCCGGGTCTGTGCAGGCGTCATCCAAAAAGAGGCGCTGTTGTTCCCACTGTACGGAAGAGCAGACTGAGAGGCTCAGAGAGGACAGTCCCCAGGTGAATGCAGACTCCAGGCATTGCATGAGACACTAGGAAGAATGTCACGCCTCTGGGTGCTGTGACTGCAGCCTCTTCCTTCTAGAGGTTCTGAGTCTCATTCTCTAGCAACCTTAAGGCAAAGAGTTTCCCAGCCAGCATTCTGCTTCGGCTTTGAGGCTATGGTCTTGTAAAAAGAAGCTTCCGGTCCAGGAGGTCTGGGGTTGGGTCTGAGGTTCGATGTTTCTCACAAGCCGGTGATGCTGCCGCTGCTGCCCTTGGACCACACTTTGAACAGCAAGCGTCTAAGTGACTGTGATTTTAGCTAAGGACGGGTAGGCTGGGCTGAGGTCCCGGAGTGCTTCTCTTTGGTGGCCTTTGGGGTGCCCTCTGTCAGCATCTCAGCCAGGAGCAGCCGTGGCAGAGCCTGACGAGCCTCTCCCCTCCCTCCCTCCACAGAGCGGTCCCCTCACCGGCCCATCCTGCAGGCAGGGTTGCCAGCCAACAAGACAGTGGCCCTGGGCAGCAATGTGGAGTTCATGTGTAAGGTGTACAGCGACCCGCAGCCCCATATCCAGTGGCTAAAGCACATCGAGGTGAATGGGAGTAAGATTGGTCCGGACAACCTGCCTTATGTCCAGATCTTGAAGGTAATCCCTGGCCCCAGTCTCCGTGGGCTGGGCTCTGAGAAAGAGGCCTGTATCTCCCGGGGCCCAGGTTGCTGTGGTCAGGCTCAGTGCCCACGATGGGGCCCCATCCCTTCTCTTTGGATACAGGCTCCATCTTCAATGGGGACCCAGCCACATTCCGCAGGACCAGTGGCAGGTCACGGGTGGAGGCGTGAGGGGCACAGAGGGCTGGGGGTGGGCATTGCTGGTTTCTAAAGAGCATCAACAGTGACTGTGCCCAAGCTTTCGGGTCAGCTACTCCAGGAAGGCGTTGGCATTCCTGCTTTTCCATTGCCCATGACCACAGCCTTTCTAGGCAGCATCACCCAGTCTCTGCCCTGGTTCCCAAGTCACGTTCTTTCTGGCACGTGGGCTGAATGACAGGCACGGCTTAGGTAGGGTTGGAAGAGCAAAGGCCACAGGTCAGTCCTCAGCGGTTTCAGGAGTAATTGGCATTTTCTTCCTTTTTCCTCCCACCCCCAGACTTTGATTGTCCCTGAATGCTCCATTAATCCAGGGAAGCTAATTGCCTAATTCTCCAGTGGATCTTGCAACAGGAAGTCACCAGAAGCTGGGAAAGTGGTTTCCCTCCTGGTCCCAGCATTAGACCTCATCCTCCCGGGCTTGGCCATCTCAGAGATTTACCGGCCACCCCGCTCTTCACCTCGGGTGCTGAAACTGCCATGTAGGAAGCGGGGCCGTGGCCTTGGCCTTGGCCTTGGCCGCCCTCTCCATTCACAGTGCCTGCCCTCGTCCTGGAGGAGGGGGTTTAACACAAACGGAACGTTTGCTTGGGGGCAGTGATTTTTTTCTTTAGTTTATTTTTTGGTCAACTGCTCTGGACTTTCAAAGTCCACTTGTGTTGTCCTAACAAGGGGAAGATGGCGAGTCTCACTTCAGCCTCCCTTTGCCTTAGCTCCTGGGCCCGCATGGGAGCAAAATACAGCCACATCTCAGTGTTGGCCCAACTGATGGCGTGTCGTTCGTCTGTTCCAGCATTCGGGGATAAATAGCTCGGATGCGGAGGTGCTGACCCTGTTCAATGTGACAGAGGCCCAGAGCGGGGAGTATGTGTGTAAGGTTTCCAATTATATTGGTGAAGCTAACCAGTCTGCGTGGCTCACAGTCACCAGACCTGTGGCAAAAGGTAACGGGGAGCTGGAGGGACCCCTGTGCTGGGAGTTCGATTGAGGCCCCGAGCTGCTGGGGCAGGTGGGGAGGCCAGCGCCCCACTCCCCCTGTTACCCTGCTGTGTTTCTAGTGCCCGGAGCCATGGAAAAATACCCGGCCTTGGGAGGCTGGTTTGGTTTGGTTCTGTGTTGGTGTCGCCCCCTCTTGTGCCTTGTGTGTGTTCCTTGGCGGTGTGTGGGGTGCGTCCCGGCTGGTCATGCAGACGGAGGGTCTGAGTGATGGAGAGAAGAGTGGACCAGCGTCCACGGGCGTGTGTGCGTGTGTGGCTGCCGCCCTCTCCATCCCTCCTGTGTGTGCCCTCTGGAAACCAAACAGCCCCCCACGCTCCGGGCCCCATTTCTCCATGCGCTCGCCTCCGCATGCCGGGCCGGGCCGGGGCTGCCAGCGTCTGGTGACGGGTGTAACCAGCCATTCGTGTCGTCTCAGGTCTGCCGAGTTCCTCCTCAGGGTCCCACTCTCTTCTTCTAACAGGTCTCGCGCTGCCTGGTGGTTTTTGTTTGTTCCTTGTTGCAAAGGAGACGCTGGGGAGCATTTCTTCCTCTGGTTTTGTTTTTGTTTTTGTTTTTGTTTTTGTTGTTTTTGTTTTTTCCTTTTCCTCTTCCTCCCTCCCTCCCTCCCTCCCTCTGCACCTCTGAGAGGTCTCAGGTCCCGGGCTTGTCCATGTTGCTTCCGTTGTCTCTTCTAGACGGCCGGAGTTAATACCACCGACAAAGAGATGGAGGTGCTGCACTTAAGGAATGTCTCCTTTGAGGACGCGGGGGAGTATACATGCTTGGCGGGTAACTCTATCGGACTCTCCCATCACTCTGCATGGTTGACCGTTCTGGAAGGTATACACTGTACTTCTCTCGATGTCCTGCCCTCGCCATGGGCACGGGGGGAGCATGCATCGCGGGGCTGGGGGAGACACAGCCGGGCTCCGAGGGCCAGCAGGTGGCTCCAGCAATTTGTCCGGCTCTGCAGGTCGAATCCTCTCGGGCCACACAGGTGCTTTCCTCGGGATGCAGGAACGCGGAGGTGTCCCACCTGTGTGCCTGCCTCTGGCTCTCCCCTGGGCCAGCGTGATGCATGCGTGGGATCTGGATTTAACCTGCAGCTGGGCTCTCCTCCAGGGCAGGCTCCTTCCCTCCTTGGGTCCGGCGGCCTTCCTTAGCTTGTCTGATCCTTTATCGCCAGCACCCCCCGAAAGTCTCAGAAAGGCCCGCTCCCCCTGTAACCGAACGTAGGCACCCTGGAACGAGGGGCTTGCTCTTGGCAAGGATCATGCTCTCCTAACTCCCATGCTGCCACCTCACGGTGAGCGAGGTTCCACCCAGACCCAGACAGTGGACTGGAGCTGCATCGAGCGAGTCCTTTCCCAGGCTCACAGGGGGCCTGATGGTGCCCATTTATCCTCCTTGGCTCCGACGTCTCCTCTCTCCAGAGGGGAGGTGTGTGCGCTGGTCCGGGAAGGCAGGAGCCTGCAGCCTGCTCGGGGTGGTGGGCTGGTGCCTCTGCAGGGCCTGCACGTGGGCTGTGCGCTGTGCTGCTCTGGTTCCTGCAGACTCTGTCCTCTTGTCTCCTCTCTCCCTCTCTCCTCCTCTGATAACACCCCCGCTGGAGGGAGAGAAGCGTTCTGTTTTTCTCCTCGTCGCTGTCTTTGTCCTGTGTGTGCTCCCAGTTGGTTGTCTGTGTTTCTCGACGCTGGGGAAAGAGGAAAAACAGAACCGCTTCTCCTTGTTATCAGCACTGCTGTCCCCTTGTCAGGCCTCGGGAGGTTCCCTTTGGGCTCCTTTGGGGTCATGCCTGGGGCCTCCCGGGGGAGGTCCTCGGGGTGCTGGCCCCTGTGGCTGGCGGGGGTCTTTAAAAGGGGAGGAGTGGGTGGAGAGCTGTGGGGGGAGAGGGACCCTCCCCTCGTGGGGAATGTGTGTTCTGTGAAGTGGTGCTGGTTGGAACCCTCCCAGCCTCCGCGTGGGAGGGAAAGGGGGCTTAAACTGCACGGGCTTCTGTGGGGATGGGAAGGGCGAGATTCTAAACGGAGAAGAGAATAAAACAACCCCCCTCCATGTCCTGCTTCAGCTTTAGGAGTTAGACCTGTGAGTAGAAGTCTTAAGAGAAGTTTACATTTTCCATCTTTAGCAGTCCAGACGTATTTGGAAATTAAGTTAGTTTTACCTGTGGTTTGGCGGGGTGTGGATATTCACACGTCTGACCTGACACAGGTGACGTTAGGTGAAGCTGAGAGACGAAGTCAGGATACACACTGGTTTTCTTCTTTCCTTCCCTCCCCTTCATTGTCCCCATGCTGTGAGTGCCACCAGATGCCAGGCGCTGTGGCCTACACACATGGATAAGGTGCCATCTGAGCCTTCAAGGTACTTGTGGGCTGTCAGTGATGAAAGATCGATGGACAGTTCAGCTGTCCCCTGTGATAGGGGGACACAGTGCTCAGGCGCTGCAGAGAAGGGCCGAGTTTTCATGGGGACACTCTGGAAGGCATCTAGCACAAGTGAGTTCTCAGCCATCTCTTGCAGGGCACCAGGTACCCTTCCAGCCCAGCCGTCCCGCTGAGCAAGGAGGGCTCCTGAGTTCATGAGGATGGGCTTCGGGTAGCAAGATACAGTCCATCCCTCTTGGGATACGAGTCAGGATCAGGAAGCCTCAGCGATCACAGAACGTCTGATGTGTGCTCAGTGGCAGAACCCCAATCCTAGCTGGGACCTGGCTTGGTTCTTCTCTGCCCTGAAGATTCCCAGAGGAAAGGAGATGGGTGTTGAGTTTCTCATGGAGCTGGGACCCTAGTGGACGGGCCCCGCCCCGAGCCCACTAACACCCTGTTCGCACTGACCCAGCCCTGGAAGAGAGACCGGCGGTGATGACCTCGCCCCTGTACCTGGAGATCATCATCTATTGCACGGGGGCCTTCCTCATCTCCTGCATGGTGGGGTCTGTCATCATCTATAAGATGAAGAGTGGCACCAAGAAGAGTGACTTCCACAGCCAGATGGCCGTGCACAAGCTGGCCAAGAGCATCCCTCTGCGCAGACAGGTAACAGAAAGTAGATGGGGGGTTTGCACACTCTGTCTCATGCTGTGCGCCATCCCCGTGCCTTGGGGCCTTCCCCGGGACCCTCTAATGCCCTGTCCTCACCACGGTGCCCAGCCAACTGCTTCGGGCTTTGGCTTCTGGGCCAGGGCAGGGGAATGTCCTGTCCCAAGTGCTCCAAGTCAGGCTCCAAGCTGTTCTGGTCCGTGAGCCCATCTTACCCCAGCCACGGTGACCTGCTCACCCGGCATGTGGATTGGAAGACAGTTCTAGCTGGGCTGAGTGCACAGCTGGTACTGCGAGTTTGAACTGCCCCCCAGGGCCCATTAGAGGTGCAAAGGTGGGGAGTCCCCTGGCGGTCCAGTGGTTAGGACTCCACGCTTTCACTGCCAAGGGCTCGGGTTCGATCCTGGGTCGAGCAACTAAGATCCCACAAGCCACAAGGCGTGGCCAAAAAAATTGAAAAGTGAGGAGAATAGAGGTGCAAAGGTACAGAGTGGGGGAGAGGACCTGAGTTGGGTCCCAAGATGCCCTCCCTCTCCTGTGCACCCCTCATCCCAGAAATGGAACGGAGGGTGAAGGTGTGTGAAAGGAGGCCACCTTCGCTAAGAGCTGGGTTAATTCTGGAAGGAGCTTTGGGAGTCAGGAATCCGTAATCCGGGGCAGGGTTTTCACAAAGAATGGGGACAAGAATAGAGTTGCTACTGCAATGGTAAGATACACAATGTCAGTCTGGAACGCTCATGTGAAAGGTGAGTAAATCAAAGCCCAGAAAGGCTAGTGGGGAAAATAAGTCAGTTTTAGAACCTAGGTCTTCCGACCCCCGGTGGCCTTTCTGCCACTCTGTGCTGGGGAAGGAGCATCAGATGACAGGTACATACCTCTGCCTTTGGCGAAAAGCCCTAACTGGGGATGAGAGGAATCCCCGTCCCCGCTGGAAGGGTGACCCCACGCTTCCCCGTAGGTGTCGGCCGACTCCAGCGCATCCATGAACTCTGGGGTCCTGCTGGTCCGGCCCTCGCGTCTCTCCTCCAGCGGGACCCCCATGCTGGCTGGGGTCTCTGAATACGAGCTTCCCGAAGACCCTCGCTGGGAGCTGCCTCGGGACAGGTAACCCTCTCCACTTTCTGGGGAACCCCCACTTGTTATTCTAACGCTGGCAGTGGTGTGTGCTCCGACCTTCGAGGGAGCGACGGTCGTCGCATCAGACCTGACCTGACATAGGTGACGTTAGGTGAAGCTGAGAGACGAAGTCGGGATACACACTGGTTTTCTTCTTTCCTTCCCTCCCCTTCATTGTCCCCATGCTGTGAGTGCCACCAGATGCCAGGCGCTGTGGCCTACACACATGGATAAGGTGCCATCTGAGCCCTCAGGGTACTTGTGGGCTGTCAGTGATGAAAGATCGATGGACAGTTCAGCTGTCCCCTGTGATAGGGGGAGGTGCATCAGAAACGGTGATTTCTACCTTCTGCTCTCCGCTGGGGGAGCTACGTGGAGGCGGGGAGGAATGGGGTGTCCTGTCAGGTTTGAACTTTACCGCCCCCGGCTTATACCACCACCCTTTGTTTCCCCGAAAGACTGGTTTTAGGCAAACCCCTGGGAGAGGGCTGCTTTGGGCAGGTGGTGTTGGCGGAGGCCATTGGGCTGGACAAGGACAAACCCAACCGGGTGACCAAAGTGGCTGTGAAGATGCTGAAGTGTAAGTGATGCTTGTGTCCCTGCAAAAACAATCCCTTTCCTTTCCAAGCAAACTGTGGGCCTCGGGCCATTGCCCACACCCGCTATGTGGCCTGCTTAGGGATGTCCGGCAGTGGGAGGCATTCTGCACCCCAAGATCACTACGATCTCACTTTGTTCCTTGGCACCCACCTGGGTTGTCATCAGGTGTTGCCAACCGTTGCCAACTGATTTTCCTGACGTAGCCTCTGCCCTACTCATTATCACTTATGGCAACACCGGCTCTCGTAAGAGGGATGGGAGGATAAATTTGGATGTGAAAAAGGGAGGAGAGAAGCAAGTCCCAGAGAAAAGGGACCCCTGGGTGCTCACTTCATCCCCCTCCCTTAGTTTTTCTCCTGTCGGCCTCCCTTCCAAAGCAAACGAGTCTCAATTCCCTTCTCTGGCTTGTCCATAAAGCGGATGCAACCGAGAAAGACCTGTCGGACCTGATCTCCGAAATGGAGATGATGAAGATGATTGGGAAACATAAGAACATCATCAACCTGCTGGGGGCCTGCACGCAGGACGGTAGGCGCTGAGCCCGCAGGCTTCCCACCCGTGTCGGGAGGGGCTCAGGAGGGAACCCCGCTGCCTGTCTGTCAGGGAGCAGATAACTAGCTGGGGTGTCAGCGACCCGGCATCTCTCAGCCACGCTTCGGGAAGTGGGTTGGGAGGAGAGTTTGGTTTAGCAGTAGTTGCAATGTGTTTCTCAGGGTCTGGGCTGGTGCCCATTGGGGTTCATACAGGTACCAGGATTCACACACACTGTGTGGACAGGAACAGCTGAGTTACTGTGGTCTAGGTTAGGGCTCTTGCCCCCCAGCTTTGCTTGGGAACTTCCTGGACTGTGCAGGGAAGAATGATTTTGCTGGGTTTCTTTGGGGAGTTGGAACGAATTTGCGGGGTTCCCTAAAAGGGGAGGTTAGGCTTGGGGAACAGGCTCACAGTTCCCCCAGAGCCGTTGGGGGCGGAGTTCCTGGGGTGAAACTAGGCCCGTGTGCCTGTGTGGCGGCCCTGACGGCCTCTCGGTCCTCGTGTCCCCAAGGCCCCCTGTATGTCATCGTGGAGTACGCCTCCAAGGGCAACCTCCGAGAGTACCTGCAGGCCCGGAGGCCGCCGGGGCTGGAATACTGCTACAATCCCAGCCGTCATCCCGAGGAACAGCTGTCCTCCAAGGACCTGGTATCCTGTGCCTATCAGGTGGCCCGAGGCATGGAGTATCTCGCCTCCAAGAAGGTGTGGTTCCTGAAGGCTCCCCTGGCTGGGGTGGGGGGTGTGCGGGCCGCTCTTAGGGGACGTCAGAGTCAGGAGAGCCAGTGCGGCCTTGTGGCCTTGGGGTCAGGGTGGATTAGGTTCCAGTCCCTGCACCGGCACTCTGTGTGCAGCCTCAGGCAGCCGCCTCCTTACTTTTCCTCAAACGTGAAGTCAGAATAATACCGCCTGCACTG
The DNA here is from genome assembly GCF_003031525.2 of Neophocaena asiaeorientalis asiaeorientalis. Classification (NCBI taxonomy): domain Eukaryota; kingdom Metazoa; phylum Chordata; class Mammalia; order Artiodactyla; family Phocoenidae; genus Neophocaena; species Neophocaena asiaeorientalis. Next base: position 5,165,204 of record NW_020175192.1, read on the forward strand.
TAGAACGGCTACGGGGGGAAATGAGGTCCTGTGCGAGACTTAAGTACAGCTTTTGGTGCTCGGTAGATGCTGCTTTGTTTGAACCCAGCCTGGTGTGGATGTGCTTCGCCCAGGGAGATGGGGCGTGAGAGCTCATACACACTGGACAGAAGCGAAAGGTTCCGCTTGCTGGGTGTAAATCCAAAGCTAAGAGCTGGGAGAGGCAGGAAAAGGGGTCGATACGGAGGGTTTGCTGGCGTGATCGAGGGGCCCAGAGCTGGGGGTGTTTGGACGGCTGGCTCTGATGTGCGGGCGAGGGCCATCGTAGCGGGCAGCTGGACTGTTCGGGGAGGTCGAGTGGTGAGGTGGGCGAAGGCCTGCGAGGGGAGCGGGCCCACAGCCGGCTGCAGACCCTCCCCTGCGCCCCGCCCTCCTCACTCCCATCCGTCTTCCCTTCCTGGCTCCGCAGTGCATACACCGAGACCTGGCCGCCAGGAACGTGCTGGTGACGGAGGACAACGTGATGAAGATCGCAGACTTTGGCCTAGCTCGTGACATCCACCACATCGACTACTATAAAAAGACGACCAACGTAAGTGCTGGCGCCGCCCTCGGTGCCCGTCCTCTGCCCGGGGCTCCGCTCCACTGTGGTGGGGTGAGCCAAGTCCAGCCGTGCATGTGCCCCAGCCTGCCCCGGGCCACCGCCAGTGTCCCCGTGCTGCTTGCAGGGCCGACTGCCTGTCAAGTGGATGGCACCCGAGGCCTTGTTTGACCGGATCTACACCCACCAGAGCGACGTGTGAGTCTGAGATAAGCGGTTGCCAGGGATGCTGGGAGAGAGTTTCCTGGGTGGTAGAGTCTGGCATTCCATCTCTGAGAGAAAAAAACATTGTATGTGCCCCTTCACTCTGTTCCCGGAGGTCACGGTCCCCTGGAGTCCCCTGGGGTTAGGGACTTGTGTTGGGGGCCGGGGCCGGGTTCAGGGTGCGTGCCTGCCGTGCTGGGGAGGGAGAGCAGCAAGGACTGCAGGGTGGCCTAGCTCTGTGCCCGGAACGCTCCTCCACAGGTGGTCTTTTGGGGTGCTTCTGTGGGAAATCTTCACTCTGGGCGGCTCCCCGTACCCTGGCGTCCCTGTGGAGGAGCTTTTCAAGCTGCTGAAGGAGGGTCATCGTATGGACAAGCCCAGTAACTGCACCAATGAGCTGTAAGCCGGAGAAGATGCCTGGGGTCCAGGCCTGGACCCTGGGGGAGAGATGGGCTGGGCAGGCAGAGGGAAGAAGGGGTGCTTAGTCAGACAGACACCGCAGCCCTCCCTGGTCACTCCTCCCGTGGTCCCTCCGCCCTGAGCCTTGTTTTCAGCTCTGGTCCTCCCTCCCCCGCCCTCACCGGCCTGCCTCAGGTACATGATGATGCGAGACTGCTGGCACGCGGTACCCTCTCAAAGACCTACCTTCAAGCAGCTGGTGGAAGACCTGGACCGCATAGTGGCCTTGACCTCCAACCAGGTGAGGCTGCCCTACCCAGACCTTCAGGCCCCGCCGGCCGGGTTCTCTCTGAGTTCCTCCTGCCGCTGCCGGGGGGAGAGTGCGGGTCCAGCGTCCTTCTGTCCCCTCCCACAGGAGTACCTGGACCTATCAATGCCCCTGGACCAGTACTCCCCCAGCTTCCCCGACACCCGCAGCTCTACCTGCTCCTCTGGGGAGGATTCCGTCTTCTCTCACGAGCCCTTGCCCGAGGAGCCCTGTCTGCCCCGACACCCGGCCCAGCTGGCCAATGGCGGACTCAAACGGCGCTGACTAGCACCCCGCACCCCTCCCCGGACTCCATCCTCAGCTACGGCCCCAGCCCCGCTCCCGCTGGACTCACCGCCTCCTTTCTGCCCTTCCTGCTGGCAGGAGCCAGCTGTCGCCCCAGAGCTCCCCTCCCCTCTTCCTCTCAGCCTGCCGCTGACACAGACGAGCAGGGAGGCGGGGACTTGTTGATGGCCACTTGGTTCCGTCCCAAGTGTTGGACCGGGACCCCTCCCAGCCGCCTGGCACTGCCTGGAGGGTCAGGCAGTGGGGGCACGGGCAGCACACGAGGGAGAGCCGACCGAGCTTTTCTGTGTTGGTTTTGTCTGCTCCGTGCAGCCTGTGTTCCCGTGGCAGGTGCCCGGTCCTCGGGCTACAGCAGGAGTGAGGGGGGGTGGTCAGCACTCGGGCCTCCGTGGAAGGCGACCTCTGCTCCAGATGGATGGTGCCAGTGGCTTATTAATTCCGATACTAATTTGCTTTGCTGACCAAATACCTGGTACCGGAGGATGGGGACGCAAAGGCTGGGAGCAGTGTCGTGGCCCTGGGGCCCAGCCCCAAAGCAGGGGCTTTGTACATAGCTATGAAGAAAACACAAAGTGTATAAATCTGAGTATATATTTACATGTCTTTTTAAAAGGGTCGTTACCAGAGATTTACCCATTGGGTAAGATGCTCCTGGTGGCTGGGAGGCATCAGTTGCTATATGTTAAAAACAAAGAAAAAAGAAAAAAAAAAAGGAAAGTGTTTTTAAAAAGGTCATATATTTTTTGCTACTTTTGCTGTTTTATTTTTTTAAATTATGTTCTAAACCTATTTTCAGTTTAGGTCCCTCAATAAAAATTGCTGCTGCTTCATTTTTATACGGGCTGTGTGACACGGGAGAGAATGTCAGCTGCAGAGGAGCAAGGTTGACGGGCTCTGGGGCTGTCTGTCCAGAGGGCACTGCGTGCTCTCTGTGGTCCCCACTCCCAACCGGCTCTTGCCCTCAGGTCCTGCACTGAGGCCTCTGGACAAGGCTCCTAGCTCTGCGATGCTTTGGGAAAGACAGGGAAAGAAGACGGCCGCGTGATGGGCAGGGAGCAGAGAAGCTGGGCCTGGGGCCAGGCCCTGCGGCCCTCTCCACCACGGACCATTGCCTCGGGGGAGAGGGTGAGGCCAGGTGGGGTCTGAGGGTCAGACAGGGAGCTGGGGGCCGACCTCAGAAGAGCCAGCGAGTAGGCTAAGCGTGATTCGACGAGGGCCTGCAGGCACTCAGGCCCAGATGCGGGGCTGCCCCTCTCTGTGTGGGTGTGGCTTTGCCCGTGCTTCTGTGTGAAGGAGGACTTGTCCCCTAAGACGAGCTTTACCTTCAGGCCCCCTTGCTTCATGTTTCTTGCCTCCCAGGCTGTTCTGTGTCCGTGATTCCCCCTGCCCCCTACCCATCCACGCTTCCTGAATTCGTGTGATCAGGCTGCGTGTGTTGGGACTATCACACATCTTGGCTTCCTATGGTTCTTCCTATACAAACTCCACCCCAGCCCTCAGGAAAGGGAGAACATTGTCTGAATGTTTGTGCTTTGGCTGCTTGGAAATTTTCTTCCTCCACCACCTGCTGGTTAGTACTGCCCTCACCAAGTAGGTCCTGGCTCCTTGGAACCTCAGTGCTCAGCCTACTGGTACTCGGCTTCTGCCCCCAAATCTTGCCCTTTGCTGGATTCCTTCTGAGTGCAAAAGGAAGTCCAGTACGCTTTCATTCCTGTCGGGAGAATGGGCTTGCTCCTGAATTTTCCTTTCTGAGCTATTTCTCGGCAGCTGCGGGGCTCGCCACTGTTGTAAAGTTCTCTCTTCTCCTGGGTCTCCTCTGTGAATGAATATGCAACTGTCAACATATCGTGATTTGTGTTTATGTTTAAAGAAGGCATACGTTGGCAGAGCCAGGAAATGAATTTTAGCACTTAAAACCATTTGCCTGACACCTTCTAGTGGGGCCTTTCCTTGTAAACCCGTGATGATTTCTGCCCACGGCTGTGTGGACGGATGGTCGATCTTTTACAAAGGGCTTTCTGTACCTTCGGGAGAGGTGCTGGGAGATAGAAGGCACTGTTATTGTAACAGCGATGTCCTCGCTGTTACTACTGAAATCCCCCATGAATTTCCCGAGAGACTGAGCTGACTGGCAAATGAAAGATAGTGAAATTGACCTGAGAGAAAATGAAATGGCCATTTTACTTAGTTGACCAGATTGGGTCTCCCGAGGAAAGGAATCCAGCTTATCTAATGAAGATGTCGTGCTGTCAAGGCACTGAGTGTCTGGTTTCCTGAGGGTTAAAAGATTAGGGCCTGGGGTCACCACAGCATCGATCGATGCTGCCTTCCCGCCCTTTCTAATTGCTACAGGCTGGGGAGCATCCTTCCCCGGGCACCGCTAATGTACCCGTATTGATCTCAGGTAAGTAAGATCAAACCTCAGCTGGAAAGAATCTGTCTCAATGACAACAGAGTCGCTGTGTTGATCAGCCGCCAGTGGGGGGAGCCAGCAAGCCAGAATCAAAGATTAAGTAACGTGCCAGTCGGCTTTCACGTTCCGTTAGTCTGACCTTACCTACAGCTGTGCGCTGGTGGTGACCGGGAAATCTTTAGTCTAGGTTTTAACGTTATAGAGCATTTATTCGATATCACCAGTGTGACCTGTAATGATCGAAATACAGGATTAGACATGGCACAGTGCAGGTCCACACATGTCAGATGCCACCAACACCTTTCTTTTGGAGCAGAATTCTCAGTGTGTGAGACAAGGGCCAAGCCTGACATCACCACTGGGGTTGGGCTTTAGAAAATGCCTAAAGTTATACTCAGATTATTAGCAGCCGGTACAGCCACAGTATCTGCATGTGTGGGGAAGAGTAGAGAGCGGGGGAAGGAGACAGGCTTCCATTCCCTCAGCTGCTGAGAGCCAGATGGGCAGGAACCCTGGTGTTCAGAAACACTGTTGGGGCAAGTTCTCTCTAGGTTGGCACTTAACAGTATTTATGGCCATTTACACGGTACTGCCTCCCAGATGCCTGTGTCGGTACATGGAACTGATACAGTTGCTGCATGCACCAATTAGAGGTTTAAGTGTCTCTCGTTCCTCCAGGAGGCCTAGGGTCTGTTAAGTATGGTGTCTTGAGCTGATCGTGTACATCTCTTCCCAACTCTGCATTGTTCGGTGACCTCCTGTTGGTAGCTTGAAAATCAACCTTGTGGGGAGTCTTTACATCACCGTAATCTGCGAAGGCTACAAATCAGGGCTCCCCCTGCAACCACAGCCCCTGCCAGAGTTGGGTGTTAATCATTTACCAGAACACCGCTAGCTCGGTTTCAGCGGGGGGCTGCATCTAACGATCATGGGACCCACCAGCCAGGTGCTCTCGATGATGAAACAAAGCAACAACCTGGACCTCTCTGAGGACTCTCAGAAGAAGGGGAGGAGAGGTGTGTCAAGTGTCTTAGATGCCTATTTATGAAGCAAAAATGGGTGAAGTCCAACTGAGGTCCAAACCCCTTGAGCTAACCAGTCCCACTCTGCTCATGGGGAAAGCCAGGAAGAGTTGTAGAGCAGCCCAGCAGCACCCGTGAGGCATCCAGCTGAAACAGGGTGGAGCAAGTGCACTAGCTCATCCCTTTCTCACGTGTAACACCTGAAATGTGAACTAATTAAACAACCATCACTTGAAAAACGGGAAAATTTATTGTGAATCGCCTTGCGAAGCCAATGCTGAGATGCCCGGAAGGCCGCACGGTCGGGATTCGTCATAGTCGAGGCACTGGCGTTCCTCGGCAGGACGTGGTGAGGCAGAGAGGAGGTTTAGGAAGCGTTTTAAAGTGCATTTCCTTGCTGCGAAATGCTGATGACATTCCTCATTTAGATGATCCCAGGTGGGGAGATTTGAGTTTTCCTTGGTTCCATTGACTCCCATCTAACTGCTTTCAATTTCACAGCAAGTAAAGGAATCCAATTTCATCACCCACAGCTGAAATGCCTCTCCCCGTCTAAGCACTCCCCAAGGGAAGAAGGCTGGTGGTCAGCTGCAGGGCAACCTATTTATTATGTTAAGTTTTTTCAGTGTGGACAACACTGAAGACACCCAACGTAAATATCTGGACACGATACTTGTTACTGGGTAGCGCAGGGATGATATCAGACTCTAACAACCCCTGTGACTAACAGATAGTCTTGTCTGTGAAAGACAAACAGACCAGAAAGACACACACCCAGCACAAACAAATGGTTAAGTCTTAAACCCTTAATTATGTTTCCTAGCAAATGGAGGCTAATGGAAGCCATATGTGCTGGAAGAGTGGCAGCCTCCCAGATCCCTACAGCCTCTGCAGGCCCGAGAGGGGCTGTCTCAGAACAGCCAAGCCGCGGCCAAGTCTTTCTGATTGCCAGTCTGTTGAACTCCCCATTTGCTTCTCCAAGAAGCTTTTTCTTCTTTATATCCAGGAAGACTTAACTGGGGCGTTATATCCATCCTGTCTCAGAAGGTACTTTGTTTCCAGGGCACTGTGCCTACTGATGGGTCAGTCTGAAAGGGTTGGTCAGGCACTCACCATCACTGGCTTCGGAGGTACCCAAGTTCTTACCCGGGTTACCAAGCCAGAGGAGACAAGAGGTATCTAAGGCACCAAGCTGATTCCATTATGCAAAAAATGTCCTCCCTTAAAGGACACGAAGCTGTTGGAAAACAACATGGCGGGTGGGCCTTACACAAGGTCCAGTGGAATGACCTAATGCTACAGGGGAAATGGACTTTGCAATTATAGTTTTCCAAATGGTCTGAACTTGGTCTTGGTGCTGACATCATCTGAATGGTTACAAGGCCTCAAAAGACTGCCCCAAGGACTAAATGTCTGATCTTATATCTGAAACCAGACATAGGTAGTCTTGGCTGGGATGTCCTTTATGGATGCCATTGCTGAGGGCAGGAAGCCAGAGAGAGGGCGCTCCATCCTCCATGAGTCCTTGTGCTCCATTCGAATTAGCCTTGCTGTTCTAGGTTATCTTGTGATTCTGACTGGAGTGTCGGGGTACAAAACATAAGGATTTTAGGGACTGGTCACAGTGAGAAAGAAGACATGCAAACAAGGCCTAAACATCTGGGAGTTCATTGGTTCTCTCCTTGGTTCTCAGGAGTCAGCAAAGCCACTCCACAACTCAACTCTCCCGTGACCCCCTACTGTTCACTGCAGCAGGCTTTCTGCTCTCGCCCCCAAATGGGAAAAGTGGATAGATAAGTAATTTCTTATTTACATGCACTTCTCCTAAGATTTAAATTGCTTTCCTGCTAGTATTTCCTGACATCTGAAGCCTGTGCGAAATACACAACATATGGGAACTATTTCCATCTGGTGCAACAGAAAATAAGAATCTGCCTATATTGTAATTAGCTTCTAGACTTAACATGGTTAGGTCTGATCCACGATTGCGTTTGTTGATTTTTTTTTTTTTTTCTTTCACTTTTGGGTCATGGGTTTTTTTTTGTTTTCTTTTTTTGGCGGTACGCGGGCCTCTCGCTGCCTTGGCCTCTCCCGTCGTGGAGCACAGGCCCCGGATGCACAGGCCCAGCAGCCATGGCCCACGGGCCCAGCCGCTCCACGGCACGCGGGATCCTCCCGGACCAGGCCATGAACCCGCACACCCTGCATCGGCAGGCGGACCCTCAACCACTGCGCCACCAGGGAAGCCCTGGGTCATGGAGTTTTTTAAAAATATAGTGGTTATAAAGATGACTAAAGTTCAGCCTCCAGCTTCCTGTTTGGAAGACAGGGAGACAGGGTGCGGTGTTTCGCAACAGTTATAATTCTAGATTCTCACTGCCCTTAAAAGTAACTAGAGGGAAAGGGTTTTCTTTTTTTAGAAACTTACAGCTTCTTTAGCAGAAGTGATGGATCCTTTACATAATGAAATGGGCTTTGATGGTGTAAGTGATGATGTAGCTGGCGGCAGCTGTATCAGTTCTTCATCCTTAAACATCAGAGCTGAGAGTTGGGTTACTGACTTACAGCAAAAGGTATATTGGGTCTACAGTCACCCTGCCATGGCTACCAGGAGCTTGAAACAGCTACTTCACATCTGGCACTGGACTCAACAGGCAAAATCTGGAACCTAAGTACATATAGCCAGATGTTGAACTTTCTTAGAAACAGATCAAGCAGTACCAAAAAAAAATCCATATGAAAGAACACCGCTGTATTGAAATTCAGTTTCATTCAGGCGGTGAAAAATAGAGAAATTAACTTCTTGTTATTTTTACTTAAGCAAATGAAAAGTAATTGTCTAACCTTAGTTCCCTTCAGTTGAAGTGCTAAACCCGCCGTGTTCTCTTTAGATTCAGAGGAAGTGGGTGATCCCGTGGGAATATCCATCTTGGGAGCCTAGGGAGAGAAATGTTTTATATAAGCTAAGCCTTCTGTTCTTCCTGAAACTCAGAAGCACTTCTACGGTAGTCGGTACTTTCCAGCACAATTTGCTTTCCACTAGATCCCTGACTTCCTTTATGAGTAACATATTGAAGTACATGTCCCTGAAATAGCAACTTAGTATTATTTATCTTTTGAATTTTGAGCACCCTAGTTGCACTCTAATTAGATTCTGATACTTAAAATCCTCTGTTATTAACAAGCTACTGACTTGCCAATTCTGATCCTGTTCTCGCTCTCAAAAAAAAAAAAAACACAAAAGTTGCCATTTCTCATTTACCCATCAGTTTCTAATAGCATTGATATAACTTAGTCAAAAGTGACATCTTTATATGGTGTCTAATAATAAGTGATAAACTTGTCTGACTTATCCAAATGGTAGGTGCTGCCTAATAGATGCCCCTGCAACACCAGGAAAATGGAGGGAGGGAGTAGTATTTTAGAAGAGCTAGCTAATCTGTCTTCAACAGTTACATTAATTAGATTTGAAAAGTAAATATATCACTGCTCTTTGGAAGTAAGTAATTTCTTCATGTACTTTGGAGGGAAAGGGGCTACGTATATCCAAAACTATAGTATATTCAGTTTGATGTCTCTCAGTTCTCTACTGAACCTAGTATGCTACTTGTTTTCATTTTGTATATATGGAGAAGTTTAAAAGCATGGATTTAAAAAAACAACAACAATAAAATGCCTAGGAGCTTGTCCTTACTTCTTAGGTCTTTATTAACCATTCCAGAAAGCAACATCTGGATCAAGAGTTTATGCCCCTCTAGAATAATTCTGAAACTCAAATTTAGCTCTAAGACATTTTGCTACTCCAAAATTTCTTTGCTACTGAAGGGCAGTCTAAAAATGACAAATAGCTGGTCTGTCTCAGAGAAAATGTAAGAACCCAGCAGCCTATTAGAACATGGTTTATGTTCCAGAATTGCTCCTAGTCTCCCTAGAATCCTTCTGGACAAAGCCCAAATCCAGATTAGTCTCTGGAAATATGGAAAGGGAAAGTAAGATGGTGTTTCCTGAAGTACATTATTATTATTTTTTTTTTTTTTGGCTGTCCTCCACAAGCTTTATTGACGATTAGGATCCTTAAGCGTTAGTTTTATTCTTCAAGTATCACTTGAGCACATCCAAAGCATACTGAAATATGATTAGGCCCTACCTCTTCCAAGACCCTCATCTCACTTCCCTTTCAGAAGTCACATTTATGAATCAGGTCCAAAACTACTGAAATACATTTTTCATGCTAGATGTTGTATCATTTCTGTTGGCTTGCCCAAGGAGTCAGTAGCATAACTAAGATTTAAAATGATTGGTCCTCACTCCAAAGTACTTAGTTCAATCTGCCCAGTCACATGTGCAGCATCTTCTATCATTGATGCATGTTCTGAGTCAGACATGAAGCCACAAAGTAGGGAAGCGAGAGGCCCTTTCTGATGGACCCAGAGCAAGATGCTCTAGTGATTGGGCCAGTCCTGGGTTCTTCAGTAAAACACCAGGAGAAAAAAAGGCTGCTGAGTTCAAGGCAATACAAAAATGATTAAGGAAAAGAGTTGAAGGAAGACAAAAAGAACTGTTTATATTCTAGATTGGCCATTCACTGCTTAAAAAGTAATAGAAATCTGGGGACTTCCCTGGTGGTCCAGTGGTTAAGACTCCTCCTTCCAGTGAAGGGGGCTGCAGGTTCAATCCCTGGTCGGGGAGCTAAGATCCCACATGCCTCGCAGCCAAAAAAACAAAACATAAAACAGAAACAATATTGTAACAAATTCAATAAAGATTTTAAAAATGGTCCACATCAAAAATAAAACCTTAAAAAAATTAATAGGAATCTGGACAAATGAAACAGACATGAAAGAACAGGAACCATTCAGTCTCAAAGGAGAAAGAATGGTGGGAAAAAAAAAAAAAACCCCGCTAAAAAGACTAGATACTTAAGGAGAAAGAATAAACTGGACTCCTAATAAGACTCCTGAATCAAATAAGACTCCTAAAGATAGTAACAGCTACATGGCTAGAGGTGGTTTGAGTGATTTTCATTTTTTAAAGATTTTTAAAGCCACTTGGGCCAAATTTCAAGATACACCAAAAGAAATGCCTACTCTGACTGTAACGGGAAATGGAGGTTTGCGGAGAGGCCCCAGTCCTGGGGTCCAGATTCCCCACCGACCCAGGACTTACCTCCCCACTGAGTGGTATCTCAGTTGGCTTTGGCTTCACATCTATCAGGTAGAAGGTTCGGGACAGAAGCAAAAGAGAAGGAGGGACATTCTCCTTCAGGTGGAGGTCCTGCCACTGGAGAATGGGGGGAGGATGAAACATGACAATCACAGGACGTGAGAGCTGGACCCACGGTCATCTACTCTTCCCTGGTTTTACAGCCCCCAGGCGCACGCTGAGTACTAAGGGCAGAACAAGGACAGGGACACGTCTCCTGGCTTCTGCACCAGTGCTTGGGCCCTGCAGCCTCTCACTTTCAGAGTCTGAGAGGGAGGTTCAGTTAAACTCTCAAACCAGTTGTGGATCAAAGTAGCTAAGTATCTTCTCTTCAGTATGAAGTCGATAATGTGAAAGAATACATCAGCCTCATTCATAACCAAAGAAATTAACATTAGAATGAGATGTAAGTTTTCAAGTACCAAATGGCCAAACTTTAAATGTATGTATGTATATGTATGTGTATATAGATAGATATAATACAAGCACAAGAGACAAAATTCAAAAGGTAAATAAAATCTAATCAATAAAAATAAGCCTGCCTTCTACCCTATTCTCTAGCTACCCTATTTCCCTCCCTGGAAGCAACCACTGATACCAGTTCCTGATACAATATTCCAGAGATATTCTGTGCATATAAAATAGATATTTTTTATGTTTATCTTTACACCAAGTGTGACATATACACACTGTTTTGTCCTTTGCTTTCTGAAATATCTTGGAAATTGATTCATACCAGATGATGTAGAGCTGCCTTCTTTTTAAACATCTGTAAAGGAATCCATTGTACGGAAATGCCATAATTTGATTATTCTACGGTTTTCCATCTTTTGCTATCATAAATGGTGCTGCAATAGATAACCTTGTAGATATATCATTTTGCACATGTGCAAGAATATAGGATAAATTCCTAGAAGTGAAATTTCTAGGGCAAAGTAAATGCATTTTTAAAATTTGAAAGCTATTGCCAAACCTCCATGGAGGATTTTACCAGCAATGCATGAGTGCCTCTCTCCTCACATCCTCTCCAACTCGGTGTGTCACCAGACTCTGACCTTTCCCAACGTAACAGGTGAATGTGGAGTCTCATAGTTTTTTGTATGTTTGTTTGTTTGTTTTTGACTGCACCATGTGGCTTGTGGGATCTTAGTTCCCCGACTAGGGATTAAACCCTGGCCCTCAGCAGTGAAAGTGTGGAGTCCTAACCACTGGACCACCAGGGAATTCCCAAATTGCATAGTTTTAATTTATCTTTTTCTGAAGTTAAGATGTTTCCTAGGTTTACCATTTTTAGCTTTTCCTTTCTGTGAAATGTCAGCCGTATCCTAGCATAGGATTTTTGGAATTACAATACAGAGTGCTGAATATTGTATGGTTGGATTCGTATTCTCACCCCCTTGAAGTGCATTGTAAAATGATACATCCTTTCAAGAAAGCAATTTGACAGTATGAAGTCACTTAATACTCTATGTTCAGGAAATAAATGATGTTTAAATACCCCTTGATAACATGCTCACCTTCCAACCAGAGCAGGTCCGACATGGAAGAGGAAATAGCTACCTGACAGGGTTCAAAGTCACAACAGTGGCTCCTATTCCCAGATAATTTGTGTACACTCCATAGTACTTTATACAGTTACAGGAATGAGGATTGTAATGGGAGTTATTCCTTTGTTGTAAAGCATTGACACTCAGTTAAAATCTCTTATTTGAGGGAGACTATGTTATCTGAGGGGAAACCTGTTACAAAGCTAACACTTGACCCTGGTTTGGGGCACAAACTGGGAAAGCAACCCCAGCTGAGCCACCGGCAAGGTGGCTCCAGATGGATTCACACGGATGACAGGCCTTCTATCAGAGCTTTTGCCCAGGCCCTTATAATACCCAGAGGAAGTACAATTCGAAGATGGTCCCAAGATTTCCAGTCCCTCGTGTACCCACACCTTCTCCCAGTTATTGAATTAAACGCTAATCTAGGTGCTGCCATGAAGGGATTTTACAGATATAATTCAAGTCCCAAGTCAGCTGACCTTAAAATAGGAAGATTATCCTGGTAGGTCTTACCTAATCGCGTGAGACCTTAAATCTGCTGCTAGACGTCATGTGAGAAGTTCACGCAGGTGGAGGGGCCTCCGGGGCTGAGAGTAGCCTGGGGTTGGGAGCCAGTGAGGAAACAGGGACCTCACTCCACAGCTGCAAGGAACTAAATTCAGCCAACAAACTGAATGAGCTTGGAAGTGGAGTCTCCCACACAGCCTCCAGAAAGGAAAACAGCCTGTACTTCTGACCTGCAGAGCCATGAGCCTATAATGGGTGCTGCTTTGAGCCCCTACATTTGTGGTGGTGTGTTAGCAGCAATAGAGAACTCTTTAATAGAGTACCTACCACGTCTCTGTCAAAAATAAATCCAGGGCTTCCCTGGTGGGGCAGTGGTTAAGAATCCGCCTGCCAGTGCAGGGGACACGGGTTCGAGCCCTGGTCTGGGAAGATCCCACATGCCACGGAGCAACTAAGCCCGTGCATCACAACTGCTGAGCCTGCGCTCTAGAGCCCGCGAGCCGCAACTACTGAGCCCACGTGCCACAAGTACTGAAGCCCTCGCGCCTAGAGCCCATGCTCCGCAACAAGAGAAGCCACCGCAATGAGAAGCCCGCACACTACAACGAAGACCCAACACAGTCAAAAATAAATTAATTAATTAAAAAATAAATAAATCCAGCTTCTTCAGCTGCCAACGGCTCAACTAAACGAGGCAAATTAGGTAAGATGGCAAAGCACAAATCACAAAACGAGGTCTGCAGATGGCAGGGGAGAGACTTCCGGGGAAGAGGGTCCAGTAAAGCTGCTACTTGCCTCTGTGAGCTGCTGCTTCAGCTGCTCCTCAGTGAGACCCAGTGAGCGCATCCCCCGGGCCCTGCAGGCCGCTTGCAGCTCTGACAGGCTCAGAGCACTCACCCCTTCCTTGGCAATTACCTGAAACAAACGTAAGGAACGGTACTGGATCCTTTGGTTCCAATTTTACCTAATTCCAACAAATCGGGGGAAACGCAGAATCTGCCACTTTCCCACTTTGTCCCCCGCGCTGACTGCTGCAAAAGCCAGGCAATTAATAAAGCAAGGTGACCTCGGGAGGTGCAGTGGTTGACATGAAGGGAATCCCGCCAACAGGTATTAATAATATCAGAGAAGTTGACAGAACTCCTCAACTGCCTGTCCCCAAGGTAATTCTTTCCCCTCTTGCGTTGCCTTTCGCCTGGTTGTGACAGCTCTCCTCCACTTCCCTTTCGCGGCAGCTTTAAGACTCATAGAAAAATATTCCACTTCAAAAGCTTTCAATGGACCATTTGTTGCACGTCTGGGTGGTGGTCCTCCCCGACCCCAGGAACGGCCCCAGCTCCCTGGTCTGCAAAACTCCCTCAGTAAACAACTTAACACAGTTTCTGCTTGGTATGACCCCAAACTGTGGTACTTCTGGGACCGGTATTGTTTATTCCAAAGTTCTAAAAGCAACCCCTAAACATCTAAATGGGGCCGATGGGATCCTGCCTTCTCAGTTCTGGGAGCTCTGCTCCCTCAGGCAGAATGCTTTTAAAGCAACTGATTCAGATTCAAGAAACATTCTTCCCACTTTCTTTTTTTTTTTTTTTGCGGTACGCGGGCCTCTCACTGTTGTGGCCTCTCCCGCTGCGGAGCACAGGCTCCGGACGCGCAGACTCAGTGGCCATGGCCCACGGGCCCAGCCGCTCCGCGGCACGTGGGATCTTCCCGGACCAGGGCACGAACCCGTATCCCCTGCATCGGCAGGCGGACTCTCAACCACTGCGCCACCAGGGAAGCCCCTCTTCCCACTTTTTAAGGACTCTAATTAGTAGCTATAGTCCAAATGGTGCCTTTTTCTTCCAGAAGATGTCGAGGTCCTGCCTTCCCTCCCTGCATTATCCTTTGTCACCCCTTCGTACCAGGCGGGCTCACCCAGCTGTGTGGGGAGAAGCAGAGGGGAGGTACAGGGAGTCGCGCGCTGTCCTTGGCAGTGGAATCTACTGTTCTCAGGGATCTACTGGGTTGCTGTTCCTTCCCAGCAGACCCTAACTGCTTTAGATTAGTGCCAGCTAAGACATCCAAACTACTAACTGCTTACAAGGGCCTTCTAAAGAATACGACAGACAACTCCTAAAGTGAGTAATCAAGGTTCAGGTTGTCAGTGGTTGTTTAAACCAGTGGTCCCCAACCTCTTTGGCACCAGGGACCGGTTTCGTGGAAGACGACTTGTCCACCGAGACGGGGGTGGCCGGGTGATGAGGGGGATGGTTCAGATGATAATGAGAGCAATGGGGGGGCGGCAGACGCAGCTTTGCTCGCTCACCTGCCGCTTACCTCCTGCTGTGCGGCCCCAGTTCCTAACAAGCCACAGGCCGGTTCTGGTCCGTGGCCCAGGGGTTGGGGACCCCCTGGTTTAAACCACTCATTCTTCCAGAACCAGCCCCTGAGCAGACCTAACAGAAGACACTGCACTTTGTCACAAAGCCACCCTAAGACAGTCCCCAAGGCCTGGCTAATCCTCTACAGCTGTAGTTCAGCTCTTACTTCATCATCTGCTTTCATAGATTTCAGCTTCATCAGGAGCTGGAAGCAGAGCAGATTGTTGGTTCCAAAGAACTGCAGTTCCGGAAGTTTGCAAAGGGCCACCAGCTGAGATCGATCGAGGTGCTCCAAGGTCAGCTCATCCTCAAAGAGTTTGGAAAAGCGAACTATCTCCTTTGTGCTGGGCTTGTGGCCTGTCTGGACCTAGGTAGTGGGACGAAGGGGCTGATTAAAACGTGCTTCCTACTTAACTGAATCTTCCCTGTAGACTATTTGAAAGACGCCAAAGCATTTATGGATTGTGTCTTCTGTCTGGAAGTGGAAGCGTGCCCTGTGTTACAAAGAGGAGTTAAAAAATAAAAAAATCTGTCGGAAGTCAGCCTAAATCAACTGAAAAATTAGAAGCAGTTCAGAAGTTTGAGTCTCATTCTACTGTTCTTTCCAAGAAGTTACCAACATCTTCAACACATTGATGGCTTTAAGATAGGTTTTTCTGCAAACTCCCATAAATGTTTGCAATATTATATCTCTGTAACTTATATATTTGCAAATTCAGAGATTATAAACAAGTTGGAAGCTCCATGATGATATGTTGTCCGGTTTTATATAAAAGACTGACATCTGTTTGATGTAGGATGCGAACTGGGTGGAGGTATCCCCCAGCTGCGCCCTGTTTCTCCTTGCCATTTCTGCAATCGTTTCTTGAAGGAATTTTGCTAGTTCCAACTTTGCAGCCATTTTCTTTTTCTTCCTTCATAATAGAAGAGGAAAAAGTTAATCAAAGTTAATTCTTCGTGATTACAACTTGGTAGATAAAGATGAGAGAAAAATAACTGTGGCTTTGTTGTCGGTCATCCCTATTTCACGTATGAATATTATTTTCAGACCTAACTGAAGGCGCTTTGTGATAACCAGAGCAAATTAAAAAGTAGCCTTGATTTGCAGCTTGTCTCCTTAATCTTACCTTTTATTTTTCATTGATACAATGATCATAAGTATTTGATAGATCCAAAATGTCCCCTCAATGGAAGCCTTTGTCACTATTTAGAACAGATACATACTGTCTCTTAACCTGGTGCAAGCCATCTAGGCTGTTGGTCAAGTCAACCCCTAGTGTGAGTGGCCCCAGATTTTGCTTGGGCCACAAACTAAAGAAAACTAGGAAATTAACTCTAAGCTAAAGTAGCTTACAGGTTAAGAAGAAAACAGAAAGAATCAATTATAAGACAATGAGTTAAGTGCTATAACAGATATGAACAAAGCACTATATAAGAGAATTAAATGTATACTCTTAAGACACTATGTTGACCAGTATTTCTAAAACCTCATTCATTATCACAGATGCAGTGTGGTAGTATTTTCAAAATAACCATGGGGCTTCCCTGGTGGTGCAGTGGTTGAGAGTCCGCCTGCCGATGCAGGGGACACGGGTTCGTGCCCCGGTCCGGGAAGATCCCACATGCCGCGGAGCGGCTGGGCCTGTGAGCCACAGCCGCTGAGCCTGCGCGTCTGGAGCCTGTGCTCTGGACGGGAGAGGCCACAACAGTGAGAGGCCCGTGTACCAAAAAAAAATAAAATAAAAAAAAATAACCATGATCAGGGTGAGTAGAGAGGAACAGGAATATGTGTGTGTGTGTGTGTGTGTGTGTGTGTGTGTGTGTGTATAGTATATATGTATACACACACACACATATATATTATATATATATATATATATTTCCCCCTTAAGTTGCCCAAGAGATTCTAATGACCAGCCAATCACAGCAATCATTGATTTTTTTTTAGAAAGATCTTAAAAGAATCAGCCCCCCAAAATTACACAATGGCAATACCATCATTAAAACCCATTTAGCCATCCATTTCACTCATCTGTATCCATCCATCCATTTATTTATTGAGCATCCACTGTGTGCTAGGTGCTGGGATAAAATGAGCAAAAACAAATAAGAATCCCTTCCCTCATGGAACTTCTAGTCTAATGGGAGAGACAACCATTATTGACTAATGATAATCCAGTAATTCCACAAATTAATGTGAAAGCATACCAGATAAGTACCATGAAAGAGAAGCGCATGATCCTGTGACCTGGTGTGAGTAGAAAGCTAGCACACTCACGCTCACTCTCGTGTTCCCCTTCTGTTCATGGAACAAAGCACAGAAGACAGTATTTTCTAAAACTGTGGCCATGATGTGTATATATGTATGTCTGGGGAATGAGTAGTGCTGAGGAAAGAGGAATATTTAGATAAATCACTTCCTCATTCCCCCCATCTTCCTGCATTCACTAATGCCTTCCTTGGAATCCTATGGTATTAATTCTAGATCCTGTTTACTTTAAATGTAAGTAAAATAAACCACTGCCAGGCAGTTAAATATTGCAATTTGATTCTACCCCTTAAATCTGTCTCAAATCTATCTTCTTTTTTTTTTTTTTGCGGTACGCGGGCCTCTCACTGTTGTGGCCTCTCCCGTTGCGGAGCACAGGCTCCAGATGCACAGGCCCAGCGGCCATGGCTCACGGGCCCAGCTGCTCCGCGGTACGTGGGATCCTCCCAGACCGGGGCACGAACCCGTGTCCCCTGCATCGGCAGGCGGACTCTCAACCACTGCGCCACCAGGGAAGCCCTATCTTCTTCTTTTTTTAAGAAATGTTATTTTATTTACTGTTATTATTATATTTTATTTATTTACTTTGGCTGCGCCCGGTCTTCGTTGCAGCACTCGGTATCTTCATTGCAGCATGCATGTGGGACCTAGTTCCCTGACCAGGGATAGAACTCAGGCCCCCTGCATTGGGAGCGCGGAGTGTTACCCACTAGACCACCAGGGAAGTCCCTCAAATCTATCTTCAAGTTTTCACTCCTGATGCAACTTTCATAATTCTGGCTTTTTCATCTCTCTCTTGTGCTGCTGCAAAAACATTCCGGCTGGTTTTCCTGGCTGGTTTTCCTCACTTGGCTCTGCCCTCTTTAATCCTTCCTGCCAGCAACTTGTTTTTCTAAAATACAACTCTAATCATGGTTGATTAGATTATTTAGATTGATCTAAAATAGAGATTACTGTTTTTCTCACCCCCTGCTTACATACACCTTCCATTACTCACCACTGTCAAATTCTGAATTCCTTAGGGTGGTAGATGCTTTCCAACCTGACCCAAACACATCACGTTTGTCTCATTTTCTCCCACCCATCCCCTTGTACTCCCTGCTCCAACCACAAAGAATCAGTCAGTGGTCTCTGATTGGCATACTCTTTTACACTGTTAAGCCATCTTAAGTGCTATTCCTTCTATCCAGAGTGCCTTTCAAACAGTGTGGTAAAATTCTACTACTCTTAAAGTCTCAGGTCCATGGTCACCTCTTCCGTGAAACATTTCCTGGTCTGCTTTCAAAGTTGCCCTCTCTGTCCTCTGCTAGTGTTGTGTCCACGCCTTCATCCATCTGTCTGGGAGAGTGGCACAGATGGAGAGGATGCAGGGGCTGCCTCGGTGGTCCAGTGCTTCACCTTCACAGTGACCATCAAAGAAGGACACCCTCTTCCCAGGGACTACTCACAAGCACTAAATGGTCTGTTTGGCTGAATAAATCATGCGTACTGTTCAACTAGTCACTGCAGTAACAGGTGATTTTTGTTTTCTTTATTTTTTCATGGTAAAAAGTTAAAATTGAGTGGAGAAGGGATAGTTTTTTTCAGCAAATGATGCTAGAAAAACTGGATATCCACAGGCCAAAAAAAAAAAAGAGCTTGACACTCATGTTACACCTGTCACCAAAATTAACTCAAAATGTAAAACTCAAAACTATAAAACTCTTAGAAGAAAACACAGGAGAAAATATAGGTGACCTTGGGTTTGGCAGTGAGTTTTTAGATACAACACCAAAAGCATGATCCAAGAAAGAAAAAAATTGATGAGCTGTACTTCATTAAAATTAAAAAGATTTGCTCTGAAAAAGACACAGTTAAGACTGGGAGAAAATATGTGCAAAACACATATCTGATAAAGAACTTGTACCCAAAATATACTAAGAACCCTTAAGACTCAACAAAAAGAAAACACCCCGATTAAAAAGTGGGCAAAAGATTTGAACAGACACCTCCCCAAAGAAGATACACAGATGGCAAATAAGCATGTGAAAAGATGCTCAATGTCATATGTTATTAGAGAATTGCAAATTAAAATAACAATGAGATACCACTACACACCAATTAGAATAGCTAATAGTCAAAGCACCGACAGCACTAAATGCTGAGGAAGCCACAGGAACTTTCATTGCTTGCTGGTGGGAATGCAAAACGGTACAGCTACTTTAGAAGACAGTTGGTCTATTTCTCTTGAAACTAAACATAGCCTTACCATACAATCCAACAATTTGCTCTCCTAGGTATTTATCCAGATGAATTGAGAGCCTGTGTCCACACAAAAACCTGCACATGTGTATTTACAACAGCTTTATTGATAATTGCCAAAAACTGGAAGCAACTAAGATGTCTTTCAAATAGATGAATGGATAAATGGTGGTACATCCGTACGATGGAATGTTATGCATTGACAGAAAGAAACGAGCCAGGAAAAGACATGGAGGAACCTTAAGTGCATCTTCTAAGTGAAAGAAGGCAGTCTGAGAAAGTTACACACTGCACGATTCCAACTACATGACATTTTGGAAAAAGCAGAACTATAGAGTAAAAAGATCAGTGATTGCCCCGGGTTAGGGGAAGAGGGAAGAGGGACTAAAAGGTGGAGCACAGGGGATTTTTTAGGGCAGGGAAACTATTCTGTATGATACTGTGATAGCAGATACATGACATTATTTTTTTTTCAAAACCCATCGAACTATACAACACAAAGAGTGGACCCTAATGTAAAGTATGAGATTTAATTAATACTGATGTATAGATACTGGTCCTTCGATTGTACCAAGTGTACCACACGAATGCAAGATGCTAATAATGGGGGAAATAACAGGGGGAGGGAGATATGTGGGGACCCTCTGTACTTTCTACTCAATTTTTCTGTAAACCTAAAAACTGCTCTAAAAAACAAAATCTATTAATTTTTTAAAAAGTTTAAAATCCTACATACCTCTTTGGATTCACTTTCAAAGATGATGGCAACATCTCTGGGAAGAGTTTCAGAAACGCTGGCAATAAGGATTCCATGAAGGGAACAATGATGAACACCATAAATGGAACCAGGCGGAATAAATCAGCACACGTTCTCAACAGCTAAAGAATCAAATGCATATGCAAATAGTCATTATTTTAGGACACACCAAAAACAAAAACAAAAGCCTGCCTTGGTTCTTAAAGTGTTAAAAAAACCCAAGACAGATTTTCTGCAGCTGTTTATAAAATGGAAGGGCCGGATTTTCCTCTGTACCATAGCTCTGAAGTAATATTTATGGGATATCTTCAATGAAATCCATGACAATCAAAACATGTTATTGGTGTCTCTGAGCTTTTATCTAAGTTAGGGGTCTGTACTTCAATAACATGGTATCTGTTAAAATTGCTTTTTCAAATGCTTATACTTAATATATTAACAGCAGTTTCTACTCCAGATGCACAGATCAAACTTGAAGCCTCTCAACCCCTTGGAGAAATTAGAAAACACAATTATAACCATTCCATAGACAAATATACACAAATTTTAGGAACGCTGCCTAAAGTTGTACAGAAAGTCAGTTGCAGACAAGTAAGAAATTCTGATTCTCACCATGAGTTACTATTCCTACTCTGGGATTTTTAAGATGAACTTGAAGTGGAGCTTAAAAGTTGGTTCCAGGGCTTCCCTGGTGGCGCAGTGGTTGGGGGTCCGCCTGCCAATGCAGGGGATGCGGGTTCGTGCCCCGGTCCGGGAAGATCCCACATGATGCAGAGCATCTGGGCCCGTGAGCCATGGCCGCTGGGCCTGCGTGTCCGGAGCCTGTGCTCGGCAACGGGAGAGGCCACAACAGTGACAGGCCCGCGTACCGCAAAAAAAAAAAAAAAGTTGGTTCCAAATAGTTCATTTTAACTTTCCATTTTCTTTCGCAAATATGACTCTTGCCCTACCCTTCATCCCTCTCGTCTGGTCAGCACCTGTCCGTGCAACAGCCTCCAAACCATTCTGGCAGCAACTTTGGTGTCAATCCAAAGCAAATAGAATCCATTGTGATAATATTTAAGTTCATCCATAATTATCTGCCTATAAGATCGCTTTTCTTCCTTAATCTTCACTCCAGTTTCTTCTGTTGGCTGAGGGCTTGGCACCTGTGGCTTCTTTGCGGTTTGCTCCAGCTGAGGTTTACCCGGGACCTCCTGCAGCCAGTAAGCAGATGTGTGCAGCTTTTGTATTACTCTAGTCCTTAAGTGAAGTACTTTATGGCCTGTCTGAGTAGGATAGGAGTACTTCTTGCTGCCATAGTTCTTCATATATGTTTTATTTAAATGGGAATCTGGTAAGTGAAGAAATGCAAATGATGGGGAGTGAGAAGAGCTGGTGGGATGGACACAATGGCTAGGGAATCTGGAATAAAGAACAACATCCTCTGAGTTGAGCACATACTATTACAAGACAAAAAATTAAAGAAATAGATATTTTATCTGGTAAAAATAGAACAATCGTTTTTAAGCCTGCATTTTAAAAGTAGATTATGTTCATGAATGAATGAAATATAACTGTTTAGCCCAGTTGAAGGATAGTATGCTTTATGGGTGAATGATATACTCTAAGAGAAATATTAATAAGTTAATTCCTAAGAATAATTGCCGTATTACAAGTTAGAAACTCTGTGACTACTGATTTAAAAAGCAAACATTCTTTTACCCTGGGTTATGTTTGAAAGTTTTGTCTCTATTATCATAAAACAGGTGGAACACTTGTGTCTTTAGCTAATCTACTGACGATATATATATTGTTTGAATGAGACATTTCATGGTCCCTGTGGGGATAAACCAATCACACAATACTGCTTTGTCTGTGCAGTGCCCAGGGACTCCTTCAAATGAGAGGGACTTACTACTGAAATGCCCTTCACGTAAGATTCCTAAAGAATGTTAGGAATAAGAGTTAGAATTGGGCTCCGCATACAGATGAACCGGTTTGCGGAGCAGAAATAGAGACACAGATGTAGAGAACAAACATATGGACACCAAGGGGGGAAAGTGGCGGGGGGTGGGTGGTGGTGGGATGAATTGGGAGGTTGGGATTGACATATATACACTAATATGTATAAAATGGATAACTAATAAGAGCCTGCTGTATAAACAAATAAATAAAATTCAAAAAAAAAAAAAAAAAAGGAATTGCGCTCCCCAGCCAGGGATCTCTACAATCTAGTTTTGTGACAGCTCACAATCTTCAGCTAAACTGACACATCAGATTGTTTGAAAGTAAAAATAAGACCCATCTAGCCAAAGACAACTTCTGGCAAAGAGACTTCTTTGGGCAAAGAGATGGCTTTTTCCATTCGTTCAGACTATTTTTGAAGCATGCCAAGTATAGCACTTTTTGAATGGCCAAAAGGGAAAATATACAACATATCTGGCATGCAGTAAGTTCTCAGTGAATATTCTTTGGAACAAATAAGTGATAACAGACCTTACTGGGGCAGGTGTATATCCTAGAATTGGCTTGTTTACCAGCCGTTTTACTCCTTTTTACATCTAAGGGCCTCATTACAGAGGTGTCACTCTAAAGCCATTACATCTTGTATCTTACCTGTTCCCACACTTCTACAAAATTACTCAGCCTGAGTTCTAAAGCATATAGGGAATCTGGGGTAAGTTTAAATACATTAAAATGTCAGCTTCCTAAAAACCAACACAATTAAAACCAACAAAGCTTTAATTTTGTACTAAACCTATCCTTTTACATGTATCTTTTCCAACTAGAAAAATAAAGTTTATATAAATATTGGGGGGTGGAATTCCAAGGCTTACCTTGCTCGGGCAATAGCTAAGACTGTTTTATAACTGTAGAAGGCCATATTTGTGTTTGTCTCAACAAGTCAACATAGGGACCTAGACAGAAGGAGTAAGTAAACAATTCAGTACTTTAAAGACACATCAGGGCTTCCCTGGTGGTGCAGTGGTTAAGAATCCGCCTGCCAATGCAGGGGACACGGGTTCGAGCCCTGGTCCGGGAAGATCCCACATGCCGCGGAATAGCTAAGACCGTGCACCACAACCACTAAGCCCGCGAGCCACAACTACTGAAGCCCAAGCGCCTAGAGCCCATGCTCCGCAACAAGAGAAACCACTGCAATGAGAAGCCTGCACACCGCAACAAAGAGTAGCCCCGGCTCGCAGCAACCATAGAAAGCCACCAGGCAGCAAGGAAGACCCAATGCAGCCAAAGGAAAAAGAAAAAAATCAATTATACAGATATCAGGATTTAAGTGTTTTTAACTATTGCAAGGGTAGAAAATTTGCATATTCTATTCAAGGTGTAAAATTTCCTTCAAGAGCATTTCCAACAATCACGAATAATATTTTCTTAGCCCTGGATTTGAGAATGGTTATTTGAGATCCCAACAAATAGAAATGATCTCGAATACGATGATGTTCATGATGGTGATATGGTCTTCAAAGACATTTTGATTTCTGGTCAACAGTACTGAGTAATTTACTTGAACGGTTGCCAAGTAGTTAAGAAATCAAGACAAGCTTATTTGTAGCCTAAAATTACAGGTAGACAGTAAATATTCTGGATTTGTTTTCCATTAGCTTTTTTCCATACTTGGACAAGCTGCTGCCAACATATAAAGATTGAAAGTACTCATTCAGCAATGAAAATATGCATGGCACCTACTAATAATTCAAGTGGAGGTAATTCAAGTGGGTTTCCTATGCTCGTGACCCTCCAAAGAGCCCAAACTGAGCTTTAAACCTTTAAGCTTTACCAAAATTTTTCTGCATCCTACGGCGCTCTTCAGCCAATGGCAGCAAGAGCCTTATTATCTCGCAGTGTCGACTCTGCTTTCCTGAAGCTGGGAAAGGAGTAGCAATCCCTCCGGTACGGAAACCTCAACCACAGACCTGACATTTTGAGCAAGAATTCAAATAATACTTCGGAACATCTGCACCCAGACCAAGGGCGTGTGGCCCCCTGCTGGAGGAAGGCCAGACCCGATCGGGCAGTTAACCTGCTCTCGGGCCACGGGCGCTCGCCGCCTGGACTGTGGGCAACCACTTCCCAGGAGTGCCCGGCCGTGACCGGGGCGGGGCGGGGCCGGGCGGCG
>NW_020175192.1:5189504-5189630 GCF_003031525.2 Neophocaena asiaeorientalis asiaeorientalis
GGCCCCAGGCTCCCCCTGTTACCCTTGCCTCAGGTTCTCGACGTCACGGTGGCAAAACGCGCTCTCGGCCTCCCCAGCCGGTGACTTTTGTGCGCGTTGTGTGTTGCTGGGCTGTGTTTGCTGTGC
>NW_020175192.1:5189655-5215852 GCF_003031525.2 Neophocaena asiaeorientalis asiaeorientalis
GGGCGGGGGGCTGAGGTCAGGGGCTGAGGAGAGCGCGGGGTGGGGCCTCGAAGCTGTCTGGAAATCTGGGCGCTGATGGGAGGAGCAGGATGCGGAGGGAGCGGGCTCCGGAGGAAAACAGGCAGGCGCGGTCCACCAAGTAACAGCCTGAGGACTTGGCCCGCCCACCCCTACTTCCTACGGCAGGCTCCCCGGAACTGCTGCCTCAGTCCTCCAGCGCCTTCCCAATTCCCCTCCTCCCACAGTTCCCCCAGCTAGAAGGGCCAGAAGCCAACTCTCTATGGCTCCACCTCTTTCCTCAGCCATTACGTCACTCTGAGTGACGACACCACCCACCAATGAGCTCTCAGATTCTGGGGCGCTAAGGCGTCCCTCGCGATGGCAGCCCAGGGGACCGCAAGGTCTGGTTCTCACCGGCGAAATGACCTCTCTACTGGGTTTAGTTTAAGGAGTGTTTATGCTGGGGGGGCTCAATACTGACGCTTTTCTGCCTGTTCACACTCTGTAGGCTGTGGATTCACCCCCCCCCCCAAAAAAAACACCCTTCCTTGAAGCTGGATTAAAGAAGCTCTTACCCTACCAGTCGCGTAATATGCCTGATAGTCGCCATGGTGACTATCTGGGAGTCACCAATTACATCACTCTGATATATTCCCCGACCTTCCAACTCCGCAACTGCGGGCGGGGAAAGCAGTGAGGGGAGGGAGTGGTAGAAAGGGCGGGAATGGTGAGGAAAACATCCCCTCTCCTATATTCAGGCCCCAAAACTGGAATGCTATGAAATCTTCATATGGAAATCTGAATTCCACTAAATAAAATTGCTTTATAAATGTTCTCTTAACAGATATTGGTTATGTTCAGTAGTTTGTGTTTCTCAAATAACATTTAAAATGTATATTATAGTAGCTGTGCAATGACATTGGCACTGCAGGTTTGGGGGCACTTCAGTTCCTAGGATGGGGAACTGAGCCATCTTGGGAAAGTGAAAGATCTAAAAATGTACTCTATCCCCAGTTATCTCTACCCATCCATTTTATCTGGCTCTAGAAGGAAAACAAAATTTTGGTGGCTCTACTTTAACATGACAGGAAGGAATTGCTTTCACACGGAGAATACTTCTCTTAACGTGTGACTGACCACAGACCTTACTCATCTGGGCTGCACATTTGTAAGAATAAAAGATGGCGGTATATAAAATTTCATTTTTAAAAAAAATGTAGACTGCTTTTAATCCACAAAGCATTTTTTAGCTAATAACCAAATGGATCCACTGTTACATAGGCAAAACTTTTCAGTTTGGCCACTAGAGGGCCCTTTGTGCGTGTCTGATACCCAACTTTAGACGGAAAGGTTTCACTTCACGTTCTATGTTTACGAGAGTTAACAAAATCTACAAAGCTTTATAAAGTCTCTTTACCTTTCCTTCCCTGAAAATTCCCGATGGTAAATTTTGAACTCTAAAAGGTAGGTAGGTATAATTTTCACATTAATTTCATAAATTAATCACTGCACTATGATGTACATGTGCTTTTCTGCAAAAGATCATAAAAGATGCAAAAATATTCTTCTCAGTTCCCCGGGAGACATTTTATGCCGGGAAATATTCTTATTCATGCATTGTATTCATTTACAACCAGGCACAGTGAAAATCATTAAGTATTCATAAACCAGATGAACGATTCCAAGCCCAGTATTTGAAAGATGAGCTAGATTTTCTACCATGGCCATATGTCAGCAATCCCATTTTAAAAAGGGAAGGTTTAAGAATCTTTCTTATTGAAATCCATTGGTTCAAAACAATGTCTGCCTTCTCTTATCAGGCCTGGTGATTTTTTTGACTTTCAGGATAAGTGATTTATCATGTAATGAGTTTCTTAATATAATCTTCAGAAGACAAACAAAAATGTTTTTTTCTCCCTAATCTTGGTCCTGAGAATTGTGTTAGATTGCTTTCTTTTTAGAAAAAATTTAAAATTTTCTTTTCTTAAATTTATTTTTGGCTGCTTTGGGTCTTGTTTCTGCACGCAGGCTTTCTCTAGTTGTGACGAGCAGGGGCTACTCTTCGTTGTGATGTATGGGCTTCTCATTGTGGTGGCTTCTCTTGTTGCAGAGCATGGGCTCTATGCGCACAGGCTCAGTAGTTGTGGCACATGGGCTTAGTTGCTCCGCGGCATGTGGGATCTTCCCTGGCCAGGGCTCACACCTGTGTCCCCTGCATTGGCAGGCGGATTCTTAACCACTACACCACCAGGGAAGTCCCAGATTGCTTTCTTAATGAACTGTTTGCTCACTTTCTAAGAAGAATAGAAAACATGCTCTGAACCTCATAAGATGTTAGATGCTAAAAATGTAAATTATTATTTTAATGGCCATTTCCCTACGTACGGCTCCACATCAAATATTATTAACAATGTGTATGTTATGCAGGAAGAGACTATGCATTTACTTCACGTAAGTTTAATTTTAAACTCTTGTCAATACAGGAAGGTGGGAAAGAAGGATGAAGATAGAAAGGATCATAGGAAAGGAAAAAAAAAGACCAATTTAACCTCTCTTTCCAGGAGATAGAATCAAACATTTGAAATAAGCTCAGGTGATGTGGCCCCCTTTGGAGAAGACATTTAAAACAAAACTGTGCTTTTATTGATTCCTTTAACTTTTGGTACCACAAGCATATGAACCACACAAGCATAGATTTAGAAATAGTTAATGATTAACAGTAATGGGAATGCTTAATTCTGAATATCATCCTTAGCATTATTAACAGGGTTGTGTGTGTGTGTGTGTTTTAAACGAATGCAAAATTAGAAATCATGAAAATAATTGGTCTGTAGGAATCTTTTAATTTCCTGTTTAAGTGGTATTTAAAGATAAAGGTAGCAGGGATTGCCCGTAACGGTACCAAATAGATACAGCACTGTAACGTCGATGGAGAGTCTAAGGTCTAGTGCTGATATGACTTTATTATTCTCAGAACGGAGTATTGGTTTCCTCATCTGGTCGCTTCCTGTGTTTCCTTTGTACTTTCATGTCTGTGCTACGACGTTCTAAGTCATTATCACCAGGCCCCAGGAAATATCACCAAATCGGCCCACTCCTGCAAGAGGAGTTTACTGTGTCACGTACCTGGTACCTTCTATTGTTTCACATAAATTTCCTAGCATGGGGAGGGATATAGGGTTACAGAGAATCTTGACTCCCGCTTCGTCCTCTCATTCTTGCGTACGTGAGCTCTGTCTGGGACAAACGCCCTCATCCCTCAAAGCGCAGGTCTAGCCGCGAGCAGCGCAGGGCCCGGCACGTGACGGGCGGGGAGCCCGCCGGTCCCTCTGGGTTGGGGTGCGGAAGGCTCTGCCTTCCTTCCCCCTGTTACCCACAAGCCCCCGGGCCCGCGGGGCGAGAAGGAAGCAGGCGTGTGGGGCCCGGGGCCTGCCAGGGAGGCGTCCGAGGAGTCTGCCATCCGAGACTGTACCCCAAGGCTCCGGTCGGAAATCGCTGCCACACGCAGAGCCCGGTGGGACAGGGAGCTCCTCTGTGACAGCTGTCGGGCGGGAGACAACCAGGGTGGCACAGAAATCGCTGTCCCCTTTCCCGCTCATCTTAACCGGGCGCCCGTTTGTAGGGGATTTCTAAGGTCTAGGGAGGGCATCGCAGTGTCACCCCAAGCAGTTCCACCTGGTGATTGACATGTGCTGTTAGAAGCATCAAAGAACACGCACAAGCACACTTTCGCCTCCCAGGCCCAACCTCTATCCTGCCTTCTAGTTTTGTTTTGTTTTTCACTTTCCTCCGCGTCGTGCCTTTCTGTCTCTCTGCCTTTGTCGCCTGCGGTCTCACTTCTAGCCGAGACCCCGCCGGGCCGCTGGCGTTTCAGGCTCTCCCCCAGCCCCTCCTTTCCGCCCGCCGACTGGCTTCTTCCTCTTTTAGCCCACTGCGCCCCGAGCCCCGGACTGCATTTCCCGGCAGGCGCCGCGGCCAGCGGCCAATGAGCGGCTGAGGATTTGGCGGCGGCGGCGCCCCGAGAGTCGGGGTGGGGGGGGCTTTGTGCGCGGCGGCGGCGGCGGCGGCGGCGGTGGCGGTGCCTGTGGCGGCGGGAGCGGGCGGCGGCGGCGACCAAGACGGAGGTGGAGGCGGAGGAGGACTGTCCACTGGTCGCCGCGGAGAGGCGTGCGAGGCCGAGTCGAGCCCCGACGACGACCCTGCTGCCCCAGCCCGGCCGCCAGCCACGGGCTGGTCTCTGGCAGCTGCAGCTGCGCGGCGACCCCCATCCCTCCGGCTCCGCTGCCCACCCCACCGCCCGCAGTCTTCCTCCTCTTGCTGCGCGCCCGGCCCGGCCTGGCCGTGGCCCTCCTCGGTGCCGGCCGCCATGGCAGAGGCGTCCGGCGCGGGGGAAATCTAGCCCGGGGATTTCATGCGGCCTAGCTTGGTTCCGCCTCCTCCTCCCGCGGCCCCGGCGGCTGCCTGCACCCCAGCCCTACTCCGGGCCTCCGTGTGTCTCCTGTGATCGTACTGACACGGCCGGGGGGTTAGAATGGAACAAAGTGAAGGTAAAGTGAATGCGTGTGTGTGTGTGTGTGTTTGTGTGCGCGCGCGCTGGAAGGAAGCGCTGAGGTGGGGACGGCGAGGAGGGGGCGACCTAGGGATGGGACCCGGGTAGGGAGAGAGACCTTAGCAGGGATGGGAGGACTAGCGGGTGGCCTGAAAGGGTTCGAGGGGAGTCTAGAAGAATGAAGCAAGGCAGGGGATGTGGAGGGGATTGGGAGGTGGGGCAGGAGAGGTAGGATTGGGATAAGGGATGGAGTGGCGCTAAGCTGGGAATTGGGAGTAGAGGTGGGATGGGGGCGGGGATAAAGATGGAACGGGGGAGGGGCAGGGGGAGAGGAGAAGAGTTAGGTTTGGAGATTAGAGACCTGGGCGGACAGAGAAGTAGGCAGGTTTGGGGGTGGAGTATGGGAACTAGGAGGGTCTGGGGGAAGGAGAAAGAATTAGGTGGAGAGATGGGGCCTCAAGGGAGACACGAGGGAATGGAAGTGGAGGAAAAGGTGGATTAGGAAAAAGGGATGAGATGAGAAATGCTTGAGACAGGATGCAATAGGAAGATAGGAAATAGACTCAGGAACTGGGAGACCCAGGATCGGGCTCGGGAAGGAAATTAACTGAATGTTGAGAAGGATGAGAACTATGGACCAAGCGTCACAGAGTGGGAGGAAGAGAAGGGGAAGGGGGTTGTTAAAGTGTTAGGAAGGGAAAGCCTTTTGTTCCTATATTTGTGTGTATTCTGTGCCTTTTCTTTCAAGGCTAGATAATGGAGAAGCTAGTGTTATGGTGTTGTGAAATGGGGGGGTGTGGGTTTTACAGCTTTGAGGTGCTTTGAGGGAGGAGGAGGTGTGTTCGTGTAATGGTAGCAAGACAGAGAGAGACATGGCCATAATTTCATGGTTTTGGTGAGGAGTGAAGACTATTCAGATTTAAAGGGGGCAGGGGCAGCCATGTTTGCTGCCAGGCACTGCAGTGTAAATAAATTCCTTCTCTCCGACATCAGTATGAATCTGGAAGGGGCCAGTTCAGATCGTTAACCCCCTTTCTTTCTATTCATGAACTCTTCCCATACATCTTGGGGTCATTTAAAATTATTCATAACCACCAAAGGAGGTAGTAATGTTTTCCATCTTGTGTGTTTTGCTGCCCCCCCCTTCCCCTTTTCCTTCTGGTTGCGAACAAGGCATGCTAATGAACTGCGGTGTAAAATTTAACCCCTTTAATAAAGTTAAAACTATATTTTTTACTAGCTGAAGGAATCCTTACTACTCTTATTTCAAACATGATCATGAAAAGGCTTTTAAATATTGAAAATTCATTTGTTTCAGAAGCCTCGGAAGCAGTCAACATGTTTTCTGCAATTCTTTAAGTAAACAAGGAAATTGCCTCGGTTATTTTACTTGGACTTGTGCTCTCGGCAAAGCACTGTGTGAGGGGAGAGGAGGGGTAGGAAGGTCTGCTGTGGTACATTATCTGCTTGCTGTAGTTTGCGTGTTGGAAAATTAGAAATGTGTGTATTTTAAAATGGTGTTTCTGATGGCTCTTGCTTATAGGTGATGGGTGTGTTAAGAAGTGTTTTCTTTTTTAAAATAAACTCTCTTCCATCCTTTCTCTTTGCTTTCATACAATTGCCCGGTACAATCTCCAAATGTCAGTTCAGCACAGCGCAGTGATCTATGAAGCAGGCATGCAGAGCTCAGAGCGTCATTCAGGTGCCAGGATTTTTTGGTGGGAACTTCAGGTCACTCTCAGGAAAGCTACAGTAACTCTCAAATGTATTCAAGTGTACCTACTTATGTGATTTGAAATAGTTACTATTCTAAAGCTTTAAATACTAACAAACTTACAGTAGCTGAACTAAGTGGAGCCTGTTTTATTTTCATATTGAAAAGGATTAAATGTGTGTGACCTTTTGTTTTTGTTTTATTATTGTAATTGGGAGAATCCAAACTTTAATCCGTCATATTGGTATTGAAACTGTTCTCTAATACCAGGAAGGCCTGTTAAAATTGTAATATGATGGACTCAAACCAGTTGTGCTACATATTGATTTAATCTATCGTAATTCCTCATCCTTTCAAGTTGTTATATCGAATTTTAGGATGTGTTCTTGGTCTGCTGGAAAAATTAAATTGAATATTGTTGGAGTGTTACTGTGGGAGAGCACTTTTAGTATAGAGGTCAGATATACAACTTATTTTGATTTGATAATATTCAGCCTGAATTTTTAAAAATCTTATGAGAAAAAGTTCCACTCAAAAAATCCATTCAGTATGCTTTTTTGGGATTTATTTTTATGGAGATTTCATTTTTATATCTCTCACTTGATTGACATGTTATTTGTAAGTAATTTGTGAATGAACCATCAGTGCCATAAATAGGAAAATGAGAAATTGTTGTATATTAAAATAAGAAAAGACTCTTGAAAGCTTGAATTACTTTAAAAAAAAAAAGTTTATTCCTAGATATTCAGCATTTTGTAAAGATAAATGTCGCCTGCCCAGTTGTCATGAGTATTCTGGCTCCTGGCTAGGTATCCACATGTAATGAAGAAGGCTACTCTAGTTAGTTGATACTTAATTAAAGCCCAGACTGTGCTCTGATTACCATGTCCCTCATCAGCTCACCTGCTACCTGTGATAGCTTTTTTTTTTTTTTTAACTTTAAGTTAATAGACATGCCCTTTCTTATACTGATCAGATTGAATGATTTTGGGGTAAAGGGAATTGGTTGCCTTTGAGATTGGTCATCCTTGAATGAATTGTCAAAGTCTTTAGTCGGTTGTCTGATTCTAAAAGACACTCCATTTCTGGAATTTATAATAATATTTATAATAAGCCTAGTAATGGCTACTGATAGCTGTTGTCCTCTAACTGTGCTGCGCTAAATGTCTTACATGGATGATTTCCTTTCATCCTCTCAGCAGTTGTGCGAGGGCTAGTACTGTTAACTCCTTTTTTACAGATGGAGAGATTGAGGTTAAACACCTTCATAACACACAGATGGTAAACAGCAAAGCCAGTGTACGAACCCAGGTCTTTTCTAATTATAAAACCTGATCAGCAGACCTTTACTTTTATTTTCTTGTAAAGATTCATAAAAATAATACACGTTCATTATTTAATTTTTTTGAAGTATTATAAAAGACTATAAGAGGTTTAAAAAAAGGTTAACACTCTGTTCCCCACTGACAACCATTTTGAAGTTTCTTGGGTGTCCTAGAAAATTTCTGTACGTATGTACGTACATCTGTCTTAAAATACATACACATTCTATCACACAGTTTGCATTTTGCTTTTTTGTTTTAGTAGGCTACCTGGGACATCCTTTCAAACAAGCACATATGGACCTACAGCTTTCTTCTTTTTAAGGGTCATATAGTATTCCATTGTTTGAAATATTGATTAATATTAACATTAAGTTGTTAACAAGTTTTTGCTATTACAAGTAATGTAGCGGGGCCTGAATTAAGTCCCTAACAGCCTATTTAAATAGAAGAGATATAGTCCAACTACTTTATTTTACAAGAGAAATCACTGAGACCAGAAAAGTTAAGTCCAAGGCTTTGGTGAAAAACCTGTCACTTGACTCTTTATACCACATCACATTACTTTATTATTGTGGAAGTATTTGTGCATTCTGTGAAAGCTCAAGGTGAGGGGGAATACTCAAGGTTAGGCATGGTTAGTATAATGAGCACAAGGGGATTAAGTTGCAGTGAGGTAAAGGCTCTTCTCTTTTTCCATACTTTGCTCACCATGTTGTACATACAGCATTTATACAAAATAATTTTACATGCATAAATGAGTCTTGTCCAGGTATCTTGAAGTTTGTAATTTGGGTAATGAAGTGGTTTTGGCAGAATTTTTCCTGTTTTAACAAAATTATCAATGAAATAAAAAAATAAAAGGTCTATCATGGTCCTGGAAAAGAACTTGGAAAGAATACCTAATTGAAAACAAGTTTTAAAAAAATCTTAGGCATCACTGATTATTTTTAATTATTTTTTACTATCAAGAAGAAAATTCATAACCGTGGATACATTCATTGAATTCCTTTAAAACAAAAAGTGTGTTTTAGACACTTAAAAAATTAAAATCATTAAAGCTTTAAAAAGGTTTAGAATTTGGTATCTATCCATAAAATCTATTTTGGTTTATTGCTGTTTTTAGTTTTACTAAAAAAAAATAGGAGTCTATTATTTTTTGAAAGAGCAACTAAGATGATTTATTCATGTGTTAATAAATAACATGTCCAACATTTGAGTTTTTTTTTTGCGGTACGCGGGCCTCTCACTGTTTGTGGCCTCTCCCATTGCGGAGCACAGGCTCCGGACGCACAGGCTCAGCGGCCATAGCTCACGGGCCTAGCCGCTCCACGGCATGTGGGATCTTCCCGGACCAGGGCACGAACCCGTGTCCCCTGCATCGGCAGGCAGACGCTCAACCACTGCGCCACCAGGGAAGCCCGCATTTGAGTTTTTAAATGAATGGTGAGCTTTATTTCTGCAGGCTAATCTTTTAATAAATATAAATAAAGATAAATTTAAGAAACTGATTATACTACGACTACCTAACACATTTTTTAAATACTCAGAGGTTTTTCATTTTGTTTTTATTGTTGACCTTACTAAGTACTTAATAAGTACTTTTAAACACTTATGTATTATGTTGTGCTAGTACAGGGTGGCATGAAAAGAAGGAAAAAGGCATATTTAAAATTTTGTGATTTAGAGAATGTTCAGTTTTTACTAGATAGATGTTTTGTTACTTCTAAAGTACATCGCTTATTGACAAAATTTTGCATTTGAAAAGCTCTTTGATAAATGGTTCTTGGCTTATTCTTAAATTTTAAATGTGAATCTGTGTTATCATTGATCTACAATGAGAATTCTTTTTTCTACTCTGATCCCTCTTTCATCTAGATTTAGAACTATATTGAGAGAGTGAATAGGAAAATTTTACAAATTTATGTTCATATAGTTTCCATTTTAACCATATACATATATGAATATTATCTAATAATACTTTATTTTACGTGATATCTTCTGAGGTGTTGGATAGAATTCCAGCACAATAACTTGTGTGTGTGTGTGAAGTTGGAAAGCACAATAATTATTTAACTCAATTTAAATAAGTAGCTATTTTAAATTTAAGAAGTGTGTGGCTTCCTGGGATTTTGTGGGTAAAATAAAATTTAGTTTATCAAATTTATTTGAGATTCAAAAGATTAGGAAGTCTCATGTGGAGGCTTGCCTACTGGCATTTTGGCTGTAGCCAAGATGGTATTGTGTCTAGTGAGTCTTGTGTTACTCACATCTCTTAGCTGTGGAGTCTTAAGAAAGCTGTACATAAAAAACAAACAAGCAAAGACTTTTTAAAGTGCATTTTAAAGACTTTTGTAAAACATGACATATAAAGATAAAAGCGTAAAACCTAAATGTACGGTATAAACAAATAATTAGAAAACAAACATCATGTAGTCACCACCCAGGTAATCTGCCCTGTAAGAAAAGCTGCAGAGACAGTCTCATTGGTTTAAGTGGTATTGTCTTGGTGGTAGTTGGACTTGAGGGATAACACTGTGCTGAAAAGAAAGCTGAAAAATTAATAACCATGAGGAGTCAGCACAGGTAAAAACTGAATCGCCAGTTTTTATTTGTTGTTATCAAAAGGGTTATCTAGGCAATTAAAAAAAGTTTCCTAACATTTAGTGTAGTCATTTAGTCATTTGAAATCTTGGTGCTTTACTAATGAATGTGAAACAAAAAGTAATGCTGAATCCTACAAGAATCATGCCATGT
Source organism: Neophocaena asiaeorientalis asiaeorientalis (assembly GCF_003031525.2). Classification (NCBI taxonomy): domain Eukaryota; kingdom Metazoa; phylum Chordata; class Mammalia; order Artiodactyla; family Phocoenidae; genus Neophocaena; species Neophocaena asiaeorientalis. The sequence continues at coordinate 5,199,998 of NW_020175192.1, forward strand.
TGCATAAAGCTGTTTCTTCAGAATTCATCTCTGATGCAGTTTTTGGTAGGATTCAGTGACTACTGGTTTTAGATTTATGTGCAGACTCTAACAATGGCTTTTGCTTAGGTAATGTCAGATTTGCCTGTATCTGTGCCTGATACCTAACTTAAGTATCTTATTTACAAAAACTAGTTTGACTCTCTTGCTTTCACATTAATGTAACCATTAGAAAAAGTATTAACCTGAACAGTGGCAATCTATGTTGACTCTTCCATCCTTGGTGCCTCTTGATTCTTACCTTGTCTGCATCTTGGCTAGGTGAACCAGATTTCTTTTTTAACTGGAGAAACCTACTTTAATATGCTTCCCTGACTTTCTAGACATATTTTCTTATGTGTATGGAAAGGTTAAATGTTGACTTTGGAGGATTTTGATAGCAGAAAACAGTTGAATTTTTTTGAGAATTTAAAAAAATTGTATTATTTATTTATTCGTTCATTTTTGGCTGCGTTGGGTCTTCATTGCTGTGCGCGGGCTTTCTCTTGTTGTGGAGAGCGGGGGCTACTCTTCGTTGTGGTGCATGGGCTTCTTATTGCGGTGGCTTCTCTTGTTGCGGAGCACGGGCTCTAGGCGCGCGGGCTTCAGTAGTTGTGGCTCGCAGGCTCTAGAGCGCAGGCTAAGTAGTTATGACGCATGGGCTTAGTTGCTCCGTGGCATGTGAGATCTTCCCGGACCAGGGCTCGAACCCGTGTCCCCTGCATTGGCAGGTGGATTCTTAACCACCACGCCACCAGGGAAGTCCCAAAGTTAAATTATTTTTCCCCTCTGACTACCTGATGAATACAGACTATTTGCATAAAACTCTGCAATGTGGACTTTAAGAAGGACATTTTAATAACACATCTGCATACATAAATTAAAGCCTTTATTTGGCTATTATAATTTTGTTACTTGAAGCTGTCTGTGTTTTTCTTGATCTCTGCCGGATCCAAATACATTGCAATATGGTATTTCATATTTGATTGTGGTGAGAAACTTCATGCTATGCTTCACCTAAAATTCCAATAGAATGTTGTTCTTTTTTATTCTGGGTGAAGGTTAAATACATCCCTTGCTATTTTTTTCTCCTGCAAGGATGAGAAATAATTATTTTAAATCTTGAAATGACTGTATATGTTGAGTTTTTCTAGATGTGGAAACACACATAATTTAATGTAATGGTTTTTTAAGCCTAAAGTAGGTAATTTGGCTTTGTATATGAAGTAGGGTTAATATACTTTTGGTCATCTCATGCTTTCTGTGTTGTTATCACCTGTACAATTTAGCCTTGATCATTAGAATTTATTTTATTGTGTCATAGAATTAGGGTGTTGAGGTTAAGGTCTTAATTAAGGTATTACACCCATATGCATATAGGTCCACACACACAGTACCCCTAAGAAATGCTGATAGCCCTATTAGGTTTTTTCTTATAGAATCTTTTTTTTAATTTAATTTATTTTTATACAGCAGGTTCTTATTAATCTATTTCATACATATTAGTGTATACATGTCATTCCCAATCTCCCAATTCATCCCACCACCACCACTACCCCCAGCACTATTAGTTTTTAATTTTTAATGGAAAATTTGTACTTTCCAAAGTGGCTGGTAGTTTTAAAATAACATTTATTATGTTTAAGTTACGAAAGGGTTGTTTACTGTAGAGAAATTGAGCACCAGTAAGATATAAAGAAGGTTAAAATCACCTGAAATCCTACCAACTGGAAACAACTACAGTTAACATTTTGTTCTGTATCTTTCCAGTGTTTTTCTTATGCATACCTGTATTTTTTTTTTACAAATTGGAATAGTATATAATATTATTTTATAACCTGCTTTATTGTGAAATAAATTTTTTTGAGAATGTGATTTTTTAAACTGATATATAATTTCATTGTATGGTTGTGCCATATCTATTTACTATTATTCTGTTGATGGCGTTTTAGGCAGTTTGCAATTTTTAGATAAAATTTGATGAACATTCTTACATATTTAAAAAGTTGTATGACTGTAATGATTTGATTACAATAAATTCCTAAAAGTAGAATTACTTAACAGGTCTGAACATTACAAAAGTTTTTGACACATATTTCCAATATTTTCTCCAGAAAGGTTTTTTTTAATAACAGTTTCGTTGAGAAGTAATTCACGTACCGTACAAGTTACCCATTTAAAATGTACAATGCAGTGGTTTTTCGTATATTCATAGAATCGTGCACCATCACCACTGTCGATTTTAGAACGTGTCCAGCAAGGTTTGAACCAGTTTAAACTCCTAGCAATATCAGAAAGGCTTTGTTTTAAAAAACTGCATTTACTTGTGGTTTTTAAAGTGTAGTACAGGTATACAAGAACGCAGCAGCTTGTGTGATACATTTTTTCTTTATAATTCCTATCACTTATTTTGAAAAATTTTATTTCCAGCCTTATTGAGTTGTAATTGATGATATATACTTTATATCAATTTATGGAGATTTTAAAAGTCATCTATGAAAACAAGATGCTCATATTCTTGTGTTAAGAAAACATGACATAAAGTTTAAGCTTATAAAACAAAGGATGTGGTAGATTTTTTGAATTATAAAAGTATCTTTCTGTTCAGTCACGATGCCTTTATTGAGAAAGCGTTGTATGTGGTTTAAAATACCTTTCTTTTGGGCTTCTCTGGTGGTGCAGTGGTTGGGAGTCCGCCTGCCGATGCAGGGGACGCGGGTTCGTGCCCCGGTCCGGGAGGATCCCGCATGCCGCGGAGCGGCTGGGCCCGTGAGCCATGGCCGCTGGGCCTGCGCGTCCAGAGCCTGTGCTCCGCAATGGGAGAGGCCACAACAGTGAGATGCCCGCGTACCGCAAAAAAATAAAATAAAATAAAATAAAATACCTTTCTTTTCATTCAAATTTTATTCAGAAACACCTTATATTAGGAAATGTCTATGGAAAGTATGCTATACCTATGTAGTTAACTATAGCAAACTTATTGTATAAAATGTATGGCTTTCTATTTATTGAGAGGTTTGCTTTGCTGTAACTGACCTTCACCCTGAAAGTTGTTCTGTTTGCTTTAAGCCATTTAACAAAACTTTTTTTTTTTTAACTCGATGGGCAGTGGAGTGTAGGGCAAGTGTCAGGGAGACCCGAGTTCTTATTCCCACCGTACCTCTACCACTGGGGCTCAGTATTCTTACCTTTGAATTGGAGATGAAAATGACTACTTTTTGCAATTATAGGGATCTAAACTAGAAGTGTTAGAGTGTGCCTAGAACTGGACCAGGCATGTAGCTGATAATAAATGACTTTTTTAAAAATATAAGAATAATAGCATATGCAAAATGAGTTAGTCTTTAGTCGAATGTTTCATCGATGAAGATGTGAATCAGTTGGCCTAAACTCACTTTTATAGAAGTTAAAAGTTGAATGTTAGTTAGTGCTTGAGCAGAATCTTTGCGTGGGTTATATGGGTGTTTCTCAGTTGGTAAAGAGAATTCATGCTGTTACAAGTAGGAACATGAAGTTAATTTTCCAGTCCAAATTTACTTCCACTGTTGTTATTACAAAAGCATGATGGCTATAGCTTCACCAACGCTTCATGTTCTGATTAAGCAAATAGGTGATAATGTAAAATTTGAATATAGTATGAAGTTCCTTATGTTCTTTTATTATTTTAAAAATGAAATGTTGAATATAATTGAACCTAAAATACTAAAGTGATAAACCTGATGAACCAAAAAAAAAAAAAAAAAGAGAAGAAAAACCTCTGGTCTTTATAGGAAAAATAAACTTAGTAAATTATCATTTTAGATATTATGATAAATTAATTGCTTAGTACTTTAAAAACTACATTATAATTTCTGTGATACCTTGCCTTGATATGGTAAAAGAAAGTAAAATTTGAACAATCTCAAACCTGTTTTCTGTAATTTAAAAATTTGTTAGGGAAAGAGGAAGGAAAATATGTGGATGAACTTGTTAGTTTACTAGATTTCATAGTGAATGGAATGAGATGACTGATATAAGTTACTTAGTTTGTCATAAATTTCACTGTGAGCCAGTCCCTTGATGTAAGGGATTGGAAAATAATTTTTTTTTTTTTTTTTGCGGTATGCGGGCCTCTCACTGTTGTGGCCTCTCCCGTTGCGGAGCACAGGCTCCAGACGCGCAGGCTCAGCGGCCATGGCTCACGGGCCCAGCCGCTCTGCAGCATGTGGGATCTTCCCGGAACGGGGCACGAACCCGTGTCTCCTGCATCGGCAGGCAGACTCTCAACCACTGTGCCACCAGGGAAGCCCGGAAAATAATTTAATGGGAATTTTCTTCCAGTCATAATACCATGTCTGTTGTTGCCGGGTGTGGTCAAGAACAAAGTGAAGACTTCGAGGTTAAACCAAATAGATAAGGGAAATTGCATGTTTTATTAGTAAGTTTTGTATTGGTACAAGGCAGTTCAATAAGTAATGTGGTTTAGTCAGGAAAAAAAAAAGAACTACAAAGCAACCTAAAATGTTGTGTAACTTAATAGAATCATAGTCAAATGAAAATTGTGTGACTGTATTTAGTGACAGGGTTTTTTTTGGTGTTTAATTGTGTTTCATTTCACATAGGTCACTCCCTTATACAGGATATTTTCATGTCCTTGACCATCATCTTTCTCTTAACACAATTTTAGTGGAAAATTATTAAGTGAAAATTTCAGAATATATTTGGGGTGATGATACTGGAGTTAAACAGATTATGGAGTAGTACCGTATGTTTTAACAATAGTATTACTCTATTACTAGTGGTATAAACTAAGGAAAATTAAAAATGATAAGAAAAGGTGCTACTTCTCTAATACACCTTGATTACTTAGAGTATTTTGTAGAAAGAAATATGGTGGTCATGCTCTACCCCCTAAAATCTTATTTAGGCAAATAGGTGTTGGTTGTGAATTTCAAATAATTGTTTGCTATTGCAAATAATGAACATCTTTAAATAATGTTAAGAGGGTAGGTAAGACATTAAAGTTAATTTTTAAAATCGCATATGTTCTTGTCAGAATGCAAATCCAACCCCTACATTTATGTACTGGTGACTAGGAGGAATCACAGCTCACTTTCCCATTGTTTGGGGTCATTTCAGGTGATTGGATCACCTGATTTAACCTCTATTATGGGCTATAAACAGAAGCCCAAATATGTCTATCTCTTCAGAGAGGTAGGCTCACAGCTAAAACTCAAGACTCATGACTGCAAGACCAATGTCAGAGCGCATTTTTCCTTGTCCCCGATTTATCTTACTCTTATTTTATTCTTGCATATGTGTCTGCTAAATTTCCTCATATGTGATTTCTGTCTAGTTATACGGTACTATTCACCAATTTCTTTAAAAAGTTTATAATTAACCTTATTTTTATAAGCTTTCTTAGGATGTTTTTGTTTGGGTCAAATTTGAGAAATGATTTACATCAGCACTGACCAAGAGAATTTTCTGCAGTGATGGAAATACCCTGTGTCTGTGCTGTCCTGTATAGTAGCCACCCACCATGTGTGGATTTTGAACACTTGAAACGTGGCTAGTGTACTTCAGAACTGAATTTTTAATTTAATTTTAATTTGTTTACAATTCAGTAGCCACGTGTGATTAGCACAGATTTAGATATTATTAGTGAAGGGAAAGAATTAAGTAGAAGTGGACATTTTCACATTCTTTGCTCTTGTGATTACTTTTGTTGTGTTTTTGTGGGGTTGGGACTTTAAAATCTCATTTTTCCAAATGCTTACTCTCTTAGATAATGAATAAATCCATTCACAGGAAACAACTTAGTAATAGTTATTTGATTATTGTTTTAAAATATACAAATTTTAAATATTTTTAAAATATTTAAGAGAGGCCCGGTACGCAAGCCTCTCACTGTTGTGGCCTCTCCCGTTGCGGAGCACAGGCTCCGGACGCGCAGGTTCAGCGGCCATGGCTCATGGGCCCAGCCGCTCCGCAGCATGTGGGATCTTCCTGGACCGGGGCACGAACCCGTGTCCCCTGCATCGGCAGGCGGACTCTCAACCACTGCGCCACCAGGGAAGCCCTTTTTTTAAAATATAAAAGTATTTTTAAAAACTCTTTTAATCAATGCAGTTATTAACAGACTATGTACTGCTGACCAACAAAATGATTTCATTTCAGTAGTACTTTAGAGTAGTTATGGTTAAATAATGTGGAAATCTTAAACTTTTTATATTACTTGGAATACTTGACTGTTATTTAAATATTTTTACTATAACCTCAGAAGCCTCTGAAACAAAGAGAACTTGAAAGGAAATAAAAGATATGTCTGATGATCACCTCTTCACGTGTCTTCCTCTAATCTTTCTATATGACTAGTTCCTGGTTTGGATTCCATTAGTCCTTTTTATAACAATCCAGACCCCCAGTCACTGTGTCCTATTACCCTGTTTTATAGAAGCTTATCGTTTTCTGAAATTTTCATGTTTATTGCTGTATGAGATCAGAATCATATTTCCTTTGATTTCCCAGGATCTAGAATAGGGCCTGGTACATAGTTGGTGTTCAGTAATGAACCATGTCACAAACAAAACAAAAAAAGGACTTTGTGAGGAATTAGATATATATCTGGAATAACAAACCACTTAGAGTCTGGGAATAGGCAAGGTGAGGCCCGGCTTTTGATTATCTTGGTGGTGTTGATATGGGTAATTTACAGCAATTAGTTTAGAATGAGTCTGTATAGAAACATTTCTGTGGGAACTTTTACTTTAAAAATAGACAAACTTTTGTCCAGGCATGCACATATGTACTAAATAAATCCTCTCCACAGAAAACATCATAGAGTTGGGGCCTCCCTGGTGGCGCAGTGGTTAAGAATCCACCTGCCAATGCAGGGGACATGGGTTCGAACCCTGGTCCGGGAAGATCCCACATGTCGTGGAGCAACTAAGCCCGTGCGCCACAACTACTGACCCTGCGCTCTAGAGCCAGCGAGCCACAACTACTGAGCCCACGTGCCACAACTACCGAAGCCCACATGACTAGAGCCCGTGTTCTGCAACAAGAGAAGCCACCGCAATGAGAAGCCCGCGCACCGCAATGAAGAGTAGCTCTCGCTCGCCACAACTAGAGAAAGCCCACGCGCAGCAACAGAGAGCCAACGCAGCCAAAAATAAATAAATAAATTTATTTAAAAAATCATAGAGTTGACAAAATGGAAAAACAAGTGAGAAAATATTGCCATCATTGGTTTTTTTTTTTTTTTTTTTTTTCCATCATCGGTTTTTGAGTATTCAGCCTCATTTCGTAACCTTTTAGAGATTAAGGGATTTACTCGAAGTCATTTATTTGTATGCCATTGGTCAGAACAGAGAGAACTGCCAAATCCTAGTTTTCCAGTGTGTTGTTTTGACTTGTCATCTATGAATGGACATCACTGTGTAGCAGACATAGGCACTTTACCTGATAAAAGCGGTATTTAACTGATAGTGGTTTGAGTTATCTGTGAGTAGTCAGAGATCAAATGTTCTCATGCAGTAAATTAGGTCATTTAATTTCTGATATTTAAATGCCAACATGATAAGTGTGGAAAGGGTTTTATTTTTACTCATCTATTCCTATACATAGTCTTAAATAGTTAATGTTTTGAGATATGAATCAGTCTTTTTATTTAGGGAACTTATACATTATTCACCTTTACAAAATAAACTTCCAGTTAGAGGTTATTCATTATAAAAAATGTTGACTCAGTAGAGTTCTTTGGGATGGCTGCAAGGGGCTTTTCTTTATTAACTGTGGCTATTATATGTTTAAATTAACAGACTTTAAAAAGTGGTTCTTAACCATAGTGCTGTCTTTACTACTGCGAGTTTTCTCCACACCCACCACATATTTTTGTGAAAATCAGCCACAGAATCCAGTGTGGCCCAGAGATTTTAGTTGTCAGAAATGGAAAGATACAGTAAGTATTTTAGTAATAAAAGGACCCATAACGTTATTGTGTCATGCGTGGTGTTGGCTTTGCTGCCACATCGCTGTTTGTATCACATCTCCAACTAGAATGAAAGTTAACTCCAGAGCATAGAAAGCAGGAGTGACTGCCAACAAAACGGGAAGAAATCACGTACTTCTCTTCTGCAGCGTAAAAGGTGACAGCAGCGTCCTCTGAGCAATTGCAGGCTGATGGCTTTCCTGGCTGTCCAGGGACAGGTTGTAGGCCATATTAGCATATTTGTAGCCATAGATAGGACTATTCATGTTGTCATGGGGTAAGACCTTTAAAAGTGCTCTTTCTGGGGCTTCCCTGGTGACACGGTGGTTGAGAGTCCGCCTGCCGATGCAGAGGACACGGGTTCGTGCCCCGGTCTGGGAAGATCCCACATGCCGCGGAGCGGCTGGGCCCGTGAGCCATGGCCGCTGAGCCTGCGCGTCCGGAGCCTGTGCTCTGCAACGGGAGAGGCCACAACAGTGAGAGGCCCGTGTACGGCAAAAAAAAAAAAAAAAAAGTGCTCTTTCTGTTTCACGTTCCCCACAGCAAGGGAGTGTTTAGAAATGCTGTCAGAGAAGACTCTATATTAGTTTCCTTTTGCCTCTCTAACAAATGATGTCAAACTTAGTGGCTTAAACACAGCAAAATTTTAAACAATACAAATTTATTATCTTATAGTTCTGGATGTTATAAGGCCAACATGGGTCTCTCTGGGCTAAGATCTAGGTATGAGCAGGGCTGCATCCCTTCTGGAGGTTCTCGAGGAGAATCTGTTCCCTGCCTTTTCCACCTTCTGTAGGTGCCTGCGTTCCCTGGCTTATGGTCCCCTTCCTCTTATATTCAAAGCCAGCGCAGAGCATCTTCAGATCTCTCTCTGACTCTTCTCCATCCCTTTTTCTCTTGTAAGTATCCTAGTGATTATACTGGGCCCACCTGGATAATCCAGAATAATCTCTCCATTGTAAGATCCTTGACTTAATCAGATCTGCAAAGTCCCTTTTGTCACATCAGGTAACATGTTCACGGGTTCTAGGGATTAGGATGTGGGTATTTGGTGGGGGGTCATTATTCTGTCTGTCACAGCCTCTTTACAAGTTGAAGATGCTGGCTTTGTTAATTGTAGGGATGTTTTCTGAAGCAGTAATGGTTGCCTTTCTGAATTAATACAGACATGACAGAAAAGTGGTTCAGTGGTCAGTGACAGTGTAGCATGTGGTAAAGGGTGCAGGCCATGAAGCAAGACTGCCTGGATTTGACTCCTGGCTCTACCCCTTACTTTATGTGTGACCTTGGACAGGCCACCTAACCTGTCTGTCTTTCAGTTTCCTCATCTGTAAAATGGAGATACTAGTATCCATTCTGCAGGAGTTTTCTGACGATTAAATGAGATAATACTTGTAAAGCACTTGGAACATCACATTGTAAGTCCTCAGTAAATTATATTATTTTACTTGAAGCATGTTTAAAGTATTTTTTGTTTGAAATTTTAGAGAGATTCTTATACAGATTAAAATCTGGATCTATTCTGAGTTGTTGCAGGTTCTTTTGTTTAACCTTTTGAATACTCAGAAATATGGCATATTCAGGAAAACATCTGTGTGTATTAGTCATTGAAAAATAGGATAGAAGCCGAATAAATATGAGCATTTTCTTGATTTATAATTAATGAATTGATTTTTTCTTTTGAAGAGACATATTAACATTTTTATATGTTCATTATAGAATCTACAGAGAAGTAAAAGGCAAAGCAAAAGAGAACAGACTATAGTAAGCATTTCCATTTTCGTGAACATCCTTTTAGGGCAGTAGTTCTCAACCCTAGGGCAATTTTGCCCTCCAGGGAACATTTGGCAATGTCTAGAGACATCCTTTATTATTACTGGCAGGTGGTACTACTGGCATCTAGTGCGTAGAGGCCAGGATGCTGCTAAATATCTTTTTTTTTTTTTTTTTTTTTTTTTTTTTTTTGTGGTACGCGGGCCTCTCACTGTTGTGGCCTCTCCCGTAGCGGAGCACAGGCCCTGGACGCTCAGGCTCAGCGGCCATGGCTCACGGGCCCAGCCGCTCTGCGGCATGTGGGATCCTCCCGGACCGGGGCACGAACCCGTGTCCCCTGCATCGGCAGGCGGACTCCCAACCACTGCGCCACCAGGGAGGCCTGCTGCTAAACATCTTGAATGCTCATGACAGCCTTTCTCAACAAGTGTTAGTAGTGCCAGGGTTCAAAAACGTTGTTTAAGAGTGCGAACTCATTGATAAGTATGTTGCCTTCTTAGTCTGATTCTCAGTCATATATTTGAGTTTTGGATCACTTTGTGATCAGTGGGTTATGTAAAGTCCAGATACTAAAAACCAAATTTGATTTGGTAACTCGTATCTGGCTCTTGGGAAATGTTAGTAATTTTAGAGATTAGTATAACAACACAGAGATTTGATGAGGTCCACACTGAAATTATCTGCATAATTTTAGATTATGGAGTTGAAGTCCTGTTACAGCATATACTAATGCTGTGATTTGGGGCTGTACTTTTGACTGTAGTTTGAGAGCCAAAACACATTTTCTTCTGTCTTCATTACTTGGACGGAAATGAACATTCAGTAAAATAGTGGTTCTAATTTCCGCTTGTCTTTTCTGCCATTCCTGTATTCATTTAACAGCCTTTTTCATTCCCTTACGGTACTGGGGGATTAGGGTTACAGCAGTGAGCAAAACATAAAAGTACCCAGTACCTTTGCTAGAAGTGAAGTAGTTTTGTTTTGTTGGCTGGTTGGTTTTTCCATGACCAAAGAGGCACTGCTACCCTTTGCTTTGGAAATTAAAGGTAAATATGAACTTCAGAAATCTGAACACATTTGGCAATTCTCTGAATGCTGAAGTTACTCAAAGTTGCCTCAAATACAGGTTGGCATTCTAATATAAGCTGATTTTGTGTTTAGTACAGGTTTTGTATTAGGCTATAAATGATTCAAAAAAGGGAAGTCATTTTATTAGAAACTCATTAGAGTTTTATATTCTTCTTATCATGTGTTATGCTCAACAGTGATAATGTTGTGACAGTTTCTCTTAATCCCATTAGTAATGATTGCAGTTTTTATACACTGAGCGAAAGACAGAGCTTCATTTCATAATATAACTACTGTTTTGGAAAATATGAACCCTAATATGTTAATAGTTTAAATGTGTTTTTTTTTTTTTTTTTTGACCACACCTTGCAGCACGTGGGACCTTAATTCTCTAACCAGGGATCGAACCCATGCCCCCTGCATTGGAAGGCGGAGTCTTAACCACTGAACCACTAGGGAAGTCCCTACGTTAATAGTTTATGTATGCCTGTAGAATTATTAGATTCATGGTAGTGAGCTTCGAATTAAATATGGTTATGTAAATACATTTCTTGTCAGCCAGTGACTCTTTTTTTGTGATGTGTTTATACTCTGAATTTCCAGCACTTAATAAAATATCTTCTACTCTAATTCTGATGAAAAGGTTACTTGATAAAATATATAGTCAGATTACATACTAAACTTTTGAAAAAGTTTAAAAATAATAGGGGGAAGTTTCATTTTGTTCTTTTTCCTCTTAGTGACCTGATTACCTGCTGCTTGTTTGGTTTTGTGCAGCTACTTCCCAGCTTTATTCGTGATCTTTTTACGAGGGAAAAAGTAAATCTGTACAGTCAGTTCTAAATGCATGCTGCTAACAAACACCTGTGGTATTTCAGTAACTAGTTACTTAACAATTATGAGCTCATGTTAAAATACTCACATTGTTAATCTAATCCTATGGCTCCTTACTGCAATACTCCTTTCTGTTTGTGATCAGTCTGTTTATTGATAATGTGCTAGCCACTGTAGTTGGCTGGGTTTCAGAGATGAAGCAGTCCCATGTCCTCATCATAAACTTCCAGTTTTGCCATATTCTCTGGCATGTAAGTTGTTTTTATACCCCTGAATTATGTAGTGTGCTTTCATCAAATTCTTGTAATTTGGTTTTGCAACATATCAAGAAATATATAATCTAGATCATTTAGAAGATGTGAAACTAAGAAGCCAAGGAAGTTCTTAACCATTTTAGGTGATGGTTAATATAGGTCTTTGTAAAGGAGTTCCCCTCCCTTCCACAGGTTAGGACTTTTTGTTTCCTATACTTGGAAATGTCTCAGGTCCCCTGCATCCTCTCTCTGTCTCACATCCCCCAGCTCCTCAACCTTGGATGTTTTCCTTTGTCATCCAGGGCACTTGTCCCTTCTGTCCACAGGGACTCTGTCTTGCTCATCTTTTATCTCTAGTACTTAGGACTAAACATAATACAGGCACTCGATGTGAAATGAATAAATGTGTATTACTGAGCCTCATCTCCAGCACATTCCCTTTGTTGCTTTTCTCTCTCCGGTAATAATGCAACTGTATAATTCCAGGAACCATGTCTGAATTTTCATCTCTATGACTTTAGTGCTTAGTGTGATGTCTGGCATGTAGTAGGTGCTCAATAAATATGTGCTTTATTAGAGGAGCCTGTATAGGTTGGGGTGGGGACAACCTGGCTGTAACTTTTGGTCTCCTTCCCATTGTAGTAGCAGCAGAATGGGAAGGAAGGAGGAGCTGGCATGAACCTCCGCCCAACATTGTCTCAGCCTACAGAGGGCAATTAACAGACAGCAGCTGGTATCCAGAATGGATGTAATCAAGTATTTTATTCTTATTTCTTACACAGATGTTTTGAGATCATGTTCGCTTACACGCACACACACACGCGTCATTTAGGTCAAGATGGTCCTCTGTGATATATTAGTGCTGTGGTAGAGTATAGGTAGGATGCTATCAGGGACTTCAGAGGGTGGGTGAGGAGTGGTCCGGGAAAGCTTCTTGGAGTATTTTAACACATCTGTACAAAAGCTAAGTGGTTGATGAGAGAGGAAATGATAGAATGGTGGAAGGCAAAGTGGGAAAGCAGAAACAGGAGGAGGGGAGGCTGGACAGGTAGGCAGGGGCCAAATCAAGAGAGACCTTTTGCTTTGAGGAGTTTATCCTAAGGCATGGAGAGCCATGGGAGGTTATTAAATTTGGGGGTGGCGGGGTGGGGGGAAACGGTTGTTTTCTTTTTAAGAACTGTCAGTGGTAGAGAGGGTAGATTGGAGGTGGACAACTCTGAAAGCAGGAAGAGCAGTTTGAAGTTGTTACTCTAATTCAGATGAGATGATAAGGCACAGCCAGTGAACATAGCAAGAACTGAGGAAAGTTGGCAGAAGGTTGGAGGGCAGAACCCAGCTTTGGTTTAATGCATTGCAGTCTGGAGAATTGCCCTCTCACTTGTTTGTGTGATCTTGTGGTATACAGTTTTTTAAAAAAATATTGTTGCTTTTATTCATCAATGTGTTTTTTACTGTTTATGTATTGTTTAAGAAATCCTTCCCCACCTTGAGTTCATAATGATCTACTTCCGTTTTATGTTTTTGTTTTTCCTTAAAAATTTTTTAAGTTTTACTTTTTATATCTGGTCTTTAATCCACCTGGAGCTGCTGTATTATATGGTGAGGATCTAATTTTTTTTCTATATGGATAAACAGTTGTCCCAGTACCATTCTTTAAATATTCTATCCTTTCTTCACTCATCTGCAGTGATTCTTCTGTTACATGCCAAATTCCCATATCGAGTTGGGTCTGTGTCTCGGATCTTAGTCTGTTTCATTGTCTGTCTCTTTGCCAGTACCTCACCTTTTAATTGCTGTAGCTTAATAAGTGTAGAGCTTTTTATTTTTTTAATTTTATTTATTTATTTATTTTTGCGGTATGTGGGCCTCTCACTGTTGTGGTCTCTCCCGTTGCAGAGCACAGGCTCTAGACGCGCAGGCTCAACGGCCATGGCACATGGGCCCAGCCGCTCCGTGGCATGTGGGATCTTCCCGGACCGGGGCACGAACCCGTGTCCCCTGCATCGGCAGGCAGACTCTCAACCACTGCGCCGCCGGGGAAGCCCATATTTTAAGTACAGTGTACATGTGTGTTGAAACCAGTAAATCTTTGTATAGGTATTGTAGACTTCATTGTTGAGAAACATACACAAATACTTTCTTGATTTCTTCTAGACATTCCTTTTTTTTTTGAGATACAGTTCGCCTTTTTAAACGGTACAGTTCTGCAGTTTTTATTATATTCACAAGGTTGTGCAACCAGCCACTAATTCCAGAACATTTTCATCACCCAAAAAGAGATCCCATATCCACTAGCAGTTAGCTTCCATTCCTTCCTCCTCGCAGCCCCTGGCAGCCACTGCTCTGCTTTCTGTGTCTATGGATTTGCCTGTTCTGGACATTTCATATAAATGGAATAATACAATATGTAGCTTTTTGTGACAGCATTCTTATTTAAATTGAGTAAAATTAATAGATTACAGGGCATTCTGTAGGAATACTACTGTGTCTTTGAGAAAGTAGGACAACAGCCACTATGGAGAACAGTGTGTACGTTCCTCAAAAAACTACAAATAGAACTACCATATGACCCAGCAATCCCACTACTGGGCATATACCCTGAGAAAACCATAATTCAAAAAGAGTCATGTACCAAAATGTTCATTGCAGCACTATTTACAATAGCCAGGACATGGAAGCAACCGAAGCGTCCATCGACAAATGAATGGATAAAGAAGATGTGGCACATATATACAATGGAATATTACTCAGCCATAAAAAGGAATGAAACTGAGTTATTTGTAGTGACGTGGATGGGCCTAGAGACTGTCATACAGAGTGAAGTAAGTCAGAAAGAGAAAAACAAATACTGTATGCTAACACATATATATGGAATCTAAAAAAGCAAAAAAAAGGTCATGAAGAACCTAGGGGCAAGACAGGAATAAAGACACAGACCTACTAGAGAATGGACTTGAGGACATGGGGAGGGGGAAGGGTAAGCTGGGACAAAGTGAGAGAGTGGCATGGACATATATACACTACCAAATGTAAAACTGATAGCTAGTAGGAAGCAGCTGCATAGCACAGGGAGATCAGCTCGGTGCTTTGTGACCACCTAGAGGGGTGGGATGGGAAGGGTGGGAGGGAGGGAGATGCAAGAGGGAGGAGATATGGGAACATATGTATATGTATAACTGATTAACTTTGTTATAAAGCAGAAACTAACATACCATTGTAAAGCAATTATACTCCAATAAAGATGTTAAAAAAAAGAAAAAAAGTAGGACAAAAATACTGTACCTGAGTAGGGAGCAAGAAGAGAAAACCTCACCAGTATTTATTTCTGTTTTGTTTTTATTTAAGCATCATACTCATATTTTATTTCTTCATTTATTGAAGAGAGTGGCCAATCTTATGCCTTTGCTTAGTTGTTTAATGAATAAATGTCATGTAACAAATCCTATTCTAGAAAGGTATCTTCTATTGATACATCTTGAGTTTATTAGATATAGATGGAGTAAAACTACTTTGATTTGGGTGCGTGTTGTCAGTAATTGTATAAAAATGACATGATTCCCTTTGTATCTTGGTGGATAAATGAGTAAAATCACATGACGATATAAAGGGAATATATTCTCTCTTGAATTGTTTATTTTTTAAACCAAGCATATTTTCCACTTTAACCCAGAAATTAGTCAGCAGCTTAGAGTTCATTTTAAAAGGCTACCTCAGGGGCTTCCCTGGTGGCGCAGTGGTTGAGAGTCCACCTGCCGATGCAGGAGACACGGGTTCATGCCCCAGTCCGGGAGGATCCCACATGCCGCGGAACGGCTGGGCCCGTGAGCCATGGCCGCTGAGCCTGCACGTCTGGAGCCTGTGCTCCACAACGGGAGAAGCCACAGCAGTGAGAGGCCCGCGTACCGCCAAAAAAAAAAAAAAAGGCTCCCCTGGAAA
>NW_020175192.1:5215975-5252848 GCF_003031525.2 Neophocaena asiaeorientalis asiaeorientalis
ATCGGAAAGTACCTTTAAGTCATGATATCCATATAAGGTTTACTAATATAGAACATTTATTTAACATACTACAATACTGCAAGCCTTTTGTATCATTTGGAGAATTGATGTTTTATTAGTGTAATTGCTGAAATATAGTTCAGAAAATAAAATGTTTTTCCCTAAATCATAGCATTAAACTTTTTTTGACGGGGGGCCGGGGTGAGGGGCCCACCTTGTGGCTTGCGGGATCTTAGTTCCTGACCAGGGATCAAACCCAGACCCCTGGCAGTGGAAGCGAGGAGTCCTAACCACTGGATGGCCAGGGAATTCCCTGCACTTTTTTTTTTTTTTTGCATTAAACTTTCAAAGAGTTAGCCTCAACCAGAGTGGCAGTAAACCTCTTTAAATGATTCAAAAGGGCTTCCCTGGTGGCGCAGTGGTTAAGAATCCGCCTGCCAATGCAGGGGACACGGGTTCGAGGCCTGGTCTGGGAAGATCTCACATGCCGCGAAGCAGCTAAGCCCGTGAGCCGCAACTACTGAAGCCCGAGTGCCAAGAACCCGTGCTCCGCAACAAGAAAAGCCACTGCAGTGAGAAGCCTGCGCACCGCAACAAAGAGTACTCCCCACCACCGCCCCCACTCGCCACAACTAGAGAAAGCCCGCACACAGCAATGAGGACCCATCACAGCCAAAAATAAATAAATACATTTATTAAAAAAAAAGAATTTTCAAGCAGGATACGTTTTGTTTGAAAGATTGATGTTGAGTTGTGTAGTCACTGTACCAAATTCAGTTATTGCTCTTTGTCTATAACAGAGCCAGATTCGATGCTATCAATTCTAGCTACTTTTAGTAAACAAAAGGTGAATATTGTTGTTCATTTCCTTTTTGATGTTGTAGAGGCATGGTCAAGTTCTTAGAACCAAGTGGTTGATTTTCTTTTTTCCATAACCCTACCCCCTTTTTTTGTGTGTGTGGTGAAGTTAAAATGTAGAAAGGCTTCTGAAAGAAGAATATTAATTTTTAGAGTAATATGCATCTTGTTGATACTTAGTAGCAGTTTGTGTTTGCTGATTTTTAAAGGTGTGTTTTTGGGCTCTTTAAAAATATTTATCTCTTATTTCCAAAAAGGGTGAATGATTTACCGATTTAAAATAGATAAGTATAACAAAATAATATACCTGTTTTTTTAAACAATACACCTTTGTTATTACATTACTAGCAATTAAACAATTTTTAAATTATGAAAGACAAAACGGGTAATACAGAATTTATGGCTTATAGTCAAAGGATCACTCTGATCATATAATTAGATTTTAAAATATGGATAGAACATACAACCAAGAAGAATGGAGTCTTTTTTAAAACCCTGGTATTAGGGGATTTTAGCATTCTTCCTATATAGATTATGCATGTTTTTTCAAGTTTTTACTTTATAGAGGCTCTGGTTTCACCCTTGCAAACCTAAGTACTGAAAATAATGGACCATATTTAAAAAAAAAAATTAACTCCCCTTACCATTTTCTTCTTGGGGTAGATTTGGGGAAAAAATAGTAAAATGAAAATCTCCCTTGATGCTGTCATCCAAAAATCCTCATATTCTGTCATTAAGTGCGAGTTGTAGTTGAAATTTTCTGGAGGGGTATGTGTGTATGTATTGAATTGATTTCAAATGCAGGATCTGGTTTTCAAACATTAGTGATCATTCAGTTATAAATCAGTATATGACTATATTTGATAGCTTTCTCTTGTTACACCTCAAAGAGTATATACTTAAGCTTAATTTCAATTCTTTGCTTTAAAACAAAATGACTCTAATATTTGAACATCTTGTATCATTTTTATAGTGTTTTGCCGCAGAAATTGCCAAACAGTAAAAATGCCAGGTTTTCAAGAACCAGCATAGCTGGTTCACTACTGTAGACTGTCTGCGTGCACTCCATTCCTGTTACTATAGAAACACACACAGACTGTGGATTTATCATAAACCTTGAGAAATATTTCTTGCACAGTTCACATAAAGAAACATCTGGATCCCTTATTTATCCTGGGGTAAAGGAAGACCACCCTCTTCCTCTGTGCTGTGGGAATCATGTTATATTCCACTATATTTCTTTAGCTGTAAAACTTCTAATGTTGATGTATCAAATTCGCTTTGTATTTTAGTAGGATTGATTATAATTACTGGAATACATTTGGAAAATGAGGATTCATGTTCGTGCCAGTTCAATTAACTATGACTGTGAAAATTGTATTTTGAGAGCTTCCACATTCTGAATTTCAGATCTACAGTATTAATAACACTAGGGTTTTAAATAGATATGCTTATAAAGGAGTTTTTGATATCTTTTGGTCTTTTGTTGGGTTAATAGACTCTCCCTGGAAATTCATTTGACTTCATGCCAGTCTCTTGGGGTTTTAAGCCTTGCAGGGAAGTGTAGCCCAGAACTAAGGAGAATCTCAGTAGTGGCTAGGTAACTGGTTATCAGTCAAATTTTGCCAAGGATATTCCTTAGGAGACCATAGTTGCGTTTATATTATCTTGCATTCTTCACAGCAAGATCCTCAACAAGTCTTTAAAGCATTTCATTTATATGTAATAACTCCCATAAGTTTAAACAGTTCAGTTTAAAAGGTTCATTAAGCCCCTCCTCTGAGCCTTTGCTTTGGGTTCTAGGAGCAGATGGATGAATAAAATTACTTCCTGCTCTTAAGAAAATCACATAAACAGATTGTTTCGTGATTAATTCTAAGAGGTTTTATCTTAGGAACACAGAGGAAAGTTACTCAGACTAGCCTAGAACTTAAGTGACTACTCCTTGGAAATGACTTTCTGAGCTCAAAAGATGACTAAAAGTCAAGCCAAAAAAAAAAAAAGTAAAAGGGCGTATTAGGCATAGGAGATAACATTAGTAAAGGCACAGTGGTATGAAATCATGTGTGTACGGTAATTCTCAGTAACCTGACATTACTAGTGTACAAAAGTGACTTAAGGTTGGAGATACGGATAGAAACCTTGCTTAGAGGGCCTGCGTGCTCTGTTGGCTGAAGTGCTTTGACTTTTTCTAGGAATCATTGAAGGGTTTTAATCAGGAAAGTGATGCAGTTAGATTTACAAATTAAGTAACCTAGGAATGTATTGAAGGGGCAGTTGGGTCTGAAGACAGAAATAGGTAATTTATATGACACCTTTAGAACTACTTCTGATTCCAAAAAGCCTGAATAATGATGTCAATATGAGGGATTTTGATCCATAGTAAAATATAAAGTTTTTTTCTTACTGAGAAGAAACTGGTGTTAAACATAGGAAAATAAGTATATACAGCACAGCATGTAATTCTATAAAGTGGAATCTTGCAATATGTACAGTTTACCAAAGGGCATTGTTCATTTTAAGAATTTGTTATAGTGACTTAGACTAAACATTTAACACATCATGAATACATAGTTGATGTTTATAGCTTCAAGCTGTTCATCTGAAACATAACATGCTTCCTTTTTCTTTTAACTCTGTATCTAAGATTGACTTAAGTAAACTTTTCTGTTATCACTCCCCTCATGAATAAGTTGGTGTATGAATGAATGAATGACCTAAAGCTTTAGTTGATAACTTTCCACTTTTTTCCTTTAAAAATGTCTGTGGGGGCTTCCCTGGTGGCACAGTGGTTGAGAGTCCACCTGCCGATGCGGGGGACACGGGTTCGTGCCCCGGTCCGGGAAGATCCCACATGCCGCGGAGAGGCTGGGCCCGTGAGCCATGGCCGCTGAGCCTGCGCACGTCCGGAGCCTGTGCTCCGCAACGGGAGGGGCCACGACAGTGAGAGGCCTGCGTACCACACACACACAAAAAAAAGTCTGTGAACGGCCTCAACAAAATTAAGAAAAAAGTATTCATTTATTGATTTCTTTCATCTCTTTTTTTTCATTCACTGATTTCTTTCATCTCAAAACAAAACAAAAACCAACGTGGAAACATTGTTCAGAGGAAGAATTTGTCCTAAATTGTTTGCCTGTGATGGTTTCATTTACTTGGCAGTACATATTAGAATGGGCGGAACACTAGTTCGCTAAGTCTCCCATCAAATTGTTAGCTCTGGGCAGCGGGATCGGGAAGTGTGTGATGTAAAGTGAATGTTTGGGTTGCTGTTTTCTCCACATACTTAGGGATGGTGAGAAATGAGTTTACTGGCCAAGAGCCAGTGCTGTGGGACAGAGGGCCTGTGTGTGAATCCTCCATTTACAGGATGTCTGACTGTGGGCAAGTCACTTAATCATGCTGGCCTTCATTTTTCACTTGTGAAATGGGGGAAGCAATAGTATTTCCTCGAAGAGGTGTTATAAGGAGTGAAATAATATAACAAATGTGAAGCATTTAGAGTAGCATTGACACAGAGTAAGTCCTCAAATGTTAGTCATTATTATTATTACTTTAGTAATACAAAAAATTTAAAACATACATCTTTATCAGGGATTTATTAATGACAAAGGTATGAGAGTTTTTGGTGGCATCTGTGGAGGAGTTTTAAAATGTGTGGTTGAGGGACTTCCCTGGATGTCCAGTGGTTAGGACTCTGAGCTTCCACTGTAGGGGGGCCCGGGTTCGATCCCTAGTCAGAGAACTAAGATCTTGCAAGCCGTGTGGCACGGCCAAAAAAAAAAAAAAAAAAAAGCCTCCTTCCCCAGTGAGCACCATCCTCAAATGTCTTCTGATTCTGATGGCACACAATGTAATTCTTAGTCACCTTCTGTTTAATGTGTTTACATATGAGTCTTGCCCATAGGATCCTATATTGTCTAATATACTAAAGAGATTGTGAATGCCTTCAGGTCAGAGATCAGGTTTTTCACAAGTTCTGTGTGCCCAGCATTGTACTGAATGATAACAGTAATAATAGCCAGTAGATACTGGGCTCTAACTATACTCGGGGCACTGTCCGAAGTACTGCTCATGGATTAACTTATTTCTTACAGAAACACTGTAGACAATTAAAGTATCCACGGTTTCTGGGTAAGAAAACTGAGATTTAGGGAGATTAAGTTGCCGAAAGTCACATAGCTAAGGAGCCTTGGCTCTGGGTTTTGAACCTAGCAGTTTAATTCTGTCAACCACAGTACTCACTAGAGCGCCTCCTAATTCTGTAATGTCAGTTGGTGTGTCTGCTGTTTGAAAGCTGGCCGCCAGACTGCAGTATGTATAAAAATCACTATGTGGGCTTCCCTGGTGGTGCAGTGGTTGAGAGTCTGCCTGCCGATGCAGGGGACACGGGTTCGTGCCTGGTCCGGGAAGATCCCACATGCTGCGGAGCGGCTGGGCCCGTGAGCCATGGCCGCTGAGCCTGCACGTCCGGGGCCTGTGCTCCACAACGGGAGAGGCCACAACAGTGTACCCGCGTACCGCAAAAAAAAAAAAAAAAAAATCACTATGTAAAGGAATTTAGTTATAGTCCTAAAATATCTTCTTTTTTCATTATCAAAACTACTTTCTTGATTGCATTATTGTACTCTTTGGAGGTATAATATGAAAAAGTGTGGCTCTATTCATGCTTAGACTTTCCAGAAAATATGATACAGTGAACCATTTAGCTGAGTTGGTCAGAATATGGTGTCAGGATTTAATGCATGCTTTTCCACCTTAAGAAGCAGTTGCTTTTTCTTTTCAATACTTCTTCTAACCCCTTAGCTAAATTATTTTTATTTTTCCCCAACATTTTACTTTAAAAAATTTCAAGCCTTTAGGAAAGTTAAAAGAATATTATGGTCAACACCTGGATTAGTGAATTGTTAACATTTTGCCTCCTTTGTTTTACTCTAGGTATATGTACTTTTAAAATCTTAAGCCATTTGTAAGTTGTGGATCACATGACACTTTAAATGTTTCAGCATAGCTCACCTAAGAATAGGGACATTTTCTTACATAAACAGAACACTGTTATACCTTTGAAAATTAGTAGCTCCATTGTTTAGTAGCTAGTTCACATTTTAAATTCTCATTTTCTCCAAAACATTATTTTTATGTTCGTGTGTATGTTTAAATCCAGGATTTTATCAAAGTTCACCCATTATTGCATTGGTTGTTAAATCTTGTCTTTTAAAATATAGAATAGTCTTTCCACCTTTTGTTTGTAACATTAACTTTTGAAGAGCTGAGGCCAGTTTTCTGAGAGAAGGTCCCACGTTTTGGATTTGTCTGATTGTTTCCTCATTTTGAGATTCAGTGTAAGTGCTGGGAAGAGAACTTCGGAGATGATGATGTGTTCATGAATCACACCACAAGGCACAGGAGGCCTGTCCGCTTGGCTTCTGGTAACGCCATATCTCCTCACTTGTCTGAAATGCTGCCCGCCACAGCTCTGTCCTGTACATATTTCTGTTTGCAATTAGTAAGTAACCTGTGGAGTGATGAATATTTAAACTGTCATTTCACTTGTCTTATTTTTACGCAAAAACCCTTAGTGGATCTCTCCCCATTTCCTAGAATGTAAGAGTATAAGAGTATTCTTTGTTAAATATGTATTTTGCAAATATTTTCTCTCTGCCTATAATTCACCTTTTTT
The DNA here is from genome assembly GCF_003031525.2 of Neophocaena asiaeorientalis asiaeorientalis. Lineage (NCBI taxonomy): Eukaryota > Metazoa > Chordata > Mammalia > Artiodactyla > Phocoenidae > Neophocaena > Neophocaena asiaeorientalis. The sequence continues at coordinate 5,222,514 of NW_020175192.1, forward strand.
TTTGGCATTTAAATTTTTTTATTTGTAAATTTTCTATTGAGGTATACTTGATTGACAATGTTGTGTTAGTTTTCACACCTTTTTGTTTTCTTAACTGTGACGTTTGAAGAGCAGGAGTTTTTAATTTTGAAGTCCATTTTATCAGTCTTTTTCTTTCATAGTTCATGGTATTTGTGTCCTGTTTAAGAAATCTTCTGCCTAACACAGTGGTATATTTTCTCCCACGTTTTATTCTGGAAGTTTTATGGTTTGACTTTAGTACCAGGTTTATGAACTAATTTTAGTTATTTTTTGTGTATAATGTAAAGAAACGGTGAGGTTCGCTTTTTCTATACAGGTATCCAGTCATTTTTTCCCGGCTCTGTCTGTTGAAAATACCATCGTTTCCCCTTGAATTACCTTGGCACCTTTGCGGAAGATCAGTTGACCATGTAACTATGGGTGTCAATGTTTTATTTGTTTGCTTGTTTGTTTTTTACAATGAGCGTAATAAATTTTTACCAAACAAGGGATTAGTGGGTGAGTAAAGTTACGTTATAGGCTAATATCCCCAGAAATCCTGCAGGTCAGTGGAGGTGTACTAGTTTTAAGCCCTTTGAGGTCAGGGACTCTCATTCATCTGTTAATTGAACAGTATTGAGTGTCCAGCATTGAATAAGACATCCATGGTCCCTGCACTTACAGAGCATGCAGTGGAATGAGGGAGACAGACCCTAAGAAGGCGAATGCATACCTGAATAATAACATATTGTGGTGAGTCCTATAAAGGATGAAAAATAGGCTTACAGAGGAAAATGAGCAGAGGACCTCGGAAGTCCTATCTGAGAGGTTTTTAAGCTGGAGCAGCACATATGAGAATCCCGATTGCAGAAATGAAGTTGGCACATTTGAGAAATTGAAAAGAAGCCCCTGGAGTGTAATGCTTCCAGTGGAGAGTGTTCGTAGATAACTTTGGAAATGTAAACTGAGGCCTGACCATGCAGGGACTTGCTGGGATGATACATAGTCTGGATTTTATTTGAGTGCACTGGGAAGGCATTGAAGATTTTGTTGCTTGTTTTTGCTTATTTTAACAAATCATGTAATTACTGTCTAGATCAATAAATTAAACATAACTAGCAGCTTAAAAACCTCCCTTATGGCCCCCCTCCAGTGTTTACAGCATGCCGTCCAAAAAAAGCAACTACTGTTCTGACAGCTATCTCCATGGATTTAGTTTTAACTTCATCCTGTTTTTGAACCTTGTGTAAATGAAATCACACTGTGTACTATATAAGTGGAATCGTGATGTCTGGGTTCTTTCATTCAAAATGACTTTTGTGAGAGTCATCCATGTTGTCGCTCATTTTTCCCTGCTGTAATCTGAGGAGTCATCACGTGATCAGGTTAGCTTTTAAAAGGCGGCGGGGCTGTCCTCTGGGGAAGTAGGCTCTGAGAGGCAGGAGAAGCAGCCTGGAGACTGCGGAGGCAGCTGTGCAGGAGCCAAGGGGAGGTGCAGGGGCCAGCGTGAGGGGCTGGAGACGTGGCATGAGGCAGACAAGTGTGAGACGTGCACTTGGGAGGTAAGACTCTGGGAGTTCACTGACAGATTGGGCAACAGTAAGAGTGAGGGGAAGGGGTGTGTCATGATCCCCAGGTTTCTGGCTTTGACAACTGATAGATGGAAGTTTCATCTCCTTCTCACAAGAGGGACTGGGGGAAGGACACACTTAAGTAAAATAAAAACTAGGAGTTCATTATTAAGTATTTTAAGATGCTTGTGAGGTATGAGAGAAGCTGTCAAGCAGGTATTTGTATTATGGGTATGGAGCATATTGGATTAAAATGGGAAGTTTGGATAGTTTGCATATTATGAGGCAGCTGCCATGTAAAGAGTTCTGTATTGGAATTAGAAGATCTGAGCTTCACCATTTTACTCAACTTCTGTTGGCTGCGTGACTAAGGGCAAATCACTTGATCTTTTTGAGCTCCATTCCTTCTCATCTGTAAAATGGGAATGCTACTTTGCTTCATAGGATTAAACAATGTGTAATATATATTAGGCCTCAGTTTACAGATTTTTGGCCCAGTGGATGCTCAGAAAAGTTCATTCATGCACATGCAATTTGGATTGGTAGGAGAAAGTGGGATTATGGAAAATTTTGAAAGGCATGGAAGGGACTTGGTGTGGTATGGAGTTCAGAGTGTCTTAATATGGGAGTAGACCCAGTGCAGTTTGGTTTAGATGAAACTAAAGAAGAAGTAGTTAGAGGTGAGAAATATCTAGAAAATCAGTCGTTGTAGGTCCAGGATAAGGTGCTGATGAGTGCCTGGCCTGACATGGATGTAGAGATCAAAGAACAAATCAGAGCTCAAAGGAAGAGACTAGACTTGTCCAATGGTTAGTTTTACGGCCTCACAGAGAGGGAAGAATCAGTCACCTGTGAACCTGAGGCTGCTAGCCTGGGAAGCTAGAAAAATAGTGGAAGCAACGGCCGATTTGGGGTAGTCTGAAAGGAAAGCCGAGTTAAGGAAGGACAGTCTGTTCAGCTTTGAACGTATGACTCTTAAGGTTATAGTATGTTGTCTGTGGGTGGTTGGATATTCTCTGGCAGTGAGATCTTGTGGAAGAGATTAGAAGCTAAGAGGTTGCTTTTTCAGGCTTAATCACTAATTAGCTTTGTAGTCTTGGGAAATTCAGCAAATATTGAATGTAGTTATCTGAAAAATGAAGCTCACACCTCCCCTGTCAGCTTTACAGGCTTGTTTTGTGCCTTAAATAAGAATGTATATGAGGGGACTTCCCTGGTGGTGCAGTGGTTAAGACTCGGAGCTCCCAAAGCAGGGGGCCTGGGTTTGATCCCCGGTCAGGGAACTAGATCCCACATGCACGCCGCAACTAACAGTTCGCATGCTACAACTAAGGAGCAGGCGAGCCTCAACTAAGACCCGGTACAACCAAATTAATTAATTTTAAAAAATGTATATGAAAACACTGTAATTGTAAACTCTTATACTATAATTGTAATAGGGTAATGTTATTTCTGTTCTTAGTTCAAACTAAAATAAAATATTTGGTTATAGAGCTAGAGAAGAGAAGGGGGAAAATACCAAACTTCTTAGAAGTTTGTGTTTGGAACTAAATCGAAAGCATCAGAAATCTTAGTCTCTGAATACATGTGCCTGAAAACTTCTGTGGACTATAAAATTTGGGGAGACTATCTGGAAGCTGATCTTGTGTACAACAATTATGAGAACCAAGAACACAGGTTGCATCTTGTCAATTGTTGGTATTTAACTTGCCTTCAAGTTGGAAGTTTGGAGAACTTTTGAATTCTGTGTACTTGCCCCATGTGTGTTTATGGAATTTTATTTTATTTTTTTTTCTATTTTTATTTTCTTTTTCACATCTGACTTTTACTACAGGATAATGATTTAATTAAGTATTCCTTTAGTTTTTAAAATTAATTAATTTATTTACATTTTGGCTGCGTTGGGTCTTTGTTGCTTCACGTGGGCTCTCTATTGCGGCAGGCGGGGACTTCTCTTCGTTGCAGTGCGCGGGCTTCTCATTGCGGTGGCTTCTTTTTTTTTTTTTTTTTTTTTTTTTTTGCGGTACACGGGCCTCTCACTGTTGTGGCCTTTCCCATTGTGGAGCACAGGCTCCGGACTCACAGGCTTAGCGGCCGCAGCACGTGGCATCTTCCCAGACCGGGGCATGAACCCGTGTCCCCTGTATCGGCAGGCAGACTCTCAACCACTGCGCCACCAGGGAAGCCTGCGGTGGCTTCTTTTGGTGCGGAGCATGGGCTCTAGGTGCATAGGCTTCAGTAGTTGTGGCACACGGGCTCAGTAGTTGTGGCTTGCGGGCTCTAGAGCACAAGCTCAGTAGTTGTGGCGCATGGGCTTAGTGGCTCTGTGGCATGTGGGATCTTCCCGGACCAGGGCTCGAACCCGTGTCCCTGCATTGGCAGGCGGATTCTTAACCACCGCGCCACCAGGGAAGTCCCTGTTTATGGAATTTTAGAACATACCCTTCTAGTGTCTGTGAGCTATATACATTTTTGCCAAGGGTCAGAGTAGGGTAATGTTTCAACTCTTAAGCTATATATATAAAGAAATGATTTCTAACCTTTGTCAGCATTATCAGTACAGTATGCTGGTTAGGATCACAGACTCTGAAACCAGACTGCCTGGCTCGAATCCCAGCTGTCAGCTAATGACTAGCCTTGTGCATTTGAGCAAGTCATAACCTCTCTTGCCTCTGTTTCCCCATCCGTAATGGGAACTGACATTAATGTCTAGCTGAAGGTTGTTGGGAGCATTAAATGTAGTACTGTATTTAGAGTGCTTGACAGCTCCTGCCACACTCAGTAAGGGCTCTTTAAGTGTCAGCGGTGGTTATTATAGAATAGTTAGTCGTTATTTTGGCAGTGACCAAGGAATAAAAGCACATGAAGGAAAGAAACAAATCCTCTCAGAACCTACAGCTGAAGAAAATGGAAGTGGCATAGTGGCAAAAGTCTTGGGCTTTAGAGTCAGAGATGCTTACATTCAAATCCTAATTCGGCCCCCTGGTTATAGGGGTTTAAGCAAGACACCTAACCCCTCTGAAACACACTTTCTTTACCTAGGAGACAGGAATCAGATACCTTGCAGAGTTGTTTTGAGGATTAAATGAGATACATATAAAGTGCTTGGCCCAGAGTAGATGCTAAAAAAGCGGGAGTGCTCTCTCACACCCCATGCCCCCCATGCCTCACTCCATTATAGAGCAGTAAGGGCAGTTTGATTTCCTATATGCTCGCATATTCATTGTTTGCAATTTTAGAACTTCTAAAATTCTTTCCATTTGCTAAGAGCAGAATAAACAACAGCTGTTTAATTGGATACACCTTGGAAAGTGTTGTCAGCTTTTGTTTCCTTCTTCCCTTTGCTGTTCTGGGTTACTTGCTTTATCATTATGGTAAATCCTACTAGAACCAAGATGGTGGACATTATTAGTTGGTCATGGAATTGAACTGGACTGTAGCTTCAGAATCCTCTTCCCAGTATTCCAGCAGCTACAGTCAATTCATCAGACTTGATACAGTAGTGAAATCCTCTCAGCCTTAGAGGTTTTTAGAAGAAATGTTTATAGGATTTTCAAAATAATATCTGGGCAGTCCATTAATCCTCTGTCTCAAGATGTGAGACTGTCAAACCTTATGACAAAGCAGAGTGGTCTTAGAGCATTTCCTAACAGATGCTTATCCATATTATAACCTTGTTACACAGTGTGGGCATTTTCAGACACCTTCTAGAGAAGGCACAATAATTGTGAGCGTATAATGCGGTGACCCAGCCAGGAGTGTGCATCAGTGTGAGCTGGAATGTGGCCTTAAAATACTCATGCTCTAGGCCTCACCCCAGATTTACTGAATCAGAGTCATCAGTATATAGATCTTGACATGTGCCTTTTGTAAAAGTAAAGATGATTCTGCTGTACATACCACTGATTAAAAACAAGTAGATACTGGCAAGAGTATAGGAAATCAGGCACCCCCTCACACTACTGGTATGAGTATAAATTGATATAGTACAGCCTATAAAACAGTTTTGCAGTATCTATCAAAATTCAGATCTGTCCTGGAAGAATCCATATATGCATAAAGATACAGTTTCAAGGTTTCCTGTAAACCTGTTTATAATACCAAACAGTTGTGAGCAACTCAATGATTGTCAGTACGCAAATGGTTAAACATGTTAGGGTAGATTACACCGTTGTTTACTGTGCAACCACTGAAAGAGTGGAGTATGTATGAGAGTGATCTGTACATGCTGATGTAGAAAGATATCTAGGACATACTTTAAGTTGAATAAGCAAGTCACAGAATAAACTATTTTAAACATTTTGTGTATAAATATGTAGAGAAATATTTGGAAGAGTACCCACTAAAGTATTTACAGTGGTTATCCATGACTTAGGAGAATGGGAATGGTGGAGTGGAAGAGGATTTGGCCTTTTAATTTTTTTATTTAAAATATTTACAATAAGATTTTATTATTTTTGTAATAACAGAACCACTGGATAAAATATGAATGATTTAAGGAAAGCACACATGGAACCTAATTTGTATGTGTCAGGACACTGCTTATTTTGCAATTTACAGTTTTAACTGAGACTTATAATCTCTAATTTAGGAAACAGAAAGGAATGTCAAAACTGTTTTGCATGATGGCAAAGAGGATAAAATTTTGTTACTCAAGTTATTGTGAAAGTAATTGAGTTTCAAACAGATAAGCAATTTTTTTTTTTTTTTTTTTTTTTTTGGCGGTACGCGGGCCTCTCACTGTTGTGGCCTCTCCCGTTGCGGAGCACAGGCTCCAGACACGCAGGCTCAGCGGCCATGGCTCACGGGCCTAGCCGCTCCGCGGCATGTGGGATCTTCCCGGACCGGGGCACGAACCCGTGTCCCCTGCATCAGCAGGCGGACTCTCAACCACTGCGCCACCAGGGAAGCCCACAGATAAGCATTTAAGATAAAAAGTATTTGCTCTATGTCAGAATTATATTGACTACCTGTTTTAAAATTTTAGTTTGTGCAAATCTGGATATGAAAATTGGATTCAGAATATTTTACTTTAATCCTTTTGCAGTTGATTAGCCTCTAGTCTTTGAGGATGTTAACTAACACCTTTTAATCTCTCTTTTAAAACTTTAGGCCCGATGAGAGAAAGGGAAAGTTAAGGATGCTGGAGCAGAACAATGGATTTCTCTTTCTCTTTCATGCAAGGGATCATGGGAAACACAATTCAGCAACCACCTCAACTCATTGACTCCGCCAACATCCGTCAGGAGGATGCCTTTGATAACAACAGTGACATTGTTGAAGATGGTGGCCAGACACCATACGAAGCTACCTTGCAGCAAGGCTTTCAGTACCCACCTACAACAGAAGATCTTCCTCCACTCACGAATGGCTACCCATCATCAATCAGCATGTACGAAACTCAAACCAAATACCAGGCCTATAACCAGTATCCCAATGGGTCGGCCAATGGCTTTGGTGCAGTTAGAAACTTTAGCCCCACTGACTATTACCATTCAGAAATTCCAAACACAAGACCACATGAAATTCTGGAAAAACCTTCTCCTCCACAGCCACCACCTCCTCCTTCAGTACCACAGACTGTGATTCCAAAGAAGACTGGCTCACCTGAAATTAAACTAAAAATAACCAAAACTATCCAGAATGGCAGGGAATTGTTTGAGTCTTCCCTTTGTGGAGACCTTTTAAATGAAGTACAGGCAAGTGAGCACACAAAGTCAAAGCATGAAAGCAGAAAAGAAAAGAGGAAAAAAAGCAACAAGCACGATTCATCTAGATCTGAAGAGCGCAAGTCACACAAAATCCCCAGATTAGAACCAGAGGAACAAAATGTAAGTTGAAACATCTTTTTGAAAAAATTTGTAATATTTCACATTTACTGGAAGTCCAAGAGACCTTTTTCAGTTTTTATCTCTCCAAATATAAATATTTCTGATAACTTCTTTCATCTGATCCCTAGCATGGAGCTTGGGATGTTATGATAGGTGGTAAGTAAATATTTGCTGAATAAATGAATGGACATCATCTGAGTAAAGAAATATTTTAGAAACATGTGACACTAAAAATCTTGCCTCCTATGTTTCTTTGTTTAATAGCCTCACTTAATTTTGCTCGTAATAAACTGGTTTCTGCGAAATTGATTTATTTTTAGTGAGGAGTATGGACCTAGAGTGTGTCATACAGAGTGAAGTAAATCAGAAAGAGAAAAACAAATACCGTATGCTAGCACATATATATGGAATCTTAAAAAAAAAAAAGAAAGTTATGAAGAACCTAGGGGCAGGACGGGAATAAAGATGCAGACGTAGAGAATGGACTTGAGGACATGGAGAGGGGTAAGGGTAAGCTGGGATGAAGTGAGAGAGTGGCATAGACATATATACACTACCAAATGTAAAATAGATAGCTAGTGGGAAGCAGCTGCATAGCACAGGGAGATCAGCTTGGTTCTTTGTGACCACTTAGAGGGGTGGGATAAGGAGGGTGGGAGGGAGATGCAAGAGGGAAGGGATGTGGGAAAATATGTATACATATAGCTGATTCACTTTGTTACACAGCAGAAACTAACACAGCACTGTAAAGCAATTATACTCCAATAAAGATGTTAAAAAAACCCAACCAACCAACCAAAAAAAAAACTCCTGGTTTCTGAAGATGAAGAGGAAGGGCAGAGAAAGATGGTTAATGATATTGGTTTTCCATTGTTCCAGACCAACTTTTGCTAGTAGAGCTTAGATTTAACCCTCATTACTAGTGTGTTTGCCACAAAATAACCTGAAGTAAATAAAGGAACTCTTTTTATAAAATCAGAGTTAGTGTTCATACATATTCACTAAATCTTCAGGTAGAGGTTTTATAAAAGTCATTCTTTAATGGTAACTTAAGATGCATGCTGCTAATTTCTTTTTAACATCTCTGAGGTTTCAGTATTAATTTTCTTAATCAGAAAAGTATGTAACAAATCAATGCTAGCTTGAATGAAGAGTTTTTAGTTAGTATTCTAATACATGGTGTTACTTGAAGATGTCCCCAGACATTGATTTGGGAAGAAATGAATATCTATGAATTTTTGTGACAGTTGTATGCTTTTCTGTCTGCTGTACCTGAATAAGTTAATTTATCATCTTCTGTTCTAAGTAATGTTTACATCTTACCAACTCGCCTTTTCCTTGGCAGCTGGGTTCCACTACTTCACACAACTCAAATGTGGTGTTTTTCTGGAGTAAAGGTCACACTGGTTCGAGGCTCTCACAAGTCTCAGTGTGATATTTCAGTATGTTTTTCTCATTTTTCTCTAGTTTTCTTATTTATTCATTTAACAAATATCAACTGAGTACCTAATGTGTGCTAGACGCTCTTCTAAGAATTGAAAGTCGGGCAGTGAATGAAAAGTAAAGATGCCTACTTTCAGGGTGCTAATATTCTACTAAGAAGAGGCAGAAAATACACACATACGTATGTAAATGAGTCTAAGTTTAGATAGTGGTAGGTGCTATGAAGAAAATAAAACTGGGTGATGAGATAAAGAGTAATTGCGGACACTAGTAGTTCTTCCATCTTAGTTCTGCAGCTGTAAAATGAAGGCTTTGAAACTGAGTGGTTTCTGGAATGCCTTTGAATTTCTTATGTCATTTATTAAATGCCCCCCACAGAACTTAGCTCACATAGTATCTTACACTGTTTATTAAATGAATGAATCAGTGGAAGGAGAGAAGTTAACTTTTTACTCTCCAGAGACTTCCCCTGTAGCAGTTCTTTCATGGACCTGCAGTGAAAAGACATGTGATGCGCTGTGATCCTTAGCAATCACGAAAATGCATAAAACCTGCATTTCCTTTTAGCTTAGGTCCTAAGAACCCTCTTGCTGGCCCGTCTTGCTTCTGCTCTAGGGAATCTGGCAAATAGGAGAATATCCAATTTTATTTATTAGGCCAGACTTCTTGCCTTTATTGGTAAAAATATTAAATTATATAGTTTAAAATATGTCACAGAATAGAAATAGGGCTGGAAGCAGAGGCAGGAGAAGATAGTCTGTTCATTTTTTGTATCCACTCTTTGTTTTATTGGAATCTAGGAAAAAAATTCAGTGCAGTGATGTGATATTTCTAGTAGTCACTTTTCAGTGAGATTTTAAAGCCAGTTCTGTCTTTGTTGGATGTCTGCTATGTCTGGCCGTTTATATCACTTAAACCTTCAGTTAACTGTTATATCCAGGAATTAGAATGGTTAGATGTAATTTAAGAGTTTTAGTTCATTTTCCTTTTTAGTAAATCATGTGGGGCATAATTTAATATTTCATTATTTAGGATCTTACAGTATCTTGGGGTAAAGGAATGTCACTTTGACTGAAGGTATAGATGTGTTAAGTGGCATTGATTGCACTAAATGTTACCAAGACCATTGCCTGAAAGTTGAGCTTTGGGGGAAAATCCAGGGGTTTTTCTTTCAAAGAAATACAGTGAAAAGCTAAGCTCTTGTTAGTTGAATTTGATTAATTAAACTTTTATCACACATGGGAGGCAGTTATAAGCTTAAGAGATGGTGCCATAAAAGTGATGCTCCATTCTGACAGTAGAGCTTTGGGCTGGAGCCCCCAGAGGCCCTGCTTGTTGTTAGTGCCGTGTCTCTGCTAAGCCATGCGGACAAGGGATGTGCCCAAATCAACCTGTTTTTTGTAGCTGTGTATGTGTTTAATGGGGTTTTCTTAACCTGAACAACATCCCTTTTGCTTTCTTCAGGACAGTTGTTCTTAAGTGCTTTAATTTTTGATGCTCTTGTGCCTCCTGGTTGTCACTGGGGGTCCAACGCCCTTGGTGTTCAGCATTGTAGCGGGCGTAGACGGGAAAGAAGCCCACGTAAGAGTTTGCCCACACCACGAGACAGCTCCCCTCCCCCAGATGCTTGAGGGAAGCATAGTGAGAACTGTGTGCCTGGGATGACTGTCCTCAAGCTGGGTTTGCAGATACATAGATAGATACAGCTATAGCTATAGATATATGGATATAGATGTAGACTTCTTCATTAAAACTCGCGCATAGGTTCTTTTCTGAGACAAACAAAGCAAACAGAATCTCATCTAAAATAATACACTTCAAGATTTCACTTCTTTTTTCTTTCCTTTTTTCTTCATATTTGATCTACAAGTATTTCCTCCCAATTCTGAGCTGTTTGGCCTTCTAAAGAGTGGCTGTTCTTTGGAACAACCTAAGTATATCTTCTCAACGATGAAAATGTGTCCAAACATCCAGGCAGCAGGAGACCTGAGATCACTACTGAAATTGTGTATTTTGTAAAGCTGCTTTAAGCTGTTTTCTCTCCCACCAAATTAGAAACATGTGGAAATGTTTCTGCATTTCTTCCTCCTTGGCAGGTGTAATGCCTCAGGCATGTGAGTGTAGGCCCTATTCAAACATTGGTCTTCTACTAGCACTTTGGTGGGCTTATCCACTAAGGCCAGTCTCGTTAACTCTTAGCTTGCCATTTTCACTTATAAAAAGCCAGATGGCTGGTTTGGTCCCATTAGCAGTAAGTTAGAGGTTATATTTGGTTCTCCAGCCTCAGAGTGTTAGGTCTTAGAATTCTTAGAAACTGTTCATATGCATTGTGAACTTACAGTTATTCAGAAAGTAAAAGAAAAATGCACGAACAATTTACGGACTTCACATTTTTCTTTCTGCCTTAAAAGATGACATAAGTTTTTGGTTCTTTTAGAGAATATGATTTTACTTAATGTTTTGAAAACTATTAAGGATTTTGAATTCTGCCAGATTTGATGAGTATTATTCATCCTGATAAATCTCTTGGGTTTTAATTTTAAAAAGACCAATTTTTTTTTTTTTTTTTTTTTGTCTACACCACACGACTTGTGGGATCTTAGTTCCCTAACCAGGGACTGAACCTGGGCCCTCAGCAGTGAAAGCACCGAGTCCTAACCACTGGACTGCCAGGCAATTCCCCCTAATTTTTTTTTGTTTTTTACGTTATTTTTGGTTGCTTTGGGTCTTCCTTGCTGCACTCGGGCTTTCTCTAGGTGCGGCGAATGGGGGGGCTACTCTTTGTTCAGGTGCGCGGGCTTCTCATTGCAGTGGCTTCTCTTGTTGTGGTGCGTGGGCTTCAGTAGTTGTAGCATGCAGGCTCAGTAATTGTGGCTTCCGGGCTCTTGAGCACTGGCTCAGTAGTTGTGGCGCACGGGCTTAGTTGCTCCACGGCATGTGGGATCTTCCCGGACCAGGGCTTGAACCCATGTCCCCTGCATATAAGATGACTCGAACGCTATGGGGAGCTCACTCACTGTCACCTTTTCTCTGATGCTTTCTCTTTCTGAAGCAGCACTACTAGTACCAAAAAAGGTGTCTTCAGTCCCTATTTGATTTTAATCTCTTTTTTTTTTTTTTTTTTGCGGTACGTGGGCCTCTCACTGTAGGCAGGCGGACTCTCAACCACTGCGCCACCAGGGAAGCCCTGATTTTAATCTCTTTTAAGCTTATCCTTTGAACAACTGAAGGAAAATGGATTTTATACCCAGCAGTATTTTATCTGTTGGCAATTTCTGACTCCTTATTTTTCTTGACTCCTAAGCATTTGGCTTCCCTTGACCATTTCATCTTAAAAACTCCCCTTCCTAATTGGTATTTGTGATACTATGTTCTCTCTCTTTACCTTTCTTTTGAGCTCAAGTCATAGGTCTCTAAATGCCTAGTAAGTATGACTGTTTTGTTCACGCATTAGCACATTTTACCATGTATATTCCCTTTCTGTCACTGCAGCATCCTTCTTTGACATTTTTTTCTTCTTTTATTTTTATAGTCTTGAAAGCTTAGAATAAATCTTCTTGGGCCTCTTTTTCTCCCTTGCCATTTCTTGCCTTTTAAAATGACTGTGTAAAAAAATCTCAGTTCTTTGAAAGTGATTTTAACAGTGTTTCAAGCCACCCTGGAGGAAATGTGAACAATATGGAACAAACAAAAAAATCAAAAAGAGGTAAGACATTTGAATAATAAAAAGGTTTTGGAGGAAATCCTGTCTTTAATCCAGAAAGGGAAAAATGTTACTGAGCTTCAGACGAGTTCTTAACAACAGTAGGGTTCTGTCGTTTGGCAAAGATGAGTCACTCCGTATCTATCTGCCCTCAGAGTTACAGAGATCCCTAACACCCCAGCATCAGAAGACTGAATGTGCCCAGGAGGAGGACTCGCTTTCTTGGCTCCATATGTACTTCCCCAGGTGGTCCTGTCCTCCTGCTGTAGCTTGAGAATGAGAAGCTGAGGTGAAGGTTTAAGCTACGTTTGTGGACTGAAATGACGCTGCCGGACGGGCCTACGCAAATGTGGACCGTATTTTTATTTTTTGGCGGTACGCAGGCCTCTCACTGCTGTGGCCTCTCCTGTGGCTGAGCACAGGCTCCGGACGCGCAGGCTCAGCGGCCACGGCTCACGGGCCCAGCTGCTCCGCGGCATGTGGGATCTTCCCGGACCGGGGCACGAACCCACGTCCCCTGCATCAGCAGGCGGACTCTCAACCACTGCGCCACCAGGGAAGCCCTGGACCGTATTTTTAAACTGTCTCATTACACCAGAGATAAGGACAAAAATTCCCATTTGAACATAGATTTTTCTTTCCTTGCTCAGTGAGCGTGTCCTGTTGGATTAGCTAGTCATGGTGCCACCACAGACGCATCTGACAGAGCTAATTTAGTGCCCACCAACAGCTGCCACTACTTCTTTCACTTGGGCTATTTCCAATATTTTCAGTAGCCTCCTAATTAGACATTCTGCTTCCCCTCTTGCTCCCTTCCAAAATATTCTCCATGTAACAGCTAACGTGATCCTTTTAAAACAGAAATTGGCCGTGTATTACTTCTCTACCTAATCCTCTTCAGAGGCTTTCGGTGCACTTAGGATAAAACACTTAAATGTGACTTACAAGGCCCTGGTGATGTAGCCTCCTCTCCACTCCCATCTTGTAACCTCCCTCTTCCTTGGGGCAGTTAAGTCTGTTGTAATGGCTTTTTTGAAGTTTCTACCTTTGTTTAACCTCAGGGACTTCACACATGCCACTCCTCTCTGGAGTGGTCTTTCCCCCACTTTTTACTAGATTAACTCCCCCTTTTGATTCAGATTATACTTTCTCAGAGAGGCCTTTCCTGACCTTCATATCATAGCTACATACAGACACACCATTATTTCTCTTTTTACATTTACATTGTATGAGTGTATGTTTTTGTTTGTTTAATGTCTGTCTCTTCTACCCAACTGTGAGCTCTTTGAGGTCAGGGATCCTATCTGTCTGTTACAACATTGTATACCCAACTTCTAGAACAGTGCCTGGAAAGTCGTAGGCACTGCTGAATGAATGAATGATACTTGGGGTTTGGCATATGAGTCTGACTTATCATTTCCTCATCGTTTTTACAGTTTCTTTTATTTAATAAAACTGTTTTTATAGCAGAGTCTTAAACTGCTTGAATTAATTGAATGAGAATTTTAAGTAACTTCTAGAATTAGCAATACTTTTTAAGTGGAATTAGAGCTAAGTTAATGGATATATTTCTCTTTTTTTAAGCCATCTAAACTAAATTCTGTTCTTTGACAAGAAAAGTTTTTAAACCTTTTAAATTACAAAAGTAATTTGCTTTTTACAGAAAACACAAGTAATATACAAGTATAGATCTTCCCTCACCGCTTCCCTAATCTTGTTCCTCAAAGATAACTACTCTTATCAATTTATTGTACAATGTATCACATATTTTTCAAGGTGTATACAGGCTATTTTAAAATAAAAAGTAGGAAAAAAAAGTAGGAAGATTTTGATAGATGTGGATTAGTGACATGAAATAATGTTGTAGTTACCATCCCTCTGCTTAGATTTTCTCACTTTGTGTGTTTCTGTAGGATAGGTTCCTAAAATATAATTGTTAAATTGAAGAGTGTACATATTTTGAATTTTGATAGATACTTCCAAATTGCCTCCTCAAAGGATTGTAGAAATCAATTTTTAAATAACGTATTTGTGGGGTTTATGATTAGAAAAGTAATGTGATGTTTATTATAAGCAATTTGACAAATATAGAAAAGCACATCCAAGAAAATCACTTATTCCATTACCTGGTGGTATCCTTCTCGTCTTTTTCTTCTGTACACATAAGAAATTATTTTTCCAAGATTGGAATCACACTATACAAACTGCTTTTCAATTTGCTGTTTTCAAATAACATTATATTGTTATTTTTCCGTGTCATTTAAAAATTTATATTATTCCACTATCTAGTTGTAGTACAATTTATTTAACGAATTCTGTACTTTTGGACATCTAGACTAATGTCTAATTCTAATATTTGCTCTTAAAAATAGCACTGGTGTGCTTATCTTTGTGTGTATCTATCAGTATGTGTATATATCAGTGCTTTTTCAGTATACACTTTTAGAAGTAGATCTGCAGGGTCAGAGTCTGAAAATTTAAGGCTTTTCATACATATCACCAAATGACTCTCTGGAAGAATTCCAAGTTACATCTTACTAGCAATCTCAGAGTGCCCATTTTTCTGCACTCTGATAGGTTAAAAAAAAATGAAAATCAACAAGTTAAGTTTTAAAAGTGATAAAGTAAGCAATGGGAGCTATAGCTGTGGTGTAGAATGGACAATGGATGTTAAGACACAGCATCACATACTATGTAAGTTGTATTTTTCCTCCTTACATTATTCAGCTAATAAATGTCCTTTATTCCCTTTGCTGTTTAGTTTTCTTTGACTCTTTGTGTGTGTCACTGTTCTTTGGTTTGCTGCCATTTTATTCTTTTCACATAGAGACCAAATGAGAGGGTTGACACTGTATCAGAAAAACCAAGAGAAGATCCAGTACTGAAAGAGGAGCTCCCGGTGAGTGGCTTTAGTGAACACTGTCTAACCAAACATGGTGTGAGAAGGTGGAAGCAGAGTGATTAAATTAGAACACACATAGCATGTATTATTACTTCAGAAGTTGTACTGAAATAAATCTTGGAGCTGGTTTAAAAGGTAGATATTTTTAGCGAATTATTTTCCTTTTCAAAACTATGACCACTTTTTAATAGATGTGAATTTTTGAGATGCCTTATCAATAATTAGGCAACAGAAACCATCAGTCCTCTTTTCAATATTTGGGGTGGGGCCTATCTTCCTCCTCTCTTCTTCCCTTTTGCTAGATACCGATAGCAGGCATCAGAGAAAAGTATGAGTGAAGTTTTTTATGACCTTTTCCTACAGGTTCAGCCGATGTTACCTTCTGTTCCAACAACAGAAGTGTCTGCTGGTGTTAAGTTCCAGGTTGGCGATCTTGTTTGGTCTAAGGTGGGAACCTATCCTTGGTGGCCTTGTATGGTTTCAAGTGATCCCCAACTCGAGGTTCACACCAAAATTAACACAAGAGGTAAGAAAAGGCATAAATGGACATTAGTAAAAAGTTGTGGCAAAAAAGTGAATCTAAAATGTTGTTTATGAATATAATACATATGTGATAATATAATCTGACACCCAGACACATATCAGTATCAGTTTTTAAAGAACAGTGCAATAATTAGGTCATCTTAACTGGCAGAGAGCCTCTACAGCTGACATGGTCCTTGTTTTCCCTTAGAACACCCTATGTTTGTTTTATAATTTCTTTCACACTTATTTTTTTAAAAAACCTTAATCTGACCTCCAAAAGCAAGCAGACCGATAGGTAACGAGATGTCGTATATGAGCGTAATAGACATTTGGGCCAAGCTTTCTTTGAACATTTTTATTTCATCTTTGACTCCTGTGGGTAGTAATTTTTTACTCAGACAAGTGCTTTTCATCCTGATAAATTTTGCAAGATGCCTTTTTCCTCCTTCTTTCCATTTTTTTTGTTTTTTGCGGAGGGTGGTTTGTTTGTTTTTAATGAAAAAAATTTTTTTTACTCCATTTTTGAATCTGTAAATTTACTGGGACATCCTTATAAATTCAATATGAAATAGAAGTATGGTTTGAAGCCAGCTACATGGCATAGAATCCTACCTTAGGAATGTTAATAAATGTTAAGAAAACATGTATTCTAACTTTACTCCTTTTCCAGAGTTTGACCAAAACCTGTAGAATAGATTCCTGAGATTTTAGCATTTGGAATGGACTTGCTTAGTAGCCAGAGGAAGGTTGGAGTTGGGAATTTATTTCTGGATATTTGCTTTGCGAACTCACTTGTTGAGTCCCTTATTGTCTGTGACAACTTTGCACCTATTTCTTTTTTTTTTTTTTTTTTAATTTAATTTTTGGCTGCATTGGGTCTTCACTGCTGCACGCGGGCTTTCTCTAGTTGCAGTGAGCGGGGGCTACTCTTTGTTGCGGGATGCAGGCTTCTCATTGTGGTGGCTTCTCTTGTTGCAGAGCACAGGCTCTAGGCACGCGGGCTTCAGTAGTTGTGGCACACGGGCTTCAGTAGTTGTGGCACACGGGCCTAGTTGCTCCATGGCATGTGGGATCTTCCCGGACCAGGGCTCAAACCCGTGTCCCCTGCATTGGCAGGCGGATTCTTAACCACTGCGCCACCAGGGAAACCCTGCACCTATTTCTTTTTCTCTCATTTTAAACTTTCTGTCTTGGTCCCTGTTCACTGTTATGAGGAGAAAAAGTGTCTGGCAAGTCAGATTTGTCACGGGATCCGCCATATTTGTAACTCTTGTGCTGCCCAGCAAGAAATCCACCCAGATACAGAAGGCAATCATCTTGTCACTATAATCTGCTGATTAAAGGTTGGGGTGACTAGAAGTATCGATGGGGCAGAAGTTTAAAAAAAAAAACCAACACTGTTGGGTGTCCACTCCTGTGCAAGGCACAGTGTTAAACAATTCTCTTGTAGGACTTCCCTGGCGGTCCAATGGTTAAGACTCCACGCTTCCAACGCGTGGGGCATGGGTTGGATCCCTGGTTGGGCAGCTGAGACCCCACGTGCTGCATGACGTGGCCAAAAAATAAATGAAAAAACAAACAATTCTCTTGTATATTTTCTTAAGCAGTCCTCATAGCAGCGACACTATGAAGTAGGTACCATTATCCTTACGTTTTGGATCTGTAAATACAGTCTCAAAGAAATCTTAGTCCCTAACCTCCACTCTTACCTACTACTGTATGATAAAAGGAAAGTAATTGAATTCCCCTACTCATAATTTACAGAGACTGGGGGAGGCAGTCCTAGCCCCTTCATTTATATAGTGGGGCTGTTGGACTGTTAATCTCTTGAGTACTTTGCATATTTAATAATCTGTGATTCTTGAATGGGAGAAGAAAGGGACAAGCCTTCTTGATAAAACAATACACAAGTCCCTATCTGGGCCTCCAGAGCACTCTAAGATATAACATCACGTGAGAGTTGTGGCTCTTCAGTTCTGTCCCCTTAGGAAGGCATCCTTTTGAGATTATATAAAGAATTTCACATTTAATTACTCTATGAAAACTTACTAATACAGCTTTTTTCCAGGGTACAGATGAAAGCATAATCTGTGCTTCATCTTGTATTCCAAAGGAAGTGTTTAAATTTATTTTATGACTTAATCTGGTCTGGTCCTCCTTACTTTAGTGCTGGAAAAACTGATTTTGTTTGTATTGTTGAGGAAACCGAAATCTGAGAATTTAGGTTTGAAAAATGTACATGCTGATAACATTTTAAAATTTCTCTTTCCTGCAGTAGTTTTTAAAATAATAGCCTTCTTGAGATATCATTTGCATGCCATAAAATTCACCCTTTTAAAGCCTGCAATTTAATGATGTTTAGTACGTTTCCAGAGTTGTGTGACCAATTACCACAATCTAACTTTATCACTTCTTTCATCAGCCCAAAAAAGAAATCCCACATCCATTAGGACTCACTTCCCATTCCCCCCTCTGCTCCCCAGCCTAAGAAGCCACTACTTACTTTTTGTCTCTATAGATTTGCCTTTTCTGGACATTTCATATAAAGCTAATCATATAATATGTGGCCTTTTATGTCTGGTTTCTTTCACTTAGCATCATGTTTAGAGGTTCATCTGTGTTGTGGCATGTATCAGTACTTTGTCTCTTTTTATTGCCAAATAATATTTCATTGCATGGCTGTGCAGTGCAGTTTTAAATGAAGTAGTTTTTTGACTACTGAAGTAGTTTTTCTAAAAACCAGAAGCACAGTATAAAACTTTATTTTGTTGATTATGTTCCACACATGATACCTGTGAAACATTTTGTGTTGCTTATTATCTAAACTACTTTGTAAAATTTGTCTTGAATTTTATACAGTAATCAATGGTTTCCATACTGTTATTAGTCAGTATTGTTATTAGTCAGATTCTCAGCATTGGAAAACGTATTTAACAGTTTTCACACTTACAGATATAATTCTTTGAAGAGCACATTGAAAGATGTTTGGATCACATGTCTATTTTGTTGCATTTCATTGTTTAGATCTCATTTTAAGTGTAAAGATTAAAAATGAAATGCTCTTTCTGCTTACGACAATACAGTATATATGTTCAGAAGGCAGAGTTGCCCATAGTCTCATCCTCCAGATATGTAACAACTATTAAGAGTTTGGGAGTAATTCTGGGAATTCCCTGACAGTCCAGTGGTTAGGACTCTGTGCTCTCACTGCCAGGGCACCAAGGTTCAATCCCTGGTGGGGGAACTAAGATCCCACAAGCCTCGAGGTGCGGCCAAAAGAGAAAAAGAGTTTGGGAGTAATTCTTTTTCTCTTTGCATGTTGTAATTAATAGATATGAAAATAAAGATTTTTAACTGAGAGTTTTAAATGGTATCACATTATACCTGTTGTAACTTTTAATCCCAATATACTTTTAGAAATTTAAAACCAGACAGTTTTACCTATATTATTTTTGTTATATAAAAATGTTTCCTCCACATTTTTCTATTGGAAATTTAGCTCATTATTCAGAGACAGATGTGCTTGTTTCTCCATCTGTCAGGTCTTTGGGTTTTTATTTCACTCTTTTTTATAGCTTTCTAGCCAGCAGGAAACAAAGTGCCAACAAAGAGACAAATTGTTTGATTTGTTTCTTCTGTAGTAAGTGATTTAATGGAGGAAGAAGTTGAAAATAAAGATTAAAATGAGCTTATGTTATCTGTGAGTTTTTGTTTTCATGTTTTTAACTATAATTCAAAATCTTTTGGGATTATCTGTTTGGTTCTAAATAAGTAACTCTGACTTTTGGAAACAGATTATGTCCTATGTTCTTTTTTTTTTTTTTTTTAATAGTCCTAATAAAATTTCGTTGAGAACCAGTTAAGTCAAATCCTTTACGGAACATAGAAATACATACAATTCCAGCCCTTTCCAGTAAATGGCTATATAACATTGGCATAGGATCCCTGAATATCCTACTCTGATTTGTACCTGTAGGAGAGAAACAGTTCTTCTACAGCTTAACAATACAGAAGTGGGGTGCTCTGACCTATTTAGGGGGAGCAGCAGTGAAGTCAGAATTGAGTATGAATAACAAAGGATTATAGATGAGTTCAGGTAGCCAAAGGAGTAGATGAATAAGTGTTTACTCTTCACATTTTGTATTTCAAACTCAGTCAAGAGAAGGCAGGGCATTATAAGATGAGACACAAATTAACCCGAGGACTTATGAGCAAAGTACACCTCTCAATTAAGTCATGCCGGGAAGTTGTAATAGGAGAGAAAATGGCCACTTTTACCTAAAACTCTACCTACCGTGAAGGCTTTTGATTCCAAATAATTGGAAGTGACATCAAAGATGAAAAGAGGGTCAAATGACTCTAAGGATTAAAGACTGACTTCTTGATGGGACCAATAGGATTGATGTAAGTAACTGATCGTGATGTTCATAGAAGCACACGACAAGATAAATGAATACTGCTTGACAAGGTTTTAAGGTTCCACTACCTAGTCTTTACATGGAGATAAAAGATACTACTCAGTTTTCTGGGAAGCAGTTTTGTGCATTTTTTCATTTTGTTTTCTAACCAAAAAAATATCTGAAGGAAAAATGATGTAACAGAAATAGAACTGAAATGATGCCTCTTCCTTTCAAAACTAAGAAACTTCATGTAAAAGTTTCGGTTTCTACCATGGTGTTAGGGTATTAGTCTGAGTTTTATAGCCTTTGCCTGAGTTTAAAATCCTATCAAACTTTCTGAGCTCTTAAACATAAATAAACAATGGCACAAATATAAAATCTTGCCAGTTTAATAACTTAAAAAGCTAAAGAAAAAAATGAAAACTGGATTGTGTTTGTATCGATAAATTGGTTAATGGATGGCAGTAGCTAAACAGCAATCTAAATAGGAATAAGAATCTTATTCAAAGTGTTCTTCTCCCTGCCTTGATGTCTTCCTGGGGTTAAATTAATTAAGGTGTTTGGTGAAGCACTGTGATCAGTCTCCTCCAGTTAAGAGAAAGTGTTTTGTTATTTTTCCCTTGGTTAGTAACTATAGTAGCTAAAAGTGCAGGAAAAGTATAGTAAGACATTTAACTAAACCAAATGGGGTCTGTTTTTTCAAGCTGGACACCCATCCAAAGGCAGATTAGCTTTCCTGTGGATGCTGACACTGTTCATGTAAAATGTTCACGAGAAAGGCACGGCTTGCACACAGCTTGCCAGCAGTGCTTCAAATTGAGAGGCACAAGGTTGTCCCCGGCCAGCGTGAGTCACAGAGGAATAAGCTAATCCTGGGAACCGAGCAGTGGGCTGTGTTTTAGATCCTACTGTCAGTAGCCTTTAAAGGGTCAGGCAATTGCCAATAATATTAGCTATTTTGGTGCTAAATGGAAAATAATAGGGGATTGCTCTCCACGGGAACCAACATGTACTCAGTGGGGATTTGGTTCACAGTTCCAATAAAAATAGCGTGTTTTGTGACTGAGAGAGCCGTGAAATAGGCACATTAAAAATTTTTAGAGCCTGTTTTCTTAAAAGCTGTAAAACGTTTCAAAATCAGTCAAGATACATGGAAAAGACAAACAAGCCTGGGAAAGTCAGCAATGGAAGGAGGAGGAATGGGAGCTGATGAGTCAAAACACTTGTACAGAATTTGAAGCACCAGGGATTCCTCACCTACCATATCAGTACCTGATCCTGAGGGCTCAGAAATGGATGAGTGTTAAAGCCTAGGCTATGCAAAGAGACAAAAGCCATTTGTTCTAAGAATCACCGGATAATACCTTCTCAGGAACCAGCATTCCTGTCAAAAGCTTAGCGATTTTGCAGTATAGCAGCCCTCCCCCCTTTTAAACAAGTAGAATGCTCTACTATTTAGTGAAAAGATCAACATCTAGACAGATAGGAAGGAAAATATCTTATGGCTTCTTCCCAGCAACCAACGCTTTATAAAGCATCGTCGTTGCAAAGTAAGTAAAACACGAAGTTTAGAAGGTCAGTCAGAAAGGGTGGACTCAATCATAATATATTTACACACAGAAATCTCGTTTCCTGATCTTACAGTTATTCCAAAGAAGAAACAAATTTACATAAGTAGTTCCAAAACATACTAGCATATTTGGACAAAACAAACTTTTTGTTAGCTTATCTAGAAATAACCTTCAAATCAGAATTTTCATATAACGACCATCACATTTCAGAAGTTTTTGATAAAGATGTTGGATTGTAGAGCCTGGATGCTCTACTAACAAAAAGAGGCAAATTTGAAAGTATGTTTATCTCTAGTTTAAGCATTGTGAATCTGAAAAATGGTGTTCAGGTCCCTAGCCCAGTTGGCAACTCTTTCAATTTTTGACCTGGAAGCATATAGTTATATTTTTGTCCCGTTTCATAATCAACCACTCAGAGAAAAGCAAAGTCATAAAAGTGTCATAAAAAAAATACTAAAGGGAAGAGGTGGATGTCAATATCCTGCGATAAGCATGTATTTATCTACATTTAGTTTCTTTTAAACATTTTTAGAACTGTAACAGATGGTTATATTCATAAGCTTGAGTAAAGAATACGACTGCCTCCAAGTTCTGAAATAAATGCATATATGCCCTCAAAATACTGTACACATCACCTACCCTCCCTTTAGGAGAAACTGAAGTTAATTAAGATTTCCCTGGATATTTTAAAATAAAAGTAAATAATAAAAAGGAACTGAACTAAAGACATATCCTGGGGAAAAAAAATCAACTAAAGTACACAGTTTGACTCTATCGTTGCTTTAGCCTGGGTTTGATGTATAGAGAGGCTCATGCAGTGAGTTGCAGTGAGGGGACTTTCCTTTTACAGTTCAAATGCAGGGAACCTGGCTTCCGTGGGCCCTAGGAGGTCAGCCAAGAAATGAATTGTTCCAGCCGTTCCTTCAAAGAGGGAGAAGGGGGTGTCTGGTGTGCTGCATCTGTGTTCTCCATAATCTAAGCACCATTCAGCGAACTTACAGGCCCTGTACAGGTACTTCGCATCCTCCGTGAGGTTGTGCAGCGACAGGAAGGCCGTAGGCGTTCCCTGCAGCGCCGTGGCACAGCCCGTACCCCTTCTTCAGCGAGCCACACTGCCAGATCACATCAGCACGCTGATAGGCATCATTGAGAGACTGTTCCTCTTTGAACACCTTATAGGCCTGAATGAGCATGTAGATTACCCCAGGAGAACCGTGGCACCAGTGAACTAGCAGATCCCGAGTATTGTCCACACGAGGAGGGTAATTGCCGGAAGGGAATTTCAGCTGGCAGACGTAGTCTACACTAGGCTTGACCAAACTGTGTAACTTCCCATGGCTCACTTGAAGGCTGGGCTGTCTCAGGTGGTAATAAATTCCTGCCAGGCCACGAGCAGCCCCGACATGGTATTCTTGGTACCATTCATACACCAGTGGAGTCTTTCTAGCTAGGTCTTCTCCAGAGGTTAAGACTGTTTCACAAATCTGCTGAACATGGCTTTGAGGAATCTTTTCCACTCCAGAGTTCTTCTTCACAAAGAGAAGAGCATAGATGTAGCCCATTCGACCATAGAGCATTTCATTTGGAGCATATGGGGATCAGTCTTATTTAGGTGAATTAGCTGGGCGATGCGTCCTCTGCCCGCTTCTCATTGTTCACCTTGTGACGCACCACAGCGGCCACTGCCAGGGGGCCCCTATCCCCGCAAAGGAAGGTGATGGAATGCTTGGTCAGATAGTTCGGACTTTGCTTTACATAGCCATGTGCCATCCGTAGGTAGGTGGAGTCCCCAAACACATCCTAGAGGTGTAAGTAAAGCACAGCAATACCTGCCCAGCCAGTGTAAACAGTGCTGTCCCGAGTGTCTGCAGACTTTAGGCTTCTCTCCATTCGCTGAAGAAGCTCTCGAATCTTATTGTTCAGGAGTTGTGAGAATTCAGTAGTCATCCCAGCAGAACCAGAGTGGCCTTCAGCCAGGGATTTGTTATAATCGGCATAAGGATTCGGGGAGGCCCTTTGCGCCATGGTGCCAGAAACGAGCCCCGCGGCCTCGGGACAAAACGAGAAGCACCGCTTTCACCTGTCCTGTGTTCTTCTAACCCTACTGCTTGTACCCACCACCCTGTCCTCCAAACCTACCTATTAGTTGAGGCTGTATTTTTGTTCTTGTCCTCCAAAACGCTTGGACTTTTAATAAACCTTCTTTGTTTTTATTTATTTATTTATTTTTGGCTGTGTTGGCTCTTCGTTTCTCTGCGAGGGCTTTCCCTAATTGCGGCAAGTGGGGGCCACTCCTCATCGCAGTGCGCGGGCCTCTCACTATCGTGGCCTCTCCCATTGCGGAGCGCAGGCTCCAGACGCGCAGGCTCAGTAATTGTGACTCACGGGGCTGGTTGCTCTGCGGCATGTGGGATCTTCCCAGACCAGGGCTCGAACCCGTGTCCTCTGCATTGGCAGGCGGATTCTTAACCACTGCGCCACCAGGGAAACCCAATAAACCTTCTTTGATTGATTACAATCAAATTTATGCTTGGCTCTTCTCAGATTAGATGATATGGAAAACCAAGTTGTGTATGTTTCTCTTTTCTCACAGGCTATTTTACATATGAAATTTTAATTTGGTTTAAAAATAATTCCTTAAGTAATCTCCCGTTAATGTCTAATAAAATTTAAAAATTTCAAATCCAAGATATAATCCTTTTCCTATAACTCAGTCAGTTGAGTTTACGCTGATACCCATACTTTCTGTCAAGATCTGCTTTGTCCTTCTCTCCATACCTGCCTTATCTTGGATTCCCCAAGAGGACCGGTTTTCACATTTCTCTGTTGACCTGAGACATTTTCTTTACAGTGATGTTTTTCAAACTGTTATTGGTAAAGGACTAGTTTTTTGCTCTTTTAAAAAAATTTTCCAGTCCACCATGGACCAATACTAATGTAAAATACGATAAAATTAACTATTAGGGAAATGAAAGGCCTCCCCTTACAAAAAAAATACACGGTACAGGATCCCTGATCATGGGCCTAGATGTCACGCAATGTCAAATTATCATAGTTTCTAAATGCTCACTCTTACCTTCTCTGCTTGTTTTGTGGCAGACTGGTTTGCCCTGGGAACCACACTCAGAGTAGCACCGCCAGAGAGCAGTGGTTCTCAGGTGCTTTGGTCCCAGAACCCCTTTTACTCTTAAAATTTGAGGACTCTAAATGCTTTTGTTTACATAGGTTATATCTATTACTGTTGATGTTAATTTAGAAATTAAAGCTGAGAAAAATTTTAAATATTTACCAATTCATTTTTAAAAAGCTACTGTATATTATTCTGTTTTTATGAAAAATATTTTCTCAAGCAAAAAAATTGAGAAGAATGGTATTTTTACATTTTTGCAAATCTCTTTAATGACTGGCTTAACTGAAGACACTAGATTCTCGTATCTGCTTCTACATGCTGTCTGTTATGGTTTGTTGTTTTGGTTGAAGAAAATGAAGATAATCTGGCCTCACACAGATGTGTAGTTGGAAAAGGGAAGAGTATTTTAATAATAGCCTTTTCAGATAATTGTGGGTATATTTCTTTGATATTGCCCCCAAACTCAGCAAGTGGTGGGGTAGTTGCAATATGGAATCTGAAATCCTATCAATAAACTTTTTGTACTTGGTTTCTGTCTTGCACTTTGAATGGATCATTTGCCTTTCATGACTTTGTAACATCATACATTGGCCATTTAAAAAATATTGTATGCATATCTTCCAAATGTTGACACATTCCTTTATAGATATTTTTAAAATCACATTCGTTGTCACCACTTACTTCATCAGAAAATTCTTAGATTATTTGGAAATTGGAAGACTCATAGGGGCAGATACTAGTTTTCCAATATTTTGATTTTTCTTGGAAGATCAAATTTTTATTATTGGCAACAAATACTATCAGCTGTTTTCCTTGAAGTGACAGACTTGCTTGTTCACTTTTGAGAAAATACCTGCCAAATTCTCAAGTTCAAATAACCGTAGTTTTTGTCTTAGTCGTGTTCCATGAAGAAGTGGCCAGTTCACCTTGCAGTTCAATCACAGAAGTACTTTGCTCAAGGCAACCTTCAAACTTGCAGCGCGCAGAAGTGCTTTATGCACCCTTCCCATTTTGTCACAAGGAATACTAGAAAGACGTGTTCAAGGGTTGAGATTTAGTAAAAGTAATTTTTACTGCTTCATCAAGGATATTAAGTAAGACTGGCTTTTTTGTTTGTTTGTTTGTAACTGCCAGCATATGGCTGTGAAGGATACGGCACTAGTATAATTTGGTGTCATCACTGCCTTTATTTGTACTGAGATGCCAGCAGTCTGACCCACCATTGCTTTTGCCGTATTAAGTGCAAATGTCAACATCATGAAAAAGACAACATCTTGGTGTTATTGTGAAGATGGTTTTGACCTTGCAGGATCCCTGGGAGAGTCTCAGTAGCCTGTCCTCCCCTTACCACCCCCAGGTCTGTGTGCCACACGTTTATGTCATTAGAAAAGCAGTTTGACCAGCAATTGGCTTTTGAAAGTCCAAGAAAATACATTACACATTTTTTTGAAGGAAAAATTATTTATTTGTTCCCAGATTTGTTTGTAAAAAGGTTTGAGGCCAGTAAAAATAAATTGTGTAACCAAGGTAACAAATCTGACAATTAGCAGAATTTCTGATTTTTTTTTTTTCTCTTAAAACGTGCTGTACCAAGTTTAATCATTTGGGGTGATTTTTACAGTAACAATTAGTTGTGTTATTGGTAGATGTTGGATTATATCTTTGGACAATCCAAAAATGACACGTTTTAATAGGAGTAAACTAGGGAACCTGGCTCAGGTCCACATTTTTGGCAAAGTATATGTGGCTGCTTATGCTCTGAAAGGGCTAATAAGAATTTTTACTTACAGGTGCCCGGGAATATCACGTCCAATTTTTTAGCAACCAGCCAGAGAGGGCGTGGGTTCACGAAAAGCGGGTCCGAGAGTACAAAGGTCACAAACAGTATGAAGAACTACTGGCCGAGGCGACCAGACAAGCCAGCAATCACTCTGAGAAACAGAAGGTGACTGATGACATAGGAACATGGTCAATTGAATGTGGACTGTAAAGGACTTAATAATTTAGTAGAGCTTTTCATACTTGAATTCAAGCAATTAGAATGACTTATTTTAGTCCTCTAAGTTCAATTTTAATATTCATTGTGTCAATAAATTTTTATGTCATATAAACATTATAGTCCTACTGAAAACTTTATCTGCTTAATACAATTTTGGATTCTATTTTGAATTGAATTCAAATGTACGTAGTCTAGTAGATGCTAGTGAAATGTGGATTTTGTCAGAGATTTTTATGTTTTTTCCTATTTCAGCATTTTCCCCTAATTCCCCTTTATTCTTATTTAGCAAAATTGTTTTATGAAAGTAAGGTTTTAAAAATATTTAGTACTTACTCTGAGACAGGCACTGTTTTTAAGCATTTTATATATGTATTAATCCATTTAATCTTCATTACAACTTTGGTGAGGTAGATACTGTTATTCTTATTTCTGCAGATGAAGAAGTTGAGGCACAGAACCCTTAAGTAGCGGGTTCAGCCAAGGTCACACTAGTGATGGAACTAAAGATGTTTGTTGTGGTGGTGGACATACTAGAATTTTGACATGAACTCTTGATAATCTGTCTGGTCGAGATTTTTAAACTCAACTAATTTAGTGTGGGCCTCTGGTGATTCAGAAATTTGTCATATTTTCACTCTAAGCTAAATATTTTCACAGAGGATTTTGATTACTTTTATCAAACTTAACACTTCACAGTGTTTAACAGTGTTTGACATATACTGTACCGTCTCCTTGTTTCATTAGCTAATTTCTGGCTACCTCAGTCTAACCCCCTGGATAATTCCTAATTGCTTTGCTCATCTCACATACCTTTATTCAAAATTTTCTTACCTGTTTTGCCAATCCAAAGTCTTCTGATCAGGACTCTGGAAACTGTGATGCAGGTTTATTTTTCCTCTCATACGATCCTGTTTTCTTGTGTTGTATCAATTTCCACGTGTTCCTCGGGGCTCCCCTTTCTCTGCATTCTGCCCCTGTTTGCATTCTGGCACAGGCTGGCCGCTCAGCTCCAAATGCTGGCTCTGTGCCACTTACTTAGCTTTGCTGTGGTCTGTGTGGCACCCCTGAGCTTTAGGGTGTTGTCTTTAATGTTAGTGTTTTATTGGCCCCTGAAAGTTATCCTTTCTGTAATCTTTCTTCTCTCTGCCATCATCACTGCCAGCTTTTTAGGAATGTGACATGAGGAGGACGACTCCCTCTTGGAGGGACTTGTCCAGCAGAGTGGGCAACAAAGAAGGGTTTACTGTAAAAGAGTGGACCTGCATGTCCTTGATAGCAGCGCTGATTCATCAAAGTCATGGAGTTAGAACATTTCCCTTGTTTGACTGAAGACCCTGAAGATGTTTATGCATACCTGGAAAGATGATAAGACCACATGGGAAATACGTGTTTTTTGAACTGTCCCTGTTAGATTAAAGCATGTTCCATAATGCCTGTATCTTTCTTTACAGATTCGGAAACCCCGGCCTCAGAGAGAACGTGCTCAGTGGGATATCGGCATTGCCCACGCAGAGAAAGCATTGAAAATGACCCGGGAGGAAAGAATTGAACAGTATACTTTTATCTACATTGATAAACAGCCTGAGGAGGCTTTATCCCAAGCAAAAAAGAATGTTGCCTCCAAGGCTGAAGTTAAAAAAACCCGAAGGCCAAGATCAGTGCTGAATACTCAGCCAGAACAGACCAGTGCAGGCGAGGCGGCCTCCTCACTATCAGGTACTGAAATTCGGAGACACAGCCAGAGGCGGCACACGAGCGTGGAAGAGGACGAACCACCTCCCGTTAAAGTAGCCTGGAAAACGGCAGCTGCGAGGAAATCCTTACCAGCTTCCATCACAATGCACAAAGGGAGCCTGGATTTGCAGAAGTGTAACATGTCTCCAGTTGTGAAAATTGAACAAGTGTTTGCTCTTCAGAATGCTACAGGAGATGGGAAATTTATCGATCAGTTTGTTTATTCAACGAAGGTACCTTCTTTTCTCATGGGTTTTTTGGGGGAACCTAGGTATCTAGTAAGTAGTCAACCTTGGCATTTAAAAAAACCCCAGGGCTTCCCTGGTGGCGCAGTGGTTGAGAGGCCGCCTGCCGATTCAGGGCACACGGGTTCGTGCCCCGGCCCGGGAAGATCCCACATGCCGCGGAGCGGCTGGGCCGGTGAGCCATGGCCGCTGAGCCTGCACGTCCGGAGCCTGTGCTCCGCAACGGGAGAGGCCACAACAGTGAGAGGCCCGCGTACCGCAAAAAAAAAAAAAAAAAAAAAACCAAAAAACCCAAACAACACAAGGTCATCATTTGAATACCCTTTGTATTCACTGCACTTGAAATGTACAGTCAGTTTACTCTGTTTAAGATGGGGGCAAAAAAGACATAGGCAAAAAAGCTTTGCTTTTCTTCTTTTTTTTTCCTCTCTTTTGTAATATCCCCATCTGTACTAGATTAATCTTGAGCTGTGCAGCCAAAATTGAGCTGAGCTCCCTAAAATCATGGAAAAAAACTGGGCACTTCGCCTGTTTCTGGTTTGTGTGGTTAGTTTTTCTTAGTTGCAAAGTATGCTGCTTATTAAATTATTTCTGTCCGTTATGTGAATTAACCATTGTAATCATTGCACCTGTTGCTCTGTTTGGTTGCACCAGCAATTTTGTCTGGCTCATGATGACCTGGGATAGCTCATACATTTTAGAGAAATACCAGAACTGTGTTTGTTCTGTCACAATGAACTGTGGTGACAGCTTGTGTAACGGGGTGAAAGTAGCCTCTTCAAACAGAATGCCTCCCTCAGACAGCCCTGGGCCTCCATTTAGGGCACTTACACTTTAGCTTGAAGACTTTAAAACTCGTTTACAACATTCGTAATTTCTATTCCGTGTACCTCTTCACTACCCTCCCAGCCGACACCACAACTGTGGGCTTGTGAATCCAAATTTAGTGGCACCTCATGGATGTGTGCTATTTTTAAAGAATTCTGTGCTTATTTCCTAACATTGTCATATGCACATTAAAATAAATATAGGTACACCTCATCAGTGATATATTTTCCTAAAGAAAAGCATAAGGGTCCTCTTTTAACCTGTTTCTGCCTATAGGTTCAACCGATTTCAGTAAGGCGAAGCTCCTTGGAAAAACTTAAGTTACAGTCCCCACTTGGTTCTGTTGACAGCTTTGACTTGCAAGTAAATACTTTGCATCTTTTTCGAATGCGAATTGGCTTCATTCTTGGAGCTGGTTTTTATCTGCTTTTGGAAACACAAATCAAACTTTGT
>NW_020175192.1:5252908-5280625 GCF_003031525.2 Neophocaena asiaeorientalis asiaeorientalis
GAGTGCTATTTAAATCAAATTTGAGATAAAACTGACCTTTTATAAAATGAAAGCTTTAAAAATACATATACTATATTTATAAATCACTCCTTTATTTCACTGCATTAAAAATACCTAAAATGAGACAGAACTGTAATTCTCCCTGCCTTCTCTCTGCTCCAGATTGCTTATGGGGTGCACATTTTCATCGCACTTCTGTAATCTAAGGATATCCTTGTCTTTCAAAGACGTGTTGATATTTTTATCTGTAGTAGGGTACTTTACCACAGGGAAATGACTATAGTTCTCTTACTGTGATATGGGTAAAGGGAGAGACTATTCAGACCAGAAAATATTTCGGTTTTGACAGAAAATTAGATGATACAGGTTTATTTTTTAGTGATATTCATCATCTGGACTTAGAAAACAGGTTTTTTTCCCCCACATAGTCTCATTGTACATTTTAGAGTACATCCTGATGACTTAATAAAATTGTTCTGATAATGGCTAAGATAATAAATTAACTGCAATCAAAGACCATATAAAATCCAAGCACAGGGCTTCCCTGGTGGCGCAGTGGTTGAGAGTCCGCCTGCCGATGCAGGGGACACGGGTTTGTGCCCCGGTCCAGGAGGATCCCACGTGCCGCGGGGCGGCTGGGCCCGTGAGCCACGGCCACTGAGCCTGCGCGTCCGGAGCCTGTGCTCCGCAACGGGAGAGGCCACAACCGTGAGAGGCCCGCGTACCGCAAAAAAAAAAAAAAATCCAAGCACATTATGATGGTCTTAAGGCATCTTTATAAGCCAATGATGCCATTTGCCTGGTAATCACCTATTTTTTAATTTGCCTTATTTTGAAGGGAATTGGTAACAAAACAGAAATAAGTGTCAGGGGACAAGACAGACTTATAATTTCTACACCAAACCAGAGGAATGAAAAGGCAACTCAGAATATGTCATCTCCTGAAACAGCATCTGGTCCTGCAGGTGGGTATGAATGTAGAGTACATTCCCATTGGAGTTCTTGGTTCTGCTTGACTGTCACATGGCAGCTCTGTTCCTACCAAAATCAAATTATATTTTAAAAATGAAATTATAAAAGTGATTATTTCAATAGGAAAGAATGGTTAGGGGCCAGAGAGCTTTATTGATAGTAATAGTTATTTTTCCTACAGGAATTTAAACAGTAGGATTCTATAATGAAAAGACTATAGTTATACAGTCTGTACATATCTGACTAGATGCACCATTTGACGATCTCTCTGCATGAGAATAACAGCTTTAATTTTCCAGCACTATTAACACATTCTTACTATTTCCTCCTTTATCCCCTATTGGACACAAATTGGTAGATGCCCACACTCTTTCCACTACTTAGGTGTGCTAGATGTCAGCAGTTGAGGGGTTCGGGCCTAGCTCTCTTATAATCTCGTCTGATTAACAGATACCATGAATTGAAAATCAAGCTACATTATTGTTGCTCAAAGAAGAAATGCCTGTATTTAGTAAGATCCTGCCTTTGGAATAGGCAAAGTAATTTTTATTAAGAGACTGACTGAGGATCTTATAGAAGCTTAATTGAGTGTCTGGTGGATTTGGTTTATATAACAGTATTACTGCTGCATACAGCTGTCAAGAAAAGCGTTAGATACCAACTAACTTGGTCATTTGAAATCTTAGGAGGAAGGAGTTTGTTTCAATTTGTTCTTTCAAAATTTTTTTTGGAATCTAAGAAGTGACCAAATAATTTTCTAGAAGGATTAAAGTCTTTAAGACCCAAGGTAGTAATCTTGGATCAGTAGTAGCTCAGGCAAACCTGTAATTGAGTGGCACTAAGGGGTAAGTATTTTTGTAAGGGAAATTTTGAGTAAGATTCTTCTTATTATAAAAGCTAAAGAAAAACAATCATTATTCGGGAAAGTTCATTATTCAGGAAAGAACTTGCAGCCCTTTATTTTCAAGAAAGGGCTGCAGGATGGGGAGAGGTGTTGCCATGTATGGGACAGGGCATAGTAAATAGAATGCCTTTATTCAACAATGAGTTGGGAAAGGAAGCTGCAGTAAAGTAAGGAGGGAGAACCAGATTTGCAACTTGTATCACTTCAAAATACTGTATAAAAAATGAAATTATAATGAAGCAATGAATAATGGACTTAGAAGATTTTGCATTAATTAGCCATAATTGAAAATGTTTGTTACCTTCTTTGATACCACAAGACTCTTTTGGCCTCAGTGCTCTGTAGTTAGGTCTATCAGTTTTGTCATCTTTCTTTACACTAAACTGTTAGTAATTTGTCTGAATGTAAGTGTGATATTTAGACTAGGAGGATCATTACTTAAACATCTGCATTCTCCGAACTAGGGAGAAAGTAAATTCTTCATAGGATATTAGATTGATCTTAAATATTAAACTTTTACTTTTAACGGAGATTGTTTTTTCTGCCCCTCAGCTACTGAACATTTTATCTTCATGTAGTCTTTTCATTTCAATTTAAGTTCTGCTGTGGATTTTCTTCTTTTTGTTCTTTTTTTTTTCCTTTTCTAGTGAAAGCTAAAGGTGGAAGGTTATAATTCTTTATATCAAGAAAAAGCCCAGTTCCTTCCTCAGGCAGACATAACGTAATGAGATTGTAAATTAATGTTGTAGCCTTAATTTAGGGATGAGCACTCTAAAGCTTTGACCTTGGTTTAAATTTGGTTACCAGCCGTAGTTGATAAGCATATTTTATCTTTTTACATGACCATTTTGTTCCTTGTGAAAATAACTTTGGTAGTTGAAAAGTCAGAAAAGAGACCCGATCTCCCTTCAGAAACTCATTGTACCATTATCTCATTTGGTGTTAACTACTCATGGGGAATTCTCCAGCCTTTTCTTAGTAAATTTAGGTGCTACATAGGATGTATGGCACTGCTACATTTCTATGGTTTGAGGAGTTGTATCTGCATTTCTACCAGATTTCTAAGCTATTTTCCAAATCCAGAGATGCTCACTTCTCTCTTAGAACATAAACATAATACTTTTTGGTGTCTTTAAATGTAGTAGAATGTATATGTTCTTCGGGTAGCTTTCAGAATAATTTTAAGGAGTCACCACATTGTCTTATCTTTATAAGACAATAGAGCAAATATCATTTGCCCTTGCTAGAACAATTTTGTTGTCATTCTCAAAACAAGGTTTTTTGTTTGTTTGTTTTACGCAGTTCTATTTTTACTTTCCTCTTCCCTGGTAGGTCTTGAGTGTTGATGACTATACTGAAATATGGATCTCTGGAGTACTCAGGTGTCTGTGAGGGTAGGATACCTGTTGTCTTAGTTAACATTTTCATCGTTGTAAGGAGAAGAGTGAGAGTAAAGGACACCTTCATTTTGTGACTTCTCTGCTAGAAATTAATTAAGCACAACTCAGAAACAATACATTATCATCAAACTACCTACTCCTTCGCCCCAAAAAGTAGCGGGATCCTTCTTTGTTTTGGCTTTGAACAAAGGTGAGGAAAGCCCTTTCCACATAGACAAGAACAATGAAACCAGAAAATACACAGGTGATATGGAACACTTCATTGAGGTAGCTTCTGCAAGGTGATTATTATCTAGCAAGGACCGTTTAGGTGGTCCAAGCACTGAAAAGATGGAGAACAGCTGTGCTGAAGGTATCATTCCTTCTTAGGGTCACAGAATGAATCATTCTGTGATTCATTCCTGACTTAGTGTTTCTTCACATTGCGGCCTTCAATCTTTAGTTTTATCCTTTCCAAAATGGGGTCCATGTGAGTTTTCTTTCAAAGAATTTTACTGTTTAAAAATCTTCATAGTTTCTTTTTTTCACCATTTAATATTAAATAGCTTGATAATTTGTTTCAACTAGTTTTCCATGACTAATTATTTCTAAGTTATACAAGTCTCTTGATAGTCAAATTAATGATTCAGTTTTAGTCCCATTTTTGTGCCTTTCCTGCTTTTTCTCTTTGGTTGTTAATGATATAACAATAGCAAAACCAGCACCTAGCACTGTTAAGCGTTTTATGTGTAGAATTAATTTATTTGTTAAAATGCAAAATACATAGTACCAATTGAATTTTGAACCATTAATTCCTAATGTCAACTGAGAATAAAATCATTTTCATCCATCCCCTCAGTCCCTTCAATTATTATTACCTAAATGTGTTTATCTGCTGTTTTGGTTTGACTTTGCAGTTTTTAAAAATCCAATCCCTCTTTATCTGTATAGTTCAGAGTGCGTTATGACTCCTAGTCTCAACCCATCAGCTTTTACAATTTGATCTATACAATTTTTTTAATGTACTCCCAAGTGTTTAATAGTTTTTTTAATGAGTTATAGTTAAAAGACCAAAAGTAATGGATAAGAAAAGGAAGGAATTTGGTCAGATATTAATTACTTGAATGTCAGTTACTCAAGTGAGGATTTATTGTTTGTTCGTTTGAATTGTCTTTTAGGCTCAGTAGAAAAGAAGCAACAGAGAAGATCCATTAGAACCCGTTCCGAATCAGAGAAATCCACTGAGGTCGTGCCAAAGAAGAAGATCAAAAAGGAGCAGGTTGGCTTCCCACATGTAGAGGGTTAACCGTCGTATTTGTGAGTGTTGTGGCTTATGCTGGTGTCTTAAAAGAAAGAGAGACTCCCCCCACACTGGCTTTCCTTTCCGGACTACCTAATGCTTCTGTCCTGGTGAATCCCAGTGCCCAGTCCTAATACAACCATCCCTGTGATGCTGCTTCAAGCATTTTCATAGAAAACAATCAGGCTTCAGGAGATGGGAAGTCAGTGGTACAAGACTTTTAAAGAATTCCTCACATTGATTTTGACATTTCAGTTACGAGCAAAATGATTTCATGTTTTCGTGATTTTTATTTGGAACCATCGAGTTCCCTTTTTTTTTTAATTTTAATTTTTGGTTTAAGCTGCTGGTATAATTTTTATTTTTTAAACAGACCAAATTAATTTACCTATAAGAGTTTTATTTAAGAAACAGATAATCATAGATGATCTGGTTTTTCTGTTGGTATCACAGATTTTTTGGAATGTTATTTTCCCAGTGGAATGGCATTCACCTGTTACTAAGTTATCAGATACACACTATTTATGTAAAAAGAAGGAGGGGCATTTTCACCGAAGGGTATTCAGCCAGTGTAATCAATACAGCAATAGGCATATTAAATTACCTTTTCAAAGAAATTTTTGGAAATCGTTAACTCCTTTAACTTAAATTGACAGTCAGAATTTTTCTTAATTTGTTAAAGTGAAAGAATATCCAGTTTTATACCCAGACAGCTGCTACTAAACAAAAAGAATTGTGAATAGTGTTAGTTCCAATAAGCTTTATATTTTTAAAACCACTTAAATATGGAAGAATGTGAAGTTTTTTATTTAAATTATTTCCTTCAGAATTTTAAACTTCCAAACTTAAGAGGTGATTTTGTGGGTACTCTATGGTATCATCAGACATGTAAAACAGTTTTCCCAGAAATATTTAACAAAAATTTAAATAATATACTAATTTGTCATTCATTTATCATAATTAGCTTTCATACTTAGGAAATTATATTCCAAAAAATCTTTCTAACCTCTTGCAGATCTCCAGTATTCCTTTCCAAAATGAAGTTGTGATTTTGCCAGCTGGTTCCCAAATTCAGTCTGTGACCAGTCAGTCTAAAATTAATAAGGAGAATGAGTACAAAAAATGGGACGGATTGTTAATGCCACTGTGTTTATAGTTAGTAGTAAAACAATACCAGTGATTGTTTAGAAGATTTTATATTTGTATTACTAATTGTATCTTATAAAAGCACTTCTGTTGTATGTTTTTTTTACTTGTTGTAAAAAAAAAAATAAAAATTTTTTTAAAAAGCTTAGAATAATCCTTAAATATTTACAAAATGTGTTGCAACATGCATATTTCACCACTCAGAGAAACATAAAATCCAATTCATAGCTTAAGCAGGTACTCCTCCAAATGGCATCCTTCCTTTAATTCCAACGGTTCAATCCTCAAATTACCACGTGTTTTACATAAACATTGGCAGAATAACTTCTGATCTCGCTCTCCTAATGTAGGATCAAGACACTGTTCATAAGACACTCAAGAAAGTGCTTTTGCAATATCACAAACTTATTTTCTTAAGTTTGTACTAGCAGCAAAAGTATTGAGCTTCCAGCTGTATGGAGCCCTGTAGCACTCTCTACAGAGAGGGTCCTGATTCCCAGCAACTTAGATGTGAGTGCAGGCGCGGAAGGGTCTTAAAGTGGCGTGAGTTACATTAACCTGAGTATCATAGTAAGTAAAAATTTATCCTAACGTCTTTGGGGCGGGAGGGGTTTATAGCAACATCGGGGCTGGCTGCAGAAACAACCCCTCTCCTGCCTCCCAGACACTGAGGAAAGTATTTGTGTTCTTTTCATATACCAAGGGAATGGTGGGAAAGGTCGTTGCTCAAAAGCATGTGGCTGTGTGTTGTCACTTGGCATCCAGCACAGGCAGCTAGAATTTAAACCCTCCCTGACCCTGAGACAGAGAACTTTACCAGAAAATGGGACCGAGTCCAGATTTCAGATACATTAATCGCTCATCATTACTTAGATTGATCGAAGTATTATTTTTTTCCCTCTGTTAATTAAGTGAAAAAAAATTCCCCATTAATGCTGTATTTTTCTGTCCAAACAGGTTGAAACAGTTCCTCAGGCTACAGTGAAGACTGGATTACAAAAAGGT
The DNA here is from genome assembly GCF_003031525.2 of Neophocaena asiaeorientalis asiaeorientalis. Classification (NCBI taxonomy): domain Eukaryota; kingdom Metazoa; phylum Chordata; class Mammalia; order Artiodactyla; family Phocoenidae; genus Neophocaena; species Neophocaena asiaeorientalis. The sequence goes on from NW_020175192.1 coordinate 5,259,615, forward strand.
GAGTTATTATAATGTTGCTCTGCATTTCCTTGATTAAAAACAATTTGAAAGAATTATTTGTACTTCATGTATTTTTGTGTGTCTCTGTAAATCACTTGTTGCTCTTCAGTCGATAATTTGTGTGAAATTGAAGTATTCCTGTGTTTGTGTGTGTGTGCGCGCATGCGTGCGTGTGTGTCTTTTAGAATTGATCTTACTCTGTGCCTCCATGTGAAAAGTCTTATTTGTTTTGGTAAATTGGAGAACACCACGTAGGCTTGATACTGTTTCCAACTTTTCTCCATAAGATTCTGGGGTTTCACTGGTTTATAAACTAGGGATGTGACGAATCCACTTTTTTTGGTATTCGACTGAATACCGAATAGTAGCTATGTCAATAGTGGTCAAACATGGACTATGACAAATCAGACAAGACAACCTGATTGAAAAAAAAAAAAATCTTGCCACATTTATTTTTACAGTGCTGTAAAATCTTTTTGTATATTAAAATGATTCGTAGCATATTTATGGCCATTATTTGATGACCTTATGCAGAATCTATTTGAGATATGCACAAAGTTTAAGAAACCTTAAACTTAAGTCTGTACTTTTCTGTGTGCAATTTGACTACAGTACAAACTCCATAGCATGATTCGTGCGTTTTTGGTGAGATCAGACTGTATTTAATACCTGTAGTTTACTCTGGGCAAATTGCATTATTTAAAAAAAAAAAAAAAAAAAAAAAAAAAAAAAAAACACCAGCCTCTCTGCATTCTCGGGGAGAAGTCTGCAGCGATGGTCTCCGTGGAGATCCTCAGCAGAACTGAACAGCCTCTCGGAGGGAACACTGCTTGGCGGAGCTCCAAGAAAAGACATCGCGATCGCTGCGAGATTAGGAGGCCTGATTGCGTTGTGTTTCCACCATTCCACAGGGTCGGCGGACCGGGGAGTGCAGGGCTCTGTCAGATTCAGTGACAGCTCCGTCTCCGCAGCGAGTGAGGAAACTGTGGACTGAGATTCCTGTACAATTTCATCCCAGAAACTCCAGACTTGTAGTCTCCATGCAAGATTTCTTTGTCGGCGGCTCGATAAACAGTTTCTTTGTTTTCAATTTTGATTTTGCCAATCATCATTATGGGCATTTTCCTGCCTGATTTCTTTTTCAAGACTCTGAACAATTGCTTTAACATTCAAATGATTTTTTTTTTTCTTTTCTTTTTTGTCTGAGCTGGATGGGTACAGCTTAAATCATGGGTCCAGCCTAAAAACCACCGTTTAACTTACACTGATCAATTTCAACATGGACTGTTTTTGGGTTTTTTTGTTTTTGTTTTTGTTTTTTTTTTTAAAATAAAGCGTCATTAATGCACATCTGCAGGGTTTTGCCAAACAGCCCAAACTGTATACATTACAATCATTAAAAGCTCTTATTTTTTTTAACATTAGTGCCGTTATCATGGAGAACAGCGTGGTGGCTGCCTTTGGCAGCCTGTCCTTTTTCTAGCATTTTCAGAAACTCATCGGAAATGGCGGTACCTGTGTTTCCCTTCGAAAGCCTCTCAGTACAGCACTCCTGTTCCTGTTAAAACTCCTTGTTAATCCAGTGATCTTTTAGGCCAAGGAAATATTTTGTGGTGGTGTTCTGGGTCCATACACCAGCAATGAAGGAGATAGATTTGTGTACTTGTGTTTTTTAATCAGCGTTAACACGGGCAGGCACCCTCATTTGTAGATGTAAGGAAACATTCAGTGAAAACCTTGTAGGATGGGATGTGATAACGAGGTTCCAGTCACCTGAGCAGTCTAACGAGGTCCACATCCTCCTGCACAGACCGTGCCGCACACCAAGTGCTGTTCCCGCTCAGCCTTTGTGGATCTTCATGGCCTCGGGAGACCTGTTTCTCCATGGTCTCTTCTGGACTGCACACTTCCACCATAGCTTGCTGGGCTGATCTAGATGTCTGTTTGTTGTATGGAAATTTTGGGGGAAAAAAAAAAATCTAAAACACAAACTGTGGGTTGAAATATTAACCGTCTCCTTGGTTCCTTGGTATTCACCGTGCCTGATCTGCACATTTCATCGTGGCTGTTTCTGTATAGCCTATACTGCATTAGCCCAAGAGATTGTTGCTTTGTAACTTTTTGCACTATTGTTTTGGCTGGATTTGTATTACACACCGTTTTAAAAAAAAAAATTCCACACTATTCTCTGCCTTTTTTTTTTTTTTTTTTCATATTTATTCCTTCCCTCACCAAGTCCACACAGAGGCCTCTCATCCAGCTCTTCGTGATTTGGCTGCACTTGAACATTGTCTGTTTACAGCCCTCAGCACTGTGCCTCCTAGATGGCATGACGTATGTAGCTGTGCTGCAACACTTGTAATGGTCACAGTAAATGCCCTTCACCCAGGAAGTCTCAGATGAACAATTGTGAACATCCAGGCTTTATCTGGGGGGCAATAATCAACTGAATTGCAAAATTCGGGGGAAAATGGCACTATCCGTGTACGAATCGAATACAAATCAAAGATTTGTCACATCCCTAATAAAAACAAGATGGAGGTGTCTCTGCGACCATATTTGTAAGCTACACAGTGTGTTGGGTTTTATGTCTTCCCCCTCCAAATTGAATGGTTCTTTGGATTGCTCCAAATCGATCAGCTGTCCTACAGTTTTGATAGAATTGGTTTTTAGGTTGGAACTTGGGCTCTGTTGCCCGAAAATAGCTTTAGAGCAGGAGCACGGAATTAAGTGTTTTAATAGAGCGGTTGTAAATTACATCACTCACCATCAGGAAGGTCAGAAGCTTATGAAATTTTGACTCGTGACTTCAGTGTTACAGAGAGCTATGCTTTTTTTCACACTACAGATGAGTTTGGGGAAAGAAAATATTCTCCCACAAAAAAATTAAAACAACAGACTTTAAGTACTATTTTAGGATTAATTTCGGTGTGTTGTATTAAGGTGCCAGCGAGATTTCAGATTCCTGTAAACCTCTAAAGAAAAGGAGCCGCGCCTCAACTGATGTAGAAATGGCTAGTTCCACGTACAGAGACACGTCTGACTCCGATTCCAGAGGACTGAGTGACCTGCAGGTAAATATGTCCCAGGGCCTGGGCGCAGTGTTGTCTCGCTTTGCCAGACCAAGCAACCAAGTAATGATTTGCCTCACTTTCTCGGCGAGAACAGGGAATTTTTTTTTACATGCTGGTAGAAAAGAAATCATTTTGTAACTTACGGGTCTCTTAATTTTGCTGATCTCTTACATAACAGGAGCGTAGTTTTTTAATTGTAACAGTTTCTCTCAAAACACCAGACATTGGGTATCCAGGGGTTTTAGAAAGGAGGAAGAGGTTGTGTGAAGGTTTCTTTGAGCAAGTCTTACTAGGATTTTCGTAGCACTTTTGTTTTTCTTAAAAATGTGTTCTGTTTTCCATGTAGGTAGGCTTTGGAAAGCAAGTCGATAGCCCTTCAGCTACTGCAGACGCAGATGCTTCTGACGTGCAGTCCGTGGATTCAAGTTTGTCAAGAAGAGGCACTGGAATGAGTAGGAAGGACACTGTATGTCAGGTAGGCAGGCAACCTGTCCTGCAGCTTGAAACAAAGGCTGTAATATCCTGCCAGTAATACACTTCCCTCCTGTTTGAGAGGTTAGTATCTTTCTAAGTTATGATACTGCTTTCAAGCTACAGATCTACAAGCCACTTCAGGCTCTTTTCTTCCCTTTCGGAGTTGGAATACTTACTATTCACGTGTAAGTGCCAGTCTTCATTGTGATGCTCCATTATTAATTGGAAGTAAATGGCAGATGGCTGACTTCAAAAACGCCTTCTCAAATTGAAGTTGGTATTAAAGTTTTTAATGTATATTTACCCTTTTTGAAAAATACTGCTTTGCACTCTGAAGAAGAGTTAAAGTATGCAGATTCCAAAGAAGGAATCATAAAAGATCAAGTATGACTTTTAAACTTTATACATATTGGGTCTGGAAATAGTTATCTGGTTCAGCGGTTCTCAAAGTGAGGGCCAAGGACCAGCAGCATTGGCATTGTCAGGGTGCTTATTGGAAATGCAGATTCTCGAGCCCCACCCGAGACCCGCTGAATCAGAAACTGTGGACCCAGTAATCTGTGTCTTAACAGACCCCCCCCCCGTGGTCCTGATGCCTGCTACAGTTTGAGAACAGCTGGGTTGTTTTTGCCATGTTACAGATCTGTGAAAGCTCTGGGGATTCTCTGATTCCTTGTGAGGGAGAGTGCTGCAAACACTTCCACCTGGAGTGCCTGGGATTGACATCATTCCCTGATGGAAAGTTCATCTGCGTCGAATGTAAAACTGGTGAGTGTCCTGGTAGATGTGAGAAGATGGGGGTGAGGGTGGAGAAAGTGCAGTGCCCGCATCTCCCATGACATCACACTCTCTTACCATGTTTATGTAGCTCGTATCTCCTCTCCCATAGCTATTCCAACAAATTAAGACCATCCAGTGATTAGGCTTCCTGACATCAAAAGAGCAGTTCGTAATATTATTGTCAGATCTCCTCCCACTAGTGCCTTTACCATAAAATCCGTCAAATCATCGAGATATATTTATGTTTTATCTAAAGAGCTATACAAAGTTTGTAGAGTGAATTATTTTTCAGGTGGGTTTGAGATTTTTGTGCTCAATAAATTGATCTAAAATCCCTTGACTTTATAGACCAGAATAAGTGTCCATCACAGACTATAAGCATGGGGATTGTATTTTTAGTGGAAAGATGGAACTATCAGAAATTGTTTTTAAAACATGGGGGTTTTGGAGTCATCATTTATCTCTTGTACCCCATGTATAGACTGCCACCTGTCAAAATAACTTACAGAGAAAGAAATATGTTAGTTTATATTTCTTCTCTGTGTAGCCATGGTTCTAGTTAAGTCATGGAAAGCAGAAAATAGAATTGTTTAATTTGTACCAATAAGGTAAGTGAAAAGTCACCTGGAGATGGCCTGGTAGTGCTTCTAGGAACCATGTTCACATGTTTTTGTGGGTTTTGTTTTGGTTTTGCTGTGAGAAGCTATGAGCCAGTTGGATGTCAAGTATTTATGATATGCTGACCTTACCTTTGTACCTTATTATTTTCCTACTCCTTTCCTCCCATTATTTGGATTCTCATAGATACTTATTTTATTCTTTTTTACTCGTAGGCCTCCAAAAATCCTTTGTATATTCTAGATTCCATTAGAACAGTAACTTTGTTTTTAACCAAATACTTTCTAAATGCCAGGTGCTCTTAGTACTAAGCGTTTTATCTTCTTATCTCATTTGCTCCTCACTACGTCATGAGATAGATACTATTATTATTTCCATTTTACAGAATGTGGAACTGAGGATTAGAGAGTTTGTTTTCCAGCCTTGCCCAGAGTCACAAAGACACACATGGTGAAACTGGGGTTCAGACCCAGGAGGCAGAGCTTGACCCCAGAGTCCTTGCCCTTTACCGTTGCCTTCTGCCACCTTGACTCAGTAGGATGGGGATCACATATCACATATCTTGACCACATACACACACACACTCACCTACATACACAGGCAAAAATTAAGCTACACAAGCTGTTTTAAACAAATAACATATTTTTTCCCTGTGTAAAATATCATTTTATTTATCACATTTAGACTCTACAGTAAAGCTTTTGAGCAGTTTGCCAGCTGGCAGCCTCAGGGTCAGATTATCTGCACATTGTTTTACTTGGCCCTCAGAATGAGTTTTGCATGTGTTAACTTGGATCAGGCACATACTCCTTAATCCCCACATTCCCTACCAGACACTTTTTCTAAAACCCTGTCACTCAGTCATTGATGTAATCTGCCTGGCCCCATTAAGCATTCAGATGTGCAGCCTGATAAGTTACTGATAGGAAGGACCATGTATCTCAGTATTAAAACACTCTTAGGGCGTCTCTTCTAACTATAGAATCCAGCAGAATTCTGCCAACAAAGGTGCGATATAATCTAATTGGGTACACAACTAACAGAAAATTTAAGAAGGAAATTTGCTTTAAAAACAAGTAGAACAAAGTTGGAGGACTCACACTTTCTGATTTCAAAATTTACTACAAAGCTACAGTAATTAAAGCAGTGTGGTACTGGCATAAAGGCATATAAACCAATGGAATAGAATAGGGAGCCCAGAAATAAACTCACATATATGGTCAAATGATTTTTTTTTTTTTTTTTTGGTCAAATGATTTTTTAACAAGGGTGCAAACACTGTTCAATGGGGAAAGGATAGTCTTTTCAATAAATGGTGCTGGGAAAATTAGATCCACATGCAAAAGAAGTTGGACCCTTACCTTATACCATACACAAAAATTAATTCAAAATGGATCAAAAACCAAAACATAAGAACTGAAACTATAAAACTCTTAGAAGAAAACACCAAAGACCCCCAAATAACCCAATTCAAAATTGGGCAAAGGACTTGAAGAGACATTTCTCCAAAGAAATACACAAATGGCTAGTAAGACATGAAAAAATGAAAAAAAAAAAAAAAAGACATGAAAAAATGTTCAACATCATTAGTAATCCAGGAAATGCAAATCAAAACCACAAAAGTAATTGTTTTTCAAACTGCTTTTGATATATTTACTATCACATGAAAATCAGTTTGATACCAATGTGGTACACTACCAACATACTAGGAGTGAAAACTCAGATTCTTCAAACCATTGTTTAAGATCATTTACGAAGTCTTTTTTTGTTTATCAAAAGATAAAACACTTCACATGTAAAAAGTATTACAGGGTACATGCCTGATAAGTTCTTATACTGCCACTTTCTGTTGTTTAAGACAAATGTGATTTCTGGAAAGAAAGCATTTTCATTTGCCCTTTTGAATAAAATGTGTAACAGGTAATTTTACTTATTACTTTCTTATTCTAAAGGAAGACCATGTGCTAGTGAGGAGGGGAGGGTAGTGGAAGCGTGCCCATGCTGGAGCTCTAAATGTAAGTCTCACAGGGGTTTATAGCTCAGTCAGCTCTGTTAGTGTGACGGTACCACTAATTACAACAATTTTCATTTATATTAGACTTACTTTGATCATTATGCAAGTGAAAGCCTATTTCATTTTTACATAGGGCAGTTTATGCATTAGGTAAAGTCACACCTTTTAAACTTTAAAATAATTTTCTTTTAATTTTTAAAATTTCTAAAAGTTATTTTATTTTTTTATTGTTTTTAAGAAAATATTTATTTTATTTATTTATTTTTGGCTGCATTGGGTCTTTGTTGCTGTGCGCGGGCTTTCACTAATCTTGTGTGCAGCAACAAAGACCCGATGCAGCCAAAAATAAATAAATAAATAAATTTATTTTAAAAACAAAACAAAACAGTACTATTGCTTTCAGATCTACCAATATGTTAAAATATAGTTTGAAATAATATATATGCAACAGGACATCAACAACAAAAATAACCTTGCTGTACTCTGTTTTATTTGTATCACGAAGCCAAAAAAAAAAAAAAATTTGAACGTCACAGTTGTAAGTACTAATTTTAAAGAATTTTTATAATTCAGCCAGTTTAACACTGCTCTATTTTATTTCTACAACAAAGCTAGTTAACAACAACAAAAATTTGAATATCACAGTTTTAAGTCCTGATTTTAAAGGAGTTTTATGACTTAGCCAATTTCTAATGGTTAGGTACTTCCAAAACCAAATATCACTTTCTGTAAAAAATCAAAACAAAAAACTATTCCTTGTATTTTTTGTCCTTCAGAATTTTATAGCATCATAAGAAAAATGGGCAAAAGACTTGAACACTTCCCGAAAGATGATATCCAAATAAATAGTCACTTATGATTTCCATATGTAACACAGACACAAAAGGAAAACGCTAATCGTAATTTTAAAAGACAGATAATTACAGCTTTCAGTCGTATGCGGTTGCAAACAATGCTTCAGTCAACATCCCTCTAACACAGACAGCAAGGAGTATTATAGAATTTCTAGGCCACAGGAAGTCAGTGTCTCCTTTTAGAATGGATACTGCCCTGTTGCCTTCTTAGACAGTTCCTTCCAACTTAAACTCCTACCAGCAGTACATAAGAGTGCCCGTTTCTCCACGCCCTGATCAATGATGGGTATTATCAGATTCTAAGTTTTTTCCTATTTGATGAATTTTTAAAATGTCACTTGTGGTTTTAGTTAGTATTTATCTGATTACTAGCAAAGTTGAGCATTTTGGCATATGTTTATTGGCTATCTGTCTTTCTGCTTTCTGTCAATTTCCTGTTCATACTAGTTGTCCACTTTTATATTAGGCCGTTTCTACATTGATTTATAGTTCTTTATAAGTCTTCTTATTTTTTCTTGTATATGTTACATATATTTTCTCCATATGTGAACTCTTTTTTCCCCCATGATTCTGCTTTATTTTGTATTGATTAATTGGTTAAAGTATAGTTGGTTTATAATATTATATTAGTTTCAGGTGTACAACATAATGATTCAATATAGATTATATTACTTTTAAAGTTGTTATAAAATATTGGCTGTATTCCCTGTGCTGTACAATATACTCTTGTATCTTACCTATTTTATTATGTACAGTAGTTTGTACCTCTTAAACCCCTGCCCCTATCTAGTGCCCCTCCCCCCATTCCTCTCCCCAGTGGTAACCATTAGTTTCTTCTCTGTATCTGTGAGACTGTTTTGTTATTTCCTTTTTTTTTTTAAGATTTTATTTATTTTTTGGCTGGGTTGCATCTTCATTGCTGTGCGCAGGCTTTTCTCTAGGCGCGGTGAGCGGAGGCTACCCTTTGTTGCGGTGCGAGGGCTTCCCATTGTGGTGGCTTCTCTTGTTGCACAGCACGGTCTCTAGCCACGCAGGCTTCAGTAGTTGTGGCACGCGGGCTCAGTAGTTGTGGCTCACGGGATCTAGACGTGCAGCCTTCAGTAGTTGCAGCATGCAGGCTCAGTAGTTGTGGCTCGCGGGCTCTAGAGTGCAGGCTCAGTAGTTGTGGCGCACAGGCTTAGTTGTTCCGCGGCATGTGGGATCTTCCTGGACCAGGGCTCACATATGTGAACTCTTTATATAACAAAACATAATCCTTTGTCATCCTTGTTGCATTTATTTTTCTACATCTGTTTTTCACTTGTTCCTTTTTTTTTTCTTTTCTATTCTGATTGTTTCTTAACATGTTTGGCAGTTGGAAGGTTTCTAGTGTTGGAAGGTTTCTAATTATAGTTTCAATTTCTTAAATAGATTATAGAACTGTCATTTTTTCTATTTAATATTTTTGTGCCAGTGTTGGTAAGTTCTGTTTTTCTAGGAATCTGTTGATTTATCTAAATTTTCAAATTTATTGGCAAAAATATAGTGATGTCCTTTTATTATTTTTTAAACAACTGTAGGATTTGTAGTGATGTATCATTTTTCATTTCTGATGTTAACATTGTTGTTTTTTTCCCCTTTTTTTATTAGTTACTTGTTTCCAGGGATATCAGTTTATTAACCTTTTTCAAAGAACCAACTTTTGGTTTTATTAATTCTCCCCATGACTTCACTTCCTTCTTGAAGAGTACATTCAGGGCTTCCCTGGTGGCGCAGTGGTTGAGAATCTGCCTGCTGATGCAGGGGACGTGGGTTCATGCCCCGGTCTGGGAAGATCCCACATGCCACAGAGCGGCTGGGCCCGTGAGCCATGACCGCTGAGCCTTTGCGTCCAGAGCCTGTGCTCTGCAACGGGAGAGGCCACAACAGTGAGAGGCCCGCGTACCGCAAAAAAAAAAAAAAAAAAAAAAAAGAGTACATTCACTGGGCGTAGAATTCTGGCTGGTGACAGTTTTCTTTGAGCCCTTACTGATAGCATCCCCTGTTTTCTGGCTTCCATCTTTCTCTTGCAGTCAGCAGTCTTGCTTCTTTGAAGGTAGTTGTCTTTTTCTGTGGGTGATTTTAATATTTTCTCTTTGTCCTTGATTTTCTACAGTTTGAATAAGATGTGTAGGTATAACTTTCTCTTTTTATTAGGATTATGAGTTTTCATTTTATGTCTGTTTTACAAATGGAAATTGTGATTATCTAATGGAATCTGCCTTTTTATTGGTAATTTCTTTATTCTATGTTGGGAAGACCTTGCCACTCTCAGCTGCCAGGTGTTGAAAATTCTGTTCTAGATTTTCTATGGAATTTCAGTATAAAGTGACAAGTGGAGTTCTAAATGGTTCTTGGTGCTATATCCTCAAATTGATGATCAATTATTGTAGCAAATCAATTATTCTAGCAAGTTTTATTAAGTCATATTTTAATTTAACTATTTTCAGTGCCTTTTTTGTATGTTAAAAATCTTACACACAATAGTAGAATCTTTGGGGATTAGCTCTTCGGTGTCAGTGACTGCTTCTATTTAAAAGGAATATGCTTTAATCAGATTTTATTTAATCTGTGTTCCTCACCAATTTTCCAGGAGAGCACCCGTGTTTTTCATGTAAAGTGTCTGGTACAGACGTGAAGCGTTGCTCTGTTGGTGCTTGTGGGAAATTTTACCATGAAGCCTGTGTCCGCAAATTCCCCACTGCCATCTTTGAATCAAAAGGATTCCGCTGTCCCCAGCACTGCTGCTCTGCCTGCTGTATGGAGAAAGATATCCACAAAGCAAGTAAAGGTAAAACAGAGCTAAGGAAGGGGACAGTTGTGTTTTTGTAAGTTCAGTAGCAAACAGTAAGCACATTATTATAAAGAACATCAGGCATTTTCCCTCTGTTTATCTATAGCTATTACAGCTCAGCCACAAAAGATAGTAAGGTAAGTGGATTCTAGGTTCTAATTCAGACCATGGGAAGAAAATTCCATATGTTCAAAATTACCCTTGAAAATTCCTTAAACAGGTGCCATATTGGAGACCAGCATCTCTCCAGCACTGGCACAGACACATTTTTCTTTGAGTGTCCTCTAGATGAGCACTGCATTTAGGGGCCATACAGCATAGGAACAGCAGAGTCAAACTAGGGAAGAGAAAGGTTTTTGTATTACTGTAACCAGCATCACATTGGATCCCCAAAGATCTCATTTTATATCAGCTGATTCTTTCTTACATAGATTCCTTTCTGATTGTCTTTCAACAGGTCGCATGATGAGATGTTTGAGGTGCCCAGTAGCCTACCACTCTGGAGATGCTTGCATTGCTGCCGGCAGCATATTTGTGTCTTCCTACGTTCTCATCTGTAGTAATCATTCCAAACGGAGCAGTAACTCTTCCTCTGCTGTAAATGTAGGCTTTTGTTTCGTTTGTGCAAGAGGTGAGTGTCAGCCCTTTCTCTTTATGTCTTTCTGGGTTCATTGGCATATTTCCCCCATTAAAATCGAGTTTCAGTAAGATCCCTGAGAGAGATTAACACTTCCAGTAACTCGTCCCTTTTATAACATTAGACACTCAAACTGTTAGAATATTAATTCTTCCATAAATTAAGCTAAAATCTACATCTGTTTAGTAACTTAGAATTATAGATGAGTTCTTAGTGTTCCTATTTGGAGCATCAAAAGATTAATCTACAGTTGACCCTTGAACCACATGGGTTTGAACTGCGCAGATCCACTCTGTGCACATTTTTCTCAGTGGCGTACTCCAGTACCACGTGATTGAAGGTTGGTGGAATCCGCAGGTGGTGGGGGGGAAACTTAAAGTTACCGGGGATTCCAAGTGCGTGGCGGTCCACACACCTGACCGCGGCATTGTTCAAGGATCAGCTCTCTTCCCTTGTGCAAACAGTTCTTCTATTCGAAGTAGACTCTTCCCATGTCATATTCTTTAATCCAGAGTTTTCAACTAATTGAGATTTCACTTGGAAGGCAAGAAGAGCACATTTATTTTTTAATTGTTTATGTTGTATTTTATCCTGTTTTGGTCTGGCATTGAGGAAGACCTGGTGGAATACAGCCAAGGCAACATATGTGGTTTATTAGTTAAGAGCCTGCAGTACAGGCTTTCTTACTTGCCAGCTGTTGATATTTAAGTCTGCCACTTAAGATTGATCACTTCAAAACAATATTGCGTCCCTGAGGGCATCAGTGAACTTGAGTTCGTAATAAATATAAAGTAGAACTTTTTCAGTTGAATATGATACAGAGTACCCAACTTTACAGAGCGTCTCAGCTATATTATAATAAAAGAATTTTTAGTGTTTAGTAAGCATTTTAGAAACAACTGATATCCCCAAGTGCAGTTTTTTTGTTTGTTTTTTTGTTTACTCATAAGTGCTAAGTTTTCTAAACTTCCCTTAGTGTGAAATATTTGAAAGGACTGTGTGGCATATCAGGCCTGTTAGATTATATTTAGCCCATACTGAAAATGAAGTTTTGGATCATGTTTTGTTTTTTATTTGTTTTTGGGTTTTTTGTTTGTTTTTTTATTAATTTATTTATCTTTTTTTAAAATTATTTTTGGCCACTTCGGGTCGTCTTTGCTGCACGCACGGTCCTTCTCTAGTTGCAGCGAGCGAGGGCTACTGTTCATTGTGGTGCGCGGGCTTCTCATCATGGTGGCTTCTCCTGTTGTGGAGCATGGGCTCCAGGCATGCGGGCTTCAGTAGTTGTGGCACGGGGGCTCAGTAGCTGTGGCTCCTGGGCTCTAGAGCTCAGGCTCAGTAGTTGTGGCACACGGGCTGAGTTGCTCCGCGGCATGTGGGATCTTCTTGGACCAGGGCTCGAACCCGTGTCCCCTGCACTGGCAGGCAGATTCTTAACCACTGCGCCACCAGGGAGGTTCCTGTTTTTGTTTTTTTGCTTTAGGAGACAGTTCTTTTAATTTGGTGAAAGTATTTGGTGAAATATAGAGTATTTTTAATAGAATTTAGCTAGTATAATAGATCTTGAGTTGTTTTGGTTTTGAAACTCTCATTAAAAAAAAGAAAAATAACCAGAGGGGGTGGACGGTACAAGATTAAGTAAGTGGTAGTCCTTTCCATGGCAGCCTCCTGGGTCCATTGTACACGCTGCTTTGAGTTTTTCAGTTTGAAAGTGCGCGGGGCGGTCTGCAGGTAGAAGGAAGTGTTGTGTAGAGTAGTGACGACAGCTGCGTCCTGCTCTGAAGTCTGGATGGCACGCGGGAAGAAGGTCTGAAGTGTTTCGTGCCACACTGTATTAGCCAAAGAAATAAAAAGTCACGTGCCTTTTCCATCTCTCCACTCCTAAGAAAATAATGCTAGGATGAAAATACTGAATTATCAACTGAATGACTAGCTTTAGGACTTTCAAATAGATGAGTGTCAGTGATAACATAAAGTCTATCACTTTGTAAATATTTTATTCTACCCTTCTAGGCACTCACTTTTACTCACTTTTACTAGGAGGGGTTGGAGGGGTGTGGGTGTATAGGTGTGTTGGTGTGTGTGGGTGTGTGTGTAAGTAACTGAGCCAACATTTTAAATACCAAGTCTAAAACTATCATGTTGGCTTACTTTGGAGTGTATTCTGAATCAAGTACCATCAGTTAAGTGTATCGACCAATATTTTCTTTTGCTCTGTTCCATTTAATAATTGGGTGACCTTTAAAGCAGGTGTTTTACTTTAAGATAGACAGAAAATGACCCATTGTCAAGGAACCTAGTTTTAGAGAAACTTCTAACCATTTTGTTAAGTTTAAGTTATATGCCTTGATTAAAAGCTTGAGATAATGGAAATGAGGGGAAAACTCATGTTTTAACAACAGGGTGCTGTTTGCATCTTATCAATTTGGCAATTATTCTGAAAGATGTGCTGTATTTAAATGCCTCTTTAAAGAGCAAGATTATTTAATCCCCAAATATTTTAACTGCAACTTTGCACAGTAAACAGAAACTCTCATTTTCCTTTCCAGCATTTTACAGAAACTTATTCTAAATAGATCAGATGTTGGGATTTGAGAAGGGCTTAAAAGTTCTCCAGAAGTAAATGATATGTGTTCTTTTACCAGAATTTATAGAGGTCTTCTTTTTTAAGGAGATCTAGCTGTAATAAATCCACACATGAAAAGGGATGCTGCAATTGTTTATGTTTTGTTGTTAGAAAACTCAACTTGTTTTGCCTTTGTTTCTTGTCGCGTACAGTTTCTCCCTCTGCACAGAGGATTTTTGTCTTAGTTCTTGGTTGTTTAAAATCATTAAGCTAATTCTTTTTCTTTTTTTTTTTTTTTTTAAATAAGTTTATTTATTTATTTTTGGTTGCATTGGGTCTTCGTTGCTGCACGCGGGCTCTCTCTAGTTGTGTCGAGCAGGGGCTACTCTTCGTTGCATTGCGCGGGCTTCTCATTGCAGTGGCTTCTCTCGCTGCAGGGCATGGGCTCTAGGCGCGCAGGTTTCAGTAGTTGTGGCGCACGGGCTTGTTTGCTCCATGGCACGTGGGATCCCCCCGGACCGGGGCATGAACCCGCATTCCCTGCATTGGCAGACAGATTCCCAGCCACTGCCACCAGGGAAGCCCTAAGCTAATCTTTAGGACTGAAATATCTGGAAGTATTTTTAGAAATGCTTCAGCATTTAGAGAAACATTCCTCCTCCCCTGCCCCCCATGGTGCCATAGGGTGTGTTCAGTTATATTTCAGTGTAGTATAGATTCTTCAGCATTTCCTTTTATCTGGAGGGTGGTGTAAAATAAAAGTTACTTAATATTCTAAGTTGTTCTTTCTTATTTAAAAGCCCACTTTTCTCTGTTAAATGTATGAAATGTTCATTCAACATTATATAACCTTTATTCGAAAATTCTTACGTATTGCCAATTAGCAATTTCAAGTTCCATTCACATGAGAAATATCATTATTTCTTGAATCTGCCTCAGTGTAGGATAGCATCAAATGAAGATAAAATCCACAGAAAATAGTAAATGGTCACCCCTTTAAAAACAAAACTCTTCCCTCTTCTCAAAATGATCTCTGTGAAACTGCGGTCATGATTTGACCAGTAACCAAATAGAGAAAGTTTCCCTGGTCTCAGAGGTCCTGGGTTTAGGAGTGGCCGTAGCTACAGGATGGACTTAACTCAGGGGAAAGGTGGGTGTCACGGGTAGTTTAGAGCAGATGCTGTTTTCCTCCAACAGGACAGCTGTACTGGTAGATTGAAAGGACTGTTTTTATAAACCCTTAAGTTGGTAAGCGTTTAAGTCAGTTATCATGGCAGGACAAAACTTTAACCGTTTGCATTACCTCAGTGAACTTTAACAACTTATATCTTCTCTAAAGTCATGTATCATACGGATAGAGAAAAGCTTCATTATCTGGCTGAGAAAGCTGGAATTTGAGGGTATCTAAAGATCTGAGCAGAGAGGAGAAGAAGCCCAATTCTGCCTTTCAGCGCTGCTTGATGTATTGAAGGTGACCAGGGTCTCTAGTGTGTCATGTAGACAGTTCTTATTTCCAGCAATTAAGTGATACATCATTTTGTTCTTTGGGTTGTCGTCATAGTACTTCTAAACCTTAAGGAATGTAGCTTTGTTTTCCAGAGGGGGTTTTCAGAATGACGTCAAAGCAGTTTACATCCTCAAATTAAATTGGAGTTTCCTTCTGGGTATATAGGTTTCTGTATAGGGATAAGGCATTGAGTAGCTTAAACTCCTTTTAATAACGATGGAAAGCCTTGTCTGTCAGATCTTTCTTTTTCTTCCTATTCTTTTCCCCCCCAGCTTTAAGCACAGCTACATAGTAGGTGTTGGTTTATTTTTTCCTCACGGAATCATGGGTAGTTTCATTGCAGCTCACATCTTTCTGTTTGTCTCGTATAGGGCTGATAGTGCAGGACCATTCAGACCCCATGTTCAGTTCCTATGCCTATAAGTCCCACTACCTACTGAACGAATCAAATCGTGCAGAGTTGATGAAATTACCTATGATTCCTTCTTCGTCAGCTTCCAAAAAGAAATGTGAGAAAGGTAATAATCAAAATAGTTTATCTCTTACTTTTATTTTTGCATTTCCTATTTTTTCTCTTTAAATGAAGGGGGGAAATGTATGCCTGTCAAGCACCATCTGTTGCTTTTGGTAAATTCTACCTTGGTGGCTGTGGCTGTCTTCATATGGCTGCAAAATTATTAAAAAGGGCTTAAAATAATTCCATTATGACAAATTTTTACTTACTCTTCTCCTTGAATAAATTTGCACACCTTCCGTATATCTATAGTCATTAAAATTGAAAGACTAGGATTCTGCTTAATATAGAAGCATGTTCTGAGGGCTCTTTCTCTTTTGCCTGATGTAGAACCGTATCATTCATGTTAGAATAGAATAGACATGATATAATTTGTTACTAACTTTCAGCTAAATAACAAGACAGGTTATAGAGGGAAACAAAGATACTGACACTTAAAATTTTGATTCTGAAATACATTCTATCATTTTGTTTCTTAAATGTTTTTGTTATGGTGCTATGAAAACTAGTTGCCCTTCTCTTAGGAGACATTGGTGGGCAGCTGGGAAAATGCTGCAAATACTGGATAGTGAAAGGCAGCCCAGCTGAATTGAAGAATTGCTAATAGATAATTTATCCACTGAGATCCAAGAGCTAAATGTATATTTATATTCTCCAAGTTAATTTAATCTATGGAAGAAAAATCTTGTGTTTTGCTTTATATAGCCTACATGTAATAAAAGGGAAAAAAGTGGTTGAACAATAATGTATTATTTGGGGAGTTATCCCAGAGGGTAAAATAAATAACTTGGAAGGTGAAAGCCTTTTCCTGTATACATTGCCATTATGATCTGAGGCCAGGCTCAGAATCTTTAAAGAAAATTTAATTCTTTTTTTTTTTTTTTCATGCTTTGTGTTGCCTGCTGATGACGTATGTTTGCTGTTTGTCAGACATCTGAAGTGGCAACCCATGACTAAAAGAAAGTATAACTAAGCAAGTTGATTAGAACCCATGAAGAGGGAGGTTGGAGAGACTTTTGTTGACTCTTTTGTCTGTTTTCCATTGAAATCACAGTATGGCATCTTACTGGTGATACCAACTGTTTCCAAAACAAAGATGGACATGGGTCTGACTAATTCCATAGTGCAATAAAATTAGACTACCTGAGGCATTTTAGGAAATGCCTTATTTTCCTGCTGGCGCCTTTATAAAATTAGACTAATTCAATTGTCGTTTACTTTCTTTTCAGTACTCGGTATTGACCTTGACATGAATTGAAATTATTTTGAGCCCTCTGTTTGCTTAGCTTGAACCATATCTTTCTTCTCTCGCATCCTAAAGCAGTTTTCTTGCATAGCACCAAGGTGGATTGTTCATATTTTTATTTTTCTATTTCCCTTGTGTATTTTTGTCAAAAAATCGTGATGATTTTCACTGATGATTCAGGGTCTGTATTTCCTCTGAAATAAGACTTAAAATTTAGGACTGTTCCATGATGTTAAAAAATGGCCAGACTGACCTTTCCACACCAACCCTAATAATCACTTGTCCTCTAAAGGTATTTGCAAAGACCGCTCTTCCTATCGGTCATTTCTTTCTGATGGAAAAATGAATTATCTCATTTTACTTTAAACTTACAGAAGAATTCCCTACCTAGGCTAAGAGCACTCAGGCAGCTAATCTCTAGGTTGGAGAATTGGAACAATTAATCCATATTGAGATCTGCAGACAAAGGGGAAAATCCCAATGATTGAAGTAAAAGCTTTTAAGCAGAGGAAATATAGTAATTTAATTCATCACTGATTGTATATGGATTTTCTTTTTGTTTTTATGTTAATCAGTTAGAAGTTTGAAAGTCTACAGGAAGACGAGATTTTCTGGAAAATTGATAGCAAACCCTCAAAAGGTTGGAGCATGTGACTTGATAAAGTTGTATAGAGGGCTCTTAACCTTTTGCTTATGAGACTTTAAATCTCAGTACACTCATGGGTTGTAGACTTGGTTTTCCAATAGAAAGATTTTTTTTTTTTTTTCAGTAAATGTCTTTATTGCATTTCATCTTCAGTGGTTAACATTCTTTTCTGTCACTTGTTGAAATACAACAATAAAGAGAAAATACAACAATAAAGAGATTTCTCCCCGAAATCTCTTTAATTTTTTGGATTTAAAAATAATATTGTTTTGTTTGCCGCACCTGCTTTGGTCTTGATCCAGAGATCGTTTTGTGTATTTAAAAGGAGAGGATTTTGCTAGGGTACTTGGAGGCATCTCCTTGTGTGTGGTACTTGATTCTACACTGATGCTTACTTACTTTATGCTATAAAGCAGTGGCTCTCAATATGACATCAGGAAATATTACAAACAAAATTCTGAACTATATTTAACAGTTCAGAAAGTCTAACAGAATCAGACATTTGTGTAAAATACAGTGGTGTGAGTTTCTTTATATTTGGCTACGCTTTTAGCAATTTAATGTGATAATACCAGTTTTGTTATTGGGATCAGAAGCTCTGATTGGCTGTTATATATTTCTTTGGTTAATTAAAGCAGAAGAAAATAGTTACTTTTCAAATGTTTTTTGGTTTTGGTGGTTTTTTTGTTTGGTAAAATATTTGAAAACATATGGATCCATGAGAAAGGGAAAGGGGATCCTTGGTGATGAAAAAGTTGCAAACCACTGCTTTATAGCCTGTTTGACTTTATTTGTCTTCACTGAAAAGGTAATTATAAGGTAATCACCAATTCAAGATTCTTTTCCTTTTTTGTATTCTTACATGGGAAGAAAAAAGTACTGGTCAACCTATTGGTTGTTTTCATTCTTGCTAATGTTGTTATAAAGGGATGTAGTTAACTGTGCCACTGGATTAAAATACAAAGATGACCATTGCTTGCTTTCTTAGCTCTCAAGGAGAAAAAGAGAGTTGCTACATATTTCTCTGAAAATCTGTTCTCAAATCTACTCAGTCTAAAGATTTTATGCTCTATTTGTCATATGTTAATAGTTTTAGCTGCCTGCTAAACTGGTACTTCAATAGCCCACATTTTAGAGGGATAAAGAGTAATGTTTTTCCTGCTACTCAAAGGCTTTGAGTTTCTGGCCACTGAAGCCCTCCCTGGAAAGGGCTACTTCAGCTAAATCTGTTCCTTGCTTTGTATTTTAATCCATCACTAAAATATAACTCAATCCCTTTGTTAATTTCCCTCAATCTGAATCAAATTTAATGCAGGTAAAAGATAACTTTCTCTCTTGTCTCTCTCTCTCTTTCCTCTTTTCTCAGTTATTAAGACTGTTTGTTTGTTTCAAGGTGGAAGATTGCTCTGCTGTGAGTCGTGCCCGGCTTCCTTCCACCCGGAGTGCCTGAGCATAGAGATGCCAGAAGGCTGCTGGAATTGCAATGACTGTAAAGCTGGCAAGAAACTACATTACAAGCAGATTGTTTGGGTCAAATTGGGAAATTACAGGCAAGTTTTTCCAAGGACAAAGAGGAAGTATTCAGTTACTGTTCAGTAGTTCATAACCTGTACACCAGGTGGCTAGGAGATAGGTAGGAAAAGCAGCACGGCGCTGCACCTTAGGAAAAGAAAGAGAAGAAACATATTTTGAGTCTGGGTTTTTAGAAGACTGGGAAGGTTAGTGGTTGACGGATATTTTTTATTAGTTGGTTGACTTTTGTTTTTAAGTTCTGAAAGTTACTTTTTCCTAATGAACTATGGTACTAATAGATTTTAAAATAAAAGGTTTCATGTGGAGAGTGGGGAAGATTTTTTTTTTTGCACTCTAATTAGATTTATATTAATTTCTGATTTCTAATAAAGTTAAGAGTTTATATCCTGGCCAAAATAGCTCTTTTTACCCCTAAATCTAGTCCATTATAGCTCTAGCTAGAAGCTCTAAATTGTGTGCAAAGAGAGAGCTTTTTAGAATTTAAAGAGAGAGATTATTTCATTAGGAGCCTTTAGATCTTAAGGGAATGAAGCAAGAAGTATGTGTGATTGCCAACATTTTAATAAATCTTCCTCCTTTTTTTTTTTTTTTTTTGCGGTACGTGGGCCTCTCACTGTTGTGGCCTCTCCCGGTGCGGAGCACAGGCTGCGGACGCGCAGGCTCAGCGGCCATGGCTCACGGGCCCAGCCGCTCCGCGGCATGTGGGATCTTCCCGGAACGGGGCACGAACCCGTGTCCCCTGCATCGGCAGGCGGACTCTCAACCACTGCGCCACCAGGGAAGCCCCTTCCTCCTTTTAAGAAGCCTGTTTTTAACAAGCCTTTAAGTGAACGGGAATAATGATGTTTTTTTAAACTCTGCATTTTACATTTTGAGGCATATGTTTATAATTTTACTAAGAAAATAGATACTATTCAAGAGAACACACAGAGGACTTTGAAGGCAATGAAAATGCTCTGTATAATATTATAATGATGAATAAATGCCACTATGCATTTGTCTAAACCCATAAAATGTACAACACCAAGAGTGAATTCGAAGGTAAACTAGGTGATTATGATGTGTCAGTGTAAGTCCATCCTTGGTTTAAAAAACAAACACACACACACACAGTAGAGTTCTGCTTTTCAATTAGAATCCTAAGTATAATATGTTTCTGTAGAATTTCAAACATACTGTAATTTTTTTTAACAAGGGCTGTGTCATTTTCTCTGTTTTAAATACACTGCTTGCTTACCTATTTAACCTTAAAAACTTAATTTTTAGCTGAGATAAGGGGCATTGAGAAGCTCCACCCCCCAGCTATTTTTTTTTAACATATGTCAGGGAAACCTCCAAGTTCTTTTTAAAAAATGGACAGTTTGAATACATAAATAATTTTATACTTTATGGCAAAAGATACAAAGTTTTAAAAGGCAAATATCAAACCAGGGGAACTCTTTTACTCTCAGTAAGGAAAGAAAAATACCTTCCCTAGAAAAAGGAGCTGGGCTTCCCTGGTGGCGCAGTGATTGAGAGTCTGCCTGCCGATGCAGGGGACACGGGTTTGTGCCCCGGTCCGGGAAGATCCCACATGCCGCGGAGCGTCTGGGCCCGTGAGCCATGGCTGCTGAGCCTGCACGTCCGGAGCCTGTGCTCTGCAACGGGAGAGGCCACGACAGTGAGAGGCCCACGTACCACAAAAAAAAAAA
Source organism: Neophocaena asiaeorientalis asiaeorientalis (assembly GCF_003031525.2). Taxonomy (NCBI): domain Eukaryota; kingdom Metazoa; phylum Chordata; class Mammalia; order Artiodactyla; family Phocoenidae; genus Neophocaena; species Neophocaena asiaeorientalis. The sequence goes on from NW_020175192.1 coordinate 5,280,581, forward strand.
AAAAAAAAAAAAGAGGAAAGAAGAGAAAGAAACTGGTTGCAAAAA
>NW_020175192.1:5280641-5300668 GCF_003031525.2 Neophocaena asiaeorientalis asiaeorientalis
AAAAAAAAAAAAAAAAAAAGAAAAAGGAGCAAAGAAGAGAAAGAACCAGTTTGCAAAAGAATAGAAAATAGAAAATAGACATGTAAAAAATGCTCAGCCTCACTAAAAATCAATGTACATTAAAAACAAAGAGTTAATTTTTCAGTTAACAGACTTGCAAAGGTTTAAGAGGAATAATTTTGCAGCTCGGGAGGGCATGGGGAGACAAGTGCTCCTGTACAAGTAAGGCATCACGTATCAGACTTGTAACTGTGCATCCCTTTGACCCAGTAGTTCCCCTTCAGGGAATTTATCTAAGGAAAAGAATTGGACAAGTGGGCAGAAATGTACTTTTGGGGGTGTTCATTGCAGTATTATTTCTAATTGCAAAAATTTGAATAATCCAAATGTTCAGTCAGCAGGGTGTTTGTCAGATAAATTGTAGTGTATCCATATTGTAGAATACCCGGAAGCCAAAAGAAGGGTAGTGCAGGTGCGTATTGTAACATGGGAGGGTAGCCACAATATATAGTTAATTCTGGGAATTATGTTAAACAGTCTATGCATTATCTCTCCATGTGTTTATACAACTTTTAAAAACTGTAGATCTAGATATAATATGTTTCTATTATTACCTGGAAAAAAACATCGAATGTTAATAGTCTGAGGCATGAGATTATAAGGGGGAGCCATTTTCAGTTTTTCTGTTATACATTTCTGCACTGTTTTAATTTTTAAAAGAAACACACATTGTTTCTTTTTCCATAAAGTTACATTTAATAATTTTAAAGATATATTCTTTTTTTTTTTATTGAAGTGTAGTTGATTTACAGTGTTGTGTTGTGCTAATTTCTGCTGTTACAGCAAACTGACTCAGTGATACACATATATACATTTGTTTTTTATATTCTTTTCCATTATGGTTTATCCCAGGAGATTGGATATAGTTCCCTGTGCTGTACAATAGGACCTTGTTGTTTATTCATCCTATGTATAATAGTTTGCATCTGCTAATCCCAAACTCCCAGTGCATCCCTCTCCCTCCCCTCCAGCCCCCTTGACAACCACAAGTCTGTTCTCTATGTCCGTGAGTCTGTTTCTGTTTTGTAGATAGGTTCATTTGTGTCATATTTCAGATTCCACATATAAGTGATATCATATGGTCTTTCTCTTTCTGACTTTCTTCACTTAGTATGATAATTTCTAGATGCATCCATGGTGCTGCAAATGGCATTTTTCATTCTTTTTTATGGCTGAGTAGTATTCCATTGTATATATGTACCACCTCTTCTTTATTCATTCATCTGTCGATGGACGTTTAGGTTGTTTCCACGTCTTGGCTATTGTGAATAGTGCTGCTGTGAACATAGGGGTGCATATATCTTTTTGAATTATAGTTTTGTCCAGGCATATGCCCAGCAGTGGGATTGCTGGATCACATGGTAACTCTATTTTTAGTTTTCTGAGGAACCTCCCTGCTGTTCTCCATAGTGGCTGCACCAACTTACACTCCCACCAACAGTGTAGGAGGGTGCCCTTTTCTCCACACCCTTTCCAGCATTTGTTATGTGTAGACTTCTTAGTGATGGCGATTCTGACCAACACACATTGCTTTTATAATTAAAAATATATATCCTGGGCTTCCCTGGTGGCGCAGTGGTTGAGAGTCCGCCTGCCGATGCAGGGGACACGGGTTCGTGCCCCGGTCCGGGAGGATCCCACGTGCCGCGGAGCGGCTGGGCCCGTGAGCCATGGCCGCTGAGCCTGCGCATCCGGAGCCTGTGCTCCACAACGGGAGAGCCCACAACAGTGAGAGGCCCACGTACCGCAAAAAAAAAAAAATATATATATATCCTTCCAGGAGGGGAGGGGTGCAGTTTTGACAAATAATAGGTAAGACATTTCTGGATAAGAAATATCTAAAACAGTGTAAGGAGCGTTTAGATCTTCAAACACACTTCAGAATATTTCCTTTTTAAAAGTTTTTTTGCCTTTTTTGGAATATAACTGACATATTAGTTTCAGGTATACAACACGATGGCTCGACATTTGTCTGTATTGCCAGACGGCCACAATGAGTCTAGTTAACATCCGTCACCATATGTAGTTACACATGTGTAGTTACACATATGTAGTTACACATGTGTAGTTACACATATGTAGTTACACATATGTAGTTACACATATGTAGTTACACATATGTAGTTACACATAGTCTGTATTGCCAGACGGCCACAATGAGTCTAGTTAACATCCGTCACCATATGTAGTTACACATGTGTAGTTACACATATGTAGTTACACATGTGTAGTTACACATATGTAGTTACACATGTGTAGTTACACATATGTAGTTACACATATGTAGTTACACATATGTAGTTACACATATGTAGTTACACATATGTAGTTACACATGTTTTTTCTTGTGATGAGACCTTTTTGTGTGTGTGGTGAAGGAAGGTGCAGTGTGTATGACAGGGAGCCAAGCTAGGAGTTCAGGACAGCTAGTGCCGGAAAAGCCTGAACTCCGATGAGAACTTTTAAAATTCGCTCTCTTAGCAGCTTTCAAATATAGTCTCTTAGCAGTGACTGTAGTCACTGTGCCGTACATTACATATTTCCTTTTATAAAAAACTTACGAATACGAAAATAGATTTGACTTAATTTTAATACTTAAATTTTAATCACATTACATTTTTTTAACATCTTTATTGGAGTACAATTGCTTTACAATAGTGTGTTAGTTTCTGCTGTATAATAAAGTGAATCAGCTATACGTATACCTATACCCCCCTATCCCCTCCCTCTTGCATCCCCCTCCCGCCCTCCCCATCCCACCCCTCTAGGTGGTCACAAAGCACCGAGCTGATGCCCCTGTGCTGTCACATTACATTTTAAAGAAGCCCAAAGCAGTGCCCTCACCCACAGTTCACTGAGATTTCACATGCAGCGCATATTCTCCTTGTTCATTTTGCAAAGACTCACATCCATGAACTAATTCTTAATGTATTTTTTCCAATCAGGCCTTTCTGGGCCCCACGAAACTGTTTCTTTTCAATAGCTAGTTATTCTGATGTGAAGCTTCCTGGGGGAGGTGTGTGCCTGGAACAAGGCTGGCAGAAAGCGCGCCTCTGTCTACCCGAGCCAGTGCTTGCACTTATTGCGTGCTCCCGGCACGCCTTGACGCGATCCGGAAATACGACCACCGCCCAGCCTGCTTTGAGGGGGAGCTAAATACTGATTACACAAAAGAGTGTTGTTTTGTTTTAACAATTTGAGCACAGACTTCTACCCACGTTTTTAATTAACTCTTAGATGGACACGGAGTGCTTTTAGGTGAAGCGTGTTCATGGTCGCACTATAAATCTGGGAATGCGACCGTGCCATCATTTATCTTCTCAATAATGTCATTGTTCAGTAAATAAACAATTTTATTAGGCATCTATAAATGAGAGACTGAAAGAAATTTAAGTTTGTATATATCTACTCTTGGTATCGATGATCTTATATACTACAATTCCTGACTTGCCCAATTGTGGGAAACTGTCCAGTGAGCCTCACAGGTGGTTCCCTCAGTGATTGCTGTGGACACAGTCATCGTCGCATGAAGCAGTTATGTTTTCAGTCCTGTCCCAAATCTCCCATTTATTATGATCTAAGATGAATTAGATTCTGAAATATACACTGATATAAACCTAGTACATTTGACCAAAAAGTATTTATCCTGGTTGATTAGAGAGTCAGAAAACACCAGTTTGAATGGGAGTGGGCATTCTTTACTGTAGCATCAGTTTATTCTCAAATGATGCCCTTGATTACTAGGAATAAAGACAGACTTGGTATTAAGAATGTCACATTTGGAGAAAAACATGACTTTTCTAGGGCTGAAATCTGGTTTGGAATATTATTGGTAAATTCTGATTCTTAAGTTGTATAGTGGTTTCATTGTTACTTTATTATTATGCTTTCTTTTCATGATATACATTCTTTTATAAATATCAAATATTAATTTTTTAAGGAAGAAACTAGATTGGGTGTTTAGGGCCTAGTTTGTTTAGTCTGTGTTCACTATTTCATTCATTAATTCATTCATTGTGTTGTTAAATGACGTGTGGTTTGGGCAGGATTAAAGATAAGCGAGGTATTTTGTGTCCTTAGATTCTGAATGAAAATTGCAAAGTACACAACCTTTGTTTTTTGGCTCCCACCAGCCACGTAAAGCGTAGTGCGATTTCATCCTCCTGCTTTCAGGTGGTGGCCGGCGGAGATCTGCAACCCCCGGTCTGTGCCACTCAACATCCAGGGCCTCAAGCATGACCTGGGGGACTTCCCCGTGTTCTTCTTCGGTTCTCACGACTACTACTGGGTACACCAGGGCAGAGTGTTCCCTTACGTCGAAGGAGACAAAAGCTTTGCTGAGGGACAGACTAGTATTAACAAGACCTTCAAAAAAGGTACGTTGGACAACGTTCACAGTGGCTCAGAACTAACACCCCTTCGTTGATCTCTCCACACCTCCTAACTTGCATAAGACGTGTTTCTGGTGTTAGAGAGTTTTCACCAGGTGTTATGATCCGGCCTCCATAAGTTTCCAATTACATGAGAACCACATCACAATCCAGTCAGCTGGAAAAATACATTCAGTGTAGTAGACTGTGCTGTGTACGTGAAAGGAGTTCCCTCAGTGACCTTACTACAAACATAGAGATTATTCTGGAAATACATAGCCTTCTTAATCAAGTGAAGCTCCTTTGTAAGATAGTAAGACTAAATGCTTCCCAGGAAGAGCCTTACAGCTGCTTTTGCAACAAGTTGCCAGGAAGTTTAGCTTTCTGGGTAAGAGTAAAGTGAATTTAAATCTGGTACGAGGGAAAGAGCTGCTCTCTGGTTCACGTGGAAACCTCTGATCATTGAAGTGGGACCTCTCCTCCAAAGCCACAGCCTGCACAGGGCACGGTGTTCAGCCGTAAAGGAGTTATATCCTATTTCAGTGTTACCCTGTCCTCGTGGTAAATGGTTATTTCCAGAATATAATTTTAAAAAGAAACCCTCCGGCCAGATTCAGTGCGTTGGGAAGGCAGGGTAAAACTAACCTCTTAATGTTTTTGTTTATGTGGTTTTTGGTATTTATATACTTTGTTTGGTCTTATTGGCAGCGTTGGAAGAAGCTGCAAAACGTTTCCAGGAATTGAAAGCACAAAGAGAAAGTAAAGAAGCACTAGAGATTGAAAAAAACTCAAGAAAACCCCCTCCTTACAAACACATCAAAGTGAGTCTTTACCCGTGAAAACATTGCTCTTTGACAGACGAGATGAAATGCATTGCTCTCTTAGTAGTTAGAGGCCCTTGTTGTCTTATAAAAACTTCTGCTAATTACCACCCAGTCTTCTGCAGAACAACCTGAGAGCTTCTGCTGGAGTATCAGCCGGGAGCCGGGGTTGCTGCCCTGGGATGATGGGGGCTCTGATGAGCCCCTCACACCGAGGAGCAAATACGTTTGATGGGAAACCCTGTTCTTGATCCAGCAGTTTGCCGTGTGACCAAATAAAAATATAGGGATTTAGCCCCTTTCTTCCAGACAGCCCACAGTGGTTTTCAGTTTTGAAATTGTCATCAACTGGTAGAAGGAGAAATACACAGGATAAATAAGTGAGAACTCACATCAGGTTTTGATATTTTTGTCAACTAAGGAGAGACAGCTATTAATCTTAGCTTATTCATGGGGAAATTATGATCAAGATAAAGAGCCTTTCTCAGGGTCACACCACAGGGCAGTAGCAGAGCCAAGAGGGCCTGGGTGTTTCCTGTGTCCTGTTGAAATTCCTCCCTCCCATTTGTGATTTTGTTGTTCAGGCTAACAAAGTGATAGGAAAGGTACAGATCCAGGTTGCAGACCTGTCAGAGATTCCCCGCTGTAACTGCAAGCCGGCTGACGAGAACCCGTGTGGCTTGGAGTCCGAGTGCCTGAACAGAATGCTGCAGTACGAGTGTCACCCGCAGGTGTGCCCGGCAGGGGAGCGCTGCCAGAACCAGTGCTTCACCAAGAGGCTCTACCCGGACGCAGAAATCATCAAGACAGAGCGGAGAGGCTGGGGCCTCAGGACCAAAAGGAGCATCAAGAAGGTAGTGTGGGATGGGGGCAGTAGCGGAACAGACCAGGACCTATGCCTCTTAGAAATGCTTCAATAAGGATTAAATACATGGGGATTTATTCCAAAATTTTGAAACTTCCGAAGCTGAGAGTTTGGCACTTCTTGAGCAAAGAGGGAGCAGTAAAAAGAGGTAGTAATAAAATACACATAACACACCATTGTAAAGCAATTATACTCCAATAAAGATGTTAAAAAATTCTTTTTAATTAAAAAAAATAAAATACACATAACCTTTGGATTTCCTATGATCGGTCATAAAAAGGAGAAGGGACACTGGTAATTCTATTTGAAATAATTTTTACTTGTTAAGCAAACTAGATTTAAAATTTGTAAAGGAAAAAGAGTAAAGTTAAGGGCGTACTGAGACAGAAACTAGCAACTCCAGGACTTTGCTCCAACATCATAGTTCATTAGCCATGAAGCCCTGGTCAAGTCACTTAACCTCGCTGAGACCCAGTTTCTTCATCTCTAAAATGGACATAATTCCTACCCTACGTGTTTAAGAGTTGTTGCTAGTCTCAAACTAGATCATATATACAGAAGCAACTGGAAAAAGTTGAGATCTTTGATACTTATAAATTATCTTCATTCTTATACTTTGAAGCAATTTTTCAAAGCAGTCTCTTTGTTTAACATGAGAAATACATGCCCATTGTAGAAGATATTTTAATGCAAATAGCTCAAAGAAAATTGAAAATCACCAGTAAATCCTGCTATTCAAACAGTGGCTCTCAACCTTTAGATATCCTGAGACTCTTCCGGGTTCCTTGTTAAAACAGTGCCACCTGAAACATTGGTGACAGGCCTGAACAATCTGTTTTAAAACAAGTCCCCACCTCCACCCTTCCCCCCACCTGCCAACATACAGAACTTGGAGCCGTGTTTAGTGAGACAAGACGGGCCTAGTGGGAATTTAAAATTATTCTTGGCATTTTTCTGCCTTTTAAAAAATCACCTTTGTAATGAAGAAATACCATATAATGTAGTAAAGAAAATCAAACAATACAAAAAAAGATAATAAAGCATGAAATTCCTCCTTCACCCTCAATTCCTGGTCTCCATAGGTTGGTCCATAGGTTGGTATGTAGCCTTTTAGAACTTTTTCTATGCAATTCTACACATAAACACATATACAAATACATATTCATATATTCTGTATTTGTAGGGTTTTTTAAACATCAATATAATCATACATATTATTCTTTTTTCCCACCTAATGTATCAGAAAATTATTTTTATGGTCGTAATACAGATTTCACCTCATTGTTTTTCATAGTCTCATTGTATTCCATAGTAAAATATACCATCATTTACATAGCCTGTTTTCCAATAAATACATGTGTGTGTGTGTGTGTGTGCGTGTGTGCGTGTGTGTGTGTGTGTACACACACACACATTTTTTCATTCTGTTGATCATCTGTCATCTATTTCTGTAGGTCAGATTGCTTGGGTGAAACTCATTCATTCAGCACGTGTTTGTTCAGCGGCTTCCCTGTGCCTGGTGCTGTTCTAGGCACTTGGAAGACAGCAGTGAGCAGGACACCTTTGTGAGTCCACCAGGGACAGATGATAGACATGTGACGCCACTTACCACCAAATGCCACCAAGAAAAATAAAGCTGTCAAAGAGGGTAGGGGTGACAGGGACTGGGTTCAGGAAGGTCTGACCCGAACGTGTGAGTGAGGAGGGCGTGCAGGCACGTGGAGGAGCAGGCCGGAGTGAAGGCCCTCCTGCGCCGGGACAGCAGGGAGCTGGAGCGGGAGCAGAGGAGGGCCGGGGAGGTGGGCGGGTGGCAAGGTAGAGGGGCAGCAGGACCAGGTCGTGCGGGGCCTCGTCGGCCTCGGGACAGGGACTTCTGGCGGAGTTTAGCAGGGAGGGCGTCCGTCTGCCTCGACGTGTTGGTTTTCTGTTGCTGCTTAACAGGATAACCACAGACTTGGCAACTTACAGCGTAACACACAGCGTGCTATCCCACAGATCCTGTAGGTCAGTGCGTAGCTGGGTCCTCTACGTAGGGGCTCACGAGGTTGCGGTCAGGGCACTGACCTGGCTGGATTCTCATTCTTGTGCCTCAACTAGGGAAGGATCCGGCTTCCCAGCTTGCACGGATGCTGGCGCAGTTCTGTCTTCACGGCGCTAGGTCTGAGAGCATCAGGTGGTTCGGATGCTGGCGCAGTTCTGTCTTCACGGCGCTAGGTCTGAGAGCATCAGGTGGTTCGGATGCTGGCGCAGTTCTGTCTTCACGGCGCTAGGTCTGAGAGCATCAGGTGGTTTGGGTTTGGGTTTGTGGTTATTGTTGTCTTGCTGCTCTTGGCGTCTAGAGGCTCCTGCAGTTCCCTGCCAGATGGGTTCTCCAGCATGGCTGTTTGCTTCCTTACAGCCAGCGAGGGAAAGAGACGCTCCAGCAGGATAGATGCTGAAGCCCTCATGTAACAAACTCACGTAATCACATCCTGTCACTTGGGCCACATTCTGTTGCTTAGAAGCAAGTCACAGGTCCTGCTGTCTCCAGGGGAGGGGATTACACAACGGCGTGGGCACCAGCAGGCAGGGGTCACTGGGGCCACCTTAAGAGTCTGGGCTTCAGAAGAATAACTTGGGCTGTACTGTGGGGAATTTATGATCATGGAGAGAGCAATAAAAAGGAGACCATTACAGTCCCGGAGAGAGATGCTGGTGGCCTGGACTAACTAGGGTTGTAGTTGAGTAGGAAGGAAGTGGTTGGATTTCTGACATTTTAAAGGTAGAGCCAACAGGATTTGCCAATGCGTTGGGTTTGTGGATTGGGTCGCTTGGTCAAAGGCCATCTGCGTTTAGAATGGCATTCTATAATGCACATGTTTTGATATTACTTTAATGCCCTGCATATCACTTGCAAATTTTTGCTTATGATTTCAGGGGAGTTTGGGGAGCCATCCTGAAATCTATCCAGTTTAATACCATGTTAACATCTTTGAATAACATTTATTTAATAACACTTATTCTAAACCATATTCTAAGTTCCTAAATTAATGATATAATTAAGAGAAAAGAAAGTACAATCAGGATTATCCTGCACTTCAGCACTTGAGGAATTGCTAATGTTAAGACAATCGGTGTTTTACAAAATAGCTAGAAATATACAGTCACTGAACAGCATGATCATAAAGACTTCGTAGCAACATGGAGAAGGTTCGGGGATACTTAGGGGACAGAAACCAACTAGCAAATTGAATGTACACAGTCAGTCCCCTTCTTTTCACACATAACAATTCCTAAAAACGTGTGCCAGAGTTAAACAAGGGACTTCCTGTTATGATGTGGTTTCTTTCTTAGAAGTTAAAAAAATTACATTAAGTACCGAATTAAACCCTGCCTTTTTGCCATTGCCTTTAAGGACAGATTTCTAGCATTTTAGAAGTTTTTTTTTTGTTTATTTGGCCACACTGCGCGGCTTGCTGTATCTTAGTTCCCCAACGAGGGGTTGAACCTGGGCCCTCGGCAGTGAAAGTGTGGAGTCCTAACCGCAGGACCACCAGGGAATCCCCTAAAAGTTCTTTATTTTGTTATTTTTATCCATAATTGAATTCACAGTTAATGGTTTTAAGTCCAGTGAGCAACTCTTTGAGGCTAAAGATTGGTCACTTTTTGGATGCCTAAAATATTTCTTTAACAGAATAGCTAGAGACATTTATTCACAATGGTATCGAGTTTACGAGACTTCCACGCCTCATGTTTGATATCAGCACTTTCACCTTTCTGTATTCACCAATTTTCATAGAATAGTAAATATAAACTATAATAAATGGTTTTCAGGCCTTTAAAGCCACAGAACCCTTTCTTCAAATGAAACCTTAACTTGAATCCCAATTTGTAAAAAAAACATGAAGCGGAGCTGATTTGGTTTAAATTCTGCTCTGTAGGTTTTCATTAAAGGAAACTTGCCATAGAATAAAGTAACACTAGGTGGCAGTGCAGCCAAGATGGCAATGAAATCTTCTACCTGGTGAGGGTGGTGATACCATACAAAGGTGCAGAATGTTTTCAGCAGCCGGGGTCCAAGTCCAAACCGGGTGTAGGAAAAGCCACTCCGGGCCGACAGTGCGTGGTACCTGAATGTGCAGAGCGGTCCTGTCGTGGTGTTGCAGTTAGAGATGAAGCGCGGTTCTTTTCTAACTCTCTGTCAGAGCTTGTACTGTCAGTTAAAATGGGGGCGAGAAGCCTGAGGTGCACTCTTGTGGTGACCAGGCCCAGCTGAAACAAGCATGTGGCCGCCTGAAGCAGACGGGGCCCCTCCCCCATCTCACCCATGGCCGGCCGGCCACCCAGGGGAAGGCTGACCCACAGGCGCCCTTCTCTTGTACAGAAATCACAATCTTGTCTTTTTATCAGTAGAGAAAGGACATTGGCTTATGCTCTTAATGATTCATCAAAATCAGAAAATATAATATAGCACTCTTGAGATGACTGGTACTCTCAGTTCTGTGATACTAAGAGCTATGAGAACGGCTAGTGAGAATTTGTGTCGGGGGCCGGGGGAGGAACACAAGTCTGGTGAAGCAGTAGGCAAAATACATTTTAATTTACTGCCTAAGACATTTCTTTACCTTAAAAATGTATTGGTAACACCAGTAAATCCTGTAGCTAATGCTGTTGTCCTAGACTGAATCAGCCACGCTTTTGAGGTCAAAGGGTTAATGCTTATGCACTTGTAAACATGAAAGGTTGAATGTACCGTGTTTACACTTATTTAAAAAGGAGCTTATCGCTACACACCTGTTAGAACAGCACAGTGAGAGATAGGGACTCTACCACATGTTGGTGAGGAGGTGGGGAAACAGCACCTCTCATACCTGGGGAGGGGAGGGTGCGAGTGCACTGTGGTACAGCCACTGCGGAAGACAGTTCAGCAAGCATGTGCTCACCATATGACCCAGCATGTGTCCCAGAGAAAGGAAAGCCTCTGTCTGCACAAAAACGTTATCAGAATGCTCACAGCGGCTTTATCTGTAATAGCCAAAACTTGGAGACCACTCACATGTTCTCCAGCCGGTGACCGGTCGCACAAACTGTGGTGCGTCCTTGCTGTGGCACAGCACTCACCGGTGACAGAAGAATGAACTGTTAATACATACAACTTAGATGGATCTCAAGGGAATTAGGCTCAGTTTTTCTTTAAAAATCCAATCTCTAAAGGTTACATACTGTGATTCCATTTATAGGACACTCTCAAAATGACGAAACTATAGAGTTGGACAAGGTCCTACTGTTTTTCGCACAGGGAACTATATCCAATATCCTGTGATAAACCATAATGGAAAAGGATATAAAAAAGAATATATGTATAACTGAATCACTTTGCTGTACGGCAGAAATTAACACAACATTGTAAATCAACTATACTTCAAGAAAATAAATGTTTAGAAGAACTATAGAGTTGGAGAACAAACTAGGGAGGGAGGATGGATGTGGTTATGAAGGAGAAGCACAGGGCATCTGTGCTGATGGGACAGTTCTGTATCTTGCTTGTGGTGGTGGTTACCTGACTCTACACCTGGCAGAATCCCATAGAACCACACACATGCACACGTAACACACACAAATGAGCGCCTGTGAAATCGGTGAAATGTGAATAAGGCCTGTAGATCGTACCAATGTCAATTTTCTGGCTTTGTTTTGTGCTGCAGTTGTATTTCCAGGAATGTTTTTGGTTAATTCTCGGATTATACATGTGGTGTTAAGGAATGCTTTCTAATAGGACACACTGACTGTACATTGATGTATTGCGTGCTCCTCTGCAGGGTGAATTTGTAAATGAATATGTTGGCGAATTAATTGATGAGGAAGAATGCAGATTGCGAATCAAGCGAGCCCACGAGAACAGTGTAACTAATTTTTATATGTTAACTGTTACCAAGGTAAAATTGCTTTTTTTTTTTGGTAAGAAAAAAGGATTTTTTGGTTTAATTTGGTGGTCTTAGGTTAAACTCAGTTTCCTTCCTCTCATTTGGTTTTTCTCAAGCAAATTATAATGGTTTGCAGTAGCCAGGGTGTGTCCCACTATAATATGCTCATTATACCAGAGTACAAAAGTGAACGATTACTGGCGCCTTGCACAGGTCATGTGAGACGCGCTGTGAGTGAGAAGATGACCAGGAACAGGGTTGACACATCTGGATTTGAGTCCCAGCTCTTAGTCACTGAAAGACCTGGCCCTCAGTTTCTTTCTCCCCAAGGGAGAGAATTAGCTCTGTAATTCTAAGTTATAAACCACCAGTAAAGTTCTGCTCTAGCAAAAATCCTAACTGTAAATTGTTCTATATATTTAAACTTTTTTTATGAGTTAGGAAAAATGAATGCTGTCAAAAGAAAAACGACAGTAAAACTTCTGGTTTAATACATGTAACTGTGAGTGCTGTTTGATGCACATCACAGCACAACTATCTCATTTAATTTCTCCCAACAGTCCTCTGGAGTATAACCTTTAAAAGTTGTGACTCACTGCGTATATTGTACACCAATAACTATACTTCAATAAAAGATTAAAAAAAAACAAACGGTCCTCTGATTTACAGAGGACGAGAGACTGAGATCCAGCCATAAGTGATTTGTTGGATATCTTGTTACAGTTTAATGATGAGCCAAGACTCGTACCCACGTTTCCTGTGTTCCAGGCTGTCTCTAAAACTGAGTCAGAACAGCCTTACAAGAACCAGAAGTCATTGAAAAGAAGTACTATTTTAACTGATACGTCACTGTTTGAAAGTTTTACCACCTTCCTGAACATACACTTTATATACATAAAATGCCATTTATTTGTGACTGCTCATTGGCCCCTTAAATCCTAGCCTCGCTGCCGGTGACCCCTGCAGCCACCTGGACACCACTTGGGAGGCTCCGTCTTCTAGAGCTTTCCCAGACTATCAGAGTTTAAATTCAGGGAGCCAAAATGTTGAGCTTTTTATGGTATTTTGAACTTTTGTGTAAGTAAAAATAGACTATGAAGATTATATCCCAAACTCTAGCCCTTCCATCAGTCAGATCTCCAAGTCTTCATTCAGAGAAGTTTCTTGTTTTTCCTGCCTCCCTCTTTATGGCCTAAGCTCTCATCCGTCTACCCCCCTACAAGCTTTGCTTCTTGCTTAGAGCAGGAAAGGAGGGCTGACAGCAAAGCACCATAGTTCCCGTCACAAGTGGCATCCGAGCTGAGAGCGGTCTACTCAGAAAATACCTGTCGCTAAGCCCACGGCCAGCTGATCTCAGTCGCATTATTCTGTGGTGTGTTTGTTTCTAGAAACAAACTTTAAAAGAAACTAAACTCCACTTTATCTTACTTGCTTTTGACTTGGTCATCATGTAAAGTAGAGAACTCAGTCAGTTGTGCCGCGAGCACATTTTCGGAGCTGTCGGTCTTCAGACCTCGGCTGGTGGCCGACAGTGCTGCCTCGTGGCTCTCGCCTGAGTTGGATGTTTCTCAGACACGCTTGTGCTCAGTTTCATGTCAAAGGAACTTTTCCTTTCTTTTCTTTCTGAAGGACCGTATCATTGACGCTGGCCCGAAGGGAAATTATTCTCGCTTTATGAACCACAGTTGTAATCCAAACTGTGAAACACAAAAGTGGACGGTGAATGGAGATGTTCGAGTTGGCCTTTTTGCTCTTTGTGACATTCCTGCAGGTAAAAGGGACTCTGTCCCCTCCCCGGAAAGCAAGTATGTCTTTGAGGGCAGGACATTCTGACACTCAAGTGTCAAGACAAGTTTTGACACTCAAGTATTTATTCAAATAAGATAAAGAGCTATATTTAGAATTGTTACCTGCCCGTAGGAAGTAAACATCTGTATCCTGCAAAAGGGAGCGTAGTAAGAGAGGGTATCACAGAATTCTGTGTCTATGATCCCGCTGAATTAGTTCTCCAAATTATTGCTGTCTGTATAATGTAACCAAATGTTTAAGCTTTTGTTTCCTTTTTTTTTCTTTAACATTAAAGAAAATATTAACCAGTTGTTACCATCAACTGGTCTCTTCGTTTGTTTGTGGGAGGTTGTTTTGTTTTGTATTTTAGTTTGAAAAATCAGTCTGTTTCAAATTAGACATAAAACGCTTCTCAAAGCAGAGTTACTGCTTTCATTTTTCCTTACCCATCCAGCATCAATAACAGCAAGACTTAATTTCTTGTTCGCTAAGTCTGTAGAAAAATGGGTGGGAAGAGAAATGCTGTAGCTAAAAGTGATGTAAACTGTGTTTCTAGCACTCGCTGTGGATTGCTGAGGTCCAGTTAAAGAAAGCTTGAACTGGGAATTCCCTGGCAGTCCAGTGGTTAGGACTCAGTGCTTTCACTGCGGGGGCCCAGGTTCGGTCCCTGGTTGGGGAGCTAAGATCCTTCAGCCAAGCGGTGTGGCCAAAAAAACAAAACAAAAAAACCTTTAAAATGCTAGAAATCTGTCCTTAAAGGCAACGGCAAAAAGACAGGGTTTAATTCAGTACTTAATATAATTTTTTTAATTTCTGAGAAAGAAACCACTTCATAACAGGAAGTCCCTTGTTTAACTCTGGCACACGTTTTTAGGAATCTGTTATGTGTAAAAAGCAGGGGACTGACTGTACATTGAATTTGCTATTTGCTGCATGGTGTGGCCAAATTAAAAAAAAAAAAAGAAGACGAAAGAAAGCAAGCTTAGACCTCCTAGTTTGAGTCCCTGGGTCTTTGGTGTATGTAGTAAATGTGCATTTTGAAGTCTTTTCTGATCATAATGTGAGGCATTAATTACTGGAAGTGGTATGGCTGTGACAATTCCACGGTCATCTTGTTTCTTTAGAAACTAGTGTAAATTAGTCTTAGAAAAGAGAGCTAAGCTAGAACCCATTTTTCTTGAGCACAGATTTCAGATTCTTAATCTCTGTCACATGGTCTTTGACCACTTCAGTGAAAAGAATATGATGGTCTCTGTAGAATATTTATTTTTGTTTTAATCATTGGTGGATCGGATGTTTTCCTCTAGTTTTCTGGGATTTTTTCGTTGTTTTTTTCCTTTTTCCCATCACCGTCTTCAGTGTGGAACACGGAGGATGGAAGGGTCTTCATGTCAGAATTATGTCTCTTTTTTCGTTGTGAGGGTGTGTCTTTGACAGCATTTCTCTCCCCCCAGGACTTGAGTCTGAATACTTCTCTCTCTTGTGTTCTAGGGATGGAGCTAACATTTAATTACAACCTGGACTGTCTGGGCAATGGCAGGACGGAGTGCCACTGCGGGGCAGAGAACTGCAGTGGTTTCCTCGGCGTGCGGCCAAAGGTCAGTGGCTGCAGGGGGCGCCCCTGGGGCTGGGAAGGGGCTGCTGAAGAAGCTTGTTTGGGGCTGTCTCAGGAGGTGCTGGCCAGGGGGACCTGGTTGAATTTGCAGGCCAGCAGTTGCGTTTACCCAGAGTTTAGACTCCGACCTCCCACTAGAGCGTATCTCAGTGAGAACTGTTAGGTTCTGAAAATGTCTGTGTTTCTGACTGAATTTGAACTTAGCAAGATCTTTTTCAAAAAAAAATTCACACTATCCTAATACACTTTAGTGTATCCGAATTATACACTTTAAATTGGTGAACTTTATGGTTTGTGTATGCTATCTCAGTTGTCTTTGCAATTTAAAAAAAAAAAAAAAGCACCTATTCAAAAAATCAATGAAAAATGAATTATTTTTACTACAGTTCCGTGACAGGGTAAGCCCTCCTGGTGTTTTAGGTAACCGAACAACAGGTGAATTTAAATGAACGTGAGGTTGTAGGATCTCCCTTTTACGTAAAGCTTCACGCACTGTGATCGTTAAAACCGTGACCCCCTCTCTCCTGCCAGTCGGCATGTGCGTCCACAACTGAAGAAAAGGCAAAAAACGCTAAGCTGAAGCAGAAGAGACGAAAAATCAAAACAGAGCCGAAGCAGCTGCATGAAGATCACTGCTTCCAGTGCGGGGACAGCGGCGAGCTGGTCATGTGCGACAGGAAGGATTGCCCCAAAGCCTACCACCTGCTCTGCCTCAACCTGCCCCAGCCGCCCTACGGTGAGCCCAGCCTGCAGGCCCTGCCCGACTCCATCTCTGCCCACCATGCCCGACTCAGAATACGGGCGGTCCAGTCCCCCGTGTGGAGCCGTGGGATAGGAAGCGTTGGAAAGAGCAAGGAACAGTAGCAAGCAAAGGTTTTGCTAGTGAAACATCTGTCTCAGTGCAAGTGGGGGACGCCCGTGGGCCGGCAAGGACTGGTGTCTTACGGTCCATTACCACAGGTGGTAGTTGGCTCCTAGCTGAGTTTGGGGCAGTAGCTCGCAGCCACACCGACAGGTGCACCCAGACCTCTGTTGGCTGAGGTTTGGAGTCGTAGTCAACTGCATTCAGCCCCCAGTCCGAGAGGAAGGTGGGAAGTGGGGTGTCTCGTGGGTGTTGGGGACAGGCACTCACTGGGCTCCTTCCCTTCTTCCCGCCCACACTAGGAAAGTGGGAGTGCCCGTGGCATCAGTGCGATGAGTGCAGCGGCGCAGCTGTGTCCTTCTGTGAGTTCTGTCCACGTTCGTTTTGCAAAGATCATGAAAAGGGGGCTCTGGTGCCCTCCGCCCTGGAAGGCCGTCTCTGCTGCTCTGAACATGACCCTGTATCTCCCGTGTCACCCGAATACTGGAGCAAGATCAAATGTAAATTGGAATCACAGGATCATGGAGAAGAAGTCAAAGAATAAATGGGCAGTGATTTCCTTCTTTTTTTATTGAAACGAAGAAAGGAAAAGAAAAAAGAGAATGAGTTAGTACAAGAAGAGACCGCTGCAGTGCATACAGCCTTGGCCATCAGCGCTGCCCTATTAAAGTGAAGATGGGGAACCAAGCCGTGCAGGCAGAAGCCGTTGGTGGGATCTGGTTTTTCAGTTTCGTCCTGTCAGCTTGGGGATTCTTTTGTGGAGGGTTAGGTTCCCTTGGTCTTTTCTTGCCTTTTATTGTGCTTCAATGCCTTTGCAGCTGGCAAAAGAGATGTCTTCGCTTTTAAAATAAGAACAAAGAGAAGTAGTTCTGTTAATGAGATAAATTTAAAGTCTAGGATGTGTTCCTTGGGTGTAAAAAGCAAAAGTAGCCATCATTCCTTTATTTATTTTCATTTTTAAAAATTTTGAGAAGTGTAGTTCAGATAGTCTAATGTGTGTGTGTGTGTCTTTGTGTGTGTGTGTGTGTGTGTGTGTGTGTGTGTGTGTGTGTGTGTTTTAAGTAGGAATTGCAGAAAGCCCTCTAGAAAAGGGTATGGTGGTCTTACCTCTTTCCTGAGCAGTAGGGAGGCTGGCTTCGCTTTCCCTTCCAGACGCCTCTCGTAGTCTTAGAGAAGGGCTCTGTGGGAGTATTGAATCTGGCCTCTTGAAATCAAAAGGCCTCAGTGAATATTACCTCTGTGGTCTTAAACTAGGTGGGCTTTCCGATATAACTTTACCTAGAAAGGTATATAATGTGGTTGTTGGTTTTTTGTTCTGGAGAAAAAAAGAAATGGATGCCCTCACTGAGTCTGAAGCGTTCTCCACTGATAATGGGTGTTTTTGATGAAGTGCGTCTCTGTGGATATGAATACAGAGTTAGAATGGTCATTCTTGTTGTCTTGACACACTGGTAAAGGCAGCTAAAGGGAGTTGAAAGGCACAGACCAAAAGTTGGGTCAAATAAGCACCATTTTCTATCCAATTTAATGTACACCCTGGTCTGACTTGGAGAGAATTACGGGCATTTTAATTTTCTGTCTCTGCTTTCCTCTCCCAAGCAAACATTCCCTTTGTCAGCTGACCACTCAGTCACGTGTCCTGGTGAAAGCTACACGGATGAATTTGAACTGTATTTGGATAGATCTTCTTGTTCAGTTCCGAATTTGGGGGTGAAAGTGGTAGCACTTGCACTTCTACAGGGTAAACGAGAGCCACAGAAACACACTTCACGGCAGGAAGCACTTAGGGAGAGCTCCACAGAAAGCAGTGATAGCAGGAATGGTTGGAGCTCAGAGACGCAAGTGAACCGGAATATCTGCCCACAGAACTCACTGGCTTTGAATGCCTAGGAATATGTATATTCCAGGATTCCCTTATGAATGAATTAGTCCCGTCAGACATTGTTGTAACACTGCAGTAAGTAGAAGCCTAGGTTTAGCTTGAATGAACGTCAGCTTCTCTGTGAATTTTGACTGCTAACAATTGCCGGTACCTGGTAGCATTTATTTTCCCTCAGGAAGTACCCAGTGACCTTATAAAGGCAGGGAAGATAGATGCTCCACAGCATTCCTTCAGTTGTGCTGTGTGTTCCTTTTCCTTATCAATTTACAACTCTTCTCTGGAAAAAAGAAGAAAAAAATCTGTTTTGTGCTTCTTTTTTTTTTTCTTTGTATGTAAATGTGCAATTATACTGGATTTTTTCTTGTTAAAAAAAAAAAAAAAAGACAAACAAAAAACACTACAATTCCTTTACTTAAGCTCCTAAACTGCCACTTGCCTGATTCCAGCAAGTAATTCTGAGGTAACTTATTGGGCCTCCAGTAATTCTGTTGATTAGATATGGTCCCAAAAGAAAGAGCAAGATAGAAAATGCTATATGTGTTACCAAATGCGACTGCTACAAGTCACATGAATTACAGCTCACCAAAACACTAAAGTTTGCTCTTGAGCAATCATATAGTTTGATGTCCTTTTAAAAAATAATTTAAGAAAATCTAGGTTTTATCATACTAAAACTTTATTTTATATATGTATATGATAAATGTTTGCTTTTTTAAACTTACTAACATGAAGGATTTCCTTTAATATCTGAAATGCACCTCGTGTTGAAACGGTATCCAACATGGAATCTTATCTCCTTGCTTTGTTTTGGACTTAGTGCTATTTAATATCTGGTGACTTTTATATGGTAAGCCAGGGTATATCCTGTATACTACAAATACCTTAGGTTTAAGTATTTTTATGCAGCTTCTTCATTGTGTCACATTTTGTTTGTGTATCTGTAGCAGAGCTCCGCTGAGGTTTTTTAATTTGGGGGGGTGGGGGGTTGGCTAATAGGGTTGTTCTGCCATTTCAGAAATCAGGGCGGAAAACACCATCGCTGACCGCAGCCATGGGTCTTGGTCCGCGAGTGTCCTTTAACGGTCTGGAACGTGGCTTTAGTCCTGGCAGTGCCAGGGAGCTCTCCTCACACCTCGTACTGTTGCCTAGTTTGTGTATTTTAAAGGTGCAGGCTGTGGAAGCAGAAGAAGAATAAGCTGTGCTTTATATGTGCATAGTATCCGTGCAGGGTGCTTGTCTGTGCTTCACCAATGAAATTTTGCAAAAGACATGTTGCTCACTGATAGCTAGAAGTTGTTATTTGTTAACTTTTAAATCTGTCTGTGGTCAGAGCATAAATGGTTGGGTTTTAATTCTTGTCCGAAAATGAAATAACTTAAAGCAGCATGGGATAACGGTGGCATTTTTTTTTTAACCATATGTTGGTTCTTTGGTGGAAGAAGCGAACGTAAGATTTTTGATAATCAGCATAAATCTTCAGAAATCAGATCTGTAAGAGCTAGAGGTGAAATCCTGGAGGCCTTCCAGGCCCTGCACCGGAGGGGGCGTGAGGAATCCTGCCGCTGGCTGGCAAGGGAGGGGTGGACGGCCCTGTGCTCCCGGCAGGCCAGGCAGAAGCAGCTGGAGGGAGTGAGTCACTTCTTGAATATCTAATCGGGGCTGGAATTAGGAGTGGGGTGGGTTTTATTTTCATTTTTCTTTTAACAAGTTCCCACCCTATCCTAATCCTCAGAAATTCTCTGGCCTAAGCTATAAAATAGGCTGACTTTTAGAATCATTGAAACTTGGAGATTTCTGTGTGTTCAAATCAGGAACACATCTAAAAACTAAAAAAAAAAAAAAAAAAAAAAAAAAAAAAAAA
>NW_020175192.1:5300700-5304323 GCF_003031525.2 Neophocaena asiaeorientalis asiaeorientalis
AAAAAAAAAAAAAAAAAAAAAAAAAAAATAAGGCAGGGGGAAGGCTGCTCCCAGCTCCCAGCTGCCATTTCCCCAGAGTATTTGGAGGCACGCCTGTGAATAACGCTGGGAAACTCACGACATCGAGATGATCGCGGAAAGGACTCAGACAGGGCGGCTGTTGGACACCTTTCTTTCCTGACTCAGGAAGTAGAGTTTCCCTTCTGAGTAGCTCGCTGCATGGTGTGTTCCAGTCAGGGTCCAGCCCAGATCTGCAGTTTGGAAACAGATGGGCCAGCTGTGTGGAGCGCAGTCTCTGGACTCCCGGGGATTTGTTGCTTGTCTCTCATTTCATTTTAAAACAGAAAGCTCTTCTTTAGCATTCACCTTAAAGTCAAGGTACCGCCGCATGCCATGTCCCACTAGGATAAGAGAACAAGTTACCGTGGCGTCTTGACAGCTTGGGAAGCTCACACTCGATGTCCTTCTACATTGGGAAGTTGCTTGTGCTGGGCAGTGCAAATTAGACTTGAATTACTTCTTAAAAGGCTGATGTGTCCAGCCTCCTCATTGTCCGAGCTGCTGCAGACAAGATCACTTGGAACAACTTCCTTTGGCCTCAGGCCACCTAGAATTGGTCTCTGGTTATTTGTAAACAAACAGTAGAACTCGCTTCCCTTTCCAGATAGGCTCGGGAATAGATATAATTAGACAGCTTTGCCCTATATTGACAGATACGAAGAGTTGGGAATTTGTATATACTGAAATCTACTGACATTTATCCGGGGTGGGGTACAGGGAGAAAGGGGGTTACAGTAGGGTAGGGGAGGGGGTGTAGTGTTTACCACAGGTACGAAGTAGCCACTTTAACACTGAGACCTCTGCCTCATTGAATTCAGGTTTTTTAAGTACTTGAAACTCCTCAGATTCTCCTTATTTTACAGTTACTTTAAGATTTATGAAGTAGAAAGCATTGTTTTGTATACTGTTTTGTCTCTTACCCTCTTGAACTTGGATTAAAGGCAAAGTTCTGCAGACGGAAGTGTCCACAGTAGTTCTCTCAGATTCAGTGCACACATTCGGGGAAGAGACTCCTGCATGAAATACCAGCAGCATTTATACGAGTACTTCATATGTATGTTCTCTGTTTTGTTATTTTGTCAACCTTATCCCCAAGCACCTCTTCTTTCCTTTTAATATATGCCTGCGTAGGGAAAAAAACAAAAATTTGCACTTATGTTACTCTCCTGAAATGCTGGGTGTAACCTGTGTGTTTCAAACCCATTTCCGTTCTTTTCAGTCCATTGCTTAAGTGACAAGTTCAGGTTCGTGTGGCACATATGTACGAAGGAGGAAGAGAATTACCTGTCCTTTGGTGGCGTCCCAGAGTCATTAACGTTTAAGAAAAAGGGAAAAGATGAATAGTTACCAAAGTCATTTATTCAGTCCTTCGTTTTCTTATGTGACATCACTGCACCTGCTAGTTGGCAAGAAAGCACCCTCGGGTTTCCCTTCCCCACCTGCCACAGACATGTGTGTGAATGCCTCTCGGTATCCATCAGATGACCTAATAAATGAGGGATTCATACGGTATTCTTGTCAGTTTAGAAGTGGACTGGATAAAATTTACTTTTACTTTGTTGTCACTAATATTGCTCTTTATCTCATTTGTGCTGTCACATGCCCTGTGTTTAAAAAAAAAAAAAAAAAGAAAATCATGTTGCCACTGATAACCAAGATGCTAATTGATGACTACAACTGGTTCTTTTGTATACAAGGGTGTGTGCGTAATTGGAATTGATAGGAATTCATTTGTACCCACTTGTGACACTGCACAACAAAACGCAGATACCTACAGATTCTGCTCATTTCCTCGTGATCTTTATGATAATTACCTTTGTAGATTGGTTATTTCTGTACTTTATCTGTAATAAACTTTGTAGATCCTGTGAACTGTTATTTTTTGCCTAAATCCCTTGAGACTTGAGTCTTTAATAACAAAGCATCAATATTCACTAAGTCAATCTCTCGAGTTTCTGTGACTTGGCTAGAAGCTCTTGACACTCAAGATTAGTGTTCATTTTCCCTGGGGGTATTCCACTAGGGCATTACTGTATAATGACTTGATGTTGCCACATAGACTTCAAGATACATGATATTTGGGGGATTCTGTTGATTGGCCTATGTTTTATTGCATAGTGTGAGACGTGTAAAGCTTGGTTAACCTGTATATAGATAGCTTATTGTTGACTAGTTACGGTGTAGTAGCATTGCCTGTAATATTTAAGCTTCTTACTACTGTGTGTGCTGGTAGGAACATATAATTTTTGTACATTATATTTACTGAGATGCTGCCTTTCTTATTTTACAAATACTTTGGAATTCAAATGTGTTTTTTGCTTCCGTGAGGATTAATTTGGAAAGGTTTTTAATGACATTCCACTGATTTCAGATTTTGCTTGAGGTTGACTTCAATAAATTGTCCCGTATGTTGCAAATTAAATATGTGGACTTGTTCATTGCCCGTAATTTCTTGCTACCACTCAGTGAGCAAGAGGCCATCCTGGGCGGGAGGGGACCAGCGCGGGGCCGAAAGACCCAGCGCGTCCACCGCGCCAGCGAGGCCCGCAAGGTCCTGCGGGAGCCCGGCACGTCTTCCCGCAGCACGGGGTGTGCTTCGGCGGACTTGGATCCGGAAACGAAGAGTCCGCGTGGTCCCCGGGACGGAAGGCACGGGGTTTGCTTCGGCGGACTTGGATCCGGAAACGAAGAGTCCGCGTGGTCCCCGGGACGGAAGGCACGGGGTTTGCTTCGGCGGACTTGGATCCGGAAACGAAGAGTCCGCGTGGTCCCCGGGACGGAAGGCCCGGGCCTCTGTAAGGTACGCGAGCTCCGGCCCCCGGCCCCGCCGCCCGGCCGGGCTCCGCGCGCGATTCCGGGAAGCCGCCGACGCGCCCGCACCTTTCTGTCCCCTTTAGGGTAACAGAGCTGCTCCCGCCCTTCCAGAGGCTCATCCAGCCCCAGCAGATGTGGCTCTACCTGAATCCGTACGTGGAAGCAGAGTATTTCGCCACCAAGCCGATGTTTGTGCGTGGAGAACCAGCCTTCCTTCTGACCGCACTTCTCACGGAGCCGAACGCTAGGGAGGGAGCGGGCAGGCCCCCCTGGCTCCGCCACGGAGCTGAAGACGAGCCTTAGCGTCGTAACGGTTAAGGGCCAGGTTGAGAGAGAAGTCCGTCCGCTTCGGCTCCAGGGATAGGGTCTGGGGGCGGCTGCTCAGGGCGGCCCGGGGCAACTGGTCGTTGAGAGGAGCGGTGGCGGAGCTCGGCACCCAGCTAGCTGCAGCAGACCCGGGACACGGCACTTGCGGGGGAGCCGGGAGGTCTGATAGGCCAGTTCTGCTGTCACTTCACCCCTCTTGCTGTGGGAGCTCTCTTCCCAGCTAGCTGTCTGACGTTCTCGGGGCGGCCCTTTCGCGTGCTGAGCTCTGCCGTGTCCGGCGCAGGTCGTCGCCTTGCTGGCCCCGCCTGCCCCGGTCATCCTGGCCAGGTGTCTGAAGAAGGCGGACGCAGTGGACAGCCGGCAGGCCTGCCTGGGTAAGCGCGGCCTCCCCAGCGCCGGAAGCAGGAGGCGGGGGCCCCCAC
>NW_020175192.1:5304403-5333858 GCF_003031525.2 Neophocaena asiaeorientalis asiaeorientalis
CTCCGGGGTGCCCCGCCTGCTGCCTGTGAGACGTGCTCCACGTCCTGGGTGCACCTGCGTGCACCGGACTATTTGCAGCTCCGACGAGTCCTCGGTCCGGGTAGCGCGTTCTCCCTGTGCCAAGGCGGAGTGGCCAGCGGGGGGCGGGATTATTCTCACGCTCCGCTCCGGCTGGAGCCCGAGCGCTCCTCTGTCCCCGGAGACCGCGGCTGCGCCTAACGAGACAGGGACCCGGCCGCTCCTCCTGGGCAGACGCCACCAGCAGCCACTTCCGTTGCCTTCCAGCTGCCAGCCTGGCCCTGGCTCTGAACGGCGTCTTCACCAACACAGTCAAACTGATAGTGGGGAGGTGAGTGCCCAACGCTGCCGCCCTCGCCCCAGGAGGGCAGGCGCACGCAACTGCTGCCACATCTTCCCCGTAGCCTTTTCTCTTTATTCTCGGTCTGATCTTTCTCTTCTAACAAACACTTCCTCCCGTCCCTCTACCTCGGTCCGTTGGGTGACTCGGGCTCTCTTCTGTCCTGAACGGCATTTCCCACTGACACGGAGTCGGTGTCCTCCAGAGCACCCCCAGAAGCTGCAGCACGACTCACTCTTTGCCCTAAAAAGTAACTATGTGCCGCAGTGGCTTTTTTTCCTTCCTGGTTTAAATGTTGACCCCGGAAATAAGGCTTTTCTCTTAGTGATGACTATCCAATCCCGCTTCACTGTTTTGCCTGGGACACTATTTGACTGACAGTTAAGAAAGGTATCTAACACAACCAGAAAATAATTTCTGGAGTTGTAAATGATCCACGTTCAGACCTTGCTTATTTCTTGCAGGCCACGCCCAGACTTCTTCTACCGTTGCTTCCCCGACGGGCAAGCCCATCATGACTTGACGTGCACAGGAAATGAGGACGTGGTGAATGAGGGCCGCAAGAGCTTCCCCAGTGGACATTCTTCCTGTAAGAATACCATGTGGACTCTATATCTGTGCTTTTCTTGGGGATCACTGATTTTAACCTAGGAAGCTTGTGAGGATGGGAACATTTCATGCACTCTTATTCTTGCATCTAGAAATCGGAGCCCCCTTCTTTAATAACAAGCTTGAACCTCGAATATTAAATATTCGAGGACAGAGGAAGTAGTTTACCTTCATGAAATTTGAACATCTTATTATTACTGTATTATTTGCCTAAGTCCTGCAATCTTGCTCCAGTCATAAAAATATTAACTAACCTTTATTGAAGAGCTACTGTATGTCAGGTGCTTCCGAAAGCATTTTAGATTCGTGTCTCGTTTGATACCATAAAGAGCCCAATGAGACGGGTACTGTTGTTTTTATGATTCCCATTTATGCATCAGGAAACTAACGCATCAGGAAGTGAAGTCCCATTGCTAGGATTCCAAAACTATTCTCAGGGTAAATGTTACTCACTTTGGGAAACGGTCCTTCATTTTCCCTTGTTTCCTTCTCCCTCATAATTGACGATGTAGATCGATGATCTACACCAAAAGTTACCAAAAGGGATAAAAACATATTCATACCTGCTAACCTCCTCTTTTTCTTTCAAAGACATATGCTTAGAGGTTTTCCCTCTTCTAGTTGCATTTGCTGGTCTGGCCTTCGCGTCCTTCTACCTGGCAGGGAACTTACACTGCTTCACACCACGAGGCCGAGGGGAATCTTGGAGGTTCTGTTCCTTTCTGTCACCCCTACTCTTTGCAGCTGTGATTGCACTGTCCCGCACCTGTGACTACAAGCATCACTGGCAAGGTAAGCAAGGCATCCAGGCCATGGACGCCTCCACGGTTCTCCCATCATTTCTCCCTAGCACTCGGCACAGGAGACGCTCCCTGGGTGTCTGCTGAATGAACAGACAAGTGAGCAGAGGATGGTCTGCGTTCTGTACTGAGTATGCGTTTATTGCTACACGGAAAATGAAAAAGCACAGTCATCTTTTAAACGGATTACCAAGGAGGAACATTCTGATTTTCCCATGACTTTGAAGCATCAGAAGTTCAGAATAAACTCTGTAAGAAATTTTTTACACCCAACCTCAAAATTCAGTTTACTTTCTTAAAAATCAAGTTCACTGTCGTGAGATTTTTGTTCAGAAACGAAAGTAAAATTCAAGAAAACATAAAATTGTAATTAAACCAGAGAAATTTAAGTTGAATGATAGAGTAAAACATCCAAATATTTGCACAGAAAGCCCACAGTTCCAAAAAAAAAAAAAAAAGCTGACAGTATTGCCCAGAGGACCTCAGGAGCTCAGTTTTAAAGAATAAATTTTTGCAAAGAAACGCAACTCCTGAAGAGTTTATTCCTTCCTCTAGAACACTTTAAATGGTGAGAAGGGGTTGTTGATAGCATTAAGTGAACCTTCATTATTCTTCTCAATTAAAAATATTCAATGCAGTGAACTCAGAAAAAGCCTTGTTATAACTACCCAACTAAAGATGTGTTTTGATTTGGTGTTTAGAGAACATCCTGCAACTGTACGATAAAATTAAGAAAACCCAAGAAACCCATAAGCCTGGAATTGAGGGGGTTTGCAGGCTAAACAAGTAGAGTAACCTGGAGGGCCAAGCTCCTTCTGCTGGGTGGCATCACCGTGACTGAGGGAAGGCCCGTCTCCTCTGCCTTCAGATGTCCTGGCTGGATCCACCATCGGCCTGACGTTCGCCTATGTCTGCTATAGGCAGTACTACCCTCCCCTGACGGACGCCCAGTGCCACAGACCACTGCAGCGCAGCCCTGCTCTTCCTGCCGCGCAAAAGCAGCCCGGCGACCCTCGTCATTTTGATGTTTAGACACTGGAGCTGCCTCCCTGGAAAACAGGTGAATCAGCCCCTCCTAACTCACCACGGCCGGGACAAAAATTTCTGACCTTTTACCTCCTGAGAGGTGCAGGTGAGGAGAGAAGCCCCCATGATCATGCAGTCTTGCCCTGGCTCACAGGGATTTATCGCGAGGAGTCAAGGTCCTTTTTCACTACTGTCCGCCACACATTCCAGTAACGAGATCTTTCCACGGTCTTTGCAGCTTATGAATGTGGCCCATCAGATTGGTATCCCAAGATCTGCAGTGTTTTTACACTTAACTTCAGTACTGTTCTTGGAATGATTCTGTCACAAAGAAGCTTTCACCTTAGCCCCACTTTATCCTAGAAGCTAGCGTTGATGATCAGAACTTAATTTCCATTTCCCATAGCTCAAATCTTAAAATCCAGGGCATGAACAATTAAATTATTTTAGTTCTGTTTACTTTCTCTGGTGGCAATTCCATCACACCTTAAATAGGAGAATCTCCAATTCTGGCTTATTTACCACTGTGCATATCTTATTCAAGTCCAGCTAAGTACTGCTGTCCATTTTGAATACTGTAACCATAAGTGATTTGATAATTTGTTGAATTACTGAGTAAACACAATAAAAAAGAAACTGGTCAGGAGCGTGGATTCAGTACTCACCGTCTCCACCTTACTTGTGTAACTGCTCACAAGCTGCTTTCCCTCCACTCAGGACTGAAGAGCCGCCCAAATGCACCAGCTGTGCCACGCAGCCAAGGCAGGGCAGGGCAGTCAGAGACACGGCTGTCTGGAGGGCAGGTGAGTCTCCTCCCGCCCCGCCCTCACCGTAGGGTATAATGGACCATGACGGGATGTCGGCGGAACTGATGGAGTAGGACCTATAACGGCCTTTCTCTGTGTTGTGATTATATTTTATTTGTTTTCTTTTTGTGATTATATTATAAATATGACCTTGATTTGTGTATTTCTGTAACATATTTTCAATATATCTTTTTCCTAACGGTGAACGTGGTTTTTTGTGCTTAAAGTTCCATTTGAGACCTGAAACATTTCCCAAGTTAGACACCAGATTCCCTATCTGACACAAGTGATTCCACTATCTATAGCAGTGGCTGATGTCAATGATACCGAAGGAGCATCTCAATATTTACCTTATAATCGCCGCACTTTAAATCAACAGTCAAGGGGAAAGAACCTGAATGTTAGTTCTTTGCCCAAAACTCTTTTTAAACTTGTTTTAGTAGTACACAGGGGAAGAGAAATGGTATTGACTCTCTTTACTTTGTGATGGATGAGCCAGGTAAAAGTAGGCAACTGGTCAATATGGTTTTATTTCAGTATTTACTAAAGTTTTAAATATAATCACATAAAAAACATTTCAGAAAGTGCAAACTATCAGAAAGCTAATCGGTGCTACTAATCTTTCCGTGCAAACCATCGCTTCTGCGGAGGTGAGCCACAGCAGTTGTGCAGCTGGGAACGCGGAGAAGATGATCTGCCTCCAGCGTTTAAAAAGGGGCTTGGCCAAGAGACTGCAGTGCCGCTGCTGAAGCAGTGCAAATAACACACAACCAAACAGGGAACGTGAGGCAAGCTCACTACCCTGCGGAACACACATCCGTGAAACCAGCACAGGGGGACAAACAGGATATAAAGCTCTTTTCCAGTCACCTGCCCCTCACCACCAGGAAGGAAACACTTCTTAGTACAAACTGGTTTATCTAGCCATCCAGGTTGATCCTGTTCATCTCTGGTTACAGGGACTCACTCTTGCTGGTTCTTTGGTTTACTCTTAAATTTTAGTTATTCTGTTAATAGGAAGACCAAATTTAAATTTGAAGACAACAACTTGATGAAAGCTTCCCCTTTAATATGTACTGAATGCTACTGAATTCTCAGTAACCCTTACTTCACACTCAGAGTTTATGTAGTAAAGAAAATAAAGTATTTCATATAGATGAGGCTTCTTAGTGGCTTAGCATTAGTGTGTAAGCAGATGGACAAGGTAAGGCCAGGCTCTCACCTTTACCCCAACCGTATCTCTAGGGTGACGGTAATTAACCTTCCCTCTGTTGTCAAAGAGATGGCTTATGTGAATGTTAAATTCCAGGGCTTTGGATACCATCATATATTTACTTACAAGAAACCGATATAAAAAGCGAAACACAGCTTGCCTGTCTACACCGCTCTGTCCACCAGGGCCTGTAGGAACCTGAGAGGAGTGTGAAGGACTGTCACAAAGAGAACTGCAAAGACAATCACAAACTGAGACCTGTGAGAAAGAAAATACCTACAGCACAGCGGTGAGCAAGATGCCTTGGAAACAATTAGTCTCCATTCACTTGTCTTCTTCAAGGTGCATCTCACTTGCACGCTCTGACACTGACTCTGCACCAGCTGTTCCTGGCCCCATAGACGCAGGTTTGTCTTTCAGAATAAGGAACACTTCCCCCTAGCCAGATCTACCAACACTGCCTGTGCCGGGAGCCTGTTCCATAGCGACCTGCACTACGGGTACCTAAGGAGGCAACGCTGTTTATGTGCTTGAAGAGGACACTCTTCAGTACTCCCTTCACCCAAGCAGCTGTGGCAGATGGCTTACACAAATTCTATTTCACCATCAACGCACCACTGAGACATTTCATTCATCACTTAATAAGCAGTCAAAGCTGTGTAATTTCAGGTCTGTCAGCTTTTAAACCCTCAAGAACTAACAACTAAGTCGGACTTTGTCTAGAGTCTCCCAGTTTGAAGTATGATATGATATAAAAGGGCAGGTCTAGGATATATAACATCTTTGCTTTATAAAGATGCACCTGATGGGAACTAAACTGTCCACTTTAGACTGTCCACCGAGAGCAGCTCAAACAGCTGTGGAAACAATGGACAGCATCAGTGATTCCTAGCAATAAATCTGTCAGTCAGCTGTAGAGAGAGTAAACAGTATTTACAGATTTTAGTCTTTCTTCATACAGTACGTGTAGGAAATAAAAGCTGGCTCAAGAGAATCTGATGGCCACCAGTCTCCCTCATTCACTTAGACTTGGCCTTCAAATGCAGAGAACACCCATGAGCGATGAGCAGACCCCAAAATGCCTTCTGAATCTCAGGAGTCCACTTCCAGATTAGAATATTTTCTAAAGATAAGCAATAATTTCTTAGAAAAATTTATACCCAACCCAAAACAAAAACTCAGACTTTATACCATCTCAAGTAATAAACAATAAAGTGTGGTACCTAAGAGAAAAACAAATACCGTATATATGGAATCTAAGAAAAAGAAAAAAAAAGGTCATGAAGTACCTAGGGGTAAGACGGGAATAAAGACGCAGACCTACTAGAGCATGGACTTGAGGACATGGGGAGGGGGAAGGGTAAGCTGGGATGAAGTGAGAGAGTGGCATAGACTTATATATACTACCAAGTGTAAAACAGATAGCTAGTGGGAAGCAGCTGCATAGCACAGGGAGATCAGCTCGGTGCTTTGTGACCACCTAGAGGGGTGGGATAGAGAGGGTGGGAGGGAGGGAGACGCAAGAGGGAGGAGATATGGGAACATACCTATATGTATAACTGATTCACTTTGTTATACAGAGAAACTAACACACCATTGTAAAGCAATTAGACTCCAATAAAGATGTTAAAAAAAAAAAAAGTGTGGTACCTAAACACCACCATCCAAGTATTAAAGATGCAAACCACTCCCAGCTCTGAAGCAAGAGTGGCAAGTGTTTCTCTGAAGCCAGTGGTAAAAAGTAACAGCGTCTCCCCTTTGCTTTTCCACTCACTTCCAGACAGGAAGATTCTCTTCCTAAGACCCCAGTGGTGAGCAAGGCTGGCAACCTGCAGGAAATGAGGCCGCTGAGGAGAGGAAAAAACTGCAGCAACAAAGAGGCAGGTGTTCTGGGGAAGGACCCCTCAGTGCCCGTCTGAGGGAGGGAGTTGAAGAGGTCATCACGCTGGAAGGCGACCAGAGAGAACGCCAGTCTGCCACACAAACTTCCTAACTACACATCTAAAGGGCTGAGTGACATAAATCCCAGGATGAGCTGTTTGTACTTAAAGCTGTAACTGTTGCCCTGGTAACTCTCAGATGGTCAACTATTAAGATTCTGAGTTTAGATCCTAAAAATGGCAAGTATTATTGGACCAAGTCGCTAACAAAACAAACATACACTAACCTTTCTCTAAGTGGCCTACTGTGCTTTTATCCCATGAATTTTAAGCAGAGTCCCTCTAAAAATGAGTAATAACCTGGATCTTGGTGACAGGCAACAAAAAGTATATTTATAAAGAGCTGCGGCTCCACAGTTCCTCATCACATGTTAATATGTAGGAAGAGCTGCGGCTCCACAGTTCCTCGTCACATGTAATATGCTGCATACATGACATTTAAAAACTTACATTAAGCAGCCATAGGTGGTTCATTTTTACTGTAAAGGCTGATCAAGGAAGATACCCTGGGTTTGGTAGATTTCTTTGAGGACCAGCAGTACTGTATCTTCAGACTCCCTGTAGAGAAAAAATTATGTTGTAAAAAGAAGAAACTAACATTCGTACTAGATGCTTTACATATATCATCTCAATCTACACAACCACCTTACGAGTTCATTTTTTTACTGTTTAAAAAAAATCTGACTCAGAGGTGATGTAATTGGCAGTGGTTTGTAAGGTAACCTTATAACAAATAAATCTAGCATTATGTCCTGTAATATAAAAAAGCCAGTAGTAAATGACCAAGCCCTCCCTTTCCACAGAACTCATTCTTGGAACAACATGGAAGAGTCGTCCAATTCATCACCTTAATTTTTTAAATGTTATTCACCTTTTTCAAAAAGCCAATACAATCATATGAATAAAAATCAAAGATATAAAAGGATATAATAATGAAGTCTCCTTCTCACTGTTTCTTAACCACTAGGCCCCAACTTCTGACAACCGACGTTATCAATTTCTCATGCATCTTCCAGATATTATTCAGTGTGTGTACAAGCAATTACTTATATCCAGTTTGTAAAGAAATTTGATTATAAAAATACAGCATTCGTGGATTGCCATAAGGGTATAAGGCTCAAACACTTTTCTAGATCTAAGGTTTGACATTTGTAAAGTCATGGATCTATTTGAGAATCTAATGAAACCTATGGATTACTCCCCAGAAAAGACACCATATACATGTATACCCGAAATTATAAATAGAATTTCACTGGACTCATAGACTTTCTTCTATTCCCCACAAGTTCCATACACAGATGGCAGGTTAAGAAACTCCTTCCTCCTATACCAGTGAGGGGAGATTAGCTAAACCAGATATTAAAATGGTGTGATCCTGGTGCATAAATAAGCGGATCAATAGAAAAGAACAGGAAGTCCAGAAATAGCCTTAAATACTCATAGAAATTTAATACAATAAAGTTAGAACCTCAAATCTATTAACAGTGTTGCAACAGCTGGATAGCTATCCTGAAAATGATTTGGATCAATCCTCACCTTATTATTAGGATAAATTTGAACAGAATCAAAGATTTATATGTAAAAATGAAACCCTAAAATATCAGAATAAACTGTGGTAAGGAATTCTTTGGAGAGCAAGGAAAATCTAAGTATGACACAAATTCCAGAAGCCAAAAAAGGAAAAAATAAATTTGACTATGTAAAAATCAAAATTTCTACTTAGCAAAAATTAATGTACACAAGGTCAAAGACAAACGGGGGAAAAGGTATTTGCAACTCGTATCACAGATTTATCGATTAAAAAAAAGACCAAAATTTCAATATAAAAGAGAATAAAGGGTATAGATAACTCCCCAAAAAGAAAATTAAAATGGTCCTTAGATATATGTCAAGTTGCTCAACCTTATTCATAATAGGAGGAGGGCAATACGAATTATACAGTGCATGATACATACGCTGAAAACCACAAAACACTGCTGAGAGAAACTAAAGACCAAAATATACTGAGAGACAACTGTGTTCGTGGCTCAGAAGACTCAGCATTATTAAGATGTCAATTCTTCCCCCAAATTGATCTATAGATAAAATGCAATCACAATCAAAATCCCTAAAAAGCCTTTTGGCTGAAATTAACAAGTTCATTCTACACTGTATGAGGAAATGCAGAGGACCTACAATACCTAAAATAACTACGAATAGGAACAACAAAGATGAAGGACTCACGATACCTAATTTTAAGCTTTACTATAAAGCTACAGTAATCAGGACAGTGTTTTATTGGCATAAGGACAGACAGATCAGTGGAACAAAACAGAGCCAAGGCAATTCAACAGTTTCTCCATCTGAATAAACTTTTCAACAAATGTTGCTAGAACAGGAAAACCACATGCAAAACAATGAACCTCAATCCTTTCCTCACACCATCTTTAAAAATTAACTTAATCAAAATGGATCACAGAGCTAAATGTAAAAGCTAAAATGACAGAGCTTCTAAAACAAAGGAGAAACCTTAACGACATTGGATTTGGCAAAGATTTCTTAAATATGTCAGAAAAGCACAAACCAGTAAAATGGACTTCATCAAAATAAAAAACCGCTTCAAAACCTACTTGACAGAAAAATGAAAACCAAACCACATCCTGAGGAAAAAAGTATATCTGAAAAGAACTTGTAACTAAAATGTAGAAAACTCTTGAAACTTAATAATGAAATAATCCAATTTTTTAAATGGGCAAAAGATTTCAACAGACAATTCACTAAAGAAGATGTATGGACAGCAAGGGGGATCGATCAACGTGGCAGAGTAAGAGGACGTGGAACTCCCCCCCAAAAAAACACATCAAAAGTACATCTACGGGCTTCCCTGGTGGCGCAGTGGTTGAGAGTCCGCCTGCCGATGCAGGGGACCGCGGGTTCGTGCCCCGGTCCGGGAAGACCCCACATGCCGCGGAGCGGCTGGGCCCGTGAGCCATGGCCGCTGAGCCTGCGCGTCCGGAGCCTGTGCTCCGCAATGGGAGAGGCCACAACAGTGAGAGGCCCACGTACCACGAAAAAAAAAAAAAAAAAAAAAAAAAGTACATCTGTATGTGGAATGGAAACTGGCAGAAATACTCCTGTACAACCAAGGCTGTAAGAAAGATCCACATGTAATCATTTAGGATGGGAAGAAAAGCGATCAGATTGGGACCTGTGCCCCTGGGAGGGGACTCAGAGGAAAAGGGAGAATGCACAGGCGGAGACCCACCCTGGAGAGTGAGCAGTGAGAGCCTCAGATTGAACGCCCCAGTCCTGGGGTCCTAATCGGGGAGACGAGCCCCCTTGGCTAGCTGGAAGGCAGCAGGGCTGTGGGAGTACAGTGGGAGGACTGCTCTAGTGGCTGCCAGGTCTCCCCACCTGGGTGCACAGCTCAGCTCCTTGACGATGCACCACTGCACAGCATCTAGGGCCGCCACGACAGGGAGAAACACAGCCAAGGGATGCACAGGCAACCCGGGCCTGGGGCAGAGTCTGGGTGGGGTGTCAGCAGCCACTGTTGGCACTTACTCAAGCAGTGCATCAGAAGAAGCCCAGAACTCTGACGGCGGCCCCTACCCCACGGCTTACGCCCCAGCATACGCCAAGAGTCCACACAGGCCCCAGCTGCAGTGTGGCCCCATAACAAGACAGGGGAGGCTGGGGGCAGTGATCGACTGTGAGGGGCAAAGGGGACATGCACCCAAGGCTGCACACGGCAGACAGCTTGGACCTCTGTCTGCAGAGAGCCCACATGGGCCCCACTTTTGTCTGCCCTCCCCAGCTCCGGGGCAAGGGTTCCAGTGCGGGGAGGTTGGGAAACACACCTAAAGGGAACAGAGCCAGCCTGGGCCGGACCCTCAGGGCTTTGGCTCCAGCAACTTAGGATCAGACCCTGTCCCCAACTGCATGGTGACAGCCACTGAGCAGAGGGGAAGTCCCACCTCACATCCAGCTCCACCCCCTACTAAGGTGATAGCTGAGGAAAGAAGACTCTGTCCGTATCATCAAATCCTGCTCTCCCATCAACGGCACTGGGCACACACAGCCTGTATAAGGATGCTCCCACATAAGAATACCCCTTTCAGACTGCAATAGGTAACTGTTTCACCTAAATTCATAGTGACAGAAAAAGTTAAGCAAAATGAAAAGGCAGACAAACTGCTCTCAACTGTGACAGCAAAAGAAAACCCATGAAAAAATAATGAAACAGAAATAAACAATTTACCAGATAAACACTTCAGAACAGTTAATTAA
Source organism: Neophocaena asiaeorientalis asiaeorientalis (assembly GCF_003031525.2). NCBI lineage: Eukaryota > Metazoa > Chordata > Mammalia > Artiodactyla > Phocoenidae > Neophocaena > Neophocaena asiaeorientalis. The sequence continues at coordinate 5,315,425 of NW_020175192.1, forward strand.
AAAATGTTAACTGAATTAGGGGCAAGAGTAAATGAACATAGTGAGAATTTTAACAAGGAACTAGAATATATAAAAAAGACCCAATCAGAAATGAAGAATTCAATAGCCGCAATAAAAAAAACACACTAAAAGGACTGAATAGCAGATTGAGTGATACAGAAGAACACATAAGTGATCTGAAACATAGAATAATGGAAATCACCCAATCAGAACAGCAAAAAGAAAAGAGATTCTAAAAAATGAAAACGGTATAAGAGATCTCTGGGCTAACATTAAATGTACCAACATTCACATTATAGGGGTCTCAGAAGGAGAAGATAGAGAGCAGGGCATCGAAAATGTATCTGAGGAAATTGTGGCTGAAAACTTCCCAAACCTGAAGGAAACAGATATCCAGGAACAGGAAGCACAGAGGGTCCCAAACAAGATGAACCCAAGCACACTCACACCAAGACATAACATAATTAAAATGGCAAAAGGTAAAGAGAGGCTTCTGAAGGCAGCAAGAAAAAAAGAGTCATATACAAGGGGATGCCCATAAGGCTATCAGCTGATCTCTCTGCAGAAACCTTGCAGGCCAGAAGGGAGTGGCACGATACGTTCAAAGTCCTGAAAGGGAAAAACCTGCAACCTAGGATACTCTGCCCAACAAGATTATCATTTAGAATTGAAGAAGAGATAACTGCTCAGACAAGCAAAAACTGAGACAGTTCATCAATACTAAACCTACTCTAAAAGAAACGTTAAAAGGTCTTCTCTAAGTGGAAGAGAAGTAAGAACCTATAGAAAAGGGGAAATCCCAAGAGAAAAGGCAAATACATAGTAAGGACTGAGGATCAACCACTTAAATAAGCCAGTATGAAGATTAAAAGACAAAAAACTGTAAAAGCAACTATAACTACAATAAACGGTTAAGGGATAAACGTGAAGATGTGACATATAACATCGAAACCACAAAATGCAGGGGAGGGGAGGAAAAAAACGTAGGTTGTTTAGAATATGTTTGAACTTAAATGACTGCCAGTTTAACACAAGTAGATATAGGTCAACATGTAAGAACCCCATGGTAATCACAAATCAAAAAACGACAACATATACACACACACACAAAAGTAAGGAACACAAGCATACTGCTCAATAAAATCATTAAACCACAAAGGAAGAAAAAAAGAAGAAATGAATACAGAAGAACTACAAAAACAACCGGACAACAAGTAATAAAATGGCAATAAGTACATACCTATCAATAATTACTTTAAATGTCAATGGACTAAATGCTCCAATCAAAAGACACAGGGTGGGGCTTCCCTGGTGGCGCACTGGTTAAGAATCTGCCTGCCAATGCAGGGGACACGGGTTCGAACCCTGGTCCGGGAAGATCCCACATGCCGCGGAGCAACTAAGCCCGTGCGCCGCAACTACTGAGCCTGCGCTCTAGAGCCCGCGAGCCACAACTACTGAGCCCACATGCCACAACTACTGAAGCCCGCATGCCTAGAGCCCATGCTTCTCAACAAGAGAAGCCAAAGCAACGAGAAGCTATGCACAGCAACGAAGACCCAACGCAGCCAAAAATAAATAAATACATTTTAAAAAAGACACAGGGTGGGTGACTGGATGAAAAACAAGACCCATCTATATGCTGCCTCCAGGAGACTCACGTCAGAGCTAAAGACACACACAGGCTGAAAATAAGGGAATGGAAAAAGGTATTTCCTGTAAATGGAAATGAAAAGAAAGCAGGGGCAGCAATATCCCTATCAGACAAAATAGACTTTAAAACAAAGGCTATAACAAAAGCAAAGGAGGGCATTCTATAATGATAAAGGGATCAATACGAGAACAGGATGTAACATTTGTTACCATATATGCATCCAAGACAGGAGAAGCTAAATATATAAAGCAAATAGTAACAGACATAAGAGGAGAAACTGACAATAATACAGTAATAGTAGGAGACTTTAACATTCCATTTTCATCAATGGACAGATCATCCAGACAGAAAATCAATAAGGCAACAGTGGCCTTAAATGACACAATAGACTAGTTGGACATAATAGATATCTACAGAACATTACATTCCAAAACAGCAGAATACACATTTTTTCCAAGTGCACATGAAATGTTCTCCAGGACAGATCACATGTTAGGCCACAAAACAAGTCTCAACAAATTTCAGAGGATAGAAATTATATCAAGCTTTTTTCCGACCACAACGGTATGAAACTAGAAATCAATTACGGAAAGAAAAATGGGAAAAGAACAAGCACATGGAGACTAAATGACATGCTACTAAAAAATGATGGGTCAATAAAGAAATCAAAGAGGAAATCAGAAAATACCTTGAGACAAATAAAAATGGAAACACAACTCTCCAAAATCTATGGGATGAAGCAAAAGCAGATTTAAGAGGGAAGTTTATAGTGATACAGGCCTTCCTCAAGAAATAAGAAAAATCTCAAACAAACCTACCACCTCAGGGAATTAGAAAAAGAAGAACAAAGCCCAAAGTCAACAAAAGGAAGGAAATAATAAAGATCAGAGAAGGAAATAAATAAAATAGAGATTTAAAAAAGCAATAGAAAAGATCAATGAAAATGAGAACTGGTTTTTTGAAAAGATAAACAAAAAGGATAAACCTTTAGACAGGCTCACCAAGAAGAAAAGAGAAAGGACCCAAATAAACAAAATAAGAAATGAAAGAGGAAAAATTACAACCGATACCACAGAGATATAAAAAATCATAAAAGGATACTATAAACAGTTATATTCCAAGAAATTGGACAACCTAGAAGAAATGGACAAATTTCTAGAAACATAAAAATTGCCAAGACTGAATCAAGAAGAAACAGACCATTTAAACAGACCAAACACTAGTGAAATTAAATTTGTAATTTAAAAAAACTCTCAGGAAACAGAAGTCCAGAACTGACTTCACAGGGGAATTCTAGCAAACATACAAAGAAGAGCAAACAACTATCCTCCTTAAACTATTCCAAAAAACTGAAGAGGAGGAAATACTCCCAAATTCATTCTACGAGGCCACCATTATCCTGATACCCAAACCAGACCAATACAATACAAAAAAAGAAAATTACAGGCCAATATCTCTGATGAATATAGATGCACAACTCCTCAACAAAATATTAGCAAACTGAATCCAACAATATGAAAAAAGGATCATACATAATGATCAAGTGGGATTTATTCCAGGGACACAAGGATGGTTCAACATTCACAAATCAATCAATGTGATATACCACATCAACGAAAGAAAGGACAAAAATCACACGATCACCAAAATGGACACAGAAATAGCATTTACTAAAATTCAACATCCATTCTTGATAAAAACGCTCATCAAAGTTGATATAGAGGGAACATACCTCAACATAACAAGGGCCATTTATGACAAACCCACAGCTAACGTCATATGCAACAATGAAAAGCTGAAAGCCCTTCCTCCAAATTCAGAAACAAGACAAAGATGCCTAATGTTGCCCCTTCTATTTAACATAGTATTGGAAGTCCTAGCCACAGCAATCAGGGGGAAAAAAAAAAAGAAAAAAAGAAAGGCATCCAAATTGGAAGGGAGGAAGTAAAACTGTCACCATTTGCAGATAGCATGATACTTTATATAGAAAACCCTAAAGCCTCCACCAGAAAACTGTTAGAATAAATGAATTCAGTAAAGTTGCAGGATACAAGATTAATATACAGAAATCTATTGCTTTTCTATACACTAATGATGAACTATCAGAAACAGATCCCATTTAAAATTACATCAAAAAGAATAAAATACCCTAGGAATAAACTTAACCAAGGAGGTGAAAAACCTACACTCCGAAAATTATAAAAACACTGATGGGGCTTCCCTGGTGGCGCAGTGGTTGAGAGTCCGCCTGCCGATGCAGGGGAACAATCTGCAGACTTAATGCGATCCCTACCAAAATACCCATGACATTTTTCACAGACCTAGAACAAATAATCCTAAAATCTATATGGAATCACAAAAGACCCCATATTGCCAAAACAGTCTTGAGAAAAAACGAATAAAGCTGGAGATATCACCCTCCCTGACTTCAGACCATACTACAAAGCTACAGTTACCAAAACAGATTAGTACTGGCACAAAAACAGACACATAGATCAATGGAGCAGAATAAAGAGCCCAGAAATAAACCCATGCACCTATGGTTAATTAATCTACGACAAAGGAGGCAAGAATGCAAAATGGAGAAAAGACAGTTTCTTTGACAAGTGGTGCTGGGAAAACTGGACAGCTACATGTAAAGGAATGAGATTAGAAAATTTCTGCACACCATTTACAAAACTAAACTCAAAATGGATGAAAGACCTAAATGTAAGACTGGAGACCATAAACCCCCTAGAAGAGAACATAGGCAGAACATTCTTTCACATAAATCACAGCAATATTTTTTTGGATATTTTTTTGGATCTGTCTCCTAAGGCAAAAAAAATAAAAGCAAAAATAAACAAATGGAACCTAATTAAACTTAAAAGCTTTTACACAGCAAAGGAAACCATCAACAAAATGAAAGGAAAAGCTACTGGATGGGAGAAAAATATTTGCAAATGATATGAATGATAAGGGGTTAATATCCAAAATATATAAACAGCTCATAAAACTCAATATAAAAAAAAAAAACCAAATAATCCAATCAAAAAATGGGCAGGAGACCTGAATAGACATTTTTCCAAGAAAGACACATAAATGGATAACAGGCACATGAAAAGATGCTCAATATCACTAATCATCAGGGAAATGCAAATCAAAACCACAATGAGATGTCACCTCACACCTGTCATCAAAAGGAACACAGGGCTTCCCTGGTGGCGCAGTGGTTGAGAGTCCGCCTGCCGATGCAGGGGACGCGGGTTCGTGCCCCGGTCTGGGAAGATCCCGCATGCCGCGGAGCGGCTGGGCCCGTGAGCCATGGCCGCTGGGCCTGCGCGTCCGGAGCCTGTGCTCCGCAACGGGAGAGGCCACGACAGTGAGAGGCCCGCGTACCGCAAGAAAAAAAAAAAAAAAAAAGGAACACAAAATAACAAACACTGGCGAGGATGTAGAGAAACGGGAATGCTTGTCCATTGTTGATGGGAATGTGAAATGGTGCAGACACTGTGGAAAACAGTATGGAGGCTCCTCAAAAAAATAAAAATAGAACCACCATATGATCCAGCAATTCCACTCCTGGGTATATATCCAGAAAAAACGAAAACACTAACTTGAAAAAATACACGCACCCCAATGTTCATAGCAGCACTATTCACAATAACTAAGATATGGAAGCAACCTAAGTGTCCAGCAACAGACAAATGAATAAAGAAAATGTGGTATATATCACAATGGAATAATACTCTGCCATAAAAAAAGATGGAATTCTGCCATTTGCAGCAACGTGGATGGACCTAAAGAATATCATGCTTAGTGAAATAAGTCTTAATTGTTTCACAGATATTTGATAGATGTAGAAAAAGGAGGATAGGCCAGTGTACATTTGGGATTAGAATGATTTCTTGTTCAGACAATTACAAAACAGCACACTCATGTCATTTGAAGAAATCTTAACAAACAATTAAGACCAAAAAACCCCAAAACAAAAACAAACACTTAGGGGCTTCCTTGGTGGCGCAGTGGTTAAAAATCTTCCTGCCAATGCAGAGGACACGGGTTCGAGCCCTGGTCCAAGAAGATCCCACATGCCGTGGAGCAACTAAGCCCGTGTGCCACAACTACTGAGCCTGCGCTCTAGAGCCCGTAAGCCACAACTACAGAAGCCCGCGCCTAGAGCCCATGCTCTGCAGCAAGGGAAGCTACCGCAATGAGAAGCCCGTGACAGCAACAAAGAGTAGCCCCCGCTCGCCGCAACTAAAGAAAGACCACACGCAGCAACGAAGACCCAACACAGCCAAAAATAAAATAAATAAGAATTAAAAAATAAATAAGTTAATTAATTTTTTAAAAGGTAGACTTAAAAAAACAACACTTACCAGTAGCATAGATGACTTTGTAAAGCAAATAAATATTCATTAAAACTTTCAATGGGCTTCTCCTGTAGCACATAGTCGATGCGCTGGCCTCCATTCAGCATTCCCACATGGATGGGGGGAGCTTCTTGTTTAACTGCTACAAGGTTCTCTTCTGTGCTAACATCTGGATACAGAAGAACCATAATAAGAATATAAAAGCGTCCAGCCCTCCAAGGTTGTCCTTACTTTCCCTCAGGCTCCAGCTTTACCGTAGGATGAGTTACCCTGCTCAGAAAGTTCTCTCTCATTTTCCTCCTCTCAATCTCCTTAAAGCTTCTCCCCAAGGCACACTGATTTTATCCAATCCCTTTTTTCCTTCCTGTACATTTAATGGCTAATTCCATTTGCCTTTGGTTTACAAACTAAATGCAAACAGGATTAGAACTCCTTAGGCAACTGAAAACTAAAGCAAAAGAATGCAACATTAACTGTGAAATTAAGAGGAAAAGTGTCCTATCTAGTCCCCAGCCAGGAAAATAAAACCAACCCACGAATACACAGACATTCCCCTGTAAAAGCAAGGTTCTTCACAGTGTAGGCTCCGAGCAGCACTGCCATAGTGCCCAAGTGGGGAATGTTTTAAAGCCTCATTACTAGATGCTCAGCTTCTCTTGACATCTTCCCTCACAAACAATGTTTTTCCAAGATTTGTGGCTATTAGATGACAGAAAACACCAGCAGAGCTGAAGGCCCATTAGGACTCATAGTATTGGTCCTAAACAATAAAAAAGGAGAAAGTAAGAAGACCCTGGGAGAATAAGAACCAGACACCATGGAGTCCCTCTTATCTGGCCTGGTGCAGGAAATCAATATGTACAGTGTCACTGACCACTAGGCTTCTCTGAACTTGATTCAGGTTCTGCTTCAGTTTCTTCTGCAGTTTCTGAAGCTTGTAAGGCAGGGTATGGAGCTCTGGTAAAAGACTTCCAGGCCATCCGCAGCGAACCTAGCAAGTTGTTCTTAAGGTCCATGCTCATCCTGGTCAAGCCCTCTCTCAGTTCTGAAACATATGAAAAAGAACATTACATGGTTTACAGAGGTAAAAGGGTTCAACACAGCTAAACAAAGTGAATGAGGTCCAGTCAGTTTGCACTGACCAGAAGGTCTAGAATTATCAGGTTCTATATTCAAGACTTACCTAAGTGCATCCGCTTCCTGCCTTTATGATGCGGGATCAGCATTGGCTCAAATTCTACTCCTGGGACCACCATTGGTTCAATCCTATAGGCCACAGGATCAAACTACATAGGAAAAACAATAGCTACATATACCTCTGCTGAAGAAAGATAATGACAGTCTCAGGAGCTATGTATCAGGCAAGAATAATTATAAGCTCATTTTTAAAAATGTAGTTGTTCTGCCCCATCACTTCCAGATTCATACTATTATAAATTATCTCATTACTACAGAATAATATAGAAAAAAGTAAATCAACACAATAGAATATCGTACGCGCTTTACCAACAAGCCCTAACAGTCAGGTAAAACCACAAGAGCTGTCCAATGCTTACAGGGTGATAAATATTGAAGAAACCTTTGCATGTTGGAAATTTGTAGTTGGGGTCAATTCTTTTTAGGCCTCGGACAGTAAGGAACATTCCAATGGGAGATCCAAAGGCAAAGAATATTTCTGGTTTATAGATGAGCCGGGGGTATTTTACAGGCACCTGGAAGGAGGAAATAAAAGCATCTCTCATTAACAACAGAAGTTACATCTGTTCCTGCCATCCCAACGGCAAACAATAAAATGACCAAAGAGAGTTAGTACTCTTACCTGCCCAATGCCAACATCCAGATGTTCACCGTTTCCAGTACCATTAGTACTACTGCAGAACTCCGATTCTTTGGGGATGTTAGACATATTCGCCCCTGCAGGTGATTGCGGGGTTGGTCTATTAATACCCTAAAGAATAAAAAATAGTTCTGTGGAACTGCTATGTAGTGAAAATATCCAAAGGATTACACAGTTTTCTACTGGTTTAAAAGGATGCTTGGGAAGGTTTTGAAATGGTAGTCAACAAGTTTAAGAAGAATCTCTCAGAGAACAAGATAAAGCTGATGAAAACAAAAGTTGCCTTAAATTATGAATTGATATCCCTACATGCTCTGAAATAATGAAAGCTGTACAAAGCCATTTGGGTAGCAGCTGAAACTTTAGGCAACCATCATGAGAGAAAACGATAGCAGAGCACTGTGGAATGAATGTTGGGGATTGCTGAGGAGTTCAATGAAGTGCTATGCCTTTCTAACCAAAGCAAGTAGTATGTCTCTATCAGCCTTAAATCAGAACTGAGCAACCTGCTAAAAGGTTGAAAAATAATTAATTAGACTATGGAAAGGAATCAGTGGCCAAAAATGCTCAGTGCACAAGCACTGCTACAACGGGGTTATACCTTGAATACATTCTACTAAGTGAAAGGAACCAGTCACAAAAGGCCACATATTGTATGACTCCATTTATATGAAATATCCAGAATAAGAAAAGACATGAAGACAGAAAATAGATCAGTGGTTCACAGGAGGGAGGAATAGGGAGTGCCTGCTAATGAATATGTTGCTTCTTTCTGCGGTGATGGAAATGTTCTGGAATTAGATAGTGGTAATGGTTATACAACTCTGCAAATATACTAAAACCCACTGAATTGTATATTTTAAAAGGGTGAATTTTATCGTATGTGTTGTGAATTATATTTCAATAAAGCAGTTACAAAACAAACAAAAAAAAAAAGGAAAAAATTGAATGGTGGAAGTCCAGGGGAAATAAAACTTCTGAAGCTAATAACACTTTTAAAGATACCGATAAAGTAAATGTTTAATTTCTGAAAAGAGAGCCAAAGGTCAATTTTAAAAATTGCTTAGCTCCCTATACTAAACACCTCACAAAGCACAAGGATACAAGGAAGTCAAAACACTGTTTAATCCTACAAGCTATATTAAGCACATACCATTGAATTTTTTCTGGTCCTTAAGTAGTTTAGTATCTTCTTTCTTGGTCCTAAGGGAATTCCCATTTCCTGAAGATCTTTGTCGGTACATAAAGCCTAAGCATAAAAAATCAAATATCTTTCTTATTTCTAGGCAAATTAAAATCAATTAAATGTCCTAAAAATAAATAAGTAAACGCCCTGTTCTCTGAGAGGAATAAGGCCTAAACACTCTGTTGTTCTTTGCTTTGCATGACTAGGACTCCCTAGTGGTAACAAAAACAAATAAACAAGCAAATATCCACAGTAGAGCTCTACAAAGTATAACAGAAAATAAGAGTTGGAAAAGTTAGTGGTCATTTATTCCTGCTCTCATGTTTTCAGAGCTCTGCTGTGCTTTAGTCTTTGCTCCATTGCTATTAACATGGCTCCTCGGAACTCTGAACCTCCACAAAGCAAAGATCACTTTATACGATAAAAAGCACACAAATAAGGCTAAAGAGCATTACTAATGAAAACCAAGTATTTATGACTAAAATGTTTCTAAAGGACAGGCTCTTAGCAAGCAGTACAATGAAAAGAAGCAATAAAAATACTGAAAATGGGGAACTTCCCTGGTGGCACAGTGGTTAAGAATCCGCCTGCCAAAGCAGGGGACACGGGTTCGATCCCTGGCCCGGGAAGATCCCACATGCCACGGAACGACTAAGCCCATGCGCCACAACTACTGAGCCTGCGCTCTAGAGCCCGCAAGCCACGACTACTAAGCCCACGCGCCTAGAGTCCGTAATCCGCAACAAGAGAAGCCACCGCAACGAGAAGCCTGTGCACCGAAGCAAAGAGTAGCCCCACTCTCTGCAACTAGAGAAAAGCCTGCGCGCAGCAACGAAGACCCAACGCGGCCAAAAATAAATAAATAAAATAAATTTATTAAAAAAAAATACTGAAAATGGTATAGTGCAAAGTTTTCAAAGATTATTTTTACCAGAGCTTCCTTATCTACTTTCTCCTTCTCAAAGACACTAAAGAATTCAGAGAGTTGAAGTTTCTTCAAATCTTCCTCCAGTGTCGGTGTGTCTCCTTGATCCATGAAAATACTTGGCAAATCCTAAAAATTAAATTGTAAAGCTCGTATTCTCTAAATTCATTCAGATTTTTATTAATATTACTTTGCAATAAAGGAAAGTACTATGTTAGATATCCACAGAGACCTATCTTAACTTTGAATAAATTGTAATTTATACGAAATATAAATTAAGATGTGATTGATCTTTAAGTTTTTGCAGTCAGTTGAAACCTAGTATGTTTTTAAATAAATGAATGAGTGAATAAATGAGTATCAAAGTATTCTTCATCATCATTAATAAAGCCTTCCCTGAGCTCTTATTAATGTTTAAGGATGGCTTTCAAACAGAATTTCTATAAACTATATCAATTTGCATCCAATTCACTCTTCATTTCCTCATATGCAAATTCCATTTCAACTCAGTGATTCTATAATTCTAATAACAGGTCAGTAGTGCATATTTATAATGAAAAAATAAGATACCTATAATTATTTTAGAATGTGGCAAATATTTGTAGAAGCATACTACTATCTTGCTTCTATCATCCAAGAATGACAGAGAAAATTACACGTCTGTTAAAATTAAAATAAATGTAAATATTATGGTATGAGACAAAGCAAAAAACAAAAAGCCTAAAATCTAAAAACGCTTACTAAGAAAGCATACAAAAGAACCTATCTGAACATCTAAATTACCTTTTTACTGTCAACATCCCCCAAAGAATCTTTCTGATTTGTTAGGATATCGAACAATATAAGTGAACCTACAAGTAAAACAGAAGAAAGAACGGACAATTTCGAAGCATTAGCACTAAATAGCTGTCTTTCATACAAAAAAAGTAATAAGCCAATTACCCATGAAGCAAAATCTATGAAGCAGGGAGTCATTCTTTCTAATCCACCACCACCCTTCCAACCCCTTCCAAATTCTTCATCACAGACCAGTTCTAGACCTCTGAATCTGATACTGATAAAAGACACTGTACTTCAAACCCAGCCATCCTTAAAATGTGATAGTCATCTCTGGTCACAAAGAATCTGTTACCTAAACTATGACCAGCGATGGATACGCCCCCTTTGAAATCAGGGTTCCTCTGCAGAAAAAGTACATATAATCGGTTCAGTTCAGAAGCAACTGTGTCCACAATAGTCTGACAGTAGGTGGGGCTGTTGTAGAAGAAGACATCCAGAATTGTATCATTGGTGAAGTGCCTTAGGCGGTTAATGCTGGGCAGAGTTATTCGCTGCAGATCTCTGAAAAAAACAGAAGATATTTTAAGCCGAAAACCTAAATACATTCCACAGCCTCCTCTAAGTTATTATCCAAATTACACTTAGAAATTAAGATACAAAGGATAACTATCAATTTACAGGAAACAGAGGACAGGCAGACATTTGTAATGAAGCCAAAGGGATGTGACCAGCAAAATTCAGTGTGAGAAACGCTGCAAGACAAAAAACCCAGCCTCCTCAAGACATAAATTACAAGAAAATAAGAGATAGAAAGGTAATCAAGAGATTAAAAGAGACTTAAAAGACATCAACTAATTGCAATTTATGATCCCAGTTTAAACTATGTGTGTATGTGCATGTATATGTATGTATGTGTATATACAAATCATGACATTTATTAGACAATTACAAATTTGAATACTGATTGTATATTTGCTGATATTAAGAATTTTTTTGATGTGATAATGGTGTTACATATATATTTTTAATCCTTAAAAAGATATACAAACTGAAACATTTAACAGATGAAATGATATGATGTCTAAGATTTTATCCAAAAGTAATAGAGTGGAGGGATGGGCAGAACACGGGAGATATGGATGGGGCAGAACTGGCCACGTGTTGAGGCTTGTTGGGCTGGGTAATCATAATCAATCCATGAAGATTCATTATATATGCTACTTTTGTGTACAAAATTCTCTATAATAAAGTTTTTTAAAAGATACAAGAGGCTTTTCCTAGAATTCTCAGCATTAAGGTTTTTTGATCACAAGTCAAATGATAAATGGATCATCTCTCTCTCTGTATGCCGAATTTCTAAAAGCTGAAAGAAGGTGAGACTGCCAGATGCCAAGGACAAACAGAACTCATATCTCGCAAAGGAAAACAATGTTGACGTAGTATAAGTCAGCTTCCACATAAAGCTTTCTCAAAGCTCCCAGAAAGACTCCTCAAACCTTCAACATCTTCTGTAGTTTAGAGAGGGCTATGTGCCCCTAGTAACCTCTTAGCATCAGCTCAAATATGAAAGAATGTGAACTCTGTACACTAGTAAAAGCAACACCACAATGGAGCATTTGGCACGTGGAATATGCTCAAATCATAGGGTATCAAGAACTGAGAGACACGGAATCAGAAAAGCCATTTCCAAGACCAGCATGGAAACAATGCTACTTCCTTTATCTACCAGAGAAGCATCTCCTAGTTCTATCCTAGAACTATATTATGAACATACTTCTTTCTGGCAAGCCCACAGCTGAATATCCTTAATATAAGGCAACCTTCTCTGACATTACCAAAAAGTTTACAAACAGAACTACTGAGCTTGTAACTTAAGAAAGCCATCACTTATAAGTCATTGCACCAATTATACCTCAAGTTATAAACCCCAATAATTTAATATTTGGGAATTTCCTTTTTTCCCCAAATTTGGACAAATATTATCTAAATGTGATCACAAAAGGAACAACAAAATACTTTGTGCATCTTGAGGTAGACCGGCTTTTGACATCTTAAGATGGAAATGCTTATACACTATGGGGAGAAAGCAACATTTGGCTTTATGCTAAAGAAATAATAAAGCTGTAATAGTAAACACTAATGAGCCAGTAAAACATACTGGAAGAAGATACACACAACTCCCCACTCCTAACCCAAGCTAGTTAAACAAAGGGATTGGTCCGCACTTAATAATGTATCTCTAAGAAAAAGACACAGAAGTACAAAAAGTTTTCTGTTGAACAAAATTTTATATATACGATCAGCTATAGCAGAAATGTTCCTAGCATATCAATGATCAGAAAACATAACAATCACAGTTAGCAACTCAAAGGTGTAAAGTACTACTCACACATCCACACCAGTGGAATGCAAAGGACTGTGCCAGTTGACTGGGAGAAATTCTACCCTCCCAATCTGCTGATTTTCTTGGGCTTTCTTAAAATGCGTCTGTAGCAGGTTCAAGGAAACACTGCGAAAATCATTAACTAGAAAAGAAAATGAACAGTGCATTAATGGTGAAGCAATCAGTTTGTAGAGTGAAAATGCAACAGATCTTATAATTAATTATACTACATCCATCTATATCTGCTTATAGCACCTACTGACTTGAGTCAAAAGTAGAGTGAGTATTCAAGAAAAAATTAACAGTGCATGTAGGAAAAGACATTCCTTTAATACAGAACTGCTGTTACTATACAAAACATTTTTATATTAAAAAAATCACACAGTAACTTCAAAACTTCTGCCGTGTCAAGGGAACTGTTTCCATTTTTTTAAAAAACCACTTGACTATGCCAATTGGCCTTGCAGTCAGGTTCCTATCCTAACTTTCTGGTTCTTATAAACAACCTTTACCCAATATTTTAAATTTTTAAAAAATACACTGCTGTTTGGAATTCATATTGCGTCGATCTTAACCTTCTAGGAGGCTTATGCTTAGAAGCATTAGCCATTAGGATCAGACTCCCAAATTAGGGCGGTTAGACTATGAATACTACCTTTCAAAGTCAAGTTATACTAATGACCTAAATATTCCAATTAGAATATCATAAGGTTTATCACAGTATGAATTACAAAAATGGTTGACGCTTCTGTTATTCATTTAAACTGTATTATCTTCGTGGTCATATATTTATGGTTCCCTTTAAATTTAGAATGGTTATAAACAGGACCATCACATCATAAAACAATTGTATAAGACTTGAGGGCTTATTCACTCAAGAATTATTAGTTAAGAATATAAACCTATTAGCCTAAGGAATTTACTAGCACTTTAGGTCTAAGCTGGGAAGCTTGACTACCTTGCCACCTGTCTTTATCTCTCCAAATCTTATTATGCAGCTAAGACAACAGACTAAAGACAACACTTTATCTCAACTCACAGGAGCACTGACAGTCCCCCTACATGATCTAATATGACATGCTTTGCGAACCTACCACACTGTACAATGCTTCGAAAGCGGAGATCACAGGCTGGTCCGATCCCGTGGACTACAAAAACCAAGTGATCTATCTGTAAAGGTTCCCCTACAAGTGAAATTACAAAGAAAAATTACTCTATATAACGAGTCATGTATTCTAAAATCAAACATTCACAATGCGTAGACAATAGAAATGGGCAAATTAAAATATGAGCAGGTATTTTAAAAGACACAGATAGTCCCATATTTAACAACTAAAAACACAGTGATGTTACTTTGTTTCTTATTTATCTTGTAATAAGTCAGTGAAAAAACTGTTCAAGTTTTTTAAACTTTTTATTTTGAAATAACTGCAATCTTATTGAAAACTTGAAAGAACAGTACAGAAACTCTCATGTACTTTTTATACAGATTCAACACTAACATTTACCACATTTATTTCTCTATGTGTATGTGTATTCACACACATTTATTTTTCTGAACCATTTGGGAGCAGGTTGCATACATTATCAGATGGCACATATCACATCTCTTTAACCCTTTAATATTTTATTATGTATTTCCTAAGAATATGCTCTTATTTAACCACAGGGCAGTTACCAAATTCAAGTAATTCAATATTGACAGGATACTTTTACCTAATATCCTATGTTTATCAGTTGTACCAATAAAGTCTGATATGTATTTGAAGCCTGAAATTTTAAACTCATCTTTTCAAATTACAGTAAGTCTACAGCTTTGTCCAAGAGACAAGCCATCTCCTCTGAAAGATGAAAGGAATTTTATAATCCAGTTAAATATATTATAAAACCAACCATAAATGACCCTAGCTAGAGAGCAATGGATAACCATCAAGGTCCCTGAAAAATAGTTTTCCCTGGTTGAAAACCTCCTGAAAACCTTCAGGAGTTACCAGGAATAAATTAATAATCAAGCAGGCGGAATCACACTTCTTAGAATTAGGACTAAATCAGTTCATTTGTACTTAGTGACCTCCTGATTAGTACTGTCAAATTTTATCCATCCCACCATATATACTTAGCAACTTTAAAAGAGATTTTTGTACCTATTAAGATTCTTAGCAGATGAAGTAATACTAATCTTAATTAGAATAAGCCCATTTGATTAAAGACCATTTTTAAGCCTTGACATAATCTAAAGCCATAGAGAAAGACCACGATTTAAGTCATAAACAAATAAGAATATCAGAAGATAAGAAAAAAAGTGAATGATTAACATTACCACAATGAACGTCAACAGAGATGTTCTCAACCCCTCTCTTCACTGTTCGAGGTCGGCCCTGCTCAGTGGGTGTTGAACCCCATTCATCAGACCCCGCGACTGGCTGGTAATGTACCATAAGCTTAAATAAAAAAGATCAGAGCAATAAACATACTCTACATTAAAGACGCTTCTATTTATACATTCTGAGGGGTAGGAACGGGTCTTTTAAAACATAACACATAGTCAAATCTCAACTGGAGTTTTGATATGCAACTCCTACAGCTTGAAATGAGAATCCTGCAAATACATTAGGCTAATGTTGTACACTTTAAATATCTTACTATTTTGTCAATTATACCTCAGTAAAGCTAAAAAAAAAAGGAAAAGGAAAATTCATCAGGCTAACAGATCTTTCAACCATACCCTACCCATGGAAGATGTGCCCACATAACGTGTCAGTGATTTTCTAAATCTACAGTGACATAATTTTCCCTAAGAAAATTTTGGTGTAAGAGTTGAACAAGGAAATGATGGTAAGAGCCACAGCTTCAAGTTTCATAACTGTGAATGCAATATAAAAATGTCCAAAGCTTATCTTCCGTAGAATCCCCAGAAAAAGAAACCAATTAAGTTCTTACTAATGCAATTAACCTTTAATCCCAATGTTAAAGAAGGGCCTTAATCTGCTAACCTTTGGATTGTGCAACATAATTACTTCTCTGTTGGGAGACTCCAGTTTCTTCTTCCATTCATCCAGCGTTACCGCCAGCATGTAAGTTTCCTTAAAGGAAAACACATTTCATTAGATTTCTGTAATGGTTTTTCTATTAAAACTGGACTTTTTAACAAGAATACTGCTAGATAAACAATTACTATAAGAGTATCTTACTCTAATTTATCAAATTTATTTTAATCCTCTTAAAATGAGAACAGGTACTAGTATAGAACAAAGAAAAAATAATCACTTCTACTTCTATCATCTAGACTGGAGATAATCGCTGTACACATTTTGATATATTTCTTTCAGTAATGTTAACGCATGTATATTATCCATAAAATGAGGATTACATTACATACAAAGTTCTTTCTCTTGATTTGTCAAATTTATTTTAAAATTCTTTTAAAATTATGATAATAGTACAGGAAAAAAATCAGTCCCAATTCCATCATCAAGACTAGAAATAATCATTGTTCACATTTTGATATATTTCGTTCAATAATACTAATATCCTACTCCAATTTAAAGCAAATTTCAGAATATTTTCAGAGCAAGAAAAATAAAAGGCAAAAAAGACCAATCCTGTGGTCACATTTTAAATATTCACAAAGATCACCATTAGAGAAAAAAAATTTTAATTTAAATACATAATAGTTTCCATAGTATTTCAAAATTTGAAAATAAAACTACTTTATCCTGAAACTAACTTGCAAAAAGAAATGCTATGAACTGTGATGCAAATAGAACCAAACTCTCTCTGTAAATTCACAGAATAAGTCACAAGAGGAAGAAAAGATTATGAAATAAGAGAACACAATGAAGAAAATGAGTAAAAGGGTCACAGGAATACCTCTAACACTTGGCTGAAGCTCTCCGAGTATGGAACATACTTATTATCTTTGTCTCCCTTGTAAAACCAGGTACAGCGCCTCACTTCCGATGCTAGCTCATCCCAGTATACGGCGTACCGCATCCTCTCCCCCAAATGAACATCGTATCTGCCCCCATCAGTGGGCACAACTCTTCTGTCACAGTCTTTTCCTATCAAGGAGTGGAAAGGGGAAATGAAGTACATAGTATAGCAAAATAAGGCTCCCAAAATACAACTCTGAGTTATGTTCTCAATAATGTTATAAAACACACGAATGATCTGTTTCTTCTTGGCTAAACTACTTTATAAACCATCAAAATCATTCTTGGTTTTAATGAAACATGAAAAAAGTAATACCCAACGCTGTTTTGTTCTTTTTCTAAGGAGAGATAGAAGTGTCCCTTAAAAAAATAAAATGTATACAAGAAAGCTTTTCTGAATTTTTTGTTTAAGGGACCAAAAGATAAATTAATGACCATCACGATGATAAAGTAGTAACCGGCATCATTCTTGTTTCCATAAAAGAAGAAAAAACAAGAGAAAAATGAAAGAATTCATTCTTTTGCAATGTGACACTGCCCGCACCGCACTCTTCATAAACAGAAACTGAAACATCAGAAACATTATTGGTTAACTATGCAGGAATTACAGTAAGTACTGTTTTCAAGATACAGACCAAATTCTTGAGTATTATAAATTGGCTGGATAGTAATGCAGAACTTCTATAGAAAAATGCTATAGGATGTTATAAAGCAGAAACTAACACATCATTGTAAAGCAATGATACTCCAATAAAGATGTTAAAAAGAAAAGATTATTAAGTAAAATTTGGAAAGTATAAAAAATGTAAAGCAAAAAAAAAATGCCATGAGACAACTAGAAAAAGATCTAAAATTTACTTCTAATAGCACTCACTATAAGGACTTTTATATTATAGTTTTAGAGAAATGACAGTAAGTCCTTGGTTATTACAAGTCATAGCTTTCACCCTACCAGAGCCGTATGCCTCTTCCAGCTGCTGTGAATCCTGAGAGTTGAAAGGAATCCATGTCTCCTTAGAATCTATTATCTTACAATAAAACCAATGAGGAGAAACAGGTTCGTACAAACTGCCAACATCCATGTCTATTAGCTCAAAGGAACTACATGAGTTTGGTGACGGGGATGGATCTGACTGGGACAATTGTTCCTCGTGTGATTCCACTGATGACATTTCTTTCTCTAAAAGACAAAAGAAAACTATCAATAAAGTTTCCTTCTACTAACAGTGTAATTGTTCACACACAAAACTGGTCATTTTTAAGGAGTCATTTCTGAAAAAACAACTAAGGGGGCTACATAATTTAAAACAGAAATAACATAAATTAACAGCTTTTTTTGGTTTTGTTTTTGGGGTTTTTTTTTTTTTTTTTTTTTTTTAGGG
>NW_020175192.1:5333944-5441313 GCF_003031525.2 Neophocaena asiaeorientalis asiaeorientalis
GAAGGGTTTTAATTAAAAGGAAAAAAACCCGCAAAAAAAAAAATAAAACGTTTTTTTTTTTTTTTTTTTGGGGTTTTTTTTTTTTTTTTTTGGAGGAAGGAGGCCTTAAACAAAACGCTTCTTATAGTTAGACCAACCACTTTGCACTGATCTTCCAATCCTCTCAGAAAACTGCATGGTTTTAATTAAACAAAACTGGAATCACAAGAAACACATGGTCGAAATCTTGACTGCAAAAAAAATTTTACCCCAATTTCCAATTTAAGTCTGGTCCCAAGGCAAAAACGCGTACTCCGTCTTAATAACGCCTGGTTTTAGGCTCCAGGCCCTTGTCATTACACATTTACATGACTACTGGAATCACACTATTGAAAATAAAACTATTCACTTAAGAACCAGTCACTTTTTATCAATGCTTGAAGGGTGCTTAAGCAGAGACTATGGTACAAATTCTGAAAACGCGAACCCTCGCTTGGGGCCACTGTGCGCACGCGCGCACCCACTCGCACCATCCAGGTCTCAGACGAAAAGTAACAAGTGACCTCAAAAGCCTCCTTCCCTCAAGGAAGACCGTGACCTGTGTGTTTCCGCCCCTTTAACACTCGCAGAGACTAACACTGCAGACGTCGAAAGTAAGCCCAGGCTGCTTGGAGGGGCGCGGGCAAGACCATCGCTATCTCAGCACCGAGCGCAGCGGGACCGCAAACACCCGGCCTCCCTCGAAGCGGACGCTCTCCAGCTTCCGCCACTTTATCTTTTTTCCCAGCACGAATTTACCTCCGCCACTTTGTGTGTCCCTTCTCCCCACGACCCCGGGCCTCCTGCAGCCCAGGTCTGGGACCTCAGGGTTCGCGGACGCCTCTCCCCGTCCCGCGTCCAGCCCCGCAGAGAGGAGCGGAGCGTGGATGAAAACAAGGTAATTTCCCGGTGCCCTCAGGCACGGTCGATGCAAAAGGGGCCCTGGCCGCGTCCCTGTAACCGAGGTCACCCCCACCCCGCCAGGGCTGGTCCTCCCAGCCCCCCTTCCCTGCCTCGGGCATCGCGTCCTCCTTTGCCCCTGGCATCTCCATCCCGCAGTGCCTCCCACCCGCACGCCGGTCGGAGCCCTGGGCCCGGCCGCCGCCCCCAACGCGCCCCGGCAGACTCACCTTGCAGCCCCGCAGCCTTTCAAGTTCTCCTGCCTTCGCTGAGTGGGCTGCGACATATCCCCAGCGGAGGCCTTCCCCGCAAGCTCAGGAGGGGCGGAGCGGAGCAGAGCAGGGCGGAGCTTGCGGCCCTAACGGGCTCGCGCCCAACACAGGGCTCCGCCGCGCTCCCAGCGGGCGAGCAGCGGGCCAGGTTGCCAAGAGCAAAGGTGAGGTGACGGGGACCGCTGCGTGGAGGAAACGGGTGGGGCGTGGAGGCCCGCAGGGGCACTAGCGGGAAGTGTCGCGAGAGGTGGAGGGAATCGCGCGAGATGTGCTCCTCCGAGCGGGCTGGAGGTCGGAGCGCTGGGCACGCGGGTGTTGCCGGCGGCGCGCCCCCCGCTCGGTACCCGCGCACGGGGTCTGGGTGCAAGGCCTCAGGTATTTAGAAGGCAGGGATGAGGAATGAGACGTTATAGGTGGGGAGCGTTTCAAATTGCAGTGAAAGCAAGGTTCTTCAAGATGACCCAGCCTCCTCACTTAATAGATGGGAAAACAGACCTCTGACCCGGTGGTACCCTGGCTAACCCTGCTCATGGGCCGGGATGGTGCAGGGACGCCGGGATGCCATGCCCTTAGTGAGAAGTAGGACAGGGCGCTGGCGGTAGTTGCGTCTACCCAGACCTCCACTTCTGGGTGCTGAGAACAGATACCATTGGCATTTGCAAGGGAACAAAAGATCGTCTCTGGGTCTTTGCCCCTCTCCTTTGCGTTTATTGGGATTTAGAAGCTGCCAAAAAGGTATCTTTAAAAGATGTAGAGCTGAGCTTGGCAGGATTCAAAAGCCGCAAGAGGGTTGGAGATGAGATATTTTTGTCCAGCAAGATGACATAACAGAGGTCAAGAGGTTAAAAGAATTTCCCAAGTAGTAGCCCTGCCAGCTCTCCTATTTAGTTTTCTGGAAGACTTCAATTCCTTCGGGCACGCAATAAAATACTTTCCTATTTTCTAACTAGATTATAGGGCAAGGGTTCAGGGAATGTTTTTCAGTCTTGTTATTTCTTCAAAAGCTGAGAAAAAGGAAACTAAAAGGGATTTTTAAATAACAGATTAATTCTCTTACAGTTTAAGAGCCACACACAATTACCCACAAGTTTACTTATACCTTCTCCTCAAATTTATAACACCTGAATAGCTTCTGTTCTTTGCAGATGAAATGGAGCAGGACCCTGCGGTCCCTGCCCCTCACCCCATGTCCTCAGCCCGCCTTTTGTCTGTGGAAAAACTTTAGCCAAAGAGTAAGTTTAATCAGAGAAGTGAGAAAATGCAGAAACAAAGGAAAACAGTCAAAGGAGACCAAATAATAGTTTAGTCATTAAGCATAGTCAAGGACCTTCACGCCCTCCTCAAGGGCTATAGATAATATTCCGAGCCGTATCCTGTGAGCTGTCTTACAGATACTGAAATCCCCACCAGGTGGAAGAAGTTAACTACATGATGACCAGACTGTAGCCATGACATAAGCTGCCACAATTCCAAGAACTGGCCTCAAAGAAATGGAAACCCTGGAACTAAAGATTAACTGTTCTTAAAACAACCAAGATGATGCTGATCAGACCACCGCATTACTGGTTTCACGATGACTGTCCGAACTGACCGTGCTGTTCTGCT
Organism: Neophocaena asiaeorientalis asiaeorientalis; assembly: GCF_003031525.2. NCBI lineage: Eukaryota > Metazoa > Chordata > Mammalia > Artiodactyla > Phocoenidae > Neophocaena > Neophocaena asiaeorientalis. The sequence goes on from NW_020175192.1 coordinate 5,336,740, forward strand.
CCTGCCTATGCAACCCTGAAACTCCCCTTTAAAAGCCCCTGTCCCCTGAGAGCAGTCGGGAGTTGGTTCTTGGACAGGAGTCCACCCTCTCCCCCAGTTGCCAGCCTCCAAAATAAAGCAAGCTTTCCTTTCCTACCAACACTCATCTCTTGAGAATTGGCTTTCCAGAGGCAAGCAGCCGGACCTGGGTTCGGTAACACAGAGAGGATGAAGAAAGCCAGGACTGTGCCCCAGCCTCTCGGATCCTGTCAGATGACTAGCTAATATAACTAATACCAGTAGCTAGCTTTTAACTCTATGTTGTAGGTAACAACTGTAAGCATTTGACAAGTATAATCCCATTTAATTCTCACAGCCACCTGGTGAAGTAGGTTATCCCTATCTGCAGAGGTAGAATGACTCACATACTACCAGCAAGTGATGGAGCCAATATAAACACAAGGTCTGTCTTCAGAGCCTGCACCTAAGTAACTTACCTAAAATCGCAGTTAAGTGATAGAACCGGAACTTGAATTTAGGCCTTCTTTCTCCAAATCCCTGTTGCAGCCTCTATACCAGCTGTTCTCAATTTTCTTTTTTTTGTCTCAGGACCCTTTATACTTTTAATTATTGAGAACTCTATAAAGAGTGTTTATGTAGATTGTATCTACCACTATTTACTGTACTAGATGTTAAAACCGAGAAATTTAAACATTTAATTCATTTAAAAATAAGAAAATGCATCTTATGTAAATATTTTTACAGAAAAATAACTAGTTTCCAAAATAATTGTTTAAAAACCAGAGAAAAGGATGACATTGCTTTACATTTTTGTAAATTTCTTTAATGTCTGGCTTGATAGAAAACCACTGGATTCTCATATCTGCCTCTGCATTCAACCTGTTACAATTTTAGTTTTGGTTGAAGTATATAATGAAAATCCAGCCTCACTCCACCGTGTAGTTGAAGAAAGAAGGAATCTTTTTTTTTTTTTTTTTTTTGTGGTACACGGGCCTCTCACTGTTGTGGCCTCTCCCGTTGCAGAGCACAGGCTCCGGACGCGCAGGCTCAGCGGTCATGGCTCACGGGCCCAGCCGCTCTGTGGCATGTGGGATCTTCCCAGACCGGGGCACAAACCCGTGTCCCCTGCATCGCCAGGCGGACTCTCAACCACTGCGCCACCAGGGAAGCCCAAGGAGGAATCTTTTAATGGCCTTTTCAGAAAATTGTGGAGTATTCTTTTTACTACTACAATAAAATTCAACAAATGGTAGGTTCTTAAAAGTTAGTTGCAATGTGGAATCTGAAAACATATTAGTGAATTTTTGTACTCTGATACTTTAAAACCCACTGGTCTTGGGCTTCCCTGGCAGTATGGTGGTTAAGACTCTGCGCTTCTGCTGCAGGGCGCGTGGGTTCGATCCCTGGTCGGGGAAGTTCCACATGCCGCAAGGTGCGGCAAAAAAACAAAAAATCCCCACCATTGGTCTGTCTTGCACTTTGAATAGATCTTTTACCCATGCGTGACTGATGACATCATGCATTGGTCATTTGTAAAATTTCAGTTCACTGAGCTATGCAGCCTTTCAAATGTTAACATATTTCACTATTTTTTAAATTACCACCAATCTAATTAGAAGTCTTTTAAGTATCGGGAAGCTGTCAAGCTCATAGCAGATAAAAGTCTTCCAAAATCCTTTTTCCTGTAAAGGTCTAATTTCATTATTGGCAATAAATACTGTCAGTTGTTTTCCTTGAAGTAACAATCTCACTTTTTCTAGAAAAGTTCTGCCAAATACCTAAATCTCCATAGCCACAGTTTGTCTGTCGTTTGTACTTTCAACTAAAAATGATGTTCCATGATAAAAAGAGTAGCTAGTTCAGTTACCAAGTCAAATAATGTCACGTGCTTTTTCCTCAAGTGACCAGCTGCAATATATTGGTCATTCAGATGAATGTATATATTAATTCACAATTCCTAGCTCACAGCTCCCAAAACCCTTGGACTTTCCTGAGCTATAAAAGCAGCGAGATAATATTTGGTCTCTTGTCCTCAGGTCCTGAAAACGCTTCAGAGAAAGTGACTTTTGGATCCCACAGAAGGAGGGTGGCTGCTTGCCAGGAGAGCCAACCATGTGATTAGAGGGTGGGACCTTTCAGTCCCAACGCCCAACCTCTGGGGAGGGCAGAGTGGCTGGAGGTTGAATCCGTTGCCAATGGCCAGTGACTGAGTCATGCGTTTGTAATGAAGCCTCACTAAAAATCCGAAGGACAAGGTTCACAGAGCTTCCAGGTTGGGGAACATGTGAGGACTGGGGAGAGTGGTGCACCTGGAGAGGGAATGGAAGGTCTGCCCCCTCTCCCCAGGCCATGCCCTATGTATCTCTATCATTCATCTGGCTGTGGTTTTATATCCTTTTATAATAAACTGGTAATCTAGTAAATAAATAGGTTTTCCTGAGTTCTGTGAGCCGTGCTAGCAAGTTAACTGAAGCCAAGGAGGAAGTCATGGGAACGTCTGGCCTATAAGAATTGCTTGTTGGTGTGTAGAGGCCTCTACACACACACTGGAATTGGGTCCAGGAACGCTTTTCCCCAGTGTACTTCAGCCCGCAGAATTGTTTCCTGCGTACTAATCATTTTGTCACACAGAATGTGAAAAACGTGTGAACTCAAGGGTTACGAGTTAATAAAATTAATAATTTTTACTCTTCATGAAGTATATTTTTAAGTGAAACTGGCACTGTTTTTATTACAAATTCATGGCAGTGGACAATACGGTGACTGGTAGAACAATTTGTTTCCACTGCCTTAATTCCTGGTAAGGCGCCAGCAATTTTACCCACCATTGCTTTTCCATCAACAGTGCAAATGTCAACAGCATAGCAAAAAAGGCAAATCATGTCCTGGTACAATTAAGAAAACCGTTTTGATCTTGTGACCCCTAAAGGGGTCTCTGAGACTCCCAGCCTCCATGGACCACCCTTTGAGAACGACAACAATTAAATGTGCCTAATCTGGGGCTTGGAATACAAAAGCAATGAATAACACAATACCTACCCTGAAGGAGTTCACAGTCTCAATAGGACACATAGGCAGGTAAACAAATAAATATATCTTGTTGAACACAGATGTAGAGACCAAATGTATGGACACCAAGGGGGAACGGGAGGTGGGGTGGGATGAACTGGGAGACTGGGATTGACACATATACACTACTATGTATAAAACAGACAACTAATGAAAACCTACAGTACAGCCCAGAGAACTCTACTTGGTGCTCTGTGGTGACCTAAAAGGGAAGGAAATCCAAAAAAGAAGAGATATATGTAAAAAAAAAAAAAAGAAAAGAAAAAGAAAAGCACAGGAATATGAACATTTCTTCATATTCCCATGACAATAAATACTCTGGGTTCAAACCTCAAAAAAAAAAAAGAAATGTATCACGTTGACTGCTACAACAGAGAACAGATACACCAATAGTTACAAGAGAAGGAGTAATCTCATGTCCAGGCATACCTCCAGAAATTCCCATTCAGTAGGTCTTCGGTGGGATTCAGGAATCTGCATTCTAAACAAGCCCTCTTGGTGATTTGGATGCAGACAGCATGAGATCCACACTTTGAGAAACACTGCCTTAAGAAGTATAAATTCTAGGTTTCCAAGAAGGCCCAGCAGGTAGGTAGTTTCAGAAAGAGAATATCTGATGATATCTCTCAAAAAACCACCAGTTGGGCTTCCCTCGTGGCACAGTGGTTAAGAATCCGCCTGCCAATGCAGGGGACACGGGTTCAAGCCCTGGTCCGGGAAGAACCCACATGCCGCGGAGCAACTAAGCCCGTGCGCCACAACTACTGAGCCTGTACTCTAGAGCCTGTGAGCCACAACTACTGAAGCCCGCGCGCCTACAGCCCGTGCTCCGCAACAAGAGAAGCCACCGCAATGAGAAGCCCACACACCGCGATGAAGAGTAGCCCTCGCTCGCCGCAACTAGAGAAAGCCCGCGCACAGCAATGAAGACCCAACGCAGCCAAAAATAAATAAATAAAATAAATTAATTTTTTTTAAAAAAGAAAGAAACCACCAGTTAATTTCACTGGCTATTGCTGTTGCAATCAAATCTTTTACCAGAAAAAGGCTTAAAAGGTAAAATCTGAAACAAAGTCTATTTTTTCCCTTTCAATGCTCCAGCACAGGAGACAACAAACTTTCTTCTGTAAAGGGCCAGATAGATATTTTAGGCTGTGTGGGCTGTAAGGTTTCTGTGGCATCTAATCAGTTTTGCTGTAGCACAAAAGCAGCCAGAGACAGTATGTAAACCACTGGGTGTGGCTGTGTCCCAATAAAACTTTATTTACAAAAACAGGCAGTGGGTTAAATTTGGTCCCTGGTGGTAGTTTGCTGACTCCATGCTCCAGTGCAAAAGATAATGCTAATGGCCAGTAAGCTGCCTAAAGAGCAAAAGCAACAGTCTAAGGGTCGTGAAACAACTGGATTTCACGTCTAAAGTCGGAATAATTGTTAGGCATCAAAAGGTATTGCGTTGAGTGCCTATCAAGGCATTAGGTGCTACGAGGATACATAGTTTTTGGAGACAGACGTTCTCAACCCCTGGTGGACACGTTGGCATCAAAAGTTGAGAAAACTCCGCAGTTGCTTCTGATGATCTGACAATAAAATAACAAGGCCAGGCTGTGACAGTGATTCTCAAACTCTAATGAATAGAAGGGTATGCTAAGTAGATTCTTTAAATTTCAGGTCCAAACCCAAGATAGTTAATCAGAGGGGTCATGAATCTACATTTTAAACAAGAATATACAGGCTGCTGCTGTGCGGCAAGTACCACTTACTGACTTTGTTTATAAAAGAATGTTAGAACTAGAGGAACCATAGAGACATCAGTGTGACGTTCTCTTCCAGCCCAAAGTTGGTGATTTTCATAAGTCCATAAACCATTCATAAAAATACATTTTATTACTTTATAGCCACAACTGAATAGTTCCTGCCCTCAAGCTGAATAATCTTAGATTTTTTTTTTCCCACTTTGAGGAAAGTGGTTTGCCTCTGTCTCACTTCAATGAAGACTGTTTTGAGCTGCTAACTTCAGTTGAAGCTGTGCAGCAAGGTGTCTCCTTGGGCCCCTGGAGGTTTCCATCAAGCCAAGGTTTCCTCTTGGCTAGGGTTGTCGAATTGAGCATATGTAAACGTAGCAAATGCAAAAGTTAAATACAACACTTTTAGGAAACAATAAGAGAAAATCTTCAGGAACTGGGGGTAAGCAATGAGTTCTTAGAGACTTGACACCAAAAGTTCTCAGAAGGAAAAACTGATAAATAGGATTGTATCAAAATTAAAAACTTTTGCTCTGTGAAAAACTCTGTTAAGAGGATGAAAAGACAAGCGACAGACTGGGATAAAATACTTGCAAAGCACCAATCTGACAAAAGACCAGTATCTAGAAAACACATAGAATTCTTAAAACTCAGCAGTGAAAAGACAAACAGTGGAACCCAAATTTATTTTCAATATCATTCTTCAATAAGAGGGACCAGGGCTTCTTGGAGGAGCAAATGGTTCTAGCACTGGGACAGGAAATATGCAGGATGAGCCTGAAGAATCATGTAGTGCCAGAAAGTGAGGAGGGCTCCAAAAAAAAAAAAAGCCCCCCACAATCATGGGGGTATGTCAGAAGGACACAACTGAAAGAGCTCCCAATGGCCAAAGCAAGACATTCTGAGCAACAAAATAAATAAGGTAGCATTAGATCACAACACAAAGTATAAAATAAATATCTATGGGTCCACACGGATATAAATGACTGATTAAACAAACAAATAAATAAATGGGAGAGAATGACCAAATCTACCTTGCAGGTAAATTCTAAAGAATTAACGTAGATAAACACCCTCAATGACATGGAGGATAACTCCCCATCCCCTAAGTGTGGAGCTGCAAATGGGGACTTCCAAAGAATACAGTACGAAAAGGCGGAAAAAAGAAATAGTAACTGTGTAGTGGAGAAACCTGACAGACTCTACCTCAGCCAGGTGATGAAGGTTAACATCAACAGTATGAGCTATGTAGATAGTAAATACATTTGATATATGGTGAGAAAGGGCACTTACCTCTGTGGTCTTCCTCCCCCCAAATCCAAGCCCAAGTGTAATTATGAGAAAAGCACCAGACAAATCCCAGTTGAGGGGCATTCTACAAAATATCTGACCTGTACTCCTCAAGACTAGCAAAGTCAGCAGAAACAAGGAAAGTCATGGGCGTTCCCTGGTGGACTAGTGGTTAGGATTCCAGGCTTTCACTGCCATGGCCCGGATCCAATCCCTGGTTGGGGAACTGAGATCCCACAAGCTATACAGCGTGGCCAAAAAAAAAAAAAAAAAAAAAAACCAAAAAACAAACAAGGAAAGTCTGAGAAACCGGCACAGCCAAGAGGTTCCTAAGGAGATATGATGACTAAATGTAATACGGTATCCCGAATGGCATCCTGGAAGAGGAAAACGGTGTTAGGTAAAACCAAAGGAAATCTGGATAAAGTATGGACTTTAGTCAACAAGAATGTATCAATACTGATGCATTAATTGTGACAAACGTACAACACTGATTTAAGGTGTTCATAACAGGGTGTGGGGTATATGGGAACTCTGTAGTATCATCACAATTTTTCTGTACATCTAAAGTACTCTACAATAAGAAGTCTATTAAAATAAACCCAGTTAGCAAGTGGGCAAAAGACACACACAGACATTTTACAGAAGAGAATACACAGATGGCAAATAAGCACATGAAAAGATGTTCAACATCATTAACCATTAACGAAATGCAAATTAAAGCACAATGAGATATCACTACCTACCTACCCATCAGAATGGTTAAAATAAAAAATAGTGACACCACCAAATACTGGCAAGAATGCAGAGAGACTCATACATTGCTGGTGGGAATGTAAAACGGTACAGCCACTCTAGAATAGTTTGGTAGTTTCCAAAAAATTAAACATGCAACTTTCATATGACCCAGAACTACACTCCTGGGCATTTATCCCAAAGAAATGAAAACTATGTCCACACAAAAACCTGTACATGAATGTACATAGCAGCTTTATTCATAATAGCCCAAACTGGAAACAACCCATACATCCTTCAAGAGATGAATGGTTGAACAAACTGTGGTACATCCATATCATAGACTACTACTTAGCAATAAAAAAGAACTACAGATACAGGAAACAACTTGGATGAATGTCAAGAGAGTTATGCTGAATGGAAAAAAAAAAAAACAATCTCTAATGGTTACATACTATACAATACTATTTATACAGCATTCTCAAAAGGACAAATTTTAGAAATGGAGAACAGATTAGTGGTTGCCAATGGTTTAGCATGGTGGGAAAGGAGAAGCAGGTGCGGCTGTGAAAGGTCAACAGGAGGAAGAGTCATGGTGATGGGACTGTTCTGTATCTTGACCATATCAACGTCAATATCCTGGCGGTGACATCACAGTAAAGTTTTACAAGATGTTACCATTGAGGGAAACTGGGTAAAGGGTACAGGAAAGCTCTGAATTATTTCATAAAACTGCATGTGAATTTACAATTATCTCAAAATAAAAACTTTAATGAAAAAAATACAGAACAGGGAATTCCCTGGCAGTCCAGTGGTTAGGACTCCGCACTCTCACTGCTGAGGGCTGGGTTCAATCCCTTGTCAGGGAACTAAAATCCCACCAGCCATGTGGCGTGGCCAAAAAAATAAATAAATAAATAACGTGATACAGTTGGTACTCCTATCGATGGGTTCCACATTCACGGACTCAACCAACTATGGACTGACAGTATTTGGAAAGAAAAAAAGTTCAGGAAAGTTCCAAAAACTTGAATTTGCTGCATACCCGGCAACTATTTACATAGTATCTACATTGTATTTACACCTATTTACACAGCATTTACATGGTATTAGGTATTATAACTAGTCTAGAGATGACTTAAAGTATATGGGAGGATATGCATGGGTTTTATGCAATACTACAACATTTTATATAAGGGACTTGAGCATCCATGGATTTTGGTATCCACGGCGGGGTCCTGGAACCAATCCCACGGATACTGAGGGATGACTGTACTCCTAGTTATCTTGGATTTCAGAAAAACAATCATTTTTAGTATAATTATGTCCCATGCCATATGTGGAACACACTGATACTAAAAGGTGACTTGTTGTTTATCTGAAATTCAAATGTAACTGAGGGTCCTATATTTTATCTGGCAATACTACCCTTGGCATTAGCTTACCAGGATAAGGTATATATTGCAAAATAAAAGAACATTTAAAAGTTGGCTACAGGGCTTCCCTGGTGGCGCAGTGGTTGAGAGTCCGCCTGCTGATGCAAGGGACACGGGTTCGTGCCCCAGTCTGGGAAGATCCTTCATGCCACGGAGCAGCTGGGCCCTTGAGCCATGGCCGTTGAGCCTGCGCGTCCAGAGCCTGTGCTCCGCAAAGGGAGAGGCCACAACAGTGAGAGGCCCACATACCGCAAAAAAAATAAATAAATAAAAAAAGTTGGCTACAGAAAATGTGCCCTGATCTCAGAAACCCCTAAATCCTCCCTTCTCAGCAGCTGGCATCTCCTCTGCCTAACACTTTATTACAACAAATGTGCTACTGCCCACCACTCCTGATGAGAAAAGCCACATAGAATATAAAACCCTCCTATCTTCACAGAGGAGTAAAAATTATCCAGATGATCCTCCCTTCTCAACTTCAACTCAAAATAGCTATTCCCTCCAAGAAAGATTATGAAAAAATAATAATTAAACAGAATAGTCAGGAAGCATTTTCTAGAAGCAATTTGGGGTCTCCAGTATAACAATGCTGTAAAAAAACACAACCAAGAAGTAATAGACATCCGAAAAATATCTCTAACATGAAAAAGATGGAGATTGAAAAAGAAAGGAAAACGCAACTTTGTAGGAAATTTATTTGAGAAGAAAAAAATCAAGAAATTATCATTAATATCCTCAGAGATATAAGATGCTACACCCACAAACAAGAGCAGAATCCCATAGAGAACACAGAGCACAAAAAAATTCCTAGAAACTAAAAATATGATAGATGAAACAAAATTCAGTGCAGTTGGAAGATAAAGGTGAGTAAATCCCCCACAAAGTACAGCAAAAAGGCAAAAAATGAAAGTGAAAAGATAAGTAAATCAAAGAACCAGTCTAAGAGATCTCTAACAGAAACAGCAGGAATTCTAGAAAGATGTAACAGAGATTAGGGTAGCAGAGGAGGAAAAGAAACAAACAACAAAACTCAAGAAAATGTTATAGGGCTTAAGGGCAGGAGTCTCCAGAACGAAATGTGCCCAGCAAAGTGGACAAAAACAGACCCACACCAACACTGTACTGTAGAGGGGACAAAAATATCCTACAAGCTTCCAGGAAGAAACACTAAGTTTTAAACAAAGGATCATGAAAACACATTTTTAAATATGCCAGATGGAAAAAAATTACTTCCTATGCACCCTTTTCCAGGAAGCTACTGGGGAACATGCTCTACCAAAATGAGGGAATAAACTGAGAAAGAGAAAGACACAGGCTATGGAAAAAAGGAATCCAACAGAAGGGGTGGAGAGAATCCCCAGGATGAACAGAAGACACCAGAATGAAAGTATGCACCAGGAACGTACAAGTGCTGCAGTCAGAGGGCTCCAGGAACGTGTCTTCAGGAGCCTAAAATTGATAAAATATGTCTGAGCATCTTAAGAGAAGATTTAGACAAATGATGGAGGGTTTGAGGTCAAATCAGTCATAAGCACATAGGCAAACAAAATAAGTATGACAAATGATTCATTCCAGAGAAAACAAGGAGTTGTTCAGGAAAAGAAAAGCAAGCAGTTTACTGCATGACTGAGCTCTGGGCAGCATTTACATAGTATAATAACGTACAACAGAATTACCATGTAAGTGGATTGAGAAACTGGAGGGATCAGAGCTGGGATGTGTGTATGGTAGAGGCAGAGAGACCTAACCTTCATCCTCTACAACAGAAAATCAGTAGAAATGACCTAAAATTGATAAATCAAAAGGGAGCAATACAACTGTGTTATTAAAAAAATATGGAGATAATTTTTTAAAAAAACTCAATTGAAAGTAGTTACTTTTGTAGAAGGAAAAATGGGAGTGGAACCGAAGAGTGATCCTTTTCATAGAATTGACTTTTTTTTAAGATTTTTTTTTTTTGATGTGGACCATTTTTATAAAGTCTTTACTGAATCTGTTACAATATTGCTTCCGTTTTATGTTTTGGTTTTTTGGCCGCGAGGCACGTGGAATCTTAGCTCCCACACCCGGGGTCAAACCCACACCCCCTGCATTGGAAGGTGAAGTCTTAACCACTGGACCGCCAGGAAGTCCCAGAATTGACTCTTTAAACTGCTAACTTCCATAGAATTATTTGAGTCTTCAAACTCATAACTTTTTTAAAAAGAAAAAAAGATGAAAAACTCCAGTCCTCAAGTATCCATCCCCCCAAAAACTTTTTTTAGCGCCAATTAAATCCATATTCTTCAGCTTAAAAAAAATCTTCCCACCTCTAATGGTATTACATTAACCAACTACAAAACTGTTTTCAAAACCCCGTTTTTCAAAGCACTTAAAAGAATTCCCCACCAACAATGTAGAGACCAGCCCATCTTGCTAATACTTCATTGGGACTTAAATTCATCTAAATATTTACATTGGCGTTTATATTTGGAACAATAGTGGCTTATTATAGAGAACATAGCTGTGTTTAACATGCCAGATCTGGATAACTTTATTCAAGATTTTGACACAAATTATCCCCAAAGTAATATTAAACTTAGACACTTTTTAAAAGTCCAGATGTGAAATACCAAAAAAAAATTGAATTCAGTCAAGAGTCAATACTAAGTCAAGAACTGAATCAGATCCACAAAAAATGAATACTATCTTCCTTCTTATATTCACTGTATTTTCTGGCACAGGTTGCAATTTAGTTTTCCTTTCCTTGACACTGGCATTTGGAATCATTTTAGCATGGTTTACACCTTTAAGTTCTAAGTCTGTACTTACCCTGAATATCTTATTATAATTAAAATTATAAATCCAGAAGCAATAGCCCTCCCTTACAGAAAGAATCCAACTAATACATGTAGAAGGAATAAGAGAAACAAAGTCACATTCGAACACCACAGTAGTAACAAGCAAGATCTGCTAGTGGGTACAAAAATGAGTGGGCAAAAGTTTAAGCAGAAACAGGACATTTGCATAGCTCACATTATCTCTAGCAAACATTCAGTCATTACAAAGGAAAACATAGTAAGTTTACAGCAGAGAATCCTAGCAGACGCCACCTCAGGTAGTGGCTAAGGTTAATAACACCAGAAATACATTACCGCATCAGGTGTCAAGATACACTGTCACAGATCGGAGGACGCTATGACGACATGACAACTAAATGCGAGGCAGGATCCTGGATTGGATCCTGAAACAGTGAAAGGACATTAGTGAAAAGACTAGAAAATCCCTACTTTCAAAACTCTCTACTTTAGTTAATAGCATTATATCAAGGCTAATTTCTTAACTTGACAAATGTTCTACAGTTATGTAAGATGTTAATATAAAGGGAAGGTGAGCGAAGAGTATAGAGAAACCGCTGTTTTTGCAACTCTTCAGGAGGTCTAAAATTATCTCAAAACAAAAAAAAAACTGTTAAAAAACATACACACACACATATATATGTGTGTGTGTATAATGTGTGATTTATAGATAAAAAAATCAAGACCTCAGGGAAATTGGTATCTTGGGCACTCAGTTAAAAAATAGTGTTCTCTCCTGTATTAGTCGTTGTCTCACTGGTTTATGTTAACTTAGCTTTAAGGTTCTCCCCCTTCTAAATATTTAGTTTCAAGTACAACTTTTAAATTTTCATAGAAAAGCCTTTTGTAACATTCCTATATTAGACCAAAAATAAAAATCCTAGAATAAAATTGTCACTATATTATCTCATAAAAACACTCATACCAACCTAAGGCCCGGCCAGTATTTTTACTTTACTTTTTCTCGTCATATAATATGTTTGTATTGGGGTTTTTTTATAAGGAGAGGAGATGGCTGGTGGATTTATTTTCTTGTTAATAGGCCTGGCAGTCAAGAAAAAAAATCACTTGGATATTTTATTAAGAAACAGCAGTTTTTCCAATAACAGATACTGCATACTGGAACTCACTTCAGATGAAAAAAGTAAGTTATCTACCTAAGTCTCTTCTACACGATAGCATAGAGCTACCTGAGCAAATCCAGCTGAGACCCTTTCAATATCCCTTCCTTAAATCTGGCTCTAAAATGACTGTTATCAGTGATGGTAAACATCTTTTTTATAAAATAGGCAATACTGTCTATGCAATTTATTCTAGGGAAACAAAGATAAACATCAAATCTACCTTTAAAAGAAGAACACAATTTCCCACTCTAGCTATGGCTGATTCATTCCCTGAGCATGAATCCTCTTTTACCCTCGTTGTTTCTTACTGTAAACTGAGCAGATACACTGAGCTGGAATCTCCTCATAGGGATCCTGATGGTGACGCTAATATTTTAGATGGAGAACAGCATTCCCAAATGGTTGTATTTATTACTTTTGCAGTTATTATTTCTACGTGCTGTGGCATTTAATTTTTAATCTGTGTTCATCACACTGCTCCATATGCAAGCAGCTGTAGTAAAAAGATAATTAAGGGGGAAGAAAGGAAATTTTAAAGTGGATCTTCATCCAAATACGATTTAGACAGCAAAAAAGGAAATAGCCCCATTTTCATTCCTATACCCATGCCATTTCCAAATTAACCTTCCAATAGTAACACGAAAAATAGAAGTGGTAAAACTCTAACCTAATGATCTATACAAAAAAGGAGACAATCCACCTCAGGAACTCACTACACAGTGCAATGTATTCAGGTGGTGAAAAGACACAAGTTCATCCAGAACTGCCACACTATCTGGCTGTACATTTTTGAGATGAAGAACTGCCACACTATCTGGCTGTACATTTTTGAGATGAAGAACTGCCACACTATCTGGCTGTCAGTATAGTCTCTTGAGTAATTATACCAAACATATTACTACAAAATGTACCAAGAAGTAGAGAATAACACTATATCTGTGAGCTACAAGTAACAAAACGAAACAGAGGTCCAAGAAGGCTAAAGTCCAAGCTATAATTTACACACAAAGTGTACGGTGAAAGCAGTCACAATGTACAAAAATGTGACAAGTAATCCAGATGTTTAAAAAAACAGAGCCTGTTTGTCTCAGACAACATCCAGTCTTATCCGGTAGGTTTCTGATAAGCCTGTTACATACACCTCAGGAACTCACTACACAGTGCAATGTATTCAGGTGGTGAAAAGATACAAGTTCATCCAGAACTGCCACACTATCTGGCTGTCAGTATAGTCTCTTGAGTAATTATACCAAACATATTACTACAAAATGTACCAAGAAGTAGAGAATAACACTATATCTGTGAGCTACAAGTAACAAAACGAAACAGAGGTCCAAGAAGGCTAAAGTCCAAGCTATAATTTACACACAAAGTGTACGGTGAAAGCAGTCACAATGTACAAAAATGTGACAAGTAATCCAGATGTTTAAAAAAACAGAGCCTGTTTGTCTCAGACAACATCCAGTCTTATCCGGTAGGTTTCTGATAAGCCTGTTACATAAGGTGGATTTCCCTCCTGCTGATAAGAAGCAGCTTGCAGATACCCATAAATTTCTTAAGGGGTGAGTCTACTTGGCAATACTGATAAACTCCATAGCTTCCTATTACATTCATTGGTCTGAAAACTGAAAACAACTCATAACCCAACTGTTCTTCCAAGTCCTTTACCAGTTTTTCAAGTTTTATATCAAAGGAAAGTTGGAATGTATTGCTTCTTCTCCTCAACAGGCATTTCAAAAAGAGGGTAATTAACCAAAATCAAGAGTTCTTTGGTCAAGTTAGTAACAGGCTTCCCCTTTGTTCTAAATCCCTTCATAATCCTTTTTTTTCCAATTTTTCCAGTATGGCCTGGATTTTACAAACAGCCTCTTTCCTGGCCTGCCGGACAGAGTCCTGGCCGCCAGTTTCAACTGAATCCAGTTCCAAAAGTTCCTTGGTTAGCATTTCTTCCAAAAGCCAGTATGCTTTGTCTGTCTTTTTTCCTACGAACTCTTCTACTTCTTGCTCAAGATACTGGACCTTCTCCAGCACATGTATGATTTTCTTAATACTTGGGGGAGTCCCTTCATCTGAAGATAAACACTCTTCAGGAAGATTATGACTCTGATCTTGATTGCTGGGATGCTCGTTGGAGGCATTACCATACAGCTGAGGCTCAGCAGTATACTGGACTTGGGAATCCAAGAGCTCTGAATTATCATTGTTCACTGTTCCCGAGGACTCGTACTGATGGACGTGGACACTGCAAGGAAAGTTGTGCCGGTTCATGCCTTGATCTGATTGGCTATAGGGGTATGAGGAATCCTTGGAGTAGGAGAGCAAAGAGGGGAAAAAAGCTGTTTTAATGGGGATCCATCAACATCAGATTTGTTAGCCCACATCTTTCACCTGACCAGGAAGGTACATGAAAAGACTCCCCACCCATACAAGTGGACGGCCCTCCTTAATCATCTGAGAATACAGCCCTAAAAAGATAAAAGGCAGAGAATTCCTGAGTATAAAGGCTGGAATCTACCCTGAGACAGGTCATCATCATGAATACCTCATAATCTACCCTTACTACCTCACAATCTGTCCAGTGACTTAATAAATAGGAATTAGTTTTTTCCCCTAAAGAGATAAAACCTGAAGACAAATCTTAAAAAGGAACCTGGCCACAAGCAAATGATGTTCAAGTGTGTGGTTTCATAAAACCATGCAATTTCACATTGGTTTTGTCTTCTGTCAGGAGACTGAGGTAATAAAATCTAATCTTTGATTTTGTCTAACATACCAATGGTATTACAACGAATTTTAGTAAATGAGCATTCTCCTGTCGTTTAAAAAAAGGAATGAACCTAAAACTGCTCTAAAAAATAAAGTCTATTTTAAATAAAAAGTAAACTGGGCTAGGTAAAGCTACAGGTAGTAGCCACCAACATTTTGAAGTTAGTCCCCATTTAACACAGACCAATGCAGAAAAAGTTCCACGCTGTGCTCTCTTAATTACCCAAACATTAAGAGGACAACGTCTAGAAGCCTCCTACCTTGGGCTGTGGGGCTGGGGGGGAAGGAGGTGGCCGAGGAGAGCCACTGCTCGGCCACGATGAAGCGCTCTCACTCACGTAGAGACTCCCAGGTGGTGCTGAGGGGGCAGCTGAAGGCCAGGGGTAACGGGCTCCCATGCCATAAGCACCCGGAGGAGCCCAGGAGTCCCCCTGGGATCGTACAGTTGGTCCTGGTTGTGGAACACTACGATTACCATCCCCATAAGGATAATGGGGCACGCTCATTCCAGGGTTCTAGATTGAGAGGAAGGAAATACACTGGTCATTGCTAAAAAACACTTAAAGAAGTAATGAAAATATTCTAGTGTAAACAGACTCAGAGATGCTTCCCCTTGGCTTAACAGGGTATATTTTAGCTGCTATGGGACTAACTGTAGTATTTCTAATGAGTTGCAAATATTTTCTCCAAACCTAAAAAAGCTTCGTTCCAAAGATATCAGGGGCAGATTTGGTGACCATCAAACTCAGAAAAATAGGGCCTAAACTTCAGTGGCTGAAGCACAGCATAAGTCTGTCCCACAGATACTATAAATAAATGGACCCATATGCTATAAGGAAGCACAAATAAAGACATACTAGAACTCTCCTTGAAGTGAACAGAGAAATAAACATGGGATCATTCATAGAATATTAAAAAATATAAACCTAACCTTTTGGGCTTCCCTGGTGGCACAGTGGTTAAGAATCCGCCTGCCAATGCAGGGGACACGGGTTCGAGCCCTGGTCCAGGAAGATCCCACATGCCGCGGAGCAACTAAGCCCCTGCACCACAACTACTGAGCCTTTGCTCTAGAGCCCGCGAGCCACAACTACTGAGCCCGCATGCCACATGTACTGAAGCCCACGTGCCTAGAGCCCGTGCTCCGCAACAAGAGAAGCCACCGCAATGAGAAGCCCACGCACCGCAACGAAGAGTAGCCCCCGCTCTCAGCAACTAGAGAAAAGCCCACACGCAGCAACAAAAACCCAACGCAGCCATAAATAAATATATTTATTTTTTAAAAACCCCAAAAAACCTAACCTCTTGAAGTGAACAGAAAAAAAAACTTGGTACCATTCATTAATATGAAAAAATAAAAACACAACAGATGAATGCTCACCTGTGAAGCAGGATATCCTGGAACCTGCCCCCTAAGAGGGGCTGCTTCAGTCTGGCAGTCCTGCTGGGGATACATCCAACGAGAGACTGGAGTTGGGCTGTTGCCAGGTGAACGGTAAGTGCTTGGAACCTCTGTGGAGTAATTGGTCTGAGCATACCCAGATGTGTAATAAGCCCCTGGGTATGGGGCAGTATTTGTCCCAGGGCCAGTGGGGTATGGTGGGCCATATGCTCCATTTGTATAAGAATTCAAACTCTATAAAAAAGCAAAGTTGGGAGAAAAAAAACATGAATGAGTAGATGAGCTGAAATGCCCTCACTTCGAAAACTTTGAGAAGAAAGGAGATCAGTAACTAATGAAAATATGAACTACCTAAGCAACCGTTGAGGTATTCTTTCATATATTATAATCATATACATATATTAAACTCAGATTATCACCTTAGAGTCTTTGTCATAACAATGGGTATATTGTGATGAAGGATGAAGTGATGGCCTTTAGTGCTTCTCAGCCATTTCCATAAGTGCACCTAACAATTGCACCTAACGGCAGGGAACTTGTCCCCACAAACTGAAGAGGGTGTTCCGGGAAACCTGGGAGAATGGCGAGAGAAAGAAGAAAGTAACCATAATACAACAGAAAGAAAAAAAGACCACAGAGAAAGACCTAGCCCTGCCATTGGCTTTGTGTTTACCCTCTCTGAGCTTTAGTTTCTCCAGCAGGAAAATGGAAATCATAAACATATCTTGCAGGGTTATTGTAAAAATTAATGAGATGACATATATAAAATGCTTAGTATAGTGTCTGGCACGTAGTATGCTCAACGATTTGCAATTTTTATAATACAAATTGTCGTTAGTATTAATGTGGCAAGGTCAGGAAACGAACCCAGATCTGACTCCAAGCCCATGTGCTTTGTATTGATACTATCCTACTCTGCTTCCCCAAATGATAACAGCAGACAAATTCCTCATATACTGCTTACTGCAGTTCTACGTCACCTACCCAGACTATCACTGACACCCAGAATCCTCAGTTTAGTAATCCAAACAAGATTAAAGCTAAACTCTAAACGATTACCTTAGCGTTTTCTATTAATTTCTACTTTACCTTGTTAAAATGGTAAAAACAGAATCAAGTTTTCCTGGACTCATCCTTCTAAAACTAGACAATCTTTCCCATTTTAGGTAGAAGAATAAGAATCTTGTGATATTAACTAGACTTATCATGGTGATCATTTCACAGTGTATACAAATATCGAATCATTATGCTGTACATCTGAAACTAACATTATATGTCAATTATACCTCAATTAAAAAAAAAAAGAATCCTGATATCTTCTACAGTTGTTAATGACTGAAGAAAATGAAATTTAAATTTGATGCCAAATCTACCACAACAAAAAGAGGGGTAGATTGAAGTGGGAAGGAGGGCATAATTCTGTGGAAAATAAATTCTTAGCCACAGTTTTATAGCAAGAGGATAAAAGACAGGCTACTATCACCACACGGCCAAAGAATTCCGTGCAGGGACAGGGGTGAGGGAAAATCCAGCCAGGCATTCCTTGAGCAGCCACTGTGAGGCTAATCAAGTCTTCTGCCTACGGGCAGCTGTGCCTGACCAAACAATCCCTTATGCAACATACACAGCT
This sequence comes from Neophocaena asiaeorientalis asiaeorientalis, assembly GCF_003031525.2. Lineage (NCBI taxonomy): Eukaryota > Metazoa > Chordata > Mammalia > Artiodactyla > Phocoenidae > Neophocaena > Neophocaena asiaeorientalis. Next base: position 5,354,771 of record NW_020175192.1, read on the forward strand.
GAAGACTTAAGATTAAAAAAAAATCATGCGACTTTTTTGTACTGTTATTCAAATTCTAGAAATCCTTCCTAAGGAAATTATTCAACTAGAGAAAAAATTATAGGCATGAATTTGTTCATCACAGCATGATTCACCATCACGCAGAATTATAAAGAACCTAACCGTCCTGTACTGATGGAATGATTAAGTAGACTATGGGTTATTCATTGAGGAAATTTTATTCTGTCTTAAAAACTCACTGTTAGGGACTTCCCTGGTGGCGCAGTGGTTAAGAATCCGCCTGCCAATGCAGGGGACACGGGTGTGAGCCCTGGTCCAGGAAGATCTCACGTGCCGCGGAGCAACTAAGCGCTTGCACCACAACTACAGAGCCTGCCCTCTAGAGCCCGCGAGCCACAACTACTGAGCCATCGTGCCACAACTACTGAAGCCCGCGTGCCTAGAGCCTGTGCTCCTCAACACGAGAAGCGCACGCATCTTAACGAAGAGTAGCCTGCACTCACCACAACTAGAGGAAGCCCGTGCACAGCAACGAAGACCCAACGCAGCCAAAAAGAGAAATAATAAAATTAATTAATTAATTTTAAAAAACTCACTGTTAGAACTGACCAGACATCTAATGATATCAAAGAATTATTGGGGGGTTTTTTCCTTTAAGTTTTAATAATGGCATTGCGGTAATATCTTTAAAACTTCCTTATATCTTAAAGATACATGCTTAAGTATTTACAAAAGACATAACATGATGTCTGGAATTTGCTTCAAAATACTCTAAGGATATATAAGTGAAACATGATGGCCATGTATTGATACCTGTTGAAGCTGAGTAATGGGTACATGGGAGATTATTGCACTATTCTTGTTACTTTGGATTATGTTTGAAAATTTCCTTACTATTAAAAGAAAGTTTCTGTTATTTCACCCTATAACATGTAAAGTACATACGATAAATGAAAAGTCATATTAAAAGGCATATGTAAAATGAGTTGTCATATTAAAAGACAAATGTAAAGCTGTGTAAATATGATAGGGGAAAGGCTGAAAACAAAGTTACCAAAATATGGATATATTAGGATGACAGAATTAGTCTTTTTTCTCCCTTTTATCTCCCAAATGTTTAGTAATAAAGTTGTATTTTATAGTAAAAAAAAATATGCTATTAAAAATGTCATGATGGGTTGGGCTTCCTTGGTGGCGCAGTGGTCAAGAGTCCACCTGCCAATGCAGGAGACACAGGTTCGTGCCCCGGTCTGGGAAGATCCCACATGCCGCGGAGTGGCTGGGCCCGTGAGCCATGGCCGCTGAGCCTGTGCGTCCGGAGCCTATGCTCCGCAATGGGAGAGGCCACAACAGTGAGAGGCCCGTGTACCGCAAAAAAAAAAAAAAAAAAATGTCATGATGGGTTCGATCCCTGGTCGGGGAAGTAAGATCCAGCATGCAGTGAGGTGCAGCCAAAAAAAAAAAAAAAGTCATGAAATCCCAAGTATGTCTAGAAACTGGTGGGCTGCTTGGACCATAGCTACTTCCATCTATGTCCAAGTAGACTACTTTCATGAAGGGAAACTTGTATCTAAGGACAGCAAGCTGTGATTTGAAACTTGTCAGCTGACATGGCAACAGAAAATCTGAAACTGAGCAACTGCAAGAAGAATTAAACAAAATCTTTGATAGTCACTGAATTTCTGTAGAAGTCTCATTCTGGATTCCAGAAGAAATCAAGAGACTGGAGTTCTTAAAACTCAAAAAACATCCCAAGTGCTGCTCTTGTTCTAGGGGTAAATGTAAATATGACTTAGCATTTAAAAGTCAAAATCATGTCACATCATATGATGTCTCATTGCAAAAGCTAAAGATTATTCAGGAGGTAACACTTCTTCCAAAAGTTGGTTTTACAATTGACGGACTGTTTATAGATGTAGAATCCAAAGAGGAGAAAACTGATCAGGTCTCTCACTCAGAAAGTGATATACTTGTTCAACGGATTCCCTTTCCATTTGATACATGAATATCAAACAGCAAACAGACCCAATCCAAGTGGGAAAAAAACCTTTTTTTCCATTAGCAACACCACAATTCTTCCTGCTGTGCTTATCTTGAAAAACATGGAAGGCTTCACCACAAAAGTACTCCAAGACTTCATAATTATCAGCAGTCGACATCAACTTGAGTTTCTACTAATACTCGTTTCTGGAATTGCCAAATCTATTATCATCCACTGGTTACTTCCTCATGCAGTATCTCTCCTTATAGAACTATTCCAATTTTTGTCTCATAGGAGCTCCAAACCACAGTACTTAATAAGCTGTATTTTACAACCCAGGTCCCCTTTAAGTTAAATGAAAAGGTGTTATAGGTTCTGATGAAAGTCCTTTTGTATCATGATTTCTCAATTCAGAACATTATAAGAGGACTTCAGTTTTGTTTCTTAGAGCATTTCTATCCCAGGCACTCAGTGTTCTGTGGTGTGATCTCCCAGAACCCAAGAGAATTAGCTTCTTTATCAGAAAATCAATGTGAAAACATCCGTCTTTCATCCTTTAGATACGTGGAAAAGAAGCTTTAGAAAAACAAGTTGCATTCATGACCAATGAGAGGATTTTAAACAAAAACACCCCACCACAATCATCACTAGAGAAGCTGTGTATTTATCATGCTTTTCCCAAGTACCCACTGGGTCAATGGATCAGAGCTACAACATGCATGTTTACAAACGATCAGCGTCGGAAGAACATATGTTAGCCTTGCAGTTGCTACAGACGTTGACTAAGGATGAGCTTATGATCTTAGTTCAGAACTGTTCAAAGTTTTTAAGTCTTCTGAAGAGTAGCCTGGCAGCATAGCAAAGAAAATAAAGGAGTTCTTGGCCCAGCTTCAAAGCCCTGATACAGAGGCCAAAGAGAAAGAAAATACTACTGGGGCTTCAGAAGACAGTCCTTGATACAAATGAAGGCGTTAAAAGCAAATAAGAAGCAATCTTAGTTTGAAGAACTCAGAAAATACCTCATGAATTTCATCAACAGTCTGGTGAGCCCAAATCTTCTGTCCTGAGCTGGTTTACTTCATACTGCCTAAACCTGCTCCACAGACCGTCCGACATGCTCCTCAACAATCCTTACTATTAGCTGAAAATGAGGAAAGCTGTATTTCAAAGACTGTCCCCTGTTCCTGCGTAGCACATAGACTGTACCTGAACACAACAGGCTAATCAGCTTTGGGGACTGCTCAGGGGCCCTCCCAACATTCATCAATTCTGAAGAAACGGATATAAATTCCACATTACCGGGGGAAAGTGCATGAAATTACGCACTCCCGGTTTATAAGAGAAGACTGATCATGTGGCAAAGCTAACATGAGGCGGCAGATAGAAGGCAAAGGAGGGAAACCATTCAATTTTTAAAAAAGGAAACCAGTCATATCTACATACCACTACAGGAGTCTGTTTTGGTCAGAAGATAAATGTATAATCCCCATGTGATGCTTCACCAGAAAATACACGTGTGCCAATCCCATACAAGCATATGTCTAGACACCTTTGGGTTTAGAATCCAATTTTTTTTTTTTTTTTTTTTTTTTTTTTGCGGTATGCGGGCCTCTCACTATTGTGGCCTCTCCCGTTGCGGAGCACAGGCTCCGGACGCGTAGGCTCAGTGGCTATGGCTCACGGGCCCAGTCTCTCTGCCGCATGTGGGATCTTCCCGGACCAGGGCACGAACCCGTGTCCCCTGCATCGGCAGGCGGACTCTCAACCACTGCGCCACCAGGGAAGCCCAGAATCCAACAATTTTTGTATCTAAAAGCTCTCTCAGATTATTGCTGTTGCTTTCAAAAAGTCATCACTAAATTAAAAGTGAATCTTTCTTGAATATATGTAATATACACATGTAATAAATGCCTTTATCTAAGGGGGAGAAATGTCATCTCCAAAAATAATCTTTTTTAAAAAAAATATGTTGACTCCCTTTTTTTTTTGGCTGTGTTGGGTCTTCGTTGCTGTGTGTGGGCTTTTTTCTAGTTGAGGCAAGCAGGGGCTACTCTTCGTTGTAGGGCGTGGGCTTCTCATTGCGGTGGCTTCTATCGTTGCGGAGCATGGGCTCTAGGAGCGTGGGCTTCAGTAGTTGTGGCGTGTGGGCTCAGTAGTTGTGGCTCACGGGCTCTAGAGCGCAGGCTCAGTAGTTGTGGCACACGGGCTTAGTTGCTCTGCAGCATGTGGGATCTTCCCAGACCAGGGCTCGAACCCGTGTCCCTGCATTGGCAGACGGATTCTTAACCACTGCGCCACCAGGGAAGTCCCCAAAAATAATCTTTATCAATAGGAACAACTGATGAAATCAGACAAATTAACATTGCTGAGAAAAACTGTGACTCATGACTTTGGGTTCTGTCTTCCTCTTACATTAACTGTAAAAGTAATACCTGCTACTCTCCAAATTGATCTATATGCAATCTCAATGAAAATCCCAGCTGCCTTTTGTGCTGAAATTGAAAAGTTCATTTCCTCATTGGCAACCACTGTGAAAAGTAATTTGGCTATATTAAATAAAGATGTACGTATCCAAACCCACCAATTCCATACACGAGGGAAATGCTCGTCTCATATGTTGTACAATAGAAAAGAGAAAAACAATGTTGAGTTAAAGAAAAGCAAGTTGCAGGAGAATGCTAGTATGAAACCACTTATATCAAGTTTAAAATCATGTTAAATAATACTATAAAAATGCATATACAAGTAGTAAAAGCATAAAAACACATATGAGACAATATAACTTTAAGAAATGGAAAGAAGTATTATATGGGGCTTCAACTGTATTTATTTTACTTCTTTTTAAAAATCTGAAACTTAAAAACTGACAAAGCTAGGAGCTAGATAAAAAAAGATGTACATATTTTCTGTACTCTTTCAGAATGCTTGAAATATTTTAAATTTAATATTTGTCATAAGAAGTCAAAATTTTTAACAACAAAAGCAAAGGCAACAAAACAAAAGCAAAATTAAAAAGTGGGATTACATCAAACTAAAAAGCTTCTACACAGCAAAGGAAACCATCAACAAAAGGAAAGGCAGGGCTTCCCTGGTGGTGCAATGGTTAAGAATCCACCTGCCAATTCAGGGGACACGTGTTCGAGCCCTGGTCCGGGAAGATCCCACATGCCACAGAGCAACTAAGCCCGCGCGCCACAACTACCGAGCCTGTGCTCTAGACCCCGTGAGCCACAAGTACTGAGCCCACGCGCCTAGAGAAGCCACAGCAATGAGAAGCCTGCACACTGCAATGAAGAGTAGCCCACACACTGCAACGAAGAGTAGCCCTCGCTCACCGCAAGTAGAGAAAGTCCGCAGCCAGCAACGAAGACCCAACGCAGCCAAAAAAAAATTTATTAAATAAGTAAATTTAAAAAATAAAAAAAAGAAAGAAAGGCAACCTACTGAATGGAAGAAAATACCTGCAAATCATATATCTGATAAGGTAAGGAGTTAATATATAAAGAACTCATACAACTCAATAGCAAAAAAATCAAACAATCTGATTTAAAAAATGGGCAGCGGATCTGAATAGACATTTTTCCAAAGACATACAAGATGGCCAACGGGTACATGAAAAGGTACTCAACATCACTAATCATCAGGAAGTGCAAATCAAAACCACAATGACATACGACCTCACACCGGTTAGAATGGCTATTCTCAAAAAGACAAGAAATAAGTATTGGATGAGAATGTTGAGAAAAGGAAACCCTTGTGTACTGTTGATGGGAATGGAAACTGGTACAGCTACTGTGAAAAACAGTATGGAGGTGCCTCAAAAAATTAAAAACAGAATTATCATATGATCCAGCAATTCCACTTCTGGGAATATATTCACGGGAAACAAAAACACTAACTCGAAAAGATATCTGCACCCCATGTTCACTGCGGCACTATTTTACAACAGCCAAGACATGGAAACACCCTAAGTGTCCATCGCTGGATGAATGGATGAAGATAATGTGATATATATATATATATATATATATATATATATATATATACACACACACAATGGAGTATTATTCAACCATAAAAGAGAAGGAAATCTTGCCATTGGGACAACATGGATGGACCTTGAGGGCATTATGCTAAATGAAATGTCAGACACAGACAAATACCATAAGATCTCATTTATATGTGGAATCTAAAAAAAACCAACTCATAGATACAGAAAACAGACTGGTGGTTGCCAGAGGTGGAGCAGTGGGCTGGGGTGCAGGAACGGGTAAAGAGGGTCAAAAGGTACAAATTTCCAGCTATAAAATAAGTAAATCATAGGATGTAATGTACAGCCTGGTAACTATAGTTAACATATTGTACTGTAATATTTGAAAATTACTAAGAGAGTATATCTTAAAAGTTTTCATCACAAGAAAACAAAACTTTGCAACTGTATGGTGACAGACGTTAACTAGACTTCTGTGGCGATCATTTTGGAAAGTATACAAATATTGAACCTTTACACTGTACACCTGAAACTAATATAATGTTATATGTCAATTATAGCTCCATAAAAGGTCAAATTTTTAGAAATAAGTACATTTTGCGTTTGTTGTTTCCAGGTCCTGAGAAATAATCTATCATGCATCAAGCTACCTTTGCTATAGGTAGTATCTGCCTAGATATTTCCTTATCTCTGAGCTAAAAACATTAAAATGATTAAGATAGAGTGCATTATATAACAAAAGCCCACACACCTTCACTATGAAATCTCCACAGGTTCTGAAAATAAATCGATTCATTAAGAAAAATTCAGAAAGTCTGTCAATTTTAGACCCTACCTGGCCTTGCATTTCCGGTCTTACAGGATAAGTACTTGGGTAAGGAGCCCGAGGTCGGGCAGGAGAATTCCAATAGTTGGAATTGTAGCTAGGATATGGTGGCTGCTCCTAAGGACAAAAAGGAAAATAGATTCACTTTTACTAACATCCTTACATCATTCTGAAAAGTTGATAGAGGCAGGTATAAGTATCGAAAAAAAATAGGCAATAGACAAAAAGCAATGGAACCCCACTCTAAAATCACTCATTATTAAAATTGATGCAGATACATGGTCAATCACTTGCCCTAGAACAAAGCAAATATTAACTATTCTTGTGCATTATGACAATTATAACAGATGATATGTCCACTGTGTCAAGTTAATCAGCAAAACCAGAGACATTCAATTCCTTTATCCCTCTCCAATCACTAAGCCATCACTAACTAATTTAATTAGTGCAGCACAATTGTAGTTCTTTGCCATTGTTAAGAAGAGTAGTATAATACTTACCTATCTCAACAACTTTGAAACTTGAAGTAATATTTTAATACTAAACTTTACTTAAAATGCATACACCTTCAATACTCAACTTCTTTGCCTGGCCACACCCTAGTTTTTTCATATTCCTGTACTTTCTGCTATGGCTAAGGTGTCTGCTGGCAGCCCACAACTAACTCGGGATCAGGAATTACGTAGAATAATTACCACTCCAAGGAGAAAATCTAGCTATGGCATTAATCTCTACAGCTTTCATTTTACCTCAAAAAGTTAGTGTCATCATTTTCAATAAGCCAATACACTCTGATAAGAAACTAGATCAACTCAAAACTTTTCAGGCTGTTTTAATATATACATTTGTCATCCCATAAGTTGAGTTATTTTGCTCTGAGCTTTATAGTTTAATTTTAAGCTTAAAGAGGATATTCAAATCTTCAAATATGGTTTCACAAAGAAATTCACTGGCAGTTGTAGTCTCTGAGAATTTAATTATCACCATCTGAGCTTAACTGCACTACTTACCAGTTTCATAATACTTTGTTTTCAAAGCATGCAATTATTCCACATGACATTATACAAGCTGGGCAAGTAACATCTCCGTTACATAATACAGCAACTAGAGCAATATAGAAACTAGCAACTTCAGATCCTAACAACCAAATTTCTCAATCAGGCAAATTCCCCTGACTAATCCCCCTGCTTCCCCCGGTTAAGTGGTATTTGACTAATTAATTGATTTCTCTCTACCAAGAATCTGAATCTTAATTAAAGAGGTGAAAAGACCAGAGTTGAAGCTGACTCACTCCAGCAGTGGTGAACTAACACCTAAATCCCCAGAACTTCCTTGGTTTCTGTCCTTTTCTACTGATCCTCCGAAGTACCCCACACATTTTTACTACCTCTCCACCCACCTTATCCTCACTCCTTCCTTACTCAGCTTCTCAACACCTTAAATCCCTTACCACTCTTTCCCTCGGATGTTCTCACGTGCAAAACCTAACCCAGTTTAAACCCAATTATCCACTGGTTCCACATCTGTACTTCACCTAAATATTGGTGCAGAGAAACACAAGCTCTCTGGTTTCACACAAGCAGACACTCAGCACTGCCTAGCAACTACACCACACTTCCTCAGCATGTTCATCCCACTCACAGAACAACTATTTCACCTTCTTGTCCCCTCAAATCTCCAGTATCCTCTTATCCTACCCCCTCATTTTTCAACTGATAACTTTATCTCATATTATACTTAATATGAATTGAATTGGAAGAACAGGTATAAATTCACATATTTTTAAAATGTAATTTAAACTTGTATGCAAAACAAATAAATATGGCTAAGTGACAGCATGCCAGTTTTAAACAAAGGATTTAGGAATTAATGCACATTCTAGGAACCCATTTGCACTCCTGCCCTCCACCATGGGCTAGCATATCCCATATAGGAGCTGTCATTTCAGCCTGAGTCCCAGAAAGAACAAAACACATGAACAAACTTGAACCCAACCCAGAACCTGGAGATGAGCCCCTGCAGCGACATCACAGAACAAAAGCAAGAAATAAATATTCATTGTTGTAAGCCGCAACTCTTGGAGTTGTTTTCTACTACAGGAAAAATCAACTGATGAGATAACTAAACATCAAATTGGTAACATAACCATACAGAAAAAAGAATTATTTCTAATGACTTTTGAATCATCTTACTTTGTACACACTTAGTGGAATATATTCTAAAGACCAGATGAACTGCGAAGAAACCTAAACTGCATCCATTAGGGAACTGTTAGTCATAACATTGATACTATTATTTGTATTAACAGCTTTATTGAGATATAATTCACTACCATACAATTCGCTCATTTTAAGTTGTCGAAGTCAATGATTTTTAGTATATCCATAGAGATATGTGTGATCATCACCACAACCAATTTTAGAACATTTCAAAACCTGAAAAAGAAACACTGTTCCCTTTAGTTATACCCTCCTATCTGCCATTCCCACAGCACTACACCACCACTAATCTACTTTCTATCTCTATAGATTTGCCTACTCTGGGTATTTCATATAAATGGAATCATATAATATGTGATATCTGGTAACTGGCTTCTTTCACTTAGCATGTTTTTGAGGTTCAGCTATGTTGTAGCATGTATCAGAGCTTCATTCCTTTTTGTAGCCAAAAAATATTCCATTGTATACAAATATCACATTTTGCTTATCCATTCTGGGCATTTGGATTGTTGCCACTTTTTGGCTATTATGAATAATGATGCTATAAACATTCATAAATAACATTTTATGTGGACATATGTTTTCAGTTCTCTTGGCTATATACCTAGAAGCGGAATTGCTGGGTCATACAGTTAACTCTAACAATTTTAAAAACTGGCATTTGTTTTCCAAAGAAGCTGCACCATTTTATATTCCCATCAGCTAAGTATAAGGGTTCTAATTTCTCCATCTCCTCACCAATACCTGTTTTTTTCTGTGGTTTTGCTTGTTTTTATAGTCATCCTAGTGTGTGTGAAGTCATATCTCACTGTGATTTTTATCTGCAGTTCCCTGAGGACCAGTGATGTTGAGCATTTCTTCATGTGCTCATTGGCCATTTGCACACCTTCTTTAGAGAACTGTCTATTCAGATGTTTTGCCCATTTTTAAATTGGGTTATTTATATTTTTGTTGTTCAGTCTTAAGGGCTCTTTATATATTCTAGATACAAGTCCCTTTTCTGATATCTGATTTGCAAGCATTTTCTTCCTTTTCTTTTCTTGATCGTGTCCCTTGAATTATAAAAGTTCTTAATTTTGACGAAGTCCAATTTGTCTATTTTTTATTCTGTTGGTTGTGCTTTTGGCGTCTTATCTAGGAAACCATTGCCAAATCCAAAGAAATGAAGATTTATCCCTATGTTTTCTTCTAAGAGTTTTACAGTTTTAGTTCTTACATTTAGGTCTATGACCTATTTTGAGTTAATTTTTTAAATATTATTTATTTTTTGGCTGCATCGAGTCTTAGCTGCGGCACGTGAGGTCTTTCCCTGTGGTATGCCAGCTCCTCGTTGTGGCGCGTGGGCTTCTCTCTAGTTGTGGCGCACAGACTCCTCTCTAGTTGTGGGCTCCAGAGTGCATGGGCTCTGTAGTTGTGGCACTCGGGCTCTCTAGTTGTGGCACGCAGGCTCAGCTGCCCCACAGCATGTTGGATCTTAGTTCCCTGACCAGGGATCGAACTGGCGTCCACTGCATTGCAAGATGGATTCTTAACAACTGGACCACCAGGGAAGTCCCTTGAGTTAATTTTTACATATGGTATAAGGGTCCAACTTTATTCTTTGTATGTGGCTATCCAGTCGTCATGGTACCATATGTTGTGCCATAGACTTTTTCCTCCATTGAATGGTCTTAGCATCCTTGTCAAAAACCAATTGATGGGCTTCCCTGGTGGTGCAGTGGTTAAGAATCTGCCTGCCAATGCAGGAGACACGGGTTTGAGCCCTGGTCCGGGAAGATCTCACAAGCCATGGAGCAACTAAGCCCGTGTGCCACAAGTACTGAGCCTGTGGTCTAGAGTCCATGAGCCACAACAACTGAAGCCCATATGCCTAGAGCCCGTGCTCCGCAACAAAAGAAACCACCGCAATAAGAAGCCCACGCACCGCAATGAAGAGTAGCCCCCCATGCACCACAACTAGAGAAAGCCCACGCACAGCAACGAAGACCCAATGCAGCCAAAAATAAATATAAGTAAAATAAATAAATTTTTAAAATATCAGCTGACCATAGACACTCTCAATTCTATTCCATGTAGACATATAGGTTATGTATGCCTTTTAATTTTTTTCTTGCCTGGTTGCCCTTGCTAGAACCTTCAGTATAATACTGAATAGAAGTGGCAAGAGCAGGTGTCCTTGTCTTGTTCCTGATCTTAAGGGAAAGCATCCAGTCTTTCATCATTAAATATGAGGTTGGCTGTGGGTGTTTCACAGATGTCTTTTATCAGGTTGAGGAAATTTCCTTGAATTCCTAAAGTGTTTTTATCATGAAAACGTTTTGGATTTTGTCAAATGCTTTTTCCACATCTATTGAGGTAATCATAGGGGTTTTGTTTTTTATTTGAATGATATGGTGTATTACATTAATTGATTTTCAGATATTAAACCAACCGTGCATTCCTGGAATAAATCCTATTAGGTCATGGTACATAATTCTTTTTATACATTGCTGGATTCAGTTCACTAGGGTTTTTTTGTGGATTTTTGCACATCCATATTCATAAGAGATATTGGTCTGTATTTTCTTTTCTTGTGATGTCTTTGCCTAGTTTTCCTCTCAGGGTAATAATGGCTTCACAGAATGAGTTTAGAAGTATTCTCTCCTCTTCTGTTTTTTTAGAAGAGTTTGTGAAGAATAGGTGTCAGTTCTTTAAATATTTGATAGATCCATTCAGATTTCCTATTTCTTCTTGAGTTAGTTTTGGTAGTTTGTATCTTTCTAGGAATTGTCCACTTCATCTAAGGTACCTAATTTACTGGCATACAATTAGTCATAATATTCCATTATAATCCTTTTTTTTTTTTTTTTATAATCCTTTTTTATTTCTGTAAGATCAGTAGTAATGTCCCCTCTTTCATTTCTGATTCTAGTAATCTGAGTCTTCTCTCTTTTTTTTCTGGTTCAATCTAGCTAAAGGTTCATCAATTTTGTTGATCTTTTCAAAGAACCAGCCTTTAGTTGAAATGATTTCATCTATGGTTTTTCTATTCTCTATTAACTCATTTCCACTCTTATTTTCATTATTTTCTTCCTCCTGCTTGCTTTAGGTTTGGTTGGCTCATTTTTTCCAGTGACTTGAGATGGAAGATTAGGTTCTTGATTTGAGATCATTCTTCTTTCTTAATACTGGCACTTATGACTATAAATTTTCCTCTAAGCACTACTACTCTAGCTGCATCTCGTAAGTTTTGGTATGTTATGTCTTCATTTTCATTCATCTCAAAGTATTTTTTTATTTCCCTTTTGATTTATTCCTCGACTTGCTGGTTTTTTTAGGACTGTTTTATTTAATTTTGACATATTTATGAGTTGCCCAAAGTTTTTCTGGCTATTAACTTCTAATTTCATTACATTATAGTTGGAGAACATACTCTGTATATTTCTATCCTTTTATATTTATTAATATTTGTTTTATGGCTAGTATATGGTTTATCCTGCAGAATGTTCCATGTGCACTTGAGAAGAATGTATATTCTGTTGATGAATGGAGTGTTCTATAGATGTCTGGTAGGTCTAGTTGGTTTACGGTGTTGTTTACATCTTCTATTTCCTTGTTGATCTTATGTCCAGTTGTTCCATCCATTACTGAAAGTGGGGTACTGAAGTCTCGATTATTGAATTGTCTATTTCTCCTTTTATTTCAGTAAGCTTTTCCTTTGTGTATTTTGTTGTTAGGTACATACATATTTATAATTGTTATATCTTCCTGATGGACTGACCTTTTCATCATGTCCCTCTTTATCCCTAGTAATATATATACACCAGGGAAGCCCCCTAGTAATATTTTTTGTTTTAAAGTTTATTTTGTCTGATATTAGCATAGCCACTCCAGCTTTCCTATAGCTACAGTCTGCATGATATTTCTTTTTCCATCTTTTTACTTTCAAGCCATTTGTGTCTTTAAATCTGAAGTATGTCTCCTGTAGACAGCTGAGAAGGAAAAACCTCCTACTCTTACGTTTCTCCTTTATCCTCACACTGTTACCACACTCAGAACACTTCTGATACCAGATGTGGGGGCGGTTTCCCCCACACCAAGCAATTCTGCAACACCAGCTGGGTGTTCCACAATTCAACTTAATTCTGACACTTTCTATCTGGAGATAGCACCAGATTCCACCGGTTAGGGGCTCAGTCCCATGAGACTACCCACCCCTTACTTCAGATGCCAATTGCAAGTAGTAGGTCCTCAGGTTACCCACAAATTATGTCTGACTTGGCTACAGATTGGAGGTTCCCATGATCTCCTCCCTCTTGGATTTATTTGCTAGTACAGCTCAAAGACCTCAGGGAAATACTTAAGTTTACCAATTTATTAAACGATATGATAAAGGATACAGATGAACAGGCAGATGAATAGATACATAGGGCAAGTCTGGGAGGGTCCTGAGCAGAAGAGCTTCTGTCCGTTTGGAGTTAACTGTGTCACCCTCCCAATATGTGAATGTGTTCACCAATCTGGAAGCTCTCTGAACCCCATTCTTTTGGGATTTTTATGGAGGCTTCCTCATGTAGGCATGATCAACCCCTCTCCAGTCTCTAAAGAATGGGGAATGAGGCTGAAAATTCCAAGCTTCTAATCATGAGTTGGTCTTTCTGGTGACCAGCCCTATCCAGGAGCCATCCATGAAAACACCGAGAGTTGCCTCATTAGTATAAAAGACACTCCTGTCACCCAGGAAACTCCAGTGGATATAGGAGCCCTGTGTCAGGAACCAGGTTCAGACACCAAATACTAGAACAAAAGATGTTCCTAGTGCTCTTATGACTTAGGAATTTACAAGGGTTTCAGGAGCTCTACACCAGGAACCTGGGGCAGAGACCTATATATATATATTTTTTCCCATTATCTCACACAGCATATAGTTGCATCTTCTTTTTTTCAATCCAGTCTGACAGTCTCTGTCTTTGATTGGATTGTTTAATCTATTCACACTTGATGTTATTATTGATATAGTTGGATTTACATCTGCCATTTTATTTTTCTGTTTTCTATATCTCATGTTTGGTTTTGTTCCTCTATTCTTCCTTTACTGCTTCTGCATTAAGTGAATATTTTCTAATGCAGCTTTTTAATTTCTTTAATGAGTATATATAAATATATGTATTACATAGATGTATATATATGTCGATCTTTCCTCGACCACACCTAGCTGTTAAAGCTCCACAAATTTCCAGCTAATTTCTTTACTGTTTACTTGGGACATAAATTGCTCTACAAACTGATCCAATCAAATCTGGGTTCCTTGGAAGGGACACCTCCCAAAGTCAGTGTTTGAGATGTGTTCTGACCTCAGAGGGCCCCTCCCAGCGATCTCTTTCCCTAGTTCTCTCCAGCAAACTGGCTGGCCTGCAGCCTGGTCTGTATCTGCAGTGAACCTACTGATCTCCCAAATGCCTTTCACAACACTCTCCACAGTTTTTGAGAACATCCTTTGGCTTCAGCTTCTCCATATTCTGATGCAAATAAAGTCAGTTCCTTTGGGAAAAGATTAGGAGCTACCGGTTTTACAGCCTGCGTCTGCCTCCAGATAAAATGTCTGAGCTACACTCCGCAGTTGGGCTGGGGACATGGTGTGCTTCTCTGAGAGACACCCCTGCTTTAAAAGCTGAGCATCTAGGGGGAAAGGGCAGTAGCCTTAGACCTTCCCAGCTTGCCTTACAAGCCAGGGTAAGGGTGAGCAGAGCCCCAGTGTTCTCAGCAGTGCCCTACCCAAGGTAAAGCCTCCATTCCACAGGTAGGGACAGGGCATGGGTAGGATCCACCACTATTGGCCACACTTGCCCAGAACGTGGCCTCTGCAGTAGTAGCTGGGGGCAAGATGAGCAATGTCGATGTGCTGCCCACCCAGGAGGACTGGGACCTGGGGAGCGAAGAAACTTTGTTTTATTTGCCGCTCCAGGCTAATGGAGTTTCTCTCTCACTGAGCTGGGGGTTGGGGGGGTGGGAGAGGTGGAGGATGGCACAGAATCTCACTGTTCTTACCGAGTTCTAGTAAATTTTCTAAAATAAGTATTTCCTCATTTGCTAAATTCCTTAAGACCATTTCCAGAGACTTTAATTTGGTTGTTTTTTAAAAATATTTTTCACCAGTTTCACTGAGGACTGAGCCCACAGAGCTCCTCATGCTGTCATGCCAGAGCTGCAACCTGGCATTATTTTGAACTTATTTTATATATTATTGTAGGATTGTACAAGTATTTGTAATTACCTTAATATTGTTAGGAACCAAAATTTTCCATACAAAAGTAATAAATACAATCTAAGAAGTAAAAATAATCTATGACATTAAATTTGAATTAACACAAATATGAACTTATTTATTTTTCTATTTTAAAATATTAATACTTATTCACAACATTGTAAATCAACTTCACTCCAACAAAATTTTTTTAAATACTTATTTTATATAACTCTGTCCATTGAAAAGGTCTAGAAGCAATGACAACACAACAGCAATCAGTATACCTAGCACCCAAATGTAACTTCTGTACCAGTTATTAAGCTACTGGCCCTCAGCTCCAAACACAGCATTCTGTAACTGGCTCTGAGATGCAGGATCAGGAGTCTGCAAACATTTCTCTTTGCCACTTGCTTACTATTTGGTTCTGCCAATAGGGGGCACTAGGTTAGAGGAGGGGAGAATGGACTTGCTCCCTCCTGTTTGCTCGCCTGCTTCCCATTCCTGCCAGTGCCAGCCCAGCAAAGCCCTTCAACCTGAGGGCAGCGTCAGTCAGCAGAGTCTGCAGACTCCTGGTTTCCCGAGAACTCCCTCACAGGTACCAGCACCAGCTCGGCAGTGTCTCCTCGGTGCCAGCTATACCAGGCCATTCTTCCAAGTTTCCAGGTTCTCATACCCCCAACCTCTTCTCTTTATTCCCCAGCCCCAGGAATTGAGGCTGTTTCCTGCAGTAACTATCTTCTGGGTTACATTTTCTCTTTTTACCTTTTCAGATCTCCAATACCCACTTAACTAATTTCCTAAATCAAATTCTCTCTTTTAAAAGAACTAGTGTAGGTTCTGTTTTCCTGCCTGGATCCTGACATATACAGCTTCTAAATAAAATTCTCCAATTAAAAAACAAAACAAAACAAAAACAAGGTTTCTTAAAAGAATGGCTGATTATAACATCTGGGCCAGACTATACAATAAGCCTGGCATATCTTGTACCAAAAATCAAAGAAGCTGTCAAAAATCAATGGGTCATGCCAAAAGGACTTAGAAGCCAAGAAGAGGGGGCTCCCATTGGCATCATATGGGATCATTTAAGCAATAAAAGAATGACAGCAACTGATTGAGACACATTCAAAATACTGAATATATCTATGTGTACACATACATACATATATATTATGCAAATAAGTTCATAAAATACTTTTAAAAACAGTAAGAAACACAGTTCCCTTTCTGTAATTTTAATGGGGTTTAGAGATGAATAAAAATTAAATCTTCCACCTTATCCTAGGAGTCCTTTTTTTAAAAGATGGATAAATATTTATACCTTGATTGTGGTACTGGTTACATAACCATATGCGTTTGTCAAAACTCACAGAACTACACCTTAAAAATGGTAAAATTTACAATATGTAAATATATCATAATTTTTATATGAAAAAAAAGAATGTCCTCAATGAAGCAGTAAAAATTATTAATTTTATTAAGTCTTAATTAAAAAGACTGCCTTTGCTTTTTTTCCCCTTTTGGACAAAATGGAACAAATCTAAAAATATCCCCAGTAACAATCAAAGTCTGCAGCTCAAGGCCCTTCTAACATGACACTAATTCTATGAAATAGCGTTTGGTTTCACAGGAAGCTGGCTGAATTGACAGCTGTTCTATAGACCAAATTGCCAATTTTATCATGTGCCAAAGTCTCTCCAAACATTTTATGTGCTGTCTGAAACTAAACAAAGGTGATGATGTAAACTAAACAAATATGATAAAAGGTTTTCACAAGTGGGAATAATGTGAATTAAAGTTTTTGTGACAAAGGAAATTTGATTAAAATTATGCAAGAACATAATAAATTTATTTACTTTCTTCTCTTTTGAGAAAAAATACCTATATCTCAGGTGACGTCTGGAGTCAACGCCTTTCATGATTATCAGAGAACTATATAGTCCCATAAGAAGTGGATGTATGGTTTACAAAGTCACTTGCCACCATGCCTCCAAAAAATAACCCCAGCCCAAGCAAATCTAACAGTAGAGGAATCTCAGTAGTGCTGGTACTACCAAAGATCCATTTACAAGTTTGTTTATATGTTTCGTAAGAATTAGACCAAAAAAAAAATTATTAGAAAAATACATTACAAATTATTTTTATAGTGATATATTCCAAAATCACTAAAAAGCACTTTATGCTCCTGTACTGTCCATCATCACAAATTTCTCAGCTTTAACCTCATTTGGGTCTCTTCCATGCTTCCCTACAGTGCCTCCTTTCCCCCAGCACCTGCTTCAACATTTACCATATCAAGCTCCCAGTGTATCCCATCCCACTTCCTTTACCCTCAGATGACCTAGCCTCCTTCTTCATCAACAAGGACATCAAGAGCCAGGAACTCCTCCAATGCCCCTCTCCTACAACTCAAAGCTTCCTTTCTCCCCCTCTAGCTGTGGAAGGGGTTTCTCAGCTCTTCGTCACTTCTTAATCTGCTTCTCCCCAAGCCATATTCCATCCTTTTGTTAGCATCTTTTTTCTCAATCTACTAGCTTACTCTCATCAATTAAGTCTATCTGGTCTATTGTGTCATTCAAAGCTTGTGTTTCCTTATTTATTTTCTGTATGGATGATCTGTCTATTGGTGTTAAGTGGGGTGTTAAAGTCCCCCACTATTATTTTGTTACTGTTGATTTCTGCTTACAAACATCCTCAAGCCACCTCATCCTAAAAATTCTTCCCTCAATCCTGGTTCCCAGTCAAGTGACCACCTTCTCATTTACTAACAGTTTACACCACTTCTCTTGCCATCCAAACCCCCCATTCATTACTTAAATACTGTTTTAAACTCCCACCACTAAAATCAATGATACCTCTTTAATTGCCAATCCAACTGCTTCTCTCCAGTTCTCATATCACTCACCTGCAAAATAACTGTGGCCTCGCTTGGTCTGTATCACATGACATTCTGATTTTCCTTCTATCCAAGTATTCTCGCTCATTGTCTTCTGGGTCCTCTCTCTCTCTCTCACCCATCCTAGATCTCAAAGCTCTCCAATGGCAGCATAACCTGGTTTGGTAATTCACTTATGCTTCCATTTGATGACTCTCAAATCACTGTCTCCAAGCCCTGTCTCCCTCCTGAGCCCCATATCTATTGTTTTGTTCCCAGACAACTCCTCAACACCACAGACTCTAAAATTGGACATCAAAAAACCACAAAACAAAAACAGAAAATCACAGATGTCTCTCTAATCAATCACATACATTGCATCAAGAGCTTGGCTCTCAGTAACCACCGTCACTAACTGGCTTTCAGCAGAAATGAAATAAAGGCAGTACATAAACACTTGGCAAGTCTTTGTATTTTTTTTTAAGCTCCTCTATTAACCAATCACTAGTTCTTTTGGTACAAAACTAAACCAGGGCTTCGCTGGTGGTGCAGTGGTTAAGAATCCGCCTGTCAATGCAGGAGACACGGGTTCGAGCCCTGCTCCAGGAAGATCCCACATGCCGCGGAGCAGCTAAGCCCTTGCGCCACAACTACTGAGCCCACGTGCCACAACTACTGAAGCCCACGTGCCTAGAGCCCGTGCTCCGCAACAAGAGAAGCCACCGCAATGAGAAGCTTGTGCACCGCAACGAAGAGTAGCGCCCCGCTCACCACAACTAGAGAAAGCCTGCGTGCAGCAACAAACACCCAACGCAGCCAAAAATTAAATAAATAAATAAATAAATTTATATATATAAAAAACTAAACCATACATATCTTCCCATAAAAACCTGTTCCTCTTGTCATTCCTATGAAATCTTTAATCCTATGAAATATTAAAAATTCAGAATTACCTTCTGTTTCTCCTGCAACCCTCACTTGCAGTTGATACACACCTTTGAAAATTTTTTGAGGGACTTCTCTGGTGGCGCAGTGGGTAAGACTCTGCACTCGCAATTCAGGGGGCCAGGGTTCAATCTCTGGTCAGGGAACTAGATCCCAAAGCTGCAACTAAGGAGCCCACCTGCCACAACCAAGACCTGGTGCAGCCAAATAAATTTTTTTTTAAAAAAAAAAGAAAATGTGTTTCGAATCTATGTAACTTGGTTTTTTAAAATATTTTTTTCAATTATTTTTATTTAATTATTTATTTTTGGCTGTATTGGGTCTTCGCTGCTGCACACGGGCTTTCTCTAGTTGCAGCGAGTGGGGGCTACTTTTCGTTGTGGTGCCCAGGCTTCTCATTGCAGTGGCTTCTCTTGTTGCAGAGCATGGGCTCTAGGCATGTGGGCTCAGTAGTTGCGGTGTACAGGCTTAGTTGCTCTGCGGCATGTGGAATCTTCCCGGACCCGGGATCAAACCCGTGTCCCCTGCATTGGCAGGTGGATTCCTAACCACTGCACCACCAGGGAAGTCCCCTATGTAACTTGTTTTGAAACACATCCAAAAAATAAGATAGATACATATGATAAACATAGTAAGTGCTAACCATAGAATCTAGGTGGTGGATATATTGGTTTTCACATACAATTTCAACTTTTCTAGATGTTTGAGAATTTTTATAATAAAATGTTGAAAATAAACCTGTCTACATTCAGACGTTGTTGAAACACATGCCCTTTTTGTTTCTTTTCTGACCTAATTGGGAGCCTAACTAAGCTGTCTCCCCAAACCCTCCCACTGTAGCTGTCCTCCAAGATGGCTCCCAAAGACCCCTGCCTCCTGCATTCACACGCATGTGAAGTGGCCTCCCACACTGTACTGGGGCTGGTCTCCACGACCAGTAGTATACGGCAGAAGTGATAGTGGATCACTTCCCAGCTTAGGTTAGAAGAAACTGCAGCTTCCAGCTTGCATCTCAGCACTCTCAGATGACTCGTTCTGGGGGAACACGTAAATCCCCCAGGGATCTGGTTAAAATGCACATTCTGATTCGGCAGGTCTGGGGCAGAGCCTGAGATACAGCATTTCCAACAAGCTCCTAGGTGATGCGTATGCTGCTAGTGTAGGAATCAAACTGCAGTGCTGCAAGTATAGCTAACAAGGTAAGAAAAGAAAGAACACAGGGAGAGGTTCTCTGTTTTTTCCCCTGCAATATTTAAGTAGGTTAATATAAAGTCAAGCCTTTGTAGTGGTTCAGTGCAACATCATCTCAATACATTCAATTCTGCCGAGCAATGCTTCTCAAACATGAACGTGCATATGAATCACCTAAGGATCTCATTAAACTGCAGTAGCAGTAAGTCTGGAGCATTTCTAACAAAACCCCAAGTGACACTGAAGCTTCTGGTCCACAGCCCACACTTTTTAAGGAGTAAGGTTTTATTTTATTTTTTTTAATATTTATTTATTTGGATGTGCCAGGTCTTAGCTGCAGCACGTGGGATCTTTTGGTTGCAGCACATGGGATCTAGTTCCCTGACCAGGGATTGAACCCGGGCCCCTGCACTGGGAGCGTGGAGTCTTAGCCCTGGACCACCAGGGAGTTCCAAGAGTAAGGTTTTAAAAGGCTGCTATACCTTTTTTTTTAAGTCTGACATGTTTGATTATATAAATATGTAAAATTTACATGGCAAAAACCACAATAAAGTCAAAAGATAAACAACGAATTTAGAAAAAAAATTTGCAACAAGTGTGACAACATGTTTATCTTTTTTATTAGTTTCCTATTGCTGCATAAGAAATCATCATCCAGGGACTTCCCTGGTGGTCCAGTGGCTAAGACTCTGCGCTCCCGATGCAGGGGGCCGGATTTCGATCCCTTGTCAGGGAATGAGATCCCCCATGCCGCAACTAAAGATCCCATGTGCTGCAACTAAGACCCGATGCAGCCAAATAAATAAATAAATAAATACTTAAAATGTAAAAAAACCTATCATCCAACACTTTTCAAGTTTCAGAAACATCACCCTGAAAGACAGACTCTTGAAATGGTTTACAAATGCCCATTACACATTCCAGCTTTAAGCCCAATCCCTCCAGCACCATCACCCACCCTGTGCGCACACCTGCACTCCACCAATCCCTGACAACTCCCTGCACAATGGTAAGATCTTAACTTCTCTAACCTTAACCTGAAAACACACTTTTGTTTTGATAACATAGCAAGCCCGGGCAGTCGTCAGTTCAGCAGTCCTTCCTCTTTCCCTTCAAGTGAGCCTCGGTCTAGTTTGCCTGCCTATACGCTAAGCATTTCATCTTTCTACTCTGTCATGGGGCTGAAGTCCCACGGCTACTTATTCTACATTTAGACAGAAATTATGGACCTTTCTTCACAATTAACCTCTCACTACATGTTTTTACTCATATAATTTTTAAAGATATACCATAAAACCCACCCTTTTAAAGAGTACAATTCAATGGTCTTTAGTATATTCAGAGTTGTGCAATCATCATCACTAATTCCAGAATATTTTCATCTTCCCCAAAGGAAACCCCATACCTTTTATCTATCTTCCCCAATGTCCCCAGGCCCCCAGCCCCTGGCAATGACACATCTTTGTCTCTACAGATTTGCCTATTCTGGACGTTTCACATAAATGGAATCATACAATATTTGGTCTTTGTGACTGTCTTCGTTCATGTAGCATATTTTCAAGGTGCATCCATTTGTAGAATGTCTCAGTACTTCATTCCCTTCTATGGCTAAATAATTTCATTGTATGAATATACCATATTTTATCAGTTCTTCAGTTGATGAGCATTTGGGATACTTCCCTTTTTGGCTATGATGAATAACGCTGCTATGAACATGCGTGTGCCAGTTTTCATGTGGACGTGTTTTCAGTTCTCTTGGGTGTATACCTAGGAGCAGACTTGCTGAGTAATATCCTAGCAGTATGCTTAACGTTTTGAGCAACTGCCAAAACCATTGAATCATTTTACATTCCCACCAGCAATGTTTAGAAATTTCATTATCACATTTTCAACCAAGGAGGATGTTATAATTCCTGAAGCAAAGGAGACGTATGCCCCCACCGTATAACGATAATTCTCTACGAAGAATATTGCATTAACAAAACAGAAATATATTTCTGGCACGACGACACAGAATAAAATGTTAGAGGTCCGAATATACTGAGTGAGTTAACCTTTCACAGCCAGCAGTTCTTTCACCGTAAAATAGGAACGCTGTGATGACACTTAGTTGCAGTCACCGTAAAGATGAAATAAAACAATCCAAGTAAAGGTGCTTTCCTACACTGATTATCCGTGATCCAATGCGGGGCAAAGCTTTAGGGGCAAAGGGCTAAATGCCCAGTTCCCTCTCCTTCCCTCACGTTCCTTCCCGGCGGGAGGGGTTGCTGAGTGACGGAGGAGGCTGCAGCCACCTCTCTCCTCGGGGAGAGCCGACCTGACGAGCCACGCAGGAAAAATTGTTAGGACTCGAAAAGCAAGAGCCGGGCCACACCAGCCCAACCTCGTCCCCAGGCGAGAGATTCGCAGCCTGCTACTCAGCTTCGCAGGTCAGCGCAGGATCTTCTTTCCTCCTTTCATGGTAAGACATTTATTATGGTTGAAGCAGAAGACGAGGGGCAAAGAGAACACAAGCAAACCACCCCCCCACCCGCGATCCTAGTCTCTGTCTCTCCAAAGCCCCACTAAGGAAAACACAGGAAACACGATTCATTACAAACTCTTGGAGGTGTATCAATCCCAATGGCCCTCACCCCCAAAGACTACCCTGTCGGACCCCCCTGGGACAGATGGCGCAAATCTTACCTGGTGGCCTCCTCCAGCCCGACCCGGCTCCGACCAGGCGCTTCCAGAGGGATAGTAGCCATCGCCTCCTCCGCCTTCTCCCGGCCAGGTGGTCTCAGCCGGGCCGCCCCCGCGCACTCGCCAGGAAATGGGAGGCTGGGGGGGTTCGGGGCGGGGAGGATATATGGGCGGAGGTGGGTGCACGGGTACATCTCCACCCCCAGGCCCGTAGTAGCGCCCATAAGACGGACCGTCACTGGGGCCGTAGCCTGAGCGCCTCAAGGCCGACATCGGCTCCACTGCCCCCGGGCGCTTCCCGCCCCCCAAGGCCGGCCCACTGCGCAGGCGCCTGCGGGGGAGCGCGACTGGACCGCAGGGAAGGGGTGGTCGGCCGGCAACAGCCAATCCCAGGCCGGGTCCCGCCCCCTCAGCTTCCGCGTCCTGAGAGTGGAAGGACGGAGGTCCTTGGCTCTGGGGTCTGGGAAGCAGGAAAACGAGGGGCGGCCCCGTGTTCCTTTAAAAGGGAGAACACATTTCCCCACTGTCTATCCAATCTAGATTCCTCTTCCCCTCTTATCAGGGTTGCGGAAAGCGTATCCCAGGACCGCGCTACGGCCCCGCCTCTTCTTGAGGACGGGCACGTGATGCCGGAAGTGGGTGGGGGTAATATGGTGGCGTTTCCGGCAGGCCCCGGCTGCTGATAGCCGGGGCGAGGAGTTGGTACGGGTCCGGGTTCCTGTCCCGGTCCCGCTGAGGCGGCGACTGCGATAGGAGGAAGGACGTGTTGGTCGCGCTGGCCCACCGCCACTATACATTGCAGCCTTATCTCAACTCAAAATGAACTATATGCCTGGCACCGCCAGCCTCATCGAGGACATCGACAGTGAGTAGTTCATCTCCTCCGAGTGAAGTATGGGGTGAGACCCTTCTTCCCAGGAGGGTGCCTCTTAGGAGGGAGCTCATAGAATGAGTCTGGGCTGGGGTCGGTGTGTTTTTAGTAAGGTTCTGGACGTCCGGCGTTGGCATCTTCCACAGGATGCAGGAGCCACGGGACACACCGTTTGCCCACCTCCTAGCCTGCTCTCTGTATCCTGTCTCTCGCAGCCTTCACCGGCCCCCGGGGAAGCTGTGGAATTCACTTCTGCTTTTCAGGGATGCGGCTGCTGAGGCCCAAGTGTGAAAGTTGGCCGCCTCCCCGGTGCATTATCTCCCACCTGCGGCATTTCGAAGTACCAGGTGGTTACTGGTGGATGAATGAGAATTCTTAGAGAAAGGATTCTTCAAGAAACGAAAAGAGTAATACAACAGCAGTTGGACTTAATTAGCACTAAACATAGGATTTATGCAGTGTGGCCGTTTGCAATCTTTTACCGTTGAGGGTATTTAGACTTTAGGGTTATGGTAATGGAGACCACTGCCGGACCAGGTATTGCTTTTTCCAGAAAGACTTGAGTCACTCACTTCAAACTTACTTTTTTCTTCTGTTAGACAGTTTTCTCTCGCATTTATTAAGAGCGCCCTTATTCCTAGTCACTGTCCTGAAGAGGAGCTCACTTCTGTACAGTTGTCTTTCCTTTTTCCAAACTCTCATCTGTGAATTATTCCTTAAACATTTTTAAAGTCTCAATCGTGTGATCTGTCTCATTAACTTGTAATTGCTGCAAAACGGTTTACGCACAGTTCCAAACAAGTTACCGGAATCTCAACAGTTGCTATGTATGTAAATTAAAGAGTGAGTTTATGATTAAATTCTCTTCCTGTCGTTTGAAATCACTTTTTAGATCCAAATTAGTGATTTTGCTATTGAAGGGAAATGTAGGTTGGACCAAAGTCATGTATGAATAACCACTGTACAAGCCTGTCTGTAATGGGTGGTGAAATCCTCAGTCTTAGTTATCTGAGGATGCCCTTTTGCCCTCACCTCTCTTGTTATGTATCTGAATTATTTGAGGCCCCTAACACATCCTGCCATTCTACTAAAAATAATTGCTTTTCTCAAGCCTCTAACCCCTTTTGTGCAGATTCCAAGCTCCTCCTTTACTGAAAGATTTGAAACCATTTCATATGTACCCTTCACTGTGACACTCAGACACTTTCCTCAGTCTTTCTCTATTTTCACTCATCCTCTCATTTGAATAGGAAGTATTCCTCCCTTTCAGTTTGTGTCTTATTTCTCTTTCCTTCCACTGCTTCTGGAACCTTCTTCCATTAATATCCTGTTGCTCTCATATTCTCTCTCGCTCCCCCTCTGAATCCTCCCCTTCATGTATGTTCTTGTCTGTCGAATTTTTTCTCAGTTGTGTTTCACCATCAAATTCCCATCCCTTTTTTCACATCTTTACCCCCAAACCTCTTGAGTAGTCTTCCATTTTAACTCTACTTCCTGACCACCTGCAATAGACCACCTACCTCTATTACCCCTGCAATCTGATTTCTTTTGCCAACACACTACTGAAACTGCAGTCTTAAAGACACCTTCTGATGCACTTCTCCGAGCTCTTCCGTCTCCTCTGCAACACTGTGATACCGTTACCACGGGATTCTTCATTTTCTTGATTTCTCCAACACTGGTACTTGATTTTCTTACCTCTGCAACCGTTATTGTTCCCTAAAATAGATGTACACTTAGGTCCCATCTTTGGCTTGCTTCTTTCTTTAAATCTCTAGGAGGGCTCCTGGACTTTAATTATTATATCACCTCTTTGTGGACTTATTCAAAAACTGCTGCGATCCTGACTTCTTTGGCCAGTCTTACATCTCCAGTTGCCAGTTGACATTTCTACATAGGTGTCCTGATACCACTTCAGAATCACTACAGCTAATCACCTTCCACTGAGCTTGCTTCTTTTACTCCCAGCTCTTGGTAAATGGTCCTCCCTGACATGATGACTCAGAATTCCTACATCTTCCTTAACTCATCTCTTCAGCACCCCACTCTCTCACACATACCCACATATACAAACACACTTGGCTGACAAATCCCATCCCTTATAACTGCAGTGTCTTGGTCCTCCCATCCTCTCCCTTCCTATCTCTCCCCTGGTTCAGGTCTCTTCTTCATGTCTCAGACTCTGGGTCTAGCCTCAAAACCGTTCTCTCTTTTCTGCCAGTTTAATCTTCAGAGTTTTCTTGTTCCCTGTGTAGTCACATCCAGACTCAGCCTCTGCTCCCAGGAAAGTCACATCCAGACTCAGCCTCTGTTCCCAGGACTTCTCTGACTTCATCTCCTGTTATTTCCCTTCACACCCTCAACTTTTCGCCAGACATTTGGATACATAGCTCTTTTTTCTTCTGCCTCAATTACAGATTTCCCTCCTCTTCCCCTTCCCTGTCACTCTTCCTATGGCCAAAAATGTCCAACTCAGATACCTGCTCCAGCTAGATATAGTTTCTCTCAGTCTCACATAATTAAGATTTGCTCTCTTGTGGTGCTTATAGACCCAGAAAGCCTATAAATTCCTTCAGGAAAGAATCACTGTCTTGTTCCTTGTTCTGCATCTAGAAAGTACTTTATCCGTGGCATTAAGGAACAAATGAATGACTTTGGCTACCTATTCTATTGACGGACTATCATTCTTCAGTGTCAGCTCAGGGTCACCTCTTCAGAGAGCTTTTCCCTAGCCACCCTCTCTTCAGTAGCTTCTTCCCCTCTTTTTCTCATCCTGCTATCTTGTTTATTATTCCGCTGGACTACGCACTATAGGGCATTTTTAAAAATTTGTTTGACTTTCTCCACCAGGAATGTAAGTTCCATAAGGTTGGTGACTCTAAATGTTATTCTGTACCGCAGCGGTCCCTAACCTTTTTTGGCGCCAAGGACCGGTCTCACGGAAGACAGTTTTTCCACGGACTGGGTGGCAGGGCGGGGGACAGCTCAGGCGGCAATGCGAGCTGTGGGGAGCCATGGGGAGCGGCAGATGCAGCTTCGCTCACTCGCCCACCTCTCACCTGCTGTGCGGCCCCGGTTCTTAACAGGCCTCGGACA
Organism: Neophocaena asiaeorientalis asiaeorientalis; assembly: GCF_003031525.2. Classification (NCBI taxonomy): domain Eukaryota; kingdom Metazoa; phylum Chordata; class Mammalia; order Artiodactyla; family Phocoenidae; genus Neophocaena; species Neophocaena asiaeorientalis. The sequence continues at coordinate 5,381,671 of NW_020175192.1, forward strand.
ACAGTCCACAGCCCAGGGGTTGGGGACCCCTGCTCTACTCTATATCTAGGCCCCAGAACAGCACATAGCTCTCCATAAATTTTATTGAACTTTTGCTCTAGTTTTATTATCAGTATCCTCATTCTGCATGTCTGAGGTATTTTTTTTATTTAAAACCTTCCCTGATTCCAGAGTGTGAAATAGAAGCTCTCCATCTCAGTTGAGGGGAAAATAATTCTAGAATTAAGATCATAAAGATCACCTAGATTCAATTTCCAAATTTGCAGGTATAGAAACTGACATGACACTGAGAGGGTTTAACTGTCAAGCATCAGCATCTAGAACCAGTCGGTCAGGCCCCCTGACTACGTGCCCAGTCCTTCCCCACTCTGCCGCCTCCTCGGATTCTTCCATCACCAGTCTTCGCATCTAAACACCGTGCTGCCGGGGTCATCCCTCTAATTCCTCAGTGAACTCTGCCTTAAATACACTGGAAGAAGAAGTGGTAGAGCTTAATCTGCTATGAACTTTGTTTTTGTTGTTACCCTGTAAACTCACAGGCTAATGGACTTCTCATTGCAGTGGCTTCTCTTGTTGCAGAGCACGAGCTGTAGGCACGTGGGCTTCAGTAGTTGTGGCTCGCGGGCTCTAGAGCACAGGCTCAGTAGTTGTGGCGTACGGGCTTAGTTGCTCCGTGGCATGTGGGATCTTCCTGGACCAGGGCTAGAACCCGTGTCCCCTGCACTGGCAGGCGGATTCTTAACCACTGCACCACCAGGGAAGTCCCAACAGTGCATTTTTTTAAAGATCTTTTTTCCTCTCCCCAGAAAAGCACTTGGTCCTGCTTCGAGATGGAAGGACGCTTATAGGCTTTTTAAGAAGCATTGATCAATTTGGTACGTATTAGTCACGGACTTCTCCTATACTCTGGATAATAAGAGCTGCCCACTGTATTTTTGTGTTATTTCATATCGAAGTTTATTTGTCTGCAACTTTTTTCATGTGTCTGGCTTAATGGAATATTGGTTTGAATCATTACATCATTGTTTTCTAAATTACAATTAGGTGGTTCAAAAGCTTGTGTTTACAAGCTTGTATTTCTAAAACCTGGTTTTCATTAGAACATGCGCTGACAGTGTTTTGGACTATTTTTTATTTTCCCCATTAGAGGGAGCCAGATGATAGAAATAAACTCAGTCCACTGAAAAAGCTGCTCATTTGTACATTGGCTTGGGTGCGACTACTCTTCAAAGCAGTTCCTGCCCTGAAGGTAATCCCTCCCTGTCCAATGAAAAGTGGGTCAGAGGCCTTTGCTGAAGCTTTTTAGGGACCCCCAACATTAAGCTCAGGATTTTATACCTTGGGATACGTTAGACTCAAGGTCTTGGTCTTGGTTTTGCCTCCTGCATTTTTCTAAAGAGACTTTATATTTGCTTCTGTCTTAAGGAACTTCTCAGTTCATATCACCATTTGCTGGACATCTGCTTAGGTCAGTGGCTTTGGGCCTGAGGAAAAACAACATAATTGAAACACATGTAAGAATTATAGACGATAAGAGCACAGATACCGCGTTTCTTCACGTAAGACAAACAGCACCAATTGGAAGAGGAAAAGGAATTATTCTTCACAGATTGTGGTTCTAAACCTTAAGTCAAATTCATCAGACTACATGAGGGAAAAGTGGTAAATAGTGGCTTTACTTTCAGATTACCAGATTATGGTTATCTGACAAAGGGAAAAAATAGGTTACCATTATATCGTAATCCATGAATACCTACATTGGGTTAAATGAATCCTAAGTACTGAAACAGTTAAATCTTCGGTAAATCATCACACACACATACCCACGCGACATAGAAAAACGGTTTCCTTCCAAATAAACCCAGAGTTTTAATTTCTGCAGTTGTTTGGGCTTTAGAGTTTTCCAAGTGCCCTGTCATTTGTATTTTCTTATAGCCATGTTGACATTAGCAACTAACTCATGAGGAATTTAATTCTCTTCATTTATTCCCACCATCCTCCTCATTAGTGCAGCATAATCCCAAATACTCTCAGTTTGCAGTTGTTGAAAAGTCTCCGAAGTGGTTTGTCTCGATGTAATAGGAAGAGATTGTTGGAAATTTTAGCTTTTTCCAGAACTAGAAAGTTTGAAAGTCATGTTCAGCTAAATCTTTTCTACTCAAAATAACTGATTGAGTAATGGACCTTTACCTATAAAGTAATTTGAACTAAATATCTTTGTTTCTTCCCTGTACACTTATAGCTAACTTAGTGCTACATCAGACTGTGGAGCGTATTCATGTGGGCAAAAAATACGGTGATATTCCTCGAGGGATTTTTGTGGTCAGAGGAGAAAATGTGGTCCTACTAGGAGAAATAGTAAGTGAAAACTGTTAAGCTGCTATGGCTCTTGATAATCATGCCAGTTAGGTTTCTTTTTTGTCTTTTCAAGAAGGAAAAAATATATTTTCCACCTTCACCCAGCTTCTCAAGGAAACCACCCAATTAGCTTAGGAAAGCTACATTGTAAAAGGAAAGCTACAGAGAACAATTAACTTTGTTTCAGCGCCTCCTGGCATTTTAAAGATTTTGATCCCATTAGCAGCAAAATACCATTGATTTTTACCTGATATCATAAAAAATACTGTCCTACATGGGAATTCCCTGGCGGTCCAGTGGTTAGTACTCCCGATCTCACTGCCAAGGGCCCGGGTTCAATCCCTGGTCGGGGAACTAAGATCCCACAAGCCACACGGAGCAGCCATAGATACATATATATATATATATATATGTAAATACTGTCCCGCACAAATGTGTTCGTTAGTATGTTGTTATTGTATCTCTAATAGCAGAAAATTAAAGCTTGATACCTAACAGGAGAAGAATAATTCAATGAAATGTGGCTTGTTAACACTGGAATATTTTGCAGTCATTTAAACAATTGTTTACAGATGGTTTTTCATGACATAAAGGTAATTAGTGGTGTTTGGGGGAAAGACACACTGCATATACAGTGCGATATCTGTGTTTTTTAAAGCGGGGAGGGGAAAGAATGGCTGCAGAAGAAGCCTTTCTGTTAACTTTCCGAGGATGGGCTCAACTTCACTTGCATACTTAGCTCCCAGCCAAGGAGGAGAGGTACCTGTTATCTGTTGTCAGGAAAGCCAGCTGGCAGGTGAAAAGTTAAATCCTCTAAAGTGGTGTTACTGTAGGTCTATATGTCTGTGTGTGTGAACTATTAGAAAACTCTTCCCCCAAAATATATATTAGAAGTACTCAGACATTTTTAAAGAAAATAAAACTTGATTTCACATTTTACATGAGACACATTTACTTTAAAAGAAAAGTACTTTATTTAATACTTTTGACTCGGTCCTCATGCTTCTGATTATTGGGTTTTCCAGGAAGATCAAACCTTGGTGTTTGCTTGATTTTATCTTTAAAGTTTTCAGTAAAGTTTCCCAATCCCTAGCCACATCTTAAATCACGTTTACAGGAGTCTTTGGAGTGAAGTAGTTTGGTCCGTAGCTGTTTTTAATGGTAAACCATTTGACAAAGTAAGGAGGTAATTTTGCCAGGGTCATGTTTGTTCAGAGACCTCATGTCGGAAACAGCTAGAAACAACTAATCGATACTGTCCAAGTATTGCTATGAAATAAGTTTTTCTAATTTTAAAAATATAGTTGTGGTTGATACTTTGGTTTCGATGTATGTTTAAGCAGCGGGAATTGTCACCTCTTTGTTTTAAAGAGGAAATGTATTACTTTGCTGTGGGGGGAAAGATTTAAGTTAAAATATCCACGCATACTGTGCTTCAGTTGTACAGTAGTAAACACCACATCCATGCTTTCTGTGCCAGTCACATTGGCACAGACATGCCCCTGTGTAGATGTATGTGAAGAGCAGTGAACTTGTGTTTATTCTTGAAGCTTCATTGTTTCCTGGGAGCCCTTTTGTGGAGAAAAGTGCTCTTTTTTTTTGTATGTTATGGTTTGGATGCTGCAGAATTCTTATAGTGCTGCCACTAAAGAAATATCGTTCAGGAAATGCCTACATGGTTCTATGGATCGGTAGTAAGTTTGAAGACATTATGAACCAATTCTAGGAAAACTCAAACCTAGAGGCCATTTGGATTCTGTAAACATTCAGTTGTTTGCAGAGTCCCTGGATTCTACCTCAAGGATGATGAGACACACAGCCTTAAGTAATAAGCTGGTTGTTAGGAAACAGCATTATCATAACCACATGAACAGCTCAGCACATAATATTGAAAAGCCCAAGAAGTAGTACACTAAGCCAAGAACATCATCTTCCCTCCTGCTGCCCATGGGTTGTGAGGGAAGATTACACTTGATAATATATATTTTGCTGGATGCAGTTAACTTTTGACCCAGGGCAGGGCTTGCTTATGTAATTTATGCGGCTTTCATTCTAACCTTTCTGGTGAGAGTCCTCCATCTGCTGTGTCACTGCCTGCGGGTTCCGAGGCCTTAGCAGCATCTGAAGATAAGTATCCAGTGGTCGGCTGGAATGTCTGGAGAGTTTGTGTATGTGTTGATGCCTTCCCAGAATTTTATAATTAAAAGTCAGAGAGGAGGATGAGAAATAAGAATGCCCTGTCGGTATAGGCTTTCCATGTTACTAAAACACAGAGTGACACCTGTATACTCATCTTAAGGAGAGTGAACTGAGTCTGTAGATAGATAATTTTTTTGTTTCGTTTTTTTGTGTGTTTTTGTTGTTGTTGTTTTGCGGTACGCGGGCCTCTCACTGTTGTGGCCTCTCCCGTTGCGGAGCACAGGCTCCAGACGCGCAGGCTCAGTGGCCATGGCTTACGGGCCCAGCCGCTCCGCAACATGTGGGATCTTCCCAGACCGGGGCACGAACCCATGTCCCCTGCATCGGCAGGTGGACTCTCAACCACTGCGCCACCAGGGAAGCCCTGTAGATAGATAATTTTATAGCAAGGTTCTGCATTATAAAATTGGTTATCAAATGTTTAGAAGGTGTTCAAAAATAAAAATATTAAGCATATTATGCCATATTAAGTGGGAAAAGTAGCCAATATTTGCGAGAAATACATTGGGGCCAAAATGGTTTAGTAACCTAACTGGTCTGCTGAGGTTTTCTCTAGAAGACTTGTTGCCATGAAGGGGGAAGAAGTCCTGTGTTATAATGTAACAACTCCTGGTTAATGCGGCAGAGGGACAGTTTATTGCCTTTGGCCCGGGATGGAGCCAGGACCGGGTGTGGCCCGGGGGGTGAGGGGGGCAGGTGGTGGTGCTACTTTGAATCAGTGTTCTCTACCTTCTTACTGAGCACAAACCCCCAGAAATTAGGCTGACTTTGATCATGTATAAGTACAAAATTTATTTTAAGCCATCTTGACCTCAGTACCTTCTTTCTTGGATTCCCGGGGGCTGGGGAAATAGCTGTAAGCAGCCCTAATTTTTTTTTTTTTTTTTAAGAGAACGAGTACTTGTCTAATGTAGGACTTTACTTTGGATACACGAAAGCTTTGTTATACATGCCGATACTGATCCCTGTTAAACCACACTCACATGTGTTCTATAGGAGCATTGCCAGCCATTTCTTTGTAAAATTTATCTGTCTATAGGATATTTCTGCCCTATCTCAAGTACAAAAAATAACCCAAGCTGGATATAGGAATCCATTTAGGAACTGGTTTGCCTTTAGATCTATGATGTTTTCTATTCTTGGTCATCAGGTGAAGTTTTCCAAACCTGCTTGTTTTGTAGGACTTGGAAAAGGAGAGTGACACACCCCTCCAGCAAGTGTCTATTGAAGAAATCCTAGAAGAACAGAGGGTGGAGCAGCAGACCAAGCTGGAAGCCGAGAAGCTGAAAGTCCAGGCCCTGAAGGATCGAGGCCTGTCTATCCCTCGAGCAGATACTCTTGATGAGTATTAAGTCTTCTGCTCAGAGGCTGTAGTTCTTGGGGAGCAGGGGCTGTCATCAAACCAAGTGACACATTTGACGAGAGACTGCAGAGCTTTGAAAAGTCATTTTTATTTGGAATTCTTTCACATATGCAACGTGAAGAAATCGTTTTGTTTTGGTTTTTTTAATAACAAAATCATTTAAAGAAACAGTGGCATGGACTCCTTTCACACGTCACTGTGGAGCCAGCAACTACTTCTTTATATTGCTCTTCTCCCCCCAAATTAATGGTTACAGGGAATATTCATTTGCTTGTAAATAAAATATGAATCTCAAAATTGCAATGTTATTATTTCCCAAGTTTGAGTTGCCTTCAGTGAATAGTCATTAAATTTCTGCTATCAAAGGTATAAGCAGTCCATACACACACATGCTGGGATCTCCCTTCTGTCACAATTCCAACCTACTAGTTACTTATGAAGGAATATTTTCATACCAGATATCCTGTGGATCCTCCTCCCCTTGTCATGTTTTTTTCTGATAAGAAAAACAAGTTTTCAGGCTTGAGGAGGGCTCTCTCCGTGAAGTTTTGCACTTACTGATGATAAGAGAAGCTGGTGTGTGTTTGAGAAGCAGCTGTTTGCTTCACCAACAGCTATCCCAGCTGCGTTTCCGAGATCCACATAACAGACTTCTCTAAATATTGTTAATTTCGTTAGGTTTTCTAGTCCTTTGGATTGAGTCTTGAGCCTCCTATGCTGTGATCAAAAAGCACAGATAAAATCGTGTTGCAGTGACTGATATATCTAGGTTATTCTCAGCCAAGCCAAGTGATGCCCCTTTTCTGGAATGATGTTGATCACACAGGAAGCGTAAGAGGCTGTACTTTCTGAAACCTGGACTCTGTTCTCTCTAGCACCTTGGGCTCAAGCAAGTCACTTATCCTCCCTGATTCTCAGTTTTAACTGTAAAACTATTCCAGATACTTATTTTATAGTCTGTTGAGCAAAGACATTCTTTGCAGGGAAGATATTTATAGCCAATTCCTATGTTTGAGTTATTTTATAGTATTAAATATACCGCATTTTATGAGCTCAGGTGTTTTTAAAACTGCGCCAAATGCAGACTTCTGAGCTATTCATCATTGGGTTGGTTTCAAGGTAGCTAATTTGTGAAGAACCGTCGCACTTCATGATTTATCTAGTGTGTTTCATCTCTAACCTTACTGTTGAATAGCCGGAATTTATTAACTTCCCACACAAAGGGAAGACTTGCGGAAGAGGTGGCTAACTTTCACTACAAGAAGATGTTCTTGGAGAGTCAGCAGAATTACAGCATTCTGTAAGCATTCTGCTTTTTTCTGAGCACCACTGTTTCAGAATATCCGGCACCTTCAAGAGATTCGGATTCACTGTACTCGTCTTTGCAACCTCCTTCAAACAGAATTCCAAATGCAATCAAAAGAGTCATGGTTCAAAGGAGAGAATTTCCACAGTAGTTCGGGAATTTCCAAGCCATAGCTGGGCTTCAGTTATGCGTAATAACATCTTGCCTTTAGACCTTTGTCACACAGGCAGCAGCAAAGAGAGCTGAAGGGTGGAATGAGACTCCTGCTTCCCTCCTGTTAGTCTCCCTGCTGCTCAGAGCGACGGCCTGCCCTCAGCTTTGGCCAGTCCAGGCTTTTTGCAGGTACTGAAATCGTGCTTTTTTCCTGGACCACTGCAGGTACTCCTGATTGATTCAGGCTTCAGAATCAATCTCAGTTCTATACCTTTGTTTTGTCTTTAATAGTTTCTTCCGATAGAGGTTTCCATGAGACCACTTTCAAGGAAAACAAACAAGGAAGGTCTACTGCAGCCCCTTTCCTGGCGATCTTTATTCTGATGTAACTGGGTACAGCAGCCTCTCTCTCCCTCTCCCAGCTGTTCTTTTCCCCTTTCCTTGGCCCTTGACCTTACGTCGCATGTTGTCGGCTGAATTTAAGCCACAGTATCTGCTCTCCCACCCTGCTCGGATAAACTCCCAACAGGCCCTGGATACTTAGCAGAACCAGATGCCCTCACGCTGCCATTGTGCAGGGCTTCTCAGGGATGCCACATCAGCATGAACCCCAGATGTGATGGCTGGAGAGTGGCCTCAGTTTTGCTCACAGGAGTATGGGTGGCAGGTCAGGCAGAGCGAGGTACAGACGGCAGACGGTGCAGGCCAGCAGGCAGAGCAGATGCAGCAGGCTCTGGACTAGGCCGGAATTTCCTGTTCTCTCTGCTTAGGACATACTTGTCCCAGATAACTGCAAGAATCCTTCCCTCACGACCTGTTTTAAATAGCACACCTCCCCCCTCCCCCCTCCCCCCACCTATATCCTTGGCAGCTTTGCTTTTCACCAGAGCAAGTATCGCAATCCAACATAAGTTTCACTTCTTTACTGTCTGCTCCACTCCCCCACTAGAATGTAAACCTTTAAGGACAGAATTTTTGTCATGTTCACTCCTGTAGTCCCACATCTAGGATGATACCGGGCATATATCAAGTCTCAGTACATATTTTTGGGGTTGAAGGATGGGTTGATGGACAGATGGGTGGATGGGGAATGCAGTGAATTCAGGCTGGTCAGATAAGATGCTTCAGAGACCAGTAATGCCTCAAAGGATGAGGACGGCAGGACTCACCGAGCATCCCGGAGTGGAGTGATTAGCAGAGATCCTTACACTGAATGTGGAGATGTTCTCTTACTGCCCTCGCTGGAAACCACAGCCCCCCAGGCATGAAGAGTCTGGAGATGATTGGTGCGCCGACGTCTGGAAGAGCATCCCAGGGAAATGGGGTTGGGGGTGGGGGAGGACTTGTCAGGGTTGCTGGAGGCAACAGATACTCTTCAGTCTGTGTTCCTCCCAACTGCAGTGCCCCACCTCCACCTTGCATATTACCCCTTTGGGGATAAAGAGCAAGAGACTGCTTCATGGGTGCTTGCTTTTGCCAGAGAAGCAGGTTTTGTATCTAGTTAAGTGACCCAAGACCTCCTAGCCTGAAAGAATTAGGAAACCCACCTTAGAAAATGGCACGTACCTACCTGTCCCAAAGCTTTGGGGCTGTCCACCCTGGTTCACATTCCCCTAGCTGTCTACTCCTCCAGCTCTGCCAGGGCTCCTTGGGAGCAGAAAATAAAATCAAGTCCTCTTTTTTTCTCATGTCTCACTTCACTGCTTTGCCTCTTCTCAACCTCCTGTTTTGTACCTATTCTCCTTTAAAAAAAAAAAATTTTTTTTTCCCCCCTAACTTCAGACATTCAGCAGCGGTTGCTGCAGGACCCAGGGGTAGAAAATGGTCTCAAATGCTGCTGCTCTGGAAACACAGAGCATTGAGTGGTGTCAGAGCACCAGCCGGCCAGCAGCTAGAACCACAAGGAAGAGAGAGGGCCCAGTGCTGGCCGTATCCAAGGTCAGAAACCCAGATTGCCTGGGAATTCATCCCTAAGACCCAGTTTTATTGACGAATAAGTTTGCATACAGTAAAATTCACTCTTTTCAGTGTACAATTCTGTGAGTTTTAACAACTGCATATAGTTATATCACCATCACCCCTGCCCCTGTGAATTTAACTTCTCCCTCCTTCCCCAGCCCCTGGCAACCACTGATCTGTTTTCTGTCCCTACAGTTTGTGTTGGCAACTAATCCAAAATTTTCTAAAAATAGTGTGCAGGTCAAGTAAAATACCTGGGAAGTTCAACTCAGCCCACCTGCCTTCAGGTTGCTCTTCTGGTTAGGCTATTACAGAAGACAGAGAGCTTTAACTGTGGCCCCTGCCAACGTCCCTGGCTCACCTGCTGGAAACAGGCAGACGAGGACAAGGGAACCAGTGTAAGGGGATAGCTGGGCATGCTGAGCATCACCCTGAGATTTGTCAGGCATGAGAGGCAAATATGGGCCCTGCTTTTCAGAGAGAAACAGGAGATTTTAAAACGTGAAGAGCACACAGGCATAAAAAAGAATGAAATAATGCCATCTGCAGCTACATGGATGGACCTAAAGATTATCATACTAAGTGAAGTAAGCCAGACAAAGATAAATACCATATATCACTTATATGTGGAATCTAGAATATGACACAAATGAACTTATCTACGCAACAGAAACAGACAAAAAAAAGGTGAAGAGCACAGGCTGTGCGTCCCGGTTTCTTCACTTCAGAGCTCTCCGAACTTGGTCCAGCGGCACCTCTCAGCTCCTTGTCTGTAAAATGGGGATCTAATAGCACCAGCTCTTTGGGTGGTGGTAAGGAGTGAGTGAACACGTGTGAAGAGCTTAGAGCCACCCCTGGCTCAGGAGCGCTCCACGCCAGCCGTTATCATCTGCTGAGTCCCTCCAGACTCATGGGATGCCTTCCCTCCCCTCACTGAGCTTACACTTAGTCTCCTCTGTACAAATAAGAATGATAACAGGGCTTCCCTGGCGGTCCAGTGGTTAAGACTCCGTGCTTCCAGTGCAGGGGACGTGGTTCGATCCCTGGATGGGGAAGTTCTGCATGCCACGTGGTGCAGCCAAAAAAAAAAGAGTGATAACGGCAACCAACTCAAATTGAGGAATTAAGTGCTGGATTACATAAAATGTTCTCCGGGGTTCCCTGGTGGCGCAGTGGTTAAGAATCCGCCTGCCAATGCAGGCAACACGGATTCGAGCCCTGGTCTGGGAAGATCCCACATGCCGCGGGGCAGCTAAGCCCGTGCGCCACAGCTACTGGGCCTGCAGTCTAGAGCCCACGAGCCACAACTACTGAAGCCCGCGCGCCTAGAGCCCGTGCTCTGCAACAAGAGAAGCCACCGCAATAAGAAGCCCACGCACCGCAATGAAGAGTAGCCCCCACTCGCCGCAACTAGAGAAAGCCCACGCACAGCAACAAAGACCCAATGCAGCCAAAGATAAGTAAATACAAATAAATTTATTAAAAAAAATATTCTGTGAAGGGAGGTAATCCATAATGACCTCAAGCCCAATGAGTTAAACTTGCCTTAACTTTCTGCTGCCCTCTCACAACGGCCCCTTTGGGGGAAAACACTCCACTCTTTAGATATTAAATAAGCACATACCCTATAAGCAGGAAGGAAGAGCTGGAAGAAAATCAGTACTTATTGATAATCTACAAAGTGCCAGGCTCCATGCTTCCCAGTCATTTACTAAACATTTATTCAGTATCTATTAATTATCTAGCACTGTGCTAAGTGCTGGGGAATCAAGAATTTGGAAAGGATCCAAGTCCTCATGGCGTTTACAGGGCCTTATGGATGGAGCTCACAGACACGGAAAGAGGGGGGATCTACAGGTGCGGGGGCAGAGGGTCTACGGGAAATCTCTGTTCCTTCCTCTCAGTTTCTCTGTGAATCTAAAACAGCTCTTAAAACAGTCTTTTAAAAAAGGTGTGTGTGGGGAATGCGTAACAGTCTTATTGTTACTGTGATCAATGTCTGTGCGGGGGGGCCCAAAGGTATTGAATTCTAACTAATGAGTAGGGGGACGGGATGCCCAAAGGGAAGCCTTTCAGGGAGTAACGCTGTGAGATGCCATGAACGTTGAGGGCATCTCAGGAGCGCACTGAGCTGGGCAAGATGAGAAGGGTGGCTAGGGGGAGTCGCGAGGGCCCAGACACTGGCTGAGAAGTCGGGGCTTGGTCCTGGGGGCTCTTGATGTATTGTTACCTGATTCAAGCCTTATAACCACCCTGAGAGGATTACACAAAGAAAAAGAAAACATACTGCTATTTTATAGATGAGGAAGTTCAGACTGAAGTGAGGGGCTCCCAACCATAAAGTAAGTGGTGGGAGTGGGATGGGAAGTCTGTCTGAACTTGACCTCTGTGCTTTCTGCCCTCCAGTCCACAGCTTCCCCACACGCCCAAGGTCGAAGGCCGCTGGCGATGCCCAGTACTCACCTCCTCGGGGCCGGGCCACACCAGCTCCAGGTCCCCTCCTCAACTCCCGGCATCTGCTTCCCGGGAACCTGCGGAGGAATCTTCCCACGCCCACCCAGCTGGCTCTGACCTCTGCCTCTCTCTCCAGCCTTGACTTCCCTCCGCACCCTACGAACATTCCACAGCTGAGCACCCCTCAGATTTCCACACCCCCCCACCGCCCGCTCCATGCTCTACCTGGAGCGCCTGGCCCCCAGCCCCTCTCCCACCTGGCTGACTCCTTCCTAATCTGACTTCCCCCCAGAAGCACCCCCTTCCTCCTCCTGTGTCGTCAGGTGCTCCCTCCTCTGTACTTCTTTTTTTTTTTTTTTTCCTCCTCTGTACTTCTGAACCTCCTCATCTGCCCTACAGCTCCCCATAGGGGGTCACATGGTTCGTTTTCCCCTGTAACTGTAGAGCTACACAGTGGACACTCATCAAAGGATTGTTGAGCGAATGAGTGGGGTCCTCCCTCCCCGGCCCTGGGCCTTCCTATACAGCACTCTGCACGGCCTGGGCCGCATCTCTTCCCTCCTGGCCTGCGGTGCCCTCTGGTCTCCACCCTTGGGGGCTCTGCCCTCATCCAAAAGCAAAGCCAGACACAGAGGACTTCCAGAACCAGAGGGAATTCCCAGACCTCTCTGCCTACCTTCCTGCTCAGAGGGACCGTGAGAGTTAACAAGGCGCTCAGCCTGCAAAGGCTGAGGAAGAGAACCTTGGCCCAGGAGGAGGTCAACAGCACCCCACACCCATCCCAGAGTCAGTGGCAGGCTCTGACATCAGCAGAAGCCTGTGCCCCGATCCTGCAGTCTCCCCATACCACCTCCTCCCCGTCACGAAGGCCATAATTCTCCCCACGACAGCAGTGGCAGGGCCTTGAACGTGATCTGCCCGGCCTGTCCGATGGTAACCCCTCCCCTCCCCACCGAGAGGCACGTGTGCACGAGGGCGCACATGGGCCAGGACGGAGGAGAAGCCTGGGGTGGCTGGCCTGCTGCCCCCGGCCCCCGCAAGCCGGGCCCTCCGACCTCTTTCCACGCCGCTGGCTGGCTCGGGCTGGAGACAAACAAGAGGCCAAGGCTCTCCCTCTGGTGCCAGCTTCCCTGTGACTCTCAGAGGGCTGGAAACAAAGCCCACAGGCAGCGTTCCTAAGTCAGAGTCAGCTCCCCAGCTGCTCCCTGTAGAGAAGGAGCAGGAACCTGCCCTGAGCCACCGCCGCGGGGAGCTGAGCACTGGGAGGGCAGGGGAACCAGCCCCAGAGAGGAGACAGCAAACATGCGCACGCCATGACACAAATCAGGACCGAGACAGCCCCCCTAGGGGGACCCACAGTAAGGGACAAGCCAGTTTCAGAAGGCTGGGTGGTTAAGGCCTCACAGCTCATGCGGGCGGCGGGCACGGGGGCCCTGGAGGGTGAGCTGGGCCGCCAGGCAGCCATTGCTCGGAGCGGAGGCCGGGACAGGCGTTTCTCCGGGTCGCTGGCCGCATCCCACTGTGCCAGCACGGCCTGAAGGGGGCGTGTGGGACTCACCTGTTCCCTCTGGACACTAGGCACTCGGCCTGGCTCCAGGCAGGTCCTGTCCGTTTCGTCCTTTCTAGAGTGAGGGGGACAGCAAGACCTGGTGGGGGCCCTTCCCTCCATCTCCGTGCAGTGGTGACAGGACACGGAACTCTCTCACCTGGGGGGCAGGCCCAGGCCCAGGGCCAAATTCAATGTGATTCTCTCGACCCCCGACCTTCTTGCCAGGTGAATCCAGCTCAGAAGCAACCTCAAGGTCAACCTTGAGAGGAAAAGATGTCACTGGAGACCAGCATGCAGACTGGAATGAGATCCCCCTCACTGGGCCTGGACCGGAGCATGGGAACTGCAGAGGAGAGACTGGGCCTCTCGCGAGTCCCCGTTCAGACCACAGGGCCCCCCAAAGTGGAAAGACTGGGCTGGGCACCCCAATACCCTGCCTTTTGAACCTTTCAGCTCATGCCAGGACCTATGGCACAGCCTGGCCAGCCTAGGTTACTCGGGAAAGCGTGAAGAAGGGCGTGGAGCATGGCCAGGCCCAGGCCCCCTCTCTTTGTGTCTCCGGCCCCGTTCTCCCCTCTGCTCTGTGAGCTGACAGGACTCAGCCCTGAGGTGTCATCCTTGCTCCGGAACTAACCCCTGAGACAGGAAGTGACCCTAAACAGGGCTTTGGTAAAGGCTGTTGATAGAAATGGATGCATCAGTAATTGAACAGCTGGACACGCAAAGTGTCGGGGGGCTGCAGGAGGAGCCGTGAGAAGATGGTCTGAAGGTTGTCGTCCCAGACCTGCCACCGACCAGCTGCGTGACCTTGAACAGCTCATTTCCACCGTCAGTTGAAACGCACGATGTGAGAGCTGTGACTTTTCAGTTTTGTTTGGAGACTTACCAAGGACTGTAGCCCAGGAGCCAGCCTCCCAGCTCTGAGGAACTGCTCTGAAGCATGTGTGAGTTACATGAAGAGGGTATGTGCAACCAAGCACATCTCAGGAGAAGGTTGCCGCTAGTCACAAGGAAAAGTTTTCTCCTGAAAATCTCTAACTACCTGAGGGCCAGTTCTGCCAGTTTTCCAGAGCACGGTCTTCGCCCTGAAGTCCTTTTAGGGGTAACTATAGGTCAGCGACTGCAGGGGCTATAGAAATGGATGGTGGGCAACATTCCTCAGTTGGCAGTACCCTCCCCTTGGTCATAGTTTTGACCAAGGTTTAGGAGGCATTTCATGACCAATTTGTCCCATGGCGCTAGGAAGGCTCATTCTTAGGTCTGGTGAGGATTTCGCTGATATAGGCCACTCAATGTGCTGTTATTGAACTAGGCCCATAATAGTCTTACTAGTCTGTTATAGTTTCCCTCTTACTGGAAAATACAGGAATAGTTTCCCTCTTACTGCTTCTTCCCATATCTAGGGTTACACTATTACAATCATTGATCTTATGTAGAACTATTTATCTGGTTAATCAAGTCGCCTAGTTGTCATTATTTTCATTGGAGGGTCCTTTAAAATCCTTTAAATGATATATTTTCTAGTACATGTAATCTTGTTACAGGTCATGAAGCATCTGATCTTCATCCAAGGATTACTGTGATAAGCTCCAGAAACAAACTTACAATGTCCTTTTAATAATTCAATTAAACTTCACAATAATGTAACAAGGAGCCAACAAAAGAAGTGAGCCCTGGGCAGTAAGTACAAACTTGGAAGACAATTGACAACATTAGAACTTAATATCCACTAGAACTTTTTTTTTCTCTAAAATCACCTTCATTTCTACCAAATATAGCCCAATTAAGGCTAATTTGTTTGCAAAATAAACTTGGCCTGATTATTTACATAATGTGTAATTGATTATATAGGCTCTTTTAAATTGTTTTTCCTGGAACTTTTCATAAGGAATTTCAGATTGAACTTTTAAAAGGCCTCTCAAGTTGAGCCAGGAAAGCCATGCCAAGGGCTTGCCATCAGATTCCGCCACAATAACTATAGATTTGGGTGAATTCCTCTCTTCTCAAGGTCTCCAAAATACCTTGACATTCTTGCACCTGCCAGGAGTTGACCTTCCTTATTCACCTGATAAGGCTACTGGGAACCTGAAAGTTTCCACTTTCTGGAGCGATCAAGTAGAAAGAAAAGATAAATGTTTCAGTTCTGCTTACAAAGGTCTAATTTACCAAGCTGCTATAAGTCATACTTAGCTTAAGGTTTCCTTATACCTAGAAAACAAAGATTAAAAGCCAGTAATACTTCTGACAAAAAGTCATAAAAATTATAACCATATTCATCAGTTATCAGTCATATATAACTAATATTTTTTTTAATAAATTTATTTATTTATTTACTTTTGGCTGCATTGGGTCTTCGTTGCTGTGCACCGGCTTTCTCTCGTTGCGGTGAGCGGGGGCTACTCTTCCTTGTGGTGCACAGGCTTCTCATTGCGGTGGCTTCTCTTGTTGCGGAGCACGGGCTCTAGGCATGCGGGCTTCAGTAGTTGTGACACGCAGGCTCAGTAGTTGTGGCAGACGGGCTTAGTTGCTCTGCGGCATGTGGGATCTTCCCGGACCAGGGCTCAAACCCGTGTCCCCTGAATTGGCAGGCGGATTCTTAAGCACTGCGCCACCAGGGAAGCCCTGTAACTAATCCTTGATCTTGATCCTTCAACAGTTTTATTAAGCCATCAGGGTTTCCACTAGAATTCTTTAATTTCTTACCCAGTTCAGTGGTTAGTTCCCAATTAAGTAAGTACTTGTAAGATAAGTTCCATATGTATTTTACATCAATCTGGCTGGGGTGTTAGTCAGAGCTTGGCTTTCTGACACCCCTTAGTTGGCCTAATTGAGGAAAGACATTTGGCCAGCCTCACACCTAGTCACTCAGTCCAGACCATTCAGTGTCTTTCTGGAGGCAGAACTGGGCGGGGGTGGGGCACTCCCCCAGTATCTTTCAACTGGGCGTCAGGTACCTGTTATACACCACCAAATAAAACTCAGGATTATCAACCAATTATTGGGAGATCTGAGAACCAGGAGAAACTCACCCAAATTCGTCTGGACTCGCTGAGGAGGTGGATGGGAATAAAAGGCCCTTGCTGCTACCAAGGTTCTGAATCCTCATAGTGTTCAGACAGAGGAGAGAAGTTAGCTCTGTGTTCCTTCACGGTCAGCAAAACTGTCGACTGAAGAAAAACGTACAACAAGAGAGCTGTGAGTTTCAGTTCTATTGGGGGACTTACTGAGGACTATAGCCTGGGAAACCCTCGCAGATAGCTCTGAGGAACTGCTCTAAAGAGGGAGAGGTACAGGGGACGCTGGCTTACGTGTGATTTAGGGGAAGGGTACCTGCACTCAGGCACACATTTTGGTAGAAGGTTGCTCCTGGTCACAAGCAACGGGTTTCTCCGTTCATGACTTTAGTGCTTTTCTAAGTATGAGAAGATGTAAGAATCCAGATTCCTAAGAACTTTCTAAAGCATTGTAAGATTGGTAACTGTCTAAGGGCTCACTTTGCCCGTTTCCCCAGAGCACAGTGTGCCTCACCCTGATCACCTTCCTCAAGTCCTTTCAGGGTGTCCTGTGGGTCAGCGACTGCAGGGGCAACGACTCGATTCTTGCAGAACCGGGTTGGGGGGGGGGAGCGCCGTTCCTCCCGAGGCTTCGGGCCCCTCATGCTGGGGCTGGGTGGCCTCTGCCAGCTCTGCCTGCCTGTACCCTATCAGAAGCCCTGGGTGCTATCCCAGGGCAGAGCTTCTCAAAGCCTAGTGTACAGTTCACAGAATACCTTCATGGCCATCACCTGGGAAAATTTTTTTTAAATATAGGTTTCAGAGCCTCAGTTCTAGACTTGTTAAATCTGGAATTTCTGAGCATGAGGGCTACAAAGCTGCATTTTAAACAGCTGCTGCTTGAGAACGACTGTCACATGTGCATACTTTTTTCTAAATTGCCTTGACCTCTGCTGCTCCTTTTTTTCTCTCCCCTCCATCCAGCCTGGTCAGGCACCAGCCTCCCAAGCCCTTTCCCCACCCCCACCCGCACTCCCCGCAAATGGCCAAAGGCTCCTTGTGAGGCAATCCTCCTATCCTTGGTGCCTTCCTTTACACGATGAGTGATGACTTTTTTATCTCCTGATGATGAAACACAGCCTTCAGCTGGAGGCATTTAAGGCGCAGGACGCACGGTCCGGCCGCGGCTGCAGGACCCAGAGGCCAACCCTGACGGCCCAGGAGAGGAGCCAAAAGCACCACCACCAGCCTCCACGCCTGCCCCACCGCCAAGGAACCATGCTCCTCGCCACGTTTAAGCTGTGCGCCGGGAGCTCCTACCGACACGTGCGCAACATGAAGGGTGAGCTCCTGGGGCCCCCCTGTCCGGCCGACCAGGAGCCCGCAGGCAATGTCTAGTGGGGAAGGTGTGGGCCTGGGGGGACAGGCCACTCAGGTCCCAGGGGTGCCGCTCACTGGGGGAGCCTGTGCAAGCCTTTCCCCTCCCGTACCTCAGTGTCCCCTGCGCTGAAGAACGCAGCTGGATACGAAGGTTCCTGGGTGCCTTGCAGACTCTGTCGTCCCCGGCCTCCCCTCCAGGGCTCCGAGCTGTCTTGGCTTCTTCCTGACTCTGCCTGTCTCTAGGATGGGTACCAAGGGTGCCAGGGAAGTCCGAGCCGTGGCGGCAGAGGCAGAAGTCAGCCTGGACTCCAGGAAGCTGTGTTGGCAAGCCTGAGGCAGGGCAGGCGGGAGACGGGGCGAAGGACAAGAAAGGGGGGTAAGACAGCCGAGGAGCACTTAGAGAGGGAAGGTGGGTGAGGTGGGGAGTCTCACTGTCATCAGTCAGGAGGCGGAAACCAGGGTCACTGGAGTCAGTCCGCTGCTGTCGCTGTCACTGAAGGGACCACAGACAAACCTAAGCAAGTCCTTTCTAATTACATTGCGTTCAGGTGGCCACTGTTTAGATGGAAGCCGCACTTGGAAGACCTGTACCCGGCGTGGGGCTGTTCTCTCTAGATCAGCGAGAACCCCCGGGCACACGGAGCAGTTACTCACGCAGAGGCCACACAGACCTCAGGGGACAGGTGTCTGTAATTCCCCTTCTGTAGCAGGATAGGTTGTTCAAAGCTTCTCTCCCTTTCAAGAAGGAAACTTCAGCAAGCTTGAGTGTGGCCCTGCCTCCAGGCCTGGCCAGCCCAGAAGGCAGGCAGGTTTCTGGCCCTGGAGGTAATCCTCATCAAGTCACTTTCTGTCCCAGGCCAGCTTCCTCCTCTGTGATGAGACGATGGGGTGGAATATTCTCTGAGGGGCTTTTCTGCTCCTAAGCAACAGTTTCCCTCCCTTCCCTGCAGGGCTGAGGCACCAGGCTGTGCTGGCCATCGGCCAGGAGCTGAACTGGAGGGCCCCGAGGGGCCCGACCCCAGCTGCCTGGATTAACCAGGTTCGGGGTCGCGGCTCTCTGCTCGGTAAGTGCTGAGGCTTCTGGGGCTTCTACCAGCGGCGGGAGGCTCCCGGGGGGCGGGCAAACGATATGCATGTATCTCTGGTCCCTTCCCCCGCATCCCCCAGGCGTCCTCACTCACTTCGATGGGAATGGCATTGTTCATGGCTAGACCCCCCCTCCCTGTCCCCTGTGTCTAACTTAACCTGCAGGCTGGACCATATGGCTTTGGTCTGGGCTCTTCAGAGATGAAAGGGGTGAAAGCTCGTAGGAGGCTAGGAAGCTCAGTCTCTCCGTGGCTTTGTGTCCAGGTTCTCAGCTGGAAGACACTCTCTACAGCGACCAAGAACTGGCCTATATCCAGCAGGGAGAGGAGGCCATGCAGAGGGCCCTGGGCATCCTCAGTGACCAGGAGGGCTGGAAGAAGGAGAGCCAGCAGGTAAGGGCGGGTGCGGAGGAACCCACAGCTCCTCGCTCTTCGCGGGCCATGCTCGAGGCCAGCTGGGGTCTCTGCTCCTCTCAGAAGTCCGGCCTTGTGCAACAGTCACTGGGTAGCAAGCAGTTTTGAGAATTCTCCTTTCCCAAGAATATATCCCCAGATACCCCTCTCTCCCAACAAAGACGTCCTGGAGACTGCGTTTGAGAAACGGTTTTCCTGTATCCCTAGCTCCCCTCCAAAGGCACTGTACACCCATTCAGACCAAGCAAAACAGGGACTCCAGGGGCAGCACAGGCCTCATCCCCCTGGGTCAGAAGTTCCAATGCTGAAGCACAGTGTCTGTGCTGTTAGCCCGCCTTATGGCTGACCTCGCAGGGGTGACCTGGGCTCACCCGCAACAGGGCTGGACTGGGATACAGGTGGCCCAAGGCCCTCTGGGGGGCTCTGCTCCTGAGCACGGCCCCTTCACTGGGAGCTGGGAACAAGGCGTGTGTTAAAGGCCAACGGCTCTACCGAGACTTTGGCGGCTTTATCTTCACCAAAAGCTCACATGCTACCCATTGGCCAAAGTTCAGGTGAGATCTTTCCTTCTCCAAGTTCTCAGAGTTAACAGACTACAAGTTTGCGAGTTGGGAAATCTGGGATCTAGGCCCAGCAATGCTCTTAGCTAAGGGTCCTGGGGCATCTCACTGACCTTCTCAGGCCCTACATCCCTCTGGTGTAAAATGAGGGATTGGACTTTTAAAATAAACCTATGTGTGAAATTAGCTGGTTGTAAACCACCTTCCCTGCTCCCAGATGCGTCTCTCTCAGGATCTTTGAGCTTCTGAAGTCAAGTAAGGGCCTTCTCAGGTGGCCCTTACCCATACCCATCAACATTTACACCCAGGAAAAAAGGGCCCAGGGAACAGGCAGGTCACCTCCCCAGTCCTCAGCAGATGTACGAGGCAGGCAGCAGGAAAGATGACCTCCTCTACCTTAATCAGAGATGGTTCCAGGCTTACTCAGGCTTAGCCTAGAATTCCCCTGGCTGTTCCCCTCCTCCCTTGCCTGGCACTGTCTACGTGTCCTAGGCCGGGAATATTTTTTTCTAACCTTTCCCTTGGGGCTCCTCTCTTCCCTGCCGATAGGCGAATGGGGACGAAGTGTTGAGTAAAGTGATCCCAGACGTGGGCAAGGTGTTCCGGCTGGAGGTGGTAGTGGACCAGCCCATGGAGAGGCTTTACGAAGAGCTCGTGGAGCACATGGAGGCCATGGGCGAGTGGAACCCGAATGTCAAGGAGATCAAGGTGGGGAGGCCCAGGCGGAAGGATGGCCACAGCAGTCGGGAGGGGGCTGTGAGCTGCAGTGTGCCTCGGCCCCCCACCTGGCTGAGTAGTGACTCTGGTTCTCTGTGGCCTGGCAGGTCCTGCAGAAGATTGGAAAAGACACAGTCATCACTCACGAGTTGGCCGCAGAGGCGGCAGGAAACCTTGTGGGGCCCCGAGACTTCGTGAGTGTGCGCTGTACCAAGCGCCGGGGCTCCGTGTGTGTGCTGGCTGGCATGGCCACACACTACGGGGAGATGCCTGAGCAGAAGGGCGTCATCAGGTAACACTGGCAGCAGCCTTAAAAGCTCCCTTTTTTAACACAGGCTGGGGACATGCACCTGCCAAGTGTGTGATACATCCCCAGCTCTAAGAAACCAATCCTCGGTTCCTACCCTCAGCTACCTTTCACAGAGGAAGTCTCATTTTCCATTGCAGTGTGGGGAAGACAAGACTGGCCACACTTACATAACCAGTTTGTCCTGACCCTCCCAGCAAGTTTAAGAACCTCAGTAATTTTCTAAAACAAGAAGTAGGGCTGATGGGACAAAGTGAGAGAGTGGCATGGACATATATACACTACCAAATGTAAAATATAAAGCTAGTGGGAAGCAGCCGCATAGCAGAGGGAGATCAGCTCGGTGCTTTGTGACCACCTAGAGGGGTGGGATAGGGAGGGTGGGAGGGAGACGCAAGAGGGAGGGGATATGGGGATATAAGTATACGTATAGCTGATTCACTTTGTGATACAGCAGAAACTAACACAACAATGTAAGGCAATTATACTCCAATAAAGATTTTTTAAAAAGTAGGGCTGAGGTTTAGCTGGTATGCTCAGGTCCCACTGTAATGTTGATTAAAACAGAACCCATACCACTTAGAACAGTTGCTACCTGAGTTTCCCAGGGGCCCTAGCACCACCCTGGACCCTTCCTTGACCTCTCCGTCATCCAGCGACTAAAAGGCACCGCAGGAGGCCTCCAGGCTTCAGCTCCAGCTCCAGTCAGCATTTGTTCTGATGAGCTGGTAACCGTGCCAACTGTTAAATGTCACCCTTGGCAAAGGACACTTCTCTGATGAGATCTGGGAAGACTAGTCAGCGTTTGAGAACTCGGCCTTGTCCCCCTGACCTGACGTGTCTTCACCCGGCAGAGCTGAGCACGGCCCCACCTGCATGGTGCTCCATCCCCTGGCTGGAAGCCCCTCAAAGACCAAACTCACCTGGCTGCTCAACATTGACCTCAAGGTAAGGGGCGGGGTGAGGGGTGCTCGAGACAGGCGGTGGTGAGCAAAGTAGGCTCTTACTGCTCCCACATCATCCCGCACACAACTGGAAAAAGCCTCCATTTTGAGGGAACTAGACCGTTGCAGAGGGGACACTGGAGTGATGGCCTAACTGCTATTCCATCATCTCAGAAGCCTGCACTGGCTCCCTCTTACTTCTCATATCAAATTTCAATTCTGTAGTTATTTTTAAAAACAAGGAAACTTCAGCCCAAGAAGGTATGGTAGCTAGCTCAGGGTCACACCACTGGGAAGACAGGGCTGAAATCTGCCTGGACAGCAAATCCAGCGCTTCTGACACAGTCATGACAGCAGGGCAGTAATGCAGTCCTCCAGCCCCTGACCCTGATCAACTGAACGGGGGCACGGAGCAACAGGGCTAGAAGGCCAAGCCTAGGCAACCCACCCGGTGTGTGACCAGGCACGGCAGCGTCTGTAGAGCGGACTGTCACCCACAAGATGGCCAAATTCTTCTAACTTCAACTCTAGGGATGGCTGCCAAAGACTATCATCAACCAGGTCCTCTCGCAGACCCAGGTGGATTTTGCCAACCACCTGCGCCAGCGCCTGGAGTCCCGCCCCGCTCTGGAAGCCAGGTGTTGAAGACCAGCCTGCTGCTGCCAACGGCTCCCAGCTGAGCGCGCTTGCAGGCTCACGAGGAGGTCCCTGCTGGAAGCCTACAAGTCTGTTAAAGATCTTCATCCAGGGACAGTGGGATGGGATGGTGGTGCGTGTCCAGTATGATACTAGAACTCAGATGGGTAACATTTTAGTACCAAGAAAGTGGGGACAAGGCTCTTTTAACTTCATTCACTGATTAGCTGTAAAATGAAGCACAGGGGTCCCAAAATATTTGTAAAAATTTTTTTTCTGGGTCCTTACTTGTCTACCTAGAAACATCTTTAAAATGCTACCAGTTAACGAACGCAGGGTGCAGAGGGTGCAAAATACAAGGATTAGGACCGCACGCTTGATGAGCTCAAGAGCTCCATGCCTTGCGGGCAATGTGTGCAGAAAGAGCAGGTCTTACATAGAGCCTCCTGAAACCCTCTGCTCTCCACCAAGACGGTAGAGAACTGCGCCAAAGAACAAGCAACTCCCACAGCAGATACCGTCCAGAACTCTAGTTCAAGTTATCTTAATGAAAAAATACAAAACTAATTATCAGACTGATTCCCCTACTTCTTCCGTGAGCAGTAGTCAGAATAAAGAATCGTAACTAACACAAAAACTTTAGTCTGTACCTGTTTTAAAATTCTACTCTTAAAATCCATGCTAGTAAATTGCAACTTCATACTAAAGGAGTCATGGATGAAGACTAATTCGTTAAACTAAGTCCCCTACCTCACTCAAAGGAAAAACTCCAGGGGACTTAGGTCATTAATTATGTAGGATCTGTTACCGGAATCTTTCATAAAAATTTAATTTACACGATAAGCACAAGACTAAATCAGTTCTTAAAAGAACTCTATAGCTGGTAGCTGATCAACGGGCATTGGAAGATGAAGATTATGACTGAAGATTTTTATTTACCTAATTAAAAGGATAGAACCAAAGGCAAGCGACAGAATGGTATTACTAAGATAAAATCAAACAAAAGCAAATTTTATTACTTTCCCATTAGTGATTGTTTAGACCTAAAAAGGGAGCTGAATCTTTAGTTTGGAGTCTATTACATTTCCTCTTAGCTTGACTCGGGGCTGCCAATTTCTCTGCTTTAACAGGTCAATGTTTTACTGTTTTGGAGGAGATGGCTGGAAGAAGGGGTGATAGGGTGACAGCAAAATCCCTTTCCAAGATTCAGAGAATTGGTGCTTAAAAAATGTAAGTTGAGATGGGGTTATTTGGCTAAACCGTGTAAGTAGGATGAAAACCTAACCATTATCACTTGAAGCTTTTCCATTCCAGTGCTAACAGCACTGATGATTTACACCATTTAGAATTAGAGTTCTAGCTTATTTATTAAACAAATGAGCAGCAGCAGGAATGCTGTTATAATTTATTGAGGTATTGAGAAGTTAGAACTGATAGAGATATTTATTAATATTTATTCTGATTGTTTCTTAGCAGTCTATTTTAGGCATAGATGAAATTATGTTTATCCAGCCAGGAGCTTCAGAGTGAGATGGGATAATTGTAAAAGTGTTTCTAGAACAGAATTATCATCCACTCCCAGCTAAGAGAAAGGGTTACTTGTTGAAAGATGTGTAGAGCAACATATGCTCCGGTTTCAAGAAAACAGGCTGAGAGTAAAGAAATGGGCTTTCAACACACACCATGGTTTTGAGTTTGATTATAATTTGCCTTTTTCAAACTATGCAACTGTGTCTTTGAGGTACCTGGGGAGGTATTTTCTCACTTGTTTAATTTTACACTGGAATAAAATGAATTGTCAGTAATGATCTGCTTACAGAAACCATTTCATATAGGACTATAAGAAGAGTGGGTATTCTTTGAGCCCTTCAAATGAATCTAATCAACACACACACACAGAATATGCAGTATAAACAGGCAAAAATCATTATTTCTGTAACCTCCAATGTATGAAAGCGAAATGCACAAAACCCTAATTTGACCATTTAAATGGAGAGTGGGTGCACAACTTACATGTGTGGTAATTCATCTACAAAGAATTCATCTCCAGCTTCCTCTAGATAACACCATCCTCGTTTACTTAGAGTTCTTCAAACCCTGATGATCCAGAAGCTTTATAACCAAGTCTGCTCCATAAGACCACGAATGAATAGACCTCAGCCTGATTCTGCTGGGTTTCCTGTTAAGAGAGGTGGAATGACCGAAACAAAGACCCTGGGTCTGGGTGATTCATTAGGAGACAAATACATTAGTCAAAGCTTCTGTGTTAAGATACCAACAGTCACTTGAAATTTGGGAAATTAAACAGGCATAATATATAGGGATCCTTGGCAACATATTACCGGACTCTTGGTGACCCACTCTATTAACCTAGGTAGGAAGTTACACACAGGGAAGTCTGGAGCAATCCTGGGAGGACTGCATTGCCGCTGATTAAAAGGAGGACAAGGAAGCACTTAGGGACCCCCGGGGAAGGCTCATTCTTACATTCCAGTTTTTAGTCTTCTGAAAACTGTCCTTTAATCATCAGGTATTACAAAGGAAGATAAGCAAGGCAGGAACATAACCTGCACAGATCAACACACAAGTTCAAAGGGAAAAACTGGAGGGAGACCATTTACCCTTTTAAGTTCCTGTTCACCTTTTCTTAAAAAAAATATTTATTTAGGACTTCCCTGGTGGCGCAGTGGTTAAGAATCCTCCAGCCAATGCAGGGGACACGGGTTCGAGCCCTGGTCCAGGAAGATCCCACATGCCTCGGAGCAACTAAGCCCATGCGCCACTACTGAGCCTGTGGTCTAGAGCCCGCGCACCTAGAGCCTATGCTCCGAAACAAGAGAAGCCACCGCAACGAGAAGCCCACACATTGCAACGAAGAGTAGCCCCCGCTCACTGCAACTAGAGAAAGCCCACGTGCAGCAACGAAGACCCAATGCAGCCAAAAATAAATAAATTTATTTTAAAATATTTATTTGGCTGTGCCGCGTCTTAGCTGTGGCACACAGGATCTTTAGTTGCGGCATATAGGATCTAGTTCCCTGACTAGGGATTGAATCTGGGCCTCCTACATTGGAAGCACGGAGCTTTAGCCATTGGACCCCCAGGGAAGTGCCCCTGTTCACCTTCTTGAGAGGGGTTTCACAGGATAAGAGGGGGTGGTCAAATTGGCTGGAGGGAACGAAGCAACAGGGGAGGGTGGAGATAGAAACCTGTCTCTCCTCCAAGGCTGGCTCCCCTTCCTCAGAGTGCCTTATTGTTCCGACACTGTCGCCACATGGACCCCAACCTGAAAGGGAAGCAAAGTGCCACACACACTCGAAGACAAGTTTTATTTGGGAAGAGTTTCTAATTGTTAAAGCTGCAAGCAAGTTCCCTTCACAAGTATAGTTCTACTATAGATCCCAGTGTTCAAAGGTACACCTCAAAATTAATAACAAAAACACACCCACGGTGAAAGGGAAGAGCTGTTAGACTGATTTGGAATGTACAGCCATGGAGTTCAGCTGTTCTCAGAAACAGGCCCACCACTTCCTTGGGAACCAGGCAGGATGGAGGCAATGCCCACAGAAGGACATGTCTTTAAACATGTTAGCTACTTGGGCAAGGTTACCCATTCCTTAGAAAACACAGTAAGCAGCAAGTCTCAGCTGGTGGGGTACATGGCACAGGCCCAGTTCACAGGGCGCTTATGGGATCCCAGGGTCGGCAGCTGTTGGGAATGGCACACGAAGTAAAAGCCGTGATAGAAGGGACAGTGCTGAAGGGCAAGGAGTCTCTCTCAGACCCACCCGGCCTCTAATTTGCTACAGCAGAGGCCATGTTCTGCAGTATCTTCAGGAAAACATTTGTCACAGTTAAAAAACAAAAACAAAACCCGCTCATATCATCCCCAGGAAGTCCGTGTCTGCAAAGAAAAAGGGACTTGGTCAGGGTTCCCACGGGGGACTCCGCCTCCCATCCACTTCTGTTTCCACGTGATACAAGACGTCAGCCAGAGTGTGTTCCACCACGGCGCCCCAGCCCATGTCACTCATCTGCGGGAGGAACAAGGAACAGATAGGTGAGGTGAGACTGGAGTAACTGCAGCAAGAAGACTGAGGATGCACGCAGACACGTTCAACGTTACTCACAGGGCGGTACACGAGATCCTTTGGAGGATACTTGAAGCACGGTCCGAAGTTAATGGAGACCTGGGATAAATTCAATCCAAGCAGACATGAAGAAACAAGAGAAGAAAGTAGTGAAAACCTTAATGTGACATGGGAAATTTCTCGCTTTAAATGTAGCTGTGATATTCACGGTATGACTGAAACAAATGACATACATTAATACTGCTAAAGGTGGTCAATATCCTATAACAGCCATCAAGAATTAGGTAAATAAAATAAACTTGTGCTGATTTCTGTTTATCACCTAAAGATTTCCTTATATTACTTCAATGGGGGCTACTGACAGAGTAAGAAGACATGGAAACTTCCAGGCATTGCCTTTTCAAATAATTTGGTTTCTTTAGCTGGTAGGCTCTAATGATAGTCCCTTCATGCTGGATCGTATTTTTTTAAAAATCACTATAAGCAACAGTTACTAATGATGGTAGGTTATCACGACACATAACACCAAATTGATTTATGCATGTAAATACTTTATATCCTTTATACTGAACAACAGTGACCACACAGTACATCCAAAGGAAAGGTATGGGGGCTTTACCATAACTGCATGATCTTTACCTGTCCAAGCAAATACTTCGTGGAGGACCCACATGTTTTTGGAACAAGCAGTAACAGTAGGAATATGCTCCCATCCCACTCCTAGGCCTTTCACATTTCTTTCTAGAATCCCATCAGTGGCTCTTTCACCACAACCGTCCACCTATCTCCCTCAAGTTGTGTTCACAGGATGAACAGACGATACGTACCGTGCAGCTCTTGTACAGCGAGATGGCCGGAAAGTAAACCCCCTCAAAAATATCTTTGTAAGCCACACCTTGATTGACACCATTTTTATAAAAAATTATCTGAAATAAAAACCATGGTTTTACTTCAGAATTGTAAAAAAGAACAAACTAAAAACGAACTCCGTTGGAGAACCCTTTATCAGCAATATGGTGGCAGCACCTGAAGAAATCCTAAGAATAGCATGTAGCTTGTGTAATAGCAATAGCTGACATTTATGTAATACCTTAGATTTTTCAGAGCCTATCTACATGCTCTATTCCAGCTGGTCCTCAGGTTTTGGGGGTTTTTTTGAGGTGCAATGGTGCCTTTTTTTTTTTTTTCCTTGGTCCTCAGGCTTATTTGCTTTCTGAATTCCTATGCTACTTACATCAAACAGTTCCACTTTCTGTTTTTCATTGCATTATATTTATAAAAGGTAACTGGTCATCCACTGATCCCTTGGAACTATACCCTTCTGAGCTCATTTATCTGTCCCCTTCCCTTGCCTCAGGTCCTCACTTCTGCATTTCTACTTTGAAAATCTCGCAGGATCTTCTGTCAAAGTCTCTGAATCCGGGCTTCCCTGGTGGTGCAGTGGTTGAGAGTCCGCCTGCCGATGCAGGGGACGCGGGTTCGTGCCCCGGTCCGGGAAGATCCCACATGCCGCAGAGCGGCTGGGCCCGTGACCCATGGCCACTGAGCCTGCGCGTCCGGAGCCTGTGCTCCACAGCGGGAGAGGCCACAGCAGTGAGAGGCCCGCGTACCGCAAAAAAAAAAAAAAAGGCTCTGAATCCGGGCTTCCCTGGTGGTGCAGTGGTTGAGAGTCCGCCTGCCGATGCAGGGGACGCGGGTTCGTGCCCCGGTCCGGGAAGATCCCACATGCCGCAGAGCGGCTGGGCCCGTGACCCATGGCCACTGAGCCTGCGCGTCCGGAGCCTGTGCTCCACAGCGGGAGAGGCCACAGCAGTGAGAGGCCCGCGTACCGCAAAAAAAAAAAAAAAGGCTCTGAATCCGGGCTTCCCTGGTGGTGCAGTGGTTGAGAGTCCGCCTGCCGATGCAGGGGACGCGGGTTCGTGCCCCGGTCCGGGAAGATCCCACATGCCGCAGAGCGGCTGGGCCCGTGACCCATGGCCACTGAGCCTGCGCGTCCGGAGCCTGTGCTCCACAGCGGGAGAGGCCACAGCAGTGAGAGGCCCGCGTACCGCAAAAAAAAAAAAAAAGGCTCTGAATCCGGGCTTCCCTGGTGGTGCAGTGGTTGAGAGTCCGCCTGCCGATGCAGGGGACGCGGGTTCGTGCCCCGGTCCGGGAAGATCCCACATGCCGCAGAGCGGCTGGGCCCGTGACCCATGGCCACTGAGCCTGCGCGTCCGGAGCCTGTGCTCCACAGCGGGAGAGGCCACAGCAGTGAGAGGCCCGCGTACCGCAAAAAAAAAAAAAAAGGCTCTGAATCCGGGCTTCCCTGGTGGTGCAGTGGTTGAGAGTCCGCCTGCCGATGCAGGGGACGCGGGTTCGTGCCCCGGTCCGGGAAGATCCCACATGCCGCAGAGCGGCTGGGCCCGTGACCCATGGCCACTGAGCCTGCGCGTCCGGAGCCTGTGCTCCACAGCGGGAGAGGCCACAGCAGTGAGAGGCCCGCGTACCGCAAAAAAAAAAAAAAAGGCTCTGAATCCGGGCTTCCCTGGTGGTGCAGTGGTTGAGAGTCCGCCTGCCGATGCAGGGGACGCGGGTTCGTGCCCCGGTCCGGGAAGATCCCACATGCCGCAGAGCGGCTGGGCCCGTGACCCATGGCCACTGAGCCTGCGCGTCCGGAGCCTGTGCTCCACAGCGGGAGAGGCCACAGCAGTGAGAGGCCCGCGTACCGCAAAAAAAAAAAAAAAGGCTCTGAATCCGGGCTTCCCTGGTGGTGCAGTGGTTGAGAGTCCGCCTGCCGATGCAGGGGACGCGGGTTCGTGCCCCGGTCCGGGAAGATCCCACATGCCGCAGAGCGGCTGGGCCCGTGACCCATGGCCACTGAGCCTGCGCGTCCGGAGCCTGTGCTCCACAGCGGGAGAGGCCACAGCAGTGAGAGGCCCGCGTACCGCAAAAAAAAAAAAAAAAAAAAAAAAAGTCTCTGAATCCTTATTTCTTTGTCCTTTCTCTCTCAAAACTATCCGGAATATTCTCTTAACCACTATGGATGGACTTCAGAAAAGGCTCCTTTTTCTGAAGTAACTTTCTCTACCTCTTCTTCCCAGCGACAGCTATCTTCTGCCTGGCTGTATTTTCTGGCTGTGTTATCTCCTTAGTTCAATTAACTGTTTCCCTTTACTACTTTTTCCCTAAAAACAATCGGAATCCTAGTTTATTTCTCCTACATTTGCTTCTATTACTGATGCATGTGGCTTCACAGCATTTTTATGGAAAAATGTTTCCAGCTCAGAACTTTCTTCCATCCCTTCCCCTTCTATTTTGGGCCCCTGTGGTTGGTCCAGATGCACCAGCCCTTCTTTGATTGTGCCATGACCTTGGGCAAACATGTTCCCAACAACCCTGGAGAAGGGAGGCAGGAAAGTTCTAGAAGGCAATGAATGAGCCATCACAGCTCCTGCTGCCCCCCGGGTCACATACCGAGACCCTGAATCTCCTATTCCAGTTTCCTCCTTCCGCACTTGCTACCTCCTCTGACAAAGGATAAGTATCTCTGACTTGCTTCCTCAATTGCCCTCAGGCTTTCTGATTTGGCCACTGTTTTATACCCCCTTTTCTCTAAGAATCCAGGTCATTGCTCTCATAGCAGCAGCAGGTAGCCCAGAAAGAACAAAACACGGCAGGCAGGAGAGTGTGCTGGCCCTGCTGCTGCTGTGTTAGCAGAAATCCCTTCATCCCCCGCTGTGGGCCTCAATTCCCTCACTTTCATAATAAGGGGGTTGGACCCAATGTTCAAATTCTTCTAATTCTGACATTTTGATGACCATGACTCACCTCGCTATGGGGAGTCTGCTTTAGGCTCTTCTCTGCTTTATCCACAAAGTCTTTTTCTTCAAAATACAAATAACTCTTGAACTTTATCAAAGCCTTGAAAACCAAGAGAGAAGGAAAGAAAAAAAAAAAAAAAAAAGGAAAAATGAAGCATCAGCTACATCATCATGGGGGGGGAAAAAGCCAGATTCACACAAATAGCACTAAGTCCTTGTGTTCTGAACAGAAATTTAAAATCTTTGCAGAGTCAGCTTTGTTAGATTTTGAACAACTATGTGTGTCTTTAGAATTACCAGATGGCACATGCTTGTTAAATATTTTCACAAAAGGCCCTTATTACTAAGATTTGGGGGGGGTCACTTCCTTCCCTCCTAGTTCCCTACCTGTTTCTCCCACAGGTGGTCTCTGGGTCACTCCTTTCTTACTGGTTCCTAAGACTCTGTTTATTCACTCCCAGGTAAACATATGACATTAATTTTTTTTTAACTTGTTTTTGTGGCTGCACCAGGTGGTTCGTGGGATCTTAGTTCCCTGACCAGGGATTGAACCTGCACCCTCAGTAGTGAAAGCGTGGAGTCCTAGCCACTGGACCGCCAGGGAATTCTCTGACATTCATTTTCTTCTGAACAGTTCCACAGTATTCCATTTTATGGACATATTAGTAATTGCTTATTCAAATTAAAAACAAATTTTTATAATGGAAATGAAACAGTAAATAATTTTAAGGATTCCAATAGTATCCTCGTGGTAACCGTAGACCTCTGTGCACTGTAGAACCAAGCACTCATATGGCTGAAGGTTCTAGGTGGTGGCAGGAGTGACGACAGTCAGCAGTGTGATGCCACCAATACAATGTGCTCTGACTGCTTATTATCAGAACAACCTTGGAGGAGACACCACCCAATTTAAGCACTTACTCTAAAGCTACCATTATAAGGACAGTGTGGCATTGGCAGAAATAAAGGTCAACAAATAGATCAGCGGAACAGAGAGCCCAGGAATCGATCTCCACAGTCACTGGACTGTCACAAAAGGAACCAAAGAAATGAGGAAAGGAGTTTTCAAAAAATGGGGCTAGAATAAGTGGGTATCAACACAGAAAAAAAACCCTAAACTTGGGGGCTTACCTGGTGGTGAAGTGGTTAAGAATCCACCTGCCAATGCAGGGGACACGGGTTCAAGCCCTGGTCTGGGAAGATCCCACATGCCACGGAGCAACTAAGCCCGTGCGCCACAACTACTGAGCCTGCGTGCCACACCTACTGAAGCCCACACACCTACGGCCCGTGCTCTGCAACAAGAGAAGCCACCACAATAAGAAGCCCGTGCACCGCCAATGAAGAGTAGCTCCCGCTCGCCACAACTAGAGAAAGCCCACGTGCAGCAACGAAGACCCAACACAGCCAAAAATAAATAAATACATTTATAAAAAAAAAAACTAACCTTGACCTCTACTCCACGTCATTCACAAGAATGAATTCAAGGTGGATCAGAAACCTAGATTAAGAGCTAAAACCATGTTTTCAAAGAAAACATGGAAGAATACCTTCATGACTTCCTGAGAGCAGGCAAAGATTTATTAACTCATAGAAAGCAATATAATTGTAAAGAAAAACCTGAGATGCACTTCATAAAAATTAAGAACTTCAGTTCATCAGAAGACACCATTAAGAAAATGAATAGAAGAGTCAGAGTAGGAGAAAAATACTTTTTAAAAAGCCATTTCCAACAAAAGACTGTAATCCAGAATATATGAAGAACTTCTACAACTCATTAAGATGACGAACAACCCAATTTTTTAAAAAAGTCAAAATATTTGAACAGAAACTTCACAAAAGAAGACAGATGAATGGCCAGTAAGCACGTGAAAAAATGTCCAATATCGTTAGTCGCCAAAGAAATGTTAATTTAAACCAAATGAGATACTACTACACACCCCACCAAAGTGGCTAGAATTGTTTGATAACAACAAATGCTAGCAAGGATGTAGTGCAACTAAAATACTCATACACTGTTAGTGGGAATGGAGAGTCTGACAATCTCCTATAAAACTAAATGTATAATGACCCAGTAATTCTATTTCTAGGCATTGACTAAAAAGAAATAAAAACATGTTGACAAAAAAGGTCTGTACAAGAATACGCATAGCAACTTTATGTATAATAAACCTGAACTTGAAATGGCCCCAGTGTCCATTAATAGGAATATGGGTAAGCACTGTGGTATCGCACAATGGAAACTACCCTGCAGTAAAAAGGAACAAACCACAGATTCCTGTAACAGCATGGAAGAACCTCAAAAGCATTATAACAAACAATAAAAGCCAGACACAAAAGATCACACACTGCATGGTTCCATTTACATGAGTTCAAGAACAAGCAAAACTAATGGAACAGAATTGTGATGCGGGTAAAATTCACAACAGTAGTTGCCTCAGTGCCGGTAGGAGCTGGCACTGACTAGGATGGAGTATGAGGGAACTTCCTGAGGCGTAAGATTCAACGTCTCCACGGGGGATTGGCTCAACCTCAAAACTCAGTGAACGTACACTTAAAATTTGTACATTTCATTTTATATTGTAAATTTTATATCAAAAGAAAAAACTAAACAAAAGTTAATCTCTAGCTAATGATATGCACCCTTAAGTACTTGGCGGGGGTTAAAAAAACATGGATGAATGTGTGGGTGGGTGGGTGTGCGGGTGGAGGAATGAATGCATAACATGTTAATGGCAGAATCTAGGTGATGGGTATTCGGACACTGACTTTTAAGTTCTTTCAATTTTGTTATGTCTTAAAATTTTCAAAATGAAACGTTGGGAAAGACGTAAATGGATAAGCATCATTAAGAGAACACACAGTTGAAGGCATCAGCTGCCACGGGTCTTCAACCCAGGAATCTCTCGGGAGGACAGACTCACCTTATCTTTATAGGTATCGGGCAGTGACTTGGCTGTCTCTGTGTCTTCAGGAAGACTGATATAAAATCCCAGGACATCTCCCTGTCCATAGCCAGAAGAGTAGTGTTTGCCAATGGACTGGTGGAATTTGGTCCCCTTTTTGCTCCGCCAAGAATAGCTAAATTTATCATAACCTAAGGGAGCTTGAAGGTTACCTGTCCCAATAAAAAGATATACAGGAAGTCAGAACTGCAAGTCAACTCTGGTTTGCTAAAGGAAAATATTCTTTTTTTACTTTTTTGCCAGTTTTGTAAAATGGCTAACAAACTATTTCTCACAAGCAATGAATTATAAAAATATTCCTAGGAACTGCAAACCACCTAAACCCTCAGGAATTGAATTTTATGACCACAATCCAATAAGCATACAAGTCATGAAGCTTAGCCAGATGGTCTATACCTCTCCACCAGTTGCCACGTCCGTATCATAGCCCCAGCTTACCTAACGGCTGGGACCAGCCCAGTCTGGCAGCGGTGTCTGGCGGCATCTCATCCACCGTGATTTCAAAGTACCAGGCACCTTTCCGAACCCCATGAGAAGCCCGAACCATAGAGTAGCCCTTCTCTCCAACCACAGTCAGCCGGTCATCGGAGATCTTTAACTGGGGAGCTGCAGTGATGGAGATTAAAACAAAGGCCTGCAACTTATTTGAAATACTTGGAGACAACTGCCACAAACTCTTACCCTCCAATAAAACGAAATAAAAAATCAGAAATATCAAGTCAGGAATTTGAAATATTAGTTCAGGAGTTTAAAAGTCTCCAGATATAGATGAAGGAGGAGAAAGAAAGAAAAAGGAAGAAAGCTGTCGAGTAATCAGTTTTTACTAAACGTGATTTTTTTTTTTTTTTTTTTGGATTTTTTTGTGGTACGCGGGCCTCTCACTGCTGTGGCCTCTAGCATTGCGGAGCACAGGCTCCGGACGCGCAGGCTCAGCGGCCATGGCTCACGGGCCCAGGCGCTCCGCGGCATGTGGGATCTTCCCAGACCGGGGCATGAGCCCGTGTCCCCTGCATCGGCAGGCGGACTCTCAACCACTGCGCCACCAGGGAAGCCCTTAAATGTGATTATTTAAGATGGCAGGTTAAAACTAATTATACTTGTCTATTCCCTAATATAACAAACCAATTGTAATGTGTTTGGATCCTGATGTGAATAAACCACCCTTTACAAGACCTTTTATTTGAAACAATTTCAAAGTTTCAAAAATAGTGGAGTCCTCACATGTCCTTCACTCGGCCTTGCCAAGTGCTAACACCATCTGTGACCATCACACAAGGATCAAAACCAGAAAATTGACACTGACACAATACTGTTACACTAATCTATAGGTCACCTTTGAGTTAAGCCAATTATCCAAATAACATCCTTTTTTTGTTCCAGAATCTAATCCAAGATCCCCCATTTCATCTAGTTGTTGCGTCTCCTCAGGTCTTTCATGACCCTGACATTCTGAAGGGTACTGGGTCACTTGGTTTGTAGAAATGTCCCTCAAACATTTGTCTGTCCCATGCTTCCTCCTGTCTGGGTCCAGGTCATGCCTCTGCCGGGACACCACTGCAGTACTGCTGGGCCTCTCAGTACATCAGGTCAGGAAGCACATGCTGTCCAAATGGTGATGTTAAACTCTGATCACTTGGTTAAGGTGGTGCCTTCCAGGTTTCTCCACTATAAAATTACTATTTCCCCTTTGTAATTAGTAAGTATTTTGTGGGAAGATAAAACGATATTTAAGACAATCAAGGAAATCTGATTTGGACTGAATTCAGATGATAGCAAGGAATTATATGTTTTGCTAAGTGTAATAAGAGCTTGTGGCTATAAAGGCAAACTCCATACTTTTTAGAGATACATATTTTTAAGAGTACATAGGGTGAGACTTACTTCTTAAAAATTTTTTAAAAAGAGTGAAATAAAGGAGCGGATAAAACAAATACGGCAAAACCTTAATAACTGTTAAATCTGGGTGAAAACTCTATGGAGCTTCATTGTATTCACCTTTCGACCTTTGCATATAGTTTGAATCTTACTTTACTAAGAGACCATTATGTAACATAAAGGGACAATCTAAACCAACTGGAAGGGACACTGTGACTTGGAAGTGAAGCAAAAAATGACAAAAGGCAGGAGAGTATTTTCGTGCTGTGTAGGTTGATTTTATAGTTGTAGAAGCATCTCCAACCCAATTAGGACTTAACTGAGGGAAAAGCATTTGAAACAGTATTTGTGGGACTCTAGAAGTTGTCTGAATTCTGCTGGAAGAACAAAATGTAGTTTCATTAGCTTTTATAAAGGCTTACGATTTATGAAGTACTTTCATAGGTAGGTAGGTAAGTAGGTAGACAGATGGCCAGACAGACTCCCCCTCACAACTCCCACCTCCAGTGGAGAAGCAGACCACGTGGCTGTTCAAGATCACACCGCAGTTGGCAGAGCCTGATTGAAGCCCTGGCCCTGCACTCTTTCCGTGACCCCGCAATGGCTCTTGTATTCAGGAGATACAATGATAACCTCCCTAAATTAAATGCACATTGTTTAACAGAACTTTCTCAGGTATTTGGCAAATTCTACCTTCTCAAATACAAATACTTCTTCCTTTACTCCTTCCTGATCAATTCAGTCCTAAAGCCATTAGGTGGGGCTGAGCAAGGTTAAGTGTCTGTGACAGAACAGGATATTAAAGGGTCTACCTCCTCACAAAACTTTTTAATTACAAAGGGAAAAAAGAGTAACTTTCCAGTGGATAAACCTGGCAGATACCACCTTAGCCAAATGATCAGCGGACATCACCAGTAATGGGACACATTAAAGTCCTGCACCACCTACAGGATGTAGTATGTGAGATTATTTCTGTGATATTCCTGTTGAGGATGCAGAACTTGGATCATTAGGAACAAGATGAAACCAAACTGAGGGATATTCTGTAAAATAACTGCCTTCTAACTTTCAAAAGCCCCCAGGTCAAAGTCTAGGAAAGATGGGGAAGCTGTTCCAGACTGAAGACTTAAGAGTCACGACAACTAAATGCAGCAAATGATTCTCAACCGGACCCTTCTGCTATAATGGACGTTCTGGACCAACTGGGCAAGCTTGGATAGAACATGAGCACCGGATGGTAGTCATCAGATGCTAATTTCCTGATTTTGATCGTTGTGTCAGCTCTGTAAGATGTGAAAGTTTAAAAAAATATCCACTAGTTCTTTCATATTCTTCCTTTCAAGAGGTGGAGCCTAATTTCCCTCCACTTGAGTGTGGGCTGAATTTAGCAACTCATTTCTTTTAACAAATATAATGAAGTTGAAGTGACTGTCCCACTTCAAGACAGGTCAAACTCTTTACAGCTCTCTTGGAGAACTTGCTCTAGGAGAAGTTAGCTTCCACGGACGAGGACAAATTAGCAGTCTATGGAGAGGCCCACACAGTGAGGACCTGAGGGTGTCCCGTCAAAGCCACGTGACTGAGCCATCTTGGAAACAGACCGCCATCCCCAGCTAAGAGCTTGACTGCCACTTCCTGAGTTTTCCTGAGCCAGACCACACAGCTAAGCTGCTCCCAGATTCCCAACTCTCAGAAACTATGGGATGATAAACACTGGTAGTTTTAGAATGCTAAGTTTTATGGTAATTCTTTATGCAGCACTAGGTAACACAAGGAGAATGTCCTTGTTTGTAAGAAATACACAGTAAAGTTCTCAAAGGTGAAACAGCATCATGGCAACTGACTCTCAAGTAGCTCAGGAAAAAAAAAAGTTTAGCACTGTTCTCACAATTTTTTTTTAAATAAATCTGAGATTATCTCAAAATAAGAAGTTTAAAAGATACAATATAGATTTATTATTAACTTTTAAAAGGCTCAGCATAAACAGCAGGCAGGCACTGCTATCCTACGTATTAAATTCTAACATGTTACTGCTAAATAAGGGCCAGCGTTCTCCCATTTTTTCCCCTCCAGAACTATAGCTATTATGTATAGTGAAACACAACAAGGCTCACTTCTTGAACCCTGAAGTCACTTATCTGGCCCTTCCTTACTATCAAAGTATGCTTGTCACTCACAGGAGTCAAACCGATCCATGTACAATGGTCATTAAACTGAGGGATTACGTCCAAGTGACTTCACCTGACTCCACTTCTGAATGACTAGCATCAGTACAAGTGTTACAGCTTTTAGCATCAATTCAAGAAACAATGAATGGGCTTCCCATGGAATAACTATATGGACATGTTTAGATTCAATTCAAAGAAACAACTGAAAGAGGCATATTTTAAACAACTGTGGAAATGTGAATATGGACTGAGTATGGAATAATTAATTAATTATTATTCACCTCTATCAGGTAAGATAATGGCACAGTGGTTACGTTTCTTAAAATCCTTGTTGGAGGGGCTTCCCTGGTGGCGCAGTGGTTGAGAGTCCGCCTGCCGATGCAGAGGACAAGGGTTCGTGCCCCAGTCTGGGAAGATCCCACATGCTGCGGAGTGGCTGGGCCCGTGAGCTATGGCCGCTGGGCCTGTGCGTCCGGGGCCTGTGCCCCACAGCAGGGGAGGCTGCAGCAGTGAGAGGCCCGCATACCACAAAAAAAAAAAAAAAAAAAAAAAAAAAAAAAGCCTTGTTGGAGATCAATACTGAGATATCTAAGGGTGAAATAATATGCTATCTGGATTTGCATTAATACTTCAGAAAAACAGCAAAGAAATCCATGAGGTACACTTGTCTAAAAGTAGTTTATTTAAATTCACTTTCACATTCTAACAGATAATGAATGCTATTCTCTGAATAATTGAATAAATTATGCCATTAAAAGAACTATTATACATTAAAAAGAGTTTTGCATGACAAAAAAGTCATAAAGTTAAAAGACAACTGACAAACTGGGAGAAAATGTTTACAACGTATTCCACAGACAAAGGGCTAACATCCCTAGCATATAAAGGGACAAAAGACCAAAATTCCAACAGATAAATGGGAAATAAAAACACACAAACATAATTCACAAGGTAATGACTCTTAAACATGAAAGAAAATGTTCAAACTCAAAGAAACACAAATTGAAACACTGAGATTCCCATTTCTCACCTCTCAGACTGGCCAAAATTAAAATCTAGGACAACACCGTCTGTTTGTGAGGTTATGGGGAAACAAACATTCTCTACGTTGCGGTGGGAATGCAAACCGGCACAGCCATTTGAAGGGGAATTTGGCAATATCTAACAAAAACTAGGTATATACGTACTTACCGTTTGGTCCAGCAATTCCACTTCTAGAATTCAACCATGAACGTATACCACCACCAATACAAAAACACACACACCCATGGTTATTCACTGCCTCTTTGATGAATCCAAAATCCTGGAAACAATCTAAATGCCCATATTCAGAGTGGTTGAATAAACCATGTACCTCCACATAATGCCATATCATAAAGTTAAAAAAAGAAAAAACTGAGGATGAGCTCTTTGAACTGGCATGGAGTAACCGCATGCAGCAAAATGCAAGACTATCTACAGCATGCTGCCCTTCACGTACGAAAAAAGGAGATAAAGGAAATACACGCGTGTGTGCTCACCTGTGCAGAAGGAATAAAGGATGAACTGGAAACCAGAGAGACTGGTCAAGTAGAGGGTGGGTGGGAAAGTGGGAGAAAAAGAGGAAATGAGAGTGGGGCAGCAGGGGTGGGGAGGGATGACACTCTGGGCAAACCCTTGTGAACAACAGTAGCTCTAGAACTGCAGTAATGTTGCACATACCCTTCAAACTCTCCCCTGACACAGATGCACACGCCCCCAAGATGTGGGAGAACCCCAAATGGTATACCAACACTAACAACTGAGCCTACCGTATCACAAATGAAAAACAAGCACGCTGAAGGAGGCGGGGAAGGAAAGAACTAACCTAACCTAAGTAAGCATTATCCTGATGGGATATGCAAGGCTAAGACAGAAAGAGCTGTTCATAAATGCTGTAATCTAGTTAGGGAATGTTTCCTACAGTGGTTTGCAATTCTCAAACCACTTTATGTGCATATTAGACATGAACGAGTAAGAAAATGTATTGGAGGTAATTAGAGTCAGGTTTTACTGTTCAAGAAAGAAGTTACAAATATGGAAAGGTGGAAGGCTGAAATAACCTTGTGGTGTTTGATTAAAATCCAAGGTAGCAAAGTAAACTCAGTATAGGCATGTATATATGTGTCGTTCAGGATACCGACATACATTTCCCACCTCGGTCCACGGAGGGAGCCTAGAAGCAACACCCTGTAACAGTAAGCACACAGAACACTCACATCTTCATTTCTAAACACCATTCTCCAATCAAAGGAACCCGGGCTCCTTGGAGACGGAGCCGATACTTGGCCTGGAGCACGGAAAATATGAGATGAACCAAAAACATCTTGTGACATCAGCAAGTAAGGAAAAAAAAATGATGGGGCTTATCAAAAGGACACAAGATTCCATTCCCAACAACGTAGGTGGACCTGGAGGGTATTATGCTCAGTGAACTAAATCAGAGAAAGACAAATACTCTGTGATCATTTATATGTGGAATCTAAAAAACCAAATGAATGTACGTGACAAAACAGAAAGAGACTGACAGATATAGAGAACAGACTAGTGGTTACCAGGAGGAGAGGGAAGGGAAGAGGGGCGAGATAGGGTTAGGAGATCAAGAGGTACAAACCACTATGCATAAAACAAACACCCAATAAAAACATAAAAAATAAATAAAGCAACTATACCCCAATTAAAAAAAACAATGATGCTTTAAGGATATATTGTACAGCATCAGGAATTATAGCCATTATTTTATAATAACTTTAAATGGAGTATAATCTATAAAAATATTGAATCACTATGTTGTACACCCGAAAGTAATACAATATTGTAAGTCAACTATACTTCAATTAAAAAAAAAAAAAAAGGAACCAACCTAAAGAAGCTCCTAATGGCCAAAGCTGGAGTAATTTGAGCAACAAAATAAATATCTGTTAAACGCACACTGATAAAAATAATCAATTAAATAATAAAGAAAAGGAATCGCAAACGATCAGGCAAATACCACATTAACAACTGTTGCCGACAAGATCCACTGATGGATGCTAAAATTAGTGGGCAAAACTTTACAGAGAAACGGGATACTTGCATAGCCTCGCAGTATCTTTCCCTAAGATATTTATGAACTACAAAGGGAAAGACAATAGAGACAGCAGAAACCACCTTAACACAACCAATAATAAGACAACACAACCAATAATAAGACACATACATCGACATCACCAGCTCATGAGGTGATGCAGTGGGAAGGATTCATGTCTGCAGTGTTCTTCCAAAAGTGCAACACCTCAGTCTAATCATGAAAAAAAGTCAGACAGACCCTCACTGAGGAACAGTCAACAAAGTAACTGATTAACACTGCAACAGACTAAGGAGAAATAACTAAATGCAATGTGAGATCCTAGAAAAGAGGCACTAGAGGAAAAACTGGTGAAATTGAAATAAAGTCTTTAGTTTCGTTCATACCATTTACTGATGTTATTTAATCTCCTGGTTTTGATAACTGTACTATGGTTATGTAAGATCTTATTATTAGGAGAAGCTTGATAAGGGATATATGGAAATTCTATTATTTTTGCAACTGTACTGTAAGTTTAAAATTAGTTCAAAATAGAACGTTAAAAAAAACCCCACATACCATATATAATTGGCTAGAGCTTATAAGAAGAGAAAAGGAAGAAATTATTTCTTGCACATCCCGGCTGCGTGTAGTCAGAGATGGGGGTAAGGGAGCGGTAGCAGAATGACGTGTCCGTCGAATTCTCTAGACGGGACACAGCTGACGACAGATGTTCAAAGTAACACTGGGTCCAACACGAACATTAATAGCTTACCTACCTCGATCATGTAGGGCTAACAAAACCCGTTCATACAAGCAGGCTCTGTAGAGGTCTCCAGGAATCGGTTTTCCTGCCCAGCAGTCGAGTTCAAGCTTCTCAGGGTCAGGGGCGTGGGGATCGGGCTCAGCTAGAATATACCGATAGCCATCTTTGTTAAATGGGTGTTCCAAGGGGTAGCCATGAGGGGGAAGGCGCTGAGCAGAAAACAAAGGGTCACTGCAGAAAGGAAAAAATAAAATCAAGAAACTAAAACCCCCTCTAGCTCCAGTGCCTTCAATTCTGTAAGAAAGGCCTCTGATTTATTAGAGTTCTGCTGGAACACATGTAACTTCAAATGCTTTTCATTATTCAAATAGATGATCCTGCCCTCTGCAGGCAAAACGGGGAAATGAAAATTACTTTAATCTGTATGGATACCTATGAAACTGAGCCAGTAGACCACAAGGGAGAAAGGGTGCAGAGGAACAAGGGCAGCTGCCTTTAGCATATTTATTACTATAACTAATGAACAGAAACTCAAAAGATATGAGCATTTACTATCTGTTTCCAGGCTGAATAAGAAATGACCTGGATCTCACCACCTCAGTACTGAACAAAGTGAAGGGAACAGCCATCAGAGAGGAGAGGCAGAAAGTTTATGTAAAAGAGCTAACATTCAGTATCTGTTTCACTCTCTCTGGTCCATCTACTCTTCCTCAAGATGCCTTAATGGAACTTTACTCCCAGGTAAATCACCACAGGTGTGCTGCCCCAGGGCTGTTGCCCCAGGGCTGTTTCACTTAGTAACAAGTTCCTAAAACAGGTCACCTAGTCTGGGGCTCATTTACCCCTCAAAGTGCTAAGGATTTGAGAAAAAGGGACAGGCTTGCGTCCTCAGACACCTGAGCCCTTCCCCGCTGACGGACTCTGCCAGCCGCAGAGGGCACTCTAACAGTGGTGAGTGGGGTGGGTGTTCTGCCCACCTCCGGGCCTTCTTGGTGGTCCCTGTGGCCCCGCCATCCTGCTGCTTGCGCTTAGCTCCTCTTCCTTTTCCACTGCTTCCCGCTGCAATTCCCCCTTTAAAGAAAAGGCAGATCACTTTCAATGAGCTGTGCCAGATGCCCCACGGGGATGCTAACACTCCCTGCGTGCATTTGTGTAACACCACAGGAGGATTTCCTGCCTGAAAGCAGACTGCGCTTCACCCTGGTTCAGAACGAGTCTGCCTAGCGGCTCCCACCCCAGGACTCTGAGTTCTGGCAGTAAGTCCAGGGAACCTAGCACTAACGATACCTGTGTTATAGTTTAGACCTTCACTTCTTAAATGAACTGCAACTACTAGTACACTTTCCGAGGATGTGACACAAATGCATTTTCACTCGTTCAGATCCCAAACACCCACAGCTAGACACAAGTGCATTGATAAAACCCTTTTCCACCCAAATGAATACAAACACCCATAAGGAGAGAATATCCCCACTACAAGGGGGGTGCGCGCGTGCTTGAACTCCACATGGCGCACACTCCATAAGCATAAGAGAGGCACAGCATCTGCTAAAGCACTGGACTTGAATTTCCAACAAGACAAAAGTACACCAAACGTGGAAAACAAAAACAGAGGTACTAAAAAGGTGGTTCTGTCCAGTGCCGCTAGGCATCCAGTATGGTTGTCTGTGACACGAGCAGGAAAGGCGGCTTTAAATTTAGCAGGTGATCTTTCCAATTATTAAAATTGTGCCAATGCCCCAAATTTAGGTTAGACTAACCTGGCTTGTGGAATTAAGAGAAAATACCCATAGAGAATTTATAAATTTTATTTTTAAAAAAATGAGCTACATACAAGGGCCACAAGGAATACTACCTTGTATATTTCTTAAAAGGTACTCAAATATTTGTCCAGTTCTGTCATTCCTCTGTTTGTTTTTCGAACTTCCAGAAAATATCCCTGGACTGTAGGAAAACACCTTTATGTAAACAACTGCATGAAGTACTGTATCTTAATTTGGGGCAAGCTTGGAAATTATCAGCAGTTCCGCTGCAATAAAAAGAGGATCAATGGGCTTCCCTGGTGGCGCAGTGGTTGAGAGTCCACCTGCCGATGCAGGGGACACGGGTTCGTGCCCTGGTCCGGGAAGATCCCACAGGCCACGGAGCGGCTGGGCCCGTGAGCCATGGCCGCTGAGCCTGCACGTCCGGAGCCTGTGCTCCGCAACGGGAGAGGCCACAACAGTGAGAGGCCCGCGTACCGCAAAAAAAATAAAAAAAAGAAGAAAAAAAAAGAGGATCAAGACACTGAAGGCAGGTCATATTCTGCGTAGACAGGACCAGATTCATGCTGAACTTCCTTTTACGAACATACCAGGTTGTCATTCCTAGTCCTCATAAAAGGCTTAATGTTAAACGGCTGCATCATTAACATCTCTAGTTCAAGTTACCTTAATCAAAAAACTATTAAGTTTTTATTGGCATCTGCATTTCAATTATTTTGAGAGAAGTTTTAGATCCATCTTGAACAAAACAAGCAACACAAAGGGGACTGCTGGCCATGTTAGGCAGAATATGACAACGTACAAGCTTCCAATTACTAACATTAAACCGGAACTACTGTTTCATATCGAGTGCTACTGCCACCATCTCC
Organism: Neophocaena asiaeorientalis asiaeorientalis; assembly: GCF_003031525.2. Classification (NCBI taxonomy): domain Eukaryota; kingdom Metazoa; phylum Chordata; class Mammalia; order Artiodactyla; family Phocoenidae; genus Neophocaena; species Neophocaena asiaeorientalis. The sequence continues at coordinate 5,425,410 of NW_020175192.1, forward strand.
ACAATGCTTTAAAAATTTAACTTAGGTTTAGCTTCTACCACAACTCAGCGAAAAGCATTTTCCAAAACACAAAATACTTAAGTCTGAGAGGCTGAAAGAAGACAGAGGAGGAATTTACCTCCAAAAGAGGCTCCACCTGTAAGAACAGAAGTGGCACCATGTATTTGTCAAATGTTAACAATTAAAAGGAGATTAAAATTACAATTATGTAATTTAACAATTACATAATTTTTACAAATAATGTAAAAAGATGAACAATACACTTAGCTATTTCCCACCCATCTCAGAATATTAGTAACAGTGGAATGATTACATATTTAAGATGCTACCACTCTAAAAGACAAGGTAATGACACCGTGTGTCAGATGAATAGCTAGCTACCTCCCCATTATACCCACTCTCATTAGATTACCCTTAGCAGCAAAGGGCTTTCCTGCTCTTAGATGGGTTAGAGAGAAAAATATGCTACAGTGGGTGATAACACAGAAATGCTCTCACGTGAATAAGCTGAAGATTAAGGGCAAGAAAAATGAGAAGATGGGCAGGAAGTGTATTATATAACAGCTGAATTAAGGAAAAAGAGCGCAGAGCAAGTGAATCTAAAGTGTTAGTTATGAAGATACAGATGGGGAGTCTAATATAAACACAGCGAATCTGACCTTAAAATTGTACCTTGTCTTATGCTAAATCTGTTTCACTTAAGACCAAACTGTAGTGTAAAGTGACAAAAAAGTTCTCCCCTACTAACATCTGTCAAACCTTGGCTAGCTCCTAAAAATTGAGATTTGGACTTTAAAGCATCTTAGTAAATATCCAGTTAAGAGTCAACCCAAAGACTGCCCAATTCTAGGCACATCTGAATTCAACAGCTTACAAGTATTTCATCAATGAGACACTGAAACACTTACCATTTAGATTCCCACTGGTAGACACGGCACTGCTTTGTTTTTGGTTGTCATAAGCAGGACCAATGTTACTAAGATCCTAGAGGGAAAAATATTCAATTATAAAGGGAGGCTATCTAATCAAACCAACCTGGCAATGCTCAAAAGAACAGGAGAAATTCTAATTGAATGACAACCTAGATCTGAAACCTGCAGAGGTCCCAAACTTAGATGCTTCAGGGATCAGCCAGTATCACACGTGACGCAGCCAAGTGTAAGGCTCCAAGTGGTTTAAGAATGAGGATGAGTGGCAACCAACCCGTGCTGGGGGGCGCACCTCCCTGTGGGAACTAGACCCAGTGTAGTCAGAGCTTTGAATTTTTTTCTCTTAGAGCTTCGCATTTTACAAGAAAAGGCAGAAATCTGAATTTCTGTATGAAATCTTAAATTTTCAATGTGGGCAAATCAAACATTTTAAGGCACAGCTGAAAGATTTGACCTCCTGAGATGCTGAATGTGACACCTGCCATTTAAACAAAGAGGGGAAGTTTTCTTTTTCCTCATATTATGCTAGATACACAACACAAATTCTTCTTCACAGCAAATTTTTCTTCACACTAACAAATGTTTTTAGAGCAAAATTTGAGATGGAAAGAAAAGGAGAAATAACTTGGAATGGCATATTTGTGTTACAAGTGAGGAAATGGAAGTTAAAAAAGATAAAAATGATACGCATCGAGTCATAACATTTTAGGGAAGGGCCAGAACTAAAACACCAGTCTCCTGGTTTAAGGTGAGTGTTCTTTCTTTCCATGTGTAGTAAGAACCATTTATTTGGAACCCACCATGCTATGGGCATTTGTACGTGGCAAACATACAAATGTCAACAAAGCCTGATTCTCTCTGTCCCCATGGCTTAAAAATCAAAAGGGGATTATGAAGCATATTAATGTACCTGATCCAGAAGGCCAAATTTGGGGTAATCTTCTTCTGGGTCCTTACTCCCAGGATCGGGGTGTTCCTTTACTAAGAATACATCTCTTTCTTTACTCTAAAAGGAAACAGCATTTTAGTATTACTGGAAATTTTATACTTAAAATGAATGGATGATGAACCATTAACTCCAATCCCTAGGTGTAATCTCCAAATCCCAAAGCCCGCCCCCCACCAGAAAAAAACCCAACACACAACAGTATTGTTTTTCCCTGATTAGAAAATTAATGCATGACCATCAAAAAATTCAAACAATAGAGAAACTTAAAAAAATGAGAGCCACCGTCCTTCATAACCCTCACCCATCCCTGCATCTCACAGAGATACATACTGTTAACAGCTTGTGCTGACTTCTCCCCAGGTGCTCTCTCTAATTCTAAGGACAATAATGTTCAGAGTTTTTTTTTTTAATCAAAGAAAACAATTGTCTCCAATTTCAATAGAAAAAATTATACTTGCCAAAGTGCACTGGACAAAGGTTTCAGCATCATACATAAAACTACCATGTCTTGGGCTTCCCTGGTGGCGCAGTGGTTGAGAGTCCGCCTGCTGAGGCAGGGGACACAGGTTCGTGCCCTGGGCCGGGAAGATCCCACATGCCGCAGAGCAGCTGCGCCCGTGAGCCATGGCCGCTGAGCCTGCGCTTCCGGAGCCTGTGCTCCACAACGGGAGAGGCCACAGCAGTGAGAGGCCCGCGTACCGCAAAAAAAAAAAAAAAAAAAAAACTACCATGTCTTCATTTAAGACACAATGTGCAGTTCACTGATTTTGTGTGAAAACTATTAAAATTTACAATTGCGCTCCAAGATTTAATACTAGGTTGTTCTCATTTTCTCAGTCATCACATTATTTCAGTGAGACCAAAAAAATATATATACACACATATATATATATATAAATTCTTACAAGGAACACTGGTTTTCTAAATGTTGAGTCTAGTCAATTTTAGCCTACTTACCATCGTTTTAACAATGTTATTTGGCCAGGTCATTTTCCCAGGTCTCTGTCTGGTCGTCATGCACTCCCAATATTTATCAATAAATGGTATGATATCCTAATTTTTAAAACAAAATATACTAAAGCTTTTATAGTTGCTTTCAAAATTATATTCACAAAAAAAACCCCCCAGCATTTTCAAAGACCTTGTCAGAATCAAAAGACAAATTCATGTTTTGCCTTTTAATAACTGAACAAATACATAATTGCATGCGAACAACATATAGGTTGTGGGGAATTTCAAACAAGTATACATATACAAGGACTTCCCTGGTGGTCCAGTGGTTAAGACTCCGCGCTTCCACTGCAGGGGGCACGATATACAACTCTTAGTCACATAGGGCTCATAATCCAGTTAAAGGGAAAAGACCTGCCCTGACTCTGTAAGATGACTCCCAGGTACTCTCTCTCCTGAGCTCCCGTTCCTTCCCACCAGAGACATCTCCATCTGGAAACCCCGCAGGCACCTCAGACTTCTCCTGACCGAGACTGAACTCTGTACCTCACCTCATAAATCTGCTCTTAACACTCAGAATCGCCCGTCACCCAGAGTCACAGGCTTGACACACGGAGTCACTCTTGTTCTTCTCGCACAACCTGCACATCTAAATGGTCACCAAGTGAATTTTTTTAAATATTAATTTATTTATTTATTTGGCTGTGTCGGGTCTTAGTTGCCGCGTGCGGGCTTCTCTCTAGTTTTGGCGCAGGCTCAAGAGTGTGAGGGCTCAGTAGTCTAGCGGCATGTGGGATCTTAGTTCCCCAACCAGGGATCAAACCCGTGTTCCCTGAACTGGAACGTCAGATTCTTAACCACTGGACCACCAGGGAAGTCCCACTAAATGAATTTTTAAATTTCAGAAACTTTTCACCAATCAGGGCTCCTTTCCACCCCCACTGCTTTGACTGCAGTCCTCGCCAGTCCCTGCTTGCATGACTACAATAATCTCTGAGCTTGATCCTCTGGCACCAACTTCCCCCCCTCCTAGGCCACCTCCCCCAGCCCACCAGAGTTTGTCCGCCGCTAACACCTTCCGCCAGAATCAGTTCCGTGAACACCAAATCTTTACTAAAAGGAACGAGGCTGAATCAGGCAAAGCACAAGGGAAGACTGGGATGTTCTGTTGTTCCAGAAAGTAAGGAAGAGTTCAAAGACTGAAGAGGGACATATCAAAAAGTGTCAGGAGTCAGCCGGGATGGGTCTACACTGGTCAAATCTGAGCATCAGAAATCCAGAAATCCCATAATGGACTATAAAAATCAGTGATTCTTAAAATTCAAAACAACAACAACGGTGGGGGGGAGGACTCTTCTTTACAGAAGAACTGTAAACCAGTAAATGTATTCTGTTTACAATGACCATTCTATTAACTGCTTCAGGCTAGGACAGTCAATGGCTGCTACAACCACTGCTTCAAAGGATAAATTACTTAATAATTACAAAGAAAAAGGGGTCTCTTTACAATGGAAACATCAAGTAGTTAAATTCAGGACGACTAATAAATAACCTCTTTACCCAAGTGGTCAAATTTAGGATCACTAATAAAACAAAGCAATATCTTATGTCTCCTGATGTGATAAACACACACTATCTACATAATATTCTTGCCAAAAATGTTTAACCCGAACCTAATCATAAGGAAATAATCAGATAAATGCAAATTGAGGAGCATCATGGCAAGTAACGGTCTAGGCTCTTCAAAATTTCAAATGTTACAGTAGACTAAAATAACAAAGTAAAATAAAGGAACTATTCTAGAGATAAAAGAGACATTACAACTAAATTTAATGTGTGATCCTTGATCAGGTCCTGGATAGAAGAAAAAGCTATGACGGATATCATTTAGACAATAAAAATACTGAGAAAATATGCACTCAATACACAAAAATAGAATCTGTATACATAAGATAGTTGTACTGTACCAACATTAAGGGTTTTCAGTGTGATCACCGCACTGTGGTTATGAGAGAATATTGGGTAAAGTGTAATACCTACAATTTAGTCTCACATGAGCTTAGGGGGAATATATAGATATGGGGAGATAAAGCAAACACAGCAAAATGGTAACAGCTGGCAAATCTAGAGAAAGAATAAACAGATGTTCATGGTACTATTTGAATTTTTCTATATATTTGAAAAATTCAGAATAACAATTTAGAGAAAAAAATAAGAGGCAAACCTAATCACAGCACACCTCTATTTAAATGCATTCTTTTTAATGTAGGAAAAAAGGTTGAGGGGGGTGAGGCGTGGGGAGGGGACCCTCAGCTGACTTCTCCGGCTTACAGGATTAAGTCTAACCTCTCTGTTTAGTAGAAAAGGCCCTGGTCAGTCTGATCCTGAAGATATTCGTCTCACTAAATACCCTACACCAACCAGTGTCTTTCTTTTTCTTTTTTTTTTTTGGGCCTGGCCGCACGGCTTGCAGGATCTTAACTCCTCAACCAGGGATCGAATCCGCGCTCCCTGCAGTAGAAGCGTGGCCCCTGCAACGGAAGCTCCAAGTCCTAACCACTGGACAGCCAGGGAATTCCCCAACCAGTGTCTTTCAAACTGAAGGCTGCAATCAATTAGTAGGCTATAAAATCAATTTTGTAGGTGAATACTAGCGTTGACTAGAATAGAAAATATCGGCACGCAGAGGGAAAAGATCAGAGGGGGCCCCAGTTTTAAATGAGAGCAGGTACATATGCGTGTATACCAGGTCACAGCGTAAACTTCAAAGTTATAAAATTTACTTAAGTCATATTTTGTTACCATGAGTCACAGTAGGAAAGACTCACGGACGGGCTGATCATCTAATTCTGAGTCCTGACTTTAGTCATGCTGTTTTCCAGTTTAACAATAAAGGATGAATCTTTTTAATAAACTGGCCTTTTCCCCTGACAAAATCTGTGATTGGCATCCATAAAAACAGCTCAAACTAAGCTGAGAAGGTTCACCTCAAGGTCTGATTATTAACTGTGGGACAGACAGTTGTTTGCTTCTATAAAGCCAATCAAAACTATTTAAGGATTTATCTTTCTTTTTTTTTAAATACACTCTTTTTTAATATAAGGATTCATCCTTCTAATAGCTAAGCCAATGACACAATGAGCACACACCAGGAAGTTAGTAAATCACATGAAATGAGAACAAAGTAACCACTGAATTAATCATATATTCATAAAAATTGGGGGGAAAGAACTTATTGTTAGACTGTACAGTTGATCCTTGAACAACTCTGGGATTAGGGGCACCGACTGTCTACACAGTCAAAAATCCTCACGTAGGTTTACAGTCAGCCCTCTGTATTCGTGGTTCTACATCCAAGGATTCAATCAACCTTGAAATGTGTAGTACTGTAGGATGTACTTAGTGAAAAAAACCTGCATATAAATGGACCAGTGAAGTTCAAACCCATGCTGTTCAAGGGTCCACTGTATTTAGAAGTTCCTCCTGATTCTTTGGCATAATTGCAATTACAATAATTCTATCTCTACCTTATCTTTGGAGAACATGGTTTTCGGATGTTCATCCTGTGTTCGGGACTGCCAGGTTAGGTTGGCCAAAGCACTAAGGCACATTTCTTTCAAGTCTATAAAAACAAAAAGGAAGAAAAAGTTACCTGTAGTAATATATCCCTGTTACCAAAAGAATATTCAACTAGGTGGTCCACAGATTAACAACCACAGCAGCAAAGAATAGAGTCATCATTTGATCTGAAATGGACAATAGCAATTATTCAGAGCTAAGCCCCAAGGTAACTTCTACCAGCTACCAAGCAAAGGTTTCCTGATTCGCCTGAGCCCAAATCCCTTTTCTTTGCCAGCTAACCAGAGGACAGTCACTTTGCAGTACTCCGGAGTTTGTCCTTACTTGCTTGCTTCCGGAGGAAGTAGGTATTCCCACTATGATGGCATACATTGCAGTGGAAACTGTAGTTGGTCATGAAAGGTAGACAGGATCTGGAGAACAGCCAAATTGTGCAAATTAGTGAAGTTCTAAACACACACTTATGAGAAGTAAATCAACGGGGATCCTCTCCCTCAGTGAAAGTTACATAATAACGCTAATATATTAATATACTCTTAAAACTTAAAAAGGTCACCAAGGGAATTCCCTGGCGGTCCAGTGGTTAGGGTTCCACGCTTCCATTGCAGGGGGCACAGGTTCAGTCCCTGGTCGGGGAACTAAAATCCCACATGCTGCGCAGCAGGGTCAAAAAAAAAGGTCACCAAAACAGGGCTCTTATTTTTACAAATACCTGGATTTTTCTGTCACAAAAATTTAGTAAGACATTATCCACTATAGCTGATAATTCGGCATCTGCAAGGTTCTGACCTGAGCCCTATCCAAGCTAGTTTATTATAGTTTGTAAGCACCTAAAAGAGTATACCAGGCGACTTGTGGAAAGTAGTCCACAAGTAGTCTCTTTAAATATCTTTACATTTAAATATCTGTACTTATATTATATCCAAGTATCTTTGTAAAGTGCCAATACCATTGTTGGAAAGGGCAGACAGGTATAAAAAGATTAATTTTAAAATGTAAATAATTATTCAAGAACAACACAGAAGTCACAAAACATGACTTGCCTCATTACCAAATGAATCCTACAGATGACAGTTAGTCTTATTTAAGAGTTTAAAGGACCCAAGGAGTAACTTCAGATTTAAGAGTTAGGGAAGATTTTTTGAGGACACAAATTAGGATTTGGAAAGATGAGTTGGTCTTCTTTGCTACAGGCAAACTGTTTTGTGTAAAGATGAGAAAGTGCAAACTAGGAGGCCAAGGGGCAAACTGGTGTACACAAGTTTGGCCAGGGGAGGGGAGTTGTCGGGGGTATGGTAAAAGATAAGGCTTGAAAGGTAAGAAGTACAAGAGGCCTTACATGCCCGTGGAAGTGGATCTTCTCTGTGGGTAACAGGAACAGCTTGAAGGGGAAGCCACCTTGTGAAAGCAGTAAGTTTAGTGATAGGATGGGTCTGAAGGGAAGAAGAGATTAGAAACAAGAATATGGAAGAAGCTTCTGTAGCCGTTCCAGCAGAAGGTTAAAAAAAAAAAAAGCCCTCACCTCGAGTGAAACAATAAAAATGGAAAGGACAAGCAAGTGCACAAGAAGAAAAAAAACTGGTCAAGCTTGGTAGCTGATTTGATGGGGGCGGGCATGAAATAAAAGGAGTCCTAACCACTAAGACTGCTTGTATCATAGAGGAAATCTCCTAAGAGGTGAGCTGGGGCCAAGAGAAGGCCTGTTTGAAGGCAGAGAGGAAGAAACTGGTGGAGGGAGAGACTGAGGGCTAACAGGAACCATGCATTAGAGAAGTGTGGTGGCTGTACTGGGTGACTGGAAAAGTATAGGGAGAGCTTGGTCCTGAAAAGGAGAAAGTAAAAGAAAAACAAAAGACTGGTTTAAGTTGGAAGAGAAGGAATCAAAATAAAGGCAGGTTTATCTTGGACTTTGCTGAAACTGGTTTAAGGTATCCTTAAAGAGATGTTCCCAAATGTGTGTCTACTGCCACCACTCAAGGAATTAAGAAATATCCTTAGGACTGTTAAGATCGAGTTCCCTTACCTTTAGCTCTCTCTAGAGCCCCTTCCATTAAACAGTCCATTGTGATAAGCTCACTTACAGAAGAGATAGGCAGGTATATAGTTACCTAATTCAAATACAATCAGGTGTTTAGAGCAGCCTTTTTCATACCCTGCTAGCTCACTCACTTCCTCCATCTCAGCCATAAACAATAATCTGTCCTACCTGCTGGGTTTTACGTATAACTTCTCAAATTCAGGTACAAACTGGTCTCTACCAAACTTCTGAACTGTGGTTTGATTCATTGATGGATTGTTCCACATTATCACTCTGATAAATTTCCTTTCCTAGACCCTGTTTATCCAAATTCTCCTTGGCAAAAGTGGCCCAATTTTAGGTCTTTTCTAACTGACCAGCTTATATATTTTCCCTATAGGTCTTTCTACCGAGATCACTTCTTCCTGATCCTTCAGTAACTTTCTTTCTTTTTTAAACATTCTATCCTTGCTCACCAGTCACATATTAATCAGAACATTAGTATTTCTTTAACTTTTTAACTAGAAAGCAGTTATCAAATTATAAAGGAAGGTTATTTCTTCACAAACCCATCCAAGGGGGATTAATTTCAGAATTGACATCGCAACCCTATTCTGAGACAGTCTTATCTAAATGTATTTGTATAATACGGACCATAAAGAACACCCCAGAGGCAGCAGTATAGTAATTTCCATAGACAGTGAGTCAGTAATGCTGCCTTGCTAGCTGTTGACCGAATACTCAGAATAAGTAAAGGCGTCTTTCATTCTCAATCGTTCATAAAATGATTTTAATTCACTAGAAGAGGTGTAAAGACTGGAAATTGGTTTTGCTGAGGAGAGAATTCAGGACACTTAAAGGGAGTGAATTAGAAACCAAAAGGAAAAAAAGGATGGCTCAGGCATGAAGAGGACTGGCCATCTCAAATTTTTGACATCAGGCTTTTTCCACTACATACACCAACCCTTTCCCCCAAATCCACAATACCCAATACAAGGTTTAAATGACATTGTCTCAAATTTGTTTATTTAATGCTTTGTAATTACATGGTTTGTCTCCCGTCCAGGCCCGAAGTGCAAACACAGGGATAATAACTATCATTATACCTGTTAAGGGCTTGCCCTTAGTAGAGAGAAGACATGCTCAGGCTATTAAAACAATTCCTGATTCAAAGCCTACTACTCACTGAACAGGGATCAGGAGACACAGGAAACACTACGCATTTACGTTTGCCTACGCACTGACTATTCAACTGTTGGACGTGTTGAGATCTAACACTTACAAAGTGATTCTTACAAAGTCTACGAAAAATACTCACGAGGTATCTATGCCAAAGGTGTCTGCTGTGAACCATTTGGTACATATTCCACACTGCAGCTCCACCTCTCCCAACTGGCGACCATTCTCTTCATCCACGGAGCCCGCCTGAGTATCCATCACCTCTGAAGTATCCCCAGCACCTTCCTGTGTCCACAGAACCATGAGAGAATCAAGTTAGTTGACCTGACTGTATTTTTGATTCGCTTAAAAACTTTAAAAACCAACCCTATTTTGCTTTGCAAACATCCAAAAGAAATACTTACTAGCATATCCTTTCCATTAGAGGATTCTGTCTCCAAGCCACCACTTACATCAACTGAGTTTGCATCCCTGTAAAATAAAGAAAGCACTCAGAAAGAAGAATTTTCAAGAGAAACACACCTGAAAACACCTATTCCTAAAGATGATGATCAAAGTACAGCTGAACTTCACTCCTACTTTTTTCAGCAAAGACTGTTCTCAGACTGGATGTCCAGCATTAGGAAGAATGCAGCCAAGATAAACCCAAGCCCATGGCGCATCAAGGAAACCTAATCGGCTCTTACAGACAAGTCTACAGGGGATGGAACTGGTGCTGGGGGAGGTTCGAAGAGATGCAGCTTTTCCGCTCTGTTTTCAGAGGGACCATTACTTCCACCAGTCTGGCAGCGCAAAGTGGTTTCCTCTCTGGGATTTTTGAAGGGTTCCTGCTAGAAACTGACCTATCAGCACCCTGCTGGTGTGCAAGGGCCGGGAGGTAGGAGGAGAAACTTGGCCTAAAAGGTGCGAAAGAGGCGTAGCCTGAGATACAGTTCAGAGGGGACAGGCCAAGCGGCGAGCGGGACTAAGGTCCGGGAGGGAGCCGGGCGAGCGGCTGGCCGCAGGGCCTGGGTTCGGAAGGGGCGGGCCGGAGGGCTCCCAGGAGCCGCGGGATTCCGAGAGGGGCGGGCCTCCCTCCCCTCCCCCCTCGTCCCCCTCCCTCCCTCTGTCCTTGGGCTGCAGGACGTCTCACCCGCTTTCGGCCTCTCCAGAGCCAGGCTCCGCGGCTGGAGCAGCAGACGTCCCCTCCCCGGCCGGAGCGGCTGCTACCGCTACTACCGGCTTCGTTTCCCCTTCTTCTGCCGGTGTTGCATTTGCAGCCACTGCCGGGCCGGGTCCTGCATTCACTCCCGGGCCGGGTACGGTTCCCGCCGCCGCCATCACTGCCGCCTCCCAGACTTCTCGCGAGAATACTTTCTGCGTCTCGCGCGAGTCGCTCACTGGCCCTCTAGCCTTCAAATAGTAAAGATTCTCAGTGAGTACACCGCCTGCCAAGGGAAGGCGCGCTCTAAGCCGACGCTTTAAGGTCGGCAGGGCAGACAGAGGTGGGCGGGGCCTCGGGGCTGGGTAGCTACAGACCGAGCCACGTGAAGGCGGAGGAGATGAGATTACTCGTTGGATTTCCTCTAGGACTCACTTCATTTCAGGGTGGACGCTGCGCATTTTCGTGACCGGGACGAAATCACCGCGCGGATGAGGCTTCTTGAGAGCGCTGGCAGCCTAGAGGCTTTGAAGGCTGTGATGTGCATTGCAGACTTTCCTCACCGTTAGACGTGGGAAACGTCTTCCCGCCCAGAAGTAGTTTGTTGTACTGCCCTCGTGATCTGCCACTTTGAGCAGGTTTCCTAGTGGCGTCTGGAGATGGGCGGCTTAATTTTGTGACTTTAAAATTAATTGAAAATTTAAATCAAAAAAGTAATTGGGGAATTCCGTGGTTAGGATTCGGCGCTTTCACCGTGGAGGCCCAGGTTTAATCCCTGGTCAGGGAACTGAGATACCGCAAGCCGCACAACACGGCCAAAACAAAATAACAACAAAAAAAGTAATTGGTAAGAGATCACCATGTGATTTGGCATAGAACTTTGAAGTCGTTGAAAGAATTGAGTTGAACTGATTTCTAAATGGGAATCTGCTTGTTTATGTAAACAGAGGTTGTCAGCTCTTATATCTATAAACACGAAAAATAGGAATAGAATTGATGCTGAACCTGTCTCATTCTAGCAGTAGCGATATTCATGGATATATGGATTAACTGAAAATCTAATCCTCAGTCTCATTAAGAATTGCATCTCTAACACAATTTTAATTTTTATGTTTAGTAATCAAAATGTATACTATGTTTATTCGATCAGTTGTATACTGATAATTGACTGAAGAAATATTTTAACACTAGAGATTTATGGTCACAGAAAGTATATAAAAATTTAATTTCAACTTTTATACATATTTTTATTGCAGAGAAGTATTTAGCCTTTAGTAAAAAAAGATATATACACATATGTATTAATTACCTATATATTTTTATATGTGGGTGCATATATATATGTTCCATTTTATCTTATGAAGGAAGAAGAACGGAAATAAGATGATGTAAAATTTCCAGCTATTAAAGAAATCTTGTTCATGTATTTTTTGTTTTTTTTAAGTATACTCTTCAGTGGTTTTTATTTACTTTGCTTTTTAAGTTTTTTTTTTAATGTGGACCATTTTTTTTTTTAAGTCTTTATCGAATTTGTTATGATATTGCTTCTTTTTAGGTTTTGGTTTTCTGGCTGCAAGGCATGTGGGATCTTAGGTCCCGGACCAGGGATTGAACCCGCACCCCCTGCATTGGAAGGCAAAGTCTTACACTGGACCTCCAAGGAAGTCCCTGTTTTGGGGGGTTTTTTTGGCGGTACCGCATGGCTTGTGGGATCTTAGTTCCCTGACCAGGGATTGAACCCAGGCCCTGGCAATGGAAGTGCCAAGTCCTAACCACTGGACTGCCAGGGAATTCCCTATATCTTTTTTTTTTTTAATGCCAGTAGTGACACACTAAATCGATTTGATGACCGAAATTTGAAAAACACTGGTATAGCATTGTTTTCAAAGGGCAGTGGTCTGGGGATTGAACCCTGGACAGCATCTGCATTTTAAATGAAAGTCATGAATGATCTGAAACCAAGTCCCCCTAAAACCGAGTTCCCTTACTCAATTTATGATTAATCTCTCTATCTAAAACTTCATTCCCTTTCTTGTCCCCTCTGAGCTCAATTCCTTGTTTACTGAACAGTAATCAACCAGAGTCAGATGATTAAAATTGCTGTGGTCAATAACATCGTTAATGTACTAAAATTGCTATTATAGACATCACCATTAATGTACAAACTCAGATTGTTTCTCCAGGGCAAGATGAGCTAATAGACCCTGGCCACAGAATGTAAACCAGAGACATTCTGACTCTCGAAACTATGATTAAGAACCAGTGTTCTTTTTTTTTTTTTTTGCGGTACACGGGCCTTTCACTGTTGTGGCCCCAGATGCGCAGGCTCAGCAGCCATGGCTCATGGGCCCAGCCGCTGTGCGGCATGTGGGATCCTCCCGGGCTGGGGCACGATCCCGCATCCCCTGCATCGGCAGGCGGACTCTCAACCACTGCGCCACCAGGGAAGCCCAGAACCAGTGTTCTTAATCAAAATGTGAAATGTCACAAGACAGTGTTTAATCCCAGCCTCTTTGGTCTTCCCCTTTAAAACACCCCAGACTCAAAGACCAAGTTGGAGAGTGGATCTGCAGCTTGTCTCCCACTCCCTCATTTGGTGCCCTGCAATAAATGCTGTATTTTCCTTCACCACATCCTGGTGTTGGTAGATTGAATTTGCTTCACGTTTGGCCAGTAGACCTAAGTTTAGTTTGGTAACATTCATTTTAAAAGTCCTAAATGATTTCAATGGAGTAATAGAGTGGTGGGGGCAGAATTCACATTGCAATGGATTGAGAAGTGAATAGAGGGCTGGAAGTAGAAATAGCTGTGTAGACAAATCTTCCCACCTTTTCCTTTTACCTCTATAAAGAGAAAACCTGAGTCAATAGGGCAAAATGTCAACATCTGCTAAATTTGCTAGTCTGTTGCATGATGTCTTGATGTCTCATGGCAGAAAGAATTCAGTGAGAAACAAAGTGATAGGTAAGAAGTGGATTTATTTAGAGAGAAACACACTCCACAGACAGAGGGCCATGTGGGCCATGTCAGAAGGTGAGAGCAGCCCCCAGGGTACAGGGTTGTCAGTTGTTATAGGGGTGGGTAATTTCATAGGCTTATGAAAGGGAGGACTATTCCAAGTATTTTGGGGAAGGGGTGGATATTTCCAGGAATTGGGCCACCGCCCCCTTTTTGACCTTTATGGTTGGCCTTGGAACTGTCATGGCACCCGTGGGTGTGTTACAATGAGTCTATTCAGAAGCTCAAGGTCTAGTGGAAGTCAACTTGTCCGCCATCTTGGACCTGTTCGAATTAGTTTATGTCGTGTCCCTGGGCTATGTCATTCTTTTAAAGATTGTGCCCTGCCCCCTTCTCTCCTGTTTCAGTTCCAGCAAGGAACCAGAACCTGTGCCATCAACATCCGGCATGAGTGAAATTGCAGCTTGCCCTCTGTTTCCTATTGCTGATGACCCTGCAGCTCTACCATCTCTCACCTCCACTCCCTCCTCCAGTCAGTAACTCTTCTTTTTTTTAAAATAAATTTATTTATTTTATGTATTTATTTTTGGCTGTGTTGGGTTTTTGTTGCTGCACGCAGGCTTCCTCTAGTTGCATTGAGCAGGGGCTGCTCTTTGTTCCGGTGTGCGGGCTTCTCACTGCGGTGGCTTCTCTTGTTGCCGAGCGTGGGCTCTAGGCCCGCGGGCTTCAGTAGTTGTGGCTCGCGGACTTAGCTGCTCCGTGGCATGTGGGATCTTCCCGGACCAGGGCTCGAACCCATGTCCCCTGCATCGGCAGGCAGATTCTTAACCACTGTGCCACCAGGGAAGCCCCTCAGTAACTCTTCTTGTCTGTTCATTCAGTGCCAGCCCCTGTGTGCCAGCTGTTGTACTGGACTACTGTACTTTTCAAGGTACTGTACTGGAAGATTAAACATGTCTTCTTTATTTTTTGTTTGTTTTTTATGTATTATTTGTGTGAAAAGTAGTATAAACCTATTACAGTACAGCACTATATGGATGATTGTGTTAGTTGGGTACCTAGGCTAACTTTGTTGGACTTATGAACAAATTGGACTTACGAATGCACCCTCGGAACAGAACTTGTTCGTATGTAGGGGACTTACTGTAATAATGATCTTAAGGGAACAAAAGGACAAACTTAACAGGCAAGAGAATTAACAATGGCAAAGATAACAAATCAGATGTAAAGACTCCCAGTTCTACTTCAATGGTAAGGACTAGCCTAAAGCACTGTCTTGAGCTGTTGTGCAGAATTTAAATCCCTCTTCAAGTGCTCAATCACCAGATCAACTGGAACCTAAGGGGTGATGATGGTGACCTTTTCTGACCCTCCTGACTTCAATCAACTAAAGCTTGGACTGTCCACTGCTCAAGCCCCTTCATGAACATGCACGTACCCTTAGGTTAAAACTTTCCCAGTTTTGCTATTTGGAAACACTACTTTGAGAAAGATCCCTGGTGTTCTCTTTACTTGATACAAGTACTAAGTCCTTCCTTCTTCTTATCTTTGGCTTGGTTATATCTTATGGCTCGACATCCACCAAGAGGAGACCCAGTTTTCAGGTAACACCAGGACAGGTTTTTTTGTTTTGTTTTATTTTATTTTTATTTTTATTTTTTGGCGGTATGCGGGCCTCTCACTGCTGTGGCCTCTCCTGTTGCGGAGCACAGGCTCCGGACGCACAGGCTCAGCGGCCGTGGCTCACGGGCCCAGCCGCTCCACAGCATGTGGGATCCTCCCGGACCAGGGCACGAACCCATGTCCCCTGCATCGGCAGGCAGACTCTCAACCACTGCGCCACCAGGGAAGCCCTGTTTTGTTTTATTTTTGTTTTTGTTTTGGCCGCGTGGCTTATGGGATCTCAGTTCCCCAACCAGGGATTGAACCTGGGCCCCAGCAGTGAAAACCTGGAATCCTAACCATTAGGCCACCAGGGAACTCCCAGGACAGGTATTAAAGTGAACTAACCTACTGAAACCTAGTCCCCCAAAACCGAGTTCCCCAGCCGAGTTTATGGTTAACCTCTGTATCCAAAACTTTATTCCCTCCCTTTCTTGTCCTGTACCTGTTCCCCTAAAGATTGAGGAGCATCACAGAAAAGGGGGATTGAAACTGCCAGGGTACAAAAGCCTTTCCCTCCCCCCACCCCCCGCCGCTTC
>NW_020175192.1:5441398-5575754 GCF_003031525.2 Neophocaena asiaeorientalis asiaeorientalis
AGCAAGATTTTCGTTCCCGACCAGGGATCAAACCCGTGCCCCCTGCAGGGGAAGGGGAAGCGCAAGGTCCTAACCACTGGACCACCAGGAAATTCCCCTCCCCCACTTCTTTTTGTAGGAAAAGGCTTTAGTCTCCTCCACCTTCCCTGAGTTCCAAAGACCACATTCAAGCAGTTATTAATTAGAGAAGTGAAGGAATGCAGAAGCAAAGGAAAAGCAGTCAAAAACAACAGTTCAGCCATGAAACAGAGTCCTAGTTCCTCCTCAAGGGATATACATCACAATCTGACACAGATCTTTGGGTTGTTTTTATAGGAACTAAGACCTCCCCCAACCCCACCACCCAGGTGGAGGATGGTGACTACTTGCTGAGACCCCAGACTGGTTGGAACCAGAAAGTTGATGATTGACATTCCTGGAACACCACTGTTACCTCACCACCACCCAATTAGGAGAAAGTGACACACCCCGCAGCCATCAACCCAGACATTGCCTTTAAAAACTCTTCCCTGAAAACCATCTGGGAGTTTGGGTCTTCTGAGCACAAGCTGCCCATTCTTGCTGGGCCCTGCAATAAGCCTTTCTCTGCTCCAAACACTGATGGTTTTGGTTTGTATGGCCTCACTGTGTGTTGGGTACGTGAACTTGGATTCAACAACACTATTTCTGTCACCTTTGGAGCAGAGAAAAAATGGTCCAGACCCTTAAGGAACTGAGGATTTTCTTCTCATTTAAAAAGAAAACAGAGATACATGTGAACTGAACTGGATTCTAATTCTGCAGAAACTGACCCAAATCTGTGTCCGTTTTACATCTCTGTGTCAGCACCTACACTCACCTCTTGCATGAATATTTTCTTGCTGTTCCCTCAGAAATGAATGAAGCTTTCCAGAAATTCCTACCACTTAACAACCCACTATTAGATCTGCCTCCTCCCAGGAGCCTGCCCTTAGTAAAATATAGTCATCCCTTGGAATCAGGGGGATTGGCTCCAGGGCCCCTGAGAAAACCAAAGTCTTCAGATGCTTAAGTCCCTTATATAAAATGCATACAACCTACACAAATCCTCCTGTACACTTTAAATCATCTCTATGTTACCCATAATACCTAATACAATGTAAGAGCTATGTATATAGTTGCTGGTGTATGAGATATTCAAGTTTTGCTCTTTAGAATTATCTGGAATTTTAAAAAGTATATGTTTTTGATTTGCAGTTGGTCGAATCCACAGATGCAGACCCTGTTGATATGGAGGGCCAGCTGGAGTGGCTCAAGCAGTACTTCACAGAAGCCAGACATCTGGGGATGGGACCTGAGATTTCTAACAAGCTCCCAGGTGATGGCAAGGATGCTAGGCTGAGGATCACGCTTGGAGTAGCAGGGAGCAGAGTGTTTCTAGCTCTATTTCATCTCCCCACAAGCTTCTCTAATGTGCTCCTTTTCCAAAGTGTTACTGAGCCAAACTTGGGTCCGAAGTGAAGCCAATCTACTGACATCGTGTTGTGGTGAAGGAGTGTAGCATTTACTGCAGGACACCAAGAAAGGAGTCCAAGGCAGCTAGTACTCAAAAGATCGAACTCCCAGATGGGTTTCAGGAAAGCATTTTTATTTTTTAAAAAATATTTATTTATTTGGTTGTACCAGGTCTTAGTTGCAGCATATGGGATCTAGTTCCCTGACCAGGGATCAAACCCAGGCCGCCTGCATGGGGAGCACAGAGTCTTAGTCACTGAACCACCAGGGAAGTCCCAGGAAAGCATTTTTAAAGGCAAGATGAGGAAGGGGAAGTCCCAGGGTGCACAGTTCTCTGATTGGCCAGGGTGGTGTCACAGGGGTTAACAAGCCTTAGGCTCCAGCAGGGCTGGGGGCTACGTGCTCATGGTCATCAAGTAGTTAATTTCTTCCATTTGGTGGTGGTTTTAGCGTCTGGAAAACAACTCAGGAAATGTGTGCCAGATACTGTTATCTAGGTGCTTCAGAGAGGAGCTAAAGCAGAGGATATGGGGGAGGGGTTCTGTCCTGGGAAGGCCCCATAACATCCTGCTTGGTTACAACAGGGCTTTGTTTAAAACTCACAATAACTAACCCTGCTTAGCTATTACTTGATGTAGCAGAAGAGTTCTGAAATCGTAAATTTCCCCTCTTTTCCCTCTTTAGTCTTCTTGCCACACTCCTTCCCTCTCTCCCTTTCCACAAAGTGTATAACCCTGGCTTTGCATTAGAATCACCTGGGGCGCTTAAAACAAAAAAGACATGGGCGTCCCTGGTGGCGCAGTGGTTGAGAGTCCGCCTGCCAATGCAGGGTACACGGGCTCCTGCCCCGGTCTGGGAAGGTGCCACATGCCGCGGAGCGGCTGGGCCCATGAGCCATGGCCGCTGAGCCTGCGCGTCCGGAGCCTGTGCTCCGCAACGGGAGAGACCACAACAGTGAGAGGCCCACATACCGCCAAAAAAAAAAAAAAAAAGACAGTGGGCTTCCCTGGTGGCGCAGTGGTTGAGAATCTGCCTGCTAATGCAGGGGACACGGGTTTGAGCCCTGGTCTGGGAGGATCCCACATGCCGTGGATCAACTAGGCCCGTGAGCCACAACTACTGAGCCTTCGCGTCTGGAGCCTGTGCTCCGCAACAAGAGAAGCCGTGGTAGTAAGAGGCCCGCGCACCGCGATGACGAGTGGTCCCCGCTTGCCACAACTAGAGAAAGCCCTCGCACAGAAACGAAGACCCAACACAGCAAAAATTAATTAATTAATTAATAAACTCCTACTCCCAACATCTTATTAAAAAAAAGACAATACCCTTTGGACAATATAACTGAACCCTGTAAAAGAGGGATCCAGAAACTGAGAGTGTTAAAAAAGCTTCCCACGTGGTTCTAATGTGCCTCCAGGAGAAAGCGCTGCATGAAAAAGAAATAGCCTTTACAGGGACTTCCGTGGTGGCCCAGTGGTTAGGACTCTGCGCTTCCATTGCTGGCGGCGCTGGTTCGATCCCCGATTGGGGAACTAAGATCTCGCAAGCCGTGCGGCAAAAATAAACCCCTATAACACACGTTCTTAGAAGAACAGAAAGGACGCTGCACATAACTAAGATGTTTGGGGTAAATGCTTTTTCCTCCCACACGAAGAGATTACCCGGGAGATGAGAAAGGGGTGGGCCATGACTATGTAGTAAGTCCAGATAGACTGGGACTCAGCCTTGCGGAGATGTGGGTGCCCTGGTGTGGCCCAGAGGAGGCAGGAAGACTCCCGTGTCCTCTAACCTGGTCCATACGTAGCGGAGGGAGCAGCCGGAGCTGAAGGGCCAAGGCTTCAATGACACACGTGGGCCCATAACTGGATACCAGGTGGGACGAGGGAAGGCTCGGTGGATGCCTAAATGCATAGATAGCATCAAGCACCAGCTGCCCGGACCCTGACACCTGCAACCCTGTCCCCAGGAAGAGAGAGGAGCCTCAAATGAAGCCTGGATGTACCACCCGCAATAGAACACAGTTCACAAGAAATTCTGTGTTGGATTATACAAAGAAATGTAAAGAGATTGTAATGAGAAATTAGGTTGGATTATGTGGATGAAAAATGTCACCTGCCACATCAGTAGACAAAGGATGTTGCAGCCATCAAATTATAGCCGCCCCAGCTGTGCACCCTGAGGGGCTTTAGGATGGAGAAAGCAGGATGCTGGCCCTAGATAGCTAAGCTAAGGGGCATATCAAAGGAGTGATTTCAGTGAGTCCAGACTCTTGCATCATGCGTGCACAGAAAAGCACACTAAATTCATTAACTCGAGATGTCTGGTTTTCTTTAATTAACAATAATCTTTTATTTTTTCATTTTTGGCTGCGTTGGGTCTTTGTTGCTGCGCGCAGGCTTCCTCTAGTTGCAGCAGGCGGGGGCTACTCTTCGTTGCGGTGCACGGGCTTCTCATTGCGGTGGCTTCTCTTGTTGCACTTTTTCATTTTTGGCTGCGTTGGGTCTTTGTTGCTGTGCACAAGTGTTTTTCTCTAGTGGCGCGCGGGGGCTTCTCTCGTTGCGGAGCGCGGGCTCTAGGTGCTTGGGCTTCAGTAGTTGTGGCACGCGGGCTCAGTAGTTGTGGCACACAGGCTTAGTTGCTCCGCGGCACGTGGGATCTTCCCGGACCAGGGCTCGAACCCGTGTCCCCTGCATTGGCAGGCGGATTCTTAACCACTGTGCCACCAGGGAAGTCCCAACAGTAATCTTTTGATGTTCCGACTACGGGGTCTTTGTTGCAAAAACTCCTACATACCCTGGCTCTTCCCTTACCTCTTCAGAGAAGTCCCTCAGAACTATGAGAGGCTGGCTTCTGAGCTTAAGTCCTCAGTTTCGTCTGCAAAATAAAACATACTTCTCAACTTTTAGGTTGTGCATTTTTTTCAGTCGACAGTTATAAAAAGATATATTCCTTGCCATCTTGAGCTGTGGACCAAGAATTACATCCATGACACTGGCAAAGATGAAAGTGTTTGCCCTCCAGAAGAACAGTATGTGTACTTTATAGAGAGGATCCTGGACTCCCAAAGGCTTCAGTGTCTTGCGGTACGGAAACAAGCATGCCCCATCCCTGTACCAGCCTTTGCCAAAAGTCTCTGGATACTTTCCTTAAAAAGTGCAGCTGGTTAGATGCCCAGAACCCTAGATTCCTAGGGTTCCCCCTGCTCTCCCCCGCCCCACCCCATGCCCCGGTGGTTTTTTAATCCTCTATAAAGCAAAACAAAGCACTCTGTGTTCCCTGTAATTGTCCGAAAGGTGAAGGTAATTATTGTGGTGTTTCGTCTCACTGGAGCATTCCTTTAGTCTCTGCTGGAGCTCTTGGACCTTAATCTCTAGTGTTTATAAACTGAGTTGACTAAAGACTCCTGATTACTTCCAGTAACCAGGTATCTGGGTCCTACTCAACACATTTAAAAAGAGTTCTATCCTTCCTTTTATTAGAAAGAGGTAATTCTCCATGTGGGTAGGGATTTTTATCTATTTTGTTCACTGATGTATCCCAGACACCTAGCCCAATGGCTGGCACATAGAAGACACTCAAGAAATGTTTGTTGATGAACGGTATTGCATTTCTCTCCTATGAATGAGGCTTGTCTCACTGTGAGGCCAAAGTTGTCACCAATCCTTGGGGAAAGCAGCCCAGAGGGTTCAGTAACGGGCTCCTCTGGCATCTGAGAAGTTTGGAAACAAGTTGTCTTTGTCTATCCGAGGACACAGGGGCACCGACTGGCTGGTTCTCCACTCTGGCCCTTGTCGTGGATGTAGGTTTGCTGTGATAGGCTTGGATGAGCGGAGCTGATGTTGTCAAGTTATGTAGCTCAGCAGTTTTTAAAGTGCATTCCCAGGACTGGCAGCATCAGCCTCATCTGGGGACTTATTAGAAATAAAAATTCTCAGGCTCCACTGCAAGACCTAGAATCAGAAACTCAGGGGGTTCCACCCAGCGACCTGTGTCTTACCAAGCCCTCCAGGTCATTCTGATACCCTCTAAAGTTGAGAAGCGCTGGGACTTCCCTGGTGCTCCAGTGGTTAAGACTCTGCGCTTCCACTGCAAGGGGTGCAGGCTCGTCACCTGGTCAGGGAACTAAGATCCCGCAGGCCGGGCTTCCCTGGTGGCGCAGTGGTTGAGAGTCTGCCTGCCGATGCAGGGGACGCGGGTTCGTGCCCCGGTCCGGGAAGATCCCACATGCCGCGGAGCGGCTGCGCCCATGAGCCATGGCCGCTGAGCCTGCGCGTCCGGAGCCTGTGCTCCGCAATGGAAGATCCCGCAGGCCGTGTGGTGTGGCCCAGAAAAACTTGAGAAGCGCTGATGTGGCAGGGTGATAAGGAGGAACAGCGTTGGAAGCTCAGGTCCCATCCTGAGCGCTACGAGGGCATGGACCTACTGATGCTGGTACCAATTCCAGTGCGTGGGGAGAGGGTTCCCCCACACCACCAGGCAATTCTCAGGGTGACCTACAATTTAATTCTGACACTGTCTACCTGGAGATGGCATCAGCTCCCACAGGTTAGGGTCTCAGTCCTACAAGACTGTCCCTCCTCCCCCACTTCAGACACCAACAGCGAGTCCACGTTGTCACCTGTGCCTCTGACCGACTGGGTAGAGATCAGAGGTTCCCACGCCCTGCACCCCACTCGGGTTCCATTAATTTGCCAGAGCAGCTGACAGAGCTCAGAGAAACTGTTTACTTCCAGATGGCAGGGATGCATAGGGCAAGGTGTGGGGAGAGGGTGCAGCACTTCCGTGCTCTCACAGCACCCCACTCTCTCCACATCTCCCCACATCCTCACGAGCAAGGAAGCTCTCTGAACCCTCTCCTTCTGGGTTTTTATGGAGGCTTCATTACACAGGCATGATTGATTAATCACTGACCACTGGTGATTGCGTTCAGTCTCCAGCCCCTCTCCCCTCAGGTCACGGGTGGGACCGAGAGTTCCAACCTTCTAATCACGTGATTGGCTCCCCTGGTGACCTGTGCCCAGCATCTTTAGATTTCACAAAGTCACCTCATTAACTTACCAGTAGACACCTGTATTACTCTCATCACAGGAAATTCCAAGGGTCTTAGGAGCTCTGCCTTAGGACTGGGACGAAGATTATTTATTTATTTATGCCGCACAGCGTGGATTGAGGGACACCCAGGCCCTCGGCAGTGAAGGCACCAAGCCCTAACCACTGGACCACCAGGGAACTCCCCGTATTTATTTAAATCACAGCATGCAAACAAGATGCATCCCTCCGCCTCCAGTTCTTCCGGGAGCTCAGTGATAGAGCCTGTTTAGAATGCGTGGGTTAGGCCCTAGGGAGTTTCTCCGGGGAGTCCCCATGGAAAGCTTTTTGTTGAAGGCCAGAAAGGTGGGCAGGGAAAATCAAGTCCTAACCAGGCTGTGGTAGGTGGTTGTTCTGCTGGAATTGCGGGGCATGAGCTGTAGTGAGAAGCTGAGTGTAAAGGAAGCTGTGTGGTACAGGAACCCCCAACCATCTGGGGAAGGTCAAGAGGACAGCAGTTATCTGAGGAGACTCAAAGTAGGGGACACCTGAGAGTGAGCTTGCCTCATTCAGGTGTAGGAAGAGACGAAATTTTTTTTTTTTTTTGGCAAGGCTTGTAGGATTTTAGTTCCCTGAACAGGGATCGAACCGGGGCCACAGCAGTGAAAGTGCAGAATCCTAACCACTGGACCACCAGAGAATTCCTTTTTAATCCTTTTTTTTTTTTTGGCTGGGCCACACGGCTTGCGGGATCTGTTCCCAGACCAGGGATCGAACCCATGCCCCCGGCAGAAGTGCGGAGTCCTAACCCCTGGAACGCCAGGGAAGTCCCAAGAGACAAAATCTTGACCTCCTTTCTTTCCCCTCCTCGACAAAAGGAAGGTTCTGAGTGAACCACCAACTTTCACGCAGTTACTCCAGGATTTAAGTGTTCATGGTGCAGGCCCAAGAGCCAGGGTCCTCTGCTATCCCCTCCACCCTGAACCCAATTACCCCTCTGGTCACATACACGGTGTGTGGCACCCACATGTGAGTGTCACACACGCAGGCCAGCTGTCTCACGGGTCAGGATCAACAGCTCTCCCTCCTGTTTCCAATGACCCATCCTCAACCCTGCAGGTCTGGAGCAAGAAGCTGGAGTCTCCAGGAGGCATAGAGGAGCCAGTGGCTGGAGGTTCTGGTTGGAGGTGCTAAATAGGACATTCTGTCAACATTCTGTCACTGTTGAGTGGTGCTTCCAATAAATTTTTTGGGGGGCTGCATCACACGGTTTGTGGGATCTTAGCTCCCCAACTGGGGATCGAACTTGTGCCCCCTGCAGTGGAAGTGTGGAGTCTTAACCACTGAACCGCCAAGGAAGTCCCCAATTAAATCCTGACTACAGCGAAGAATGGTGCTGCCATCGTGTCCTCTGCGGTTGGAGCGCTTCCATACCTAGGGCTGAACAGGTGGAGGGGATGAACCACAGGACACACACTCTACAAAGTGCCCGCACACAAAGATCTCTTTTGCCCCTGGGCAGCGGGATGGCCCCTTGCCCGGAAAAGGCCAATCTAGGCTGCCATCTACACAGGTTCAGAGAGAGAAAGTTATACTACTCTCTCTCCCCAGATCGGACCAGGTCCAGTGGCATAACTGGTCAGTGAATTGAGTAAAGGCGTAGCAAGTTCATCAGGTTGCAGCGTATTTGGGTGTCAACACGCCTCTTGGCAGACATCAGAGCTTTCTAGCTTGCTGTAGAGGTCCCTCGTCTGTTAGAGGCTCAGCTTGGGAGCCAGGAGACACAGCTCTGGGTGGGCTTCCGGTGATTCTCGGAGGGCTCAGAAGCAGAAACTGTCCCAGGAGTTGGGGGATTGCCTGAGTGACAAGTACACTTATACCCAGGATTCCAACGCAAATCGGAACCTCTCCTACAGAGGCTCAGAAGTTTTTAACAGTTCCAAGTCCTGCCTGTCCTTTTGGAGGGCAGTCTTGCTTCTCCCAGGTTGGGGTGGACGGACTAGGAGAAGTTTGAACACAGGCACCACCCTTAGCTTTTCTTCACCTAAGGGAATGAATGGAACTGCGTCACTTTGAGAGGGATGCTCCCTTCCTTGTTTTAACGGAGTCTTCCAGCAGGAGGCAGCACTGAGTTGAATATCGTACCTGGAAACTAAAAACCTTCCTTCCTCTTCAGAACAAAATGACAGCTCAAAGTCCTCCTTTTAAAACTGTCTCCCTGTGCTCTGGCCTCTGAACAGCTGGGGGAGGAGGGATGCACCTCTACTTTGGTCATGGGGCCTCCTCTCTGCCACTCTCCCTGCAGGACACATTCAAGTCATACTCTTCAGAATGTGTGCATTCAAGAAAACCTATCCTTTTTTTCTTTTTTTTTTTTAAACGTCGGCTGCACCGGGTCTCAGTTGCGGCAGGCACACTCCTTAGTTGCGGCATGCGTGTGGGATCTAGTTCCCTGACCAGGGATCCAACCCGGGCTCCCTGCACTGGGAGCGTGGAGTCTTGCCCACTGGACCACCAGGGAAGTCCCAAGAAAACCTAATCTGTAAGTGCCACACTTTTCTCCAATTAATCTGCAGCTTCCTTACCTTCTCACACTCCTTCAACCGGCTGCAGAGAGGAGAGAGGCTTTGTTCTAGTTAATTCCAGGAACTGAGGCGTCTGTTGCCTATCGCTGGGGAGCTGGCTCTTCCACACGGGATTAATTGTCCTGAAGCAAGGGGCGCGTGTCCCCTGAGGGGGGTCGGGGAGGCCTGGACTCGTTAAATCCTGAAGCTTATTTTGAGGAGGCCAGGTTTGTGATTTCAGCAATGAAAGCTGGATGCACAAAGCAAGAATCACACTTGCCTCAATTGCTAAAGGCATGTTGCCTCGCCAGGTCGGCTCTGGAAAGCAAGGCTTTGCTTTGCTCTCCAGTGCCTAAAACAGTGCCTGCACATAGGCACATGGTAGGTACTCGATAAATAACCTTTGCACAAATGAGAAAATGCCACCAATCTCCTAAAGCCCAGACCTCAGTTCCAACCAATATGGTACAAAGGGCATGGGTTTTGGGCTTCCCTGGTGGCGCAGTGGTTAAGAATCCGCCTGCCAATGCAGGGGACACGGGTTTGAGCCCTGGTCTGGGAAGATCCCACATGCCACGGAGCAACTAAGCCCGTGCACCACAACTACTGAGCCTGCGCTCTAGAGCCCGCGAGCCACAACTACTGAGCCCACATGCCACAACTACTGAAGCCCGCACACCTAGAGCCCATGCTCTGCAACAAGAGAAGCCACCGCAATGAGAAGCCCATGCACTGCAACGAAGAGTAGCCCCCGCTCACAACTAGAGAAAGCCCATGCACAGCAAGGAAGACCCATTGCAGCCAAAACATAAATATAAATTTATTTTTAAAAAAGCATGGGTTTTGGAGCTGGACAGAGTTGGAATCCTAATTCTGACACACACTAGCCATGGACATGTGTGAAATGGAAATAAAAACACTCACCTTATGTTATTGGGACCATAAATAAGATTGTAGTAAATCTCCAGACATAGAGAAGGCATTCGACCAGTTTTTCCCCTCAGTAATCTAATCCTATACTACTTCAGTTTACCTGGTGCTACCCAGCACTCTTCAGCCTCACACGACACCCTTACACACACCATGTCCATCCCAGACACACCCACGCTCACTGGTCCCCTCTGCTGCCTCCACGCCATCTGCACGCTCCGCCTGCTCCTGTCCCACTGGCCTGTCACTCTCAGTCACTGGCACTTCATCGCACCTCCTGGGATCGCTTCATACTTTCTCAGGTGTTTGTCTTGAAATTCTCTTGCATCGCCTCAAGGCCTGGCATCCTGCCGCGTGTGCATGAGGTTTAGCAAAGGCTCGTTAAATCAGAACGAGGGTGGACTCAGCTGGAAAAGACCCCGTGCTGGGTCTGTCGGTGAAGCCCGCCCTTCCTGAAGTACTAGTTTCAGACCATGGGACCTCGCGCTTGGCCCTGTGTCCTTGGGCCTTTTTTTGAGTCCTTTAGCGGTGACCATCACACTAGAGGGTACCAGTAGAAAGATGGCCTACGATGGAACCTCAGTCTGGCTACCTGGGAGTTGGAGGTATGCCCACAGCTGTGCCAACAGCAGTGGAGATTAGAAAAATCATTTGATCAGGCCCTACGCTCTGCTTGTGCTTGCTAGAAACATTCCCCAAGGTTCTGTTTTGGCCTTCTCACTGCTTACTCTGTGCCACCCCTAAACTGGCATTCCTCTCTGGGTCACTCAGACCATGATTTCCTCCACCTCACCAAGTGGTCAGAGGCTATACCTCTTCCCATCTGCACTACCCTCGGGTAGCCTCTTGATTCACATTCAGAAAACCCACCAGCTTTGACATTCCTCCAGCTACTGTGCTCTCCTGGCCCCTGTACCTCAGGCCATCCATGATCCAGGAAGGCCCCCCCTACATTAAAACCCTACCTGTCGGGCTTCCCTGGTGGCTCAGTGGTTAAGAATCCGCCTGCCAATGCAGGGGACATGGGTTTGAGCCCTGGTCCAGGAAGATTCCACATGCCGTGGAGCAACTAAGGCTGTGCGCCACAGCCACTGAGCCTGCACTCTAGAGCCTGCGAGCCACAACTACTGAGCCCACGCGCCACAACTTCTGAAGCCTGTGCACCTAGAGCCCGTGCCTCGCAACAAGAGAAGCCACCACAATGAGAAGCCCATGCACGGCAACGAAGAGCAGCCCCCGCTCGCCGCAACTAGAGAAAGCCCACGCCCAGCAACGAAGACCCAACGCAGCCAAAGATAAAATAAAATTTAAAAATAAATTTATTAAAATAAAAACCCTACCTGTCCTACAAAATCCCTTCTCCTCCGTGAAGGTTCTCCTGTTCCCTTAACCCATGGCATCGACACAGCCTCCGCGCATTGGACAATCACGTCAGCATTGCTTTATGACATCCCTTGGTGTCCTTCTACCACTCACAGTACCCCTCATCTCTGGATCAGGTTGTAAGCTCCTTGGGAAACACACAGTGTAGCTTAATAGCTGTATTTTCCTGGTTCATAGCATGCGGCACCTGCCCCACAGTTGTCACTGGGTCCCCCGAATGCAAAAACAGAGCTTTTGGTGATGCCCGAGGGTGGGCAGGCCCAACTATGAAGGTTTCCTTGAATATCTCAGTGGATGTTAAATGGGACCACGGGGGCCTTATCTCCCCAACAAGATTTTAACTTCCTCGAGGACAAGGACTGTGTCACAGACCTTTGCCACTCCACAGCACCCAGCCAGGATGATGCTCAAGAAATACCTGGGTTTTCTGGAAGAGATACTTGTGTTCTGTGGGAAAGGCTCACAACTTGTGAAGAATGTTCTTATTGTCAGAGAGGCCAACTTTTTTTTTTTTTCAGGTACGAGGGCCTCTCACTGTTGTGGCCTCTCCCCTTGCGGAGCACAGGCTCCAGACGCATGCAGGCTCAGCGGCCATGGCTCACGGGCCCAGCCGCTCCGCGGCATGTGGGATCCTTCCGGACCGGGGCACGAACCCGTGTCCCTTGCATCGGCAGGCGGACTCTCAACCACTGCGCCACCAGGGAAGCCCCTGAGAGGCCAACTTTTATACTCTGTCCCTTGGATCCTGAGAGGCAGGACCAAGAAGGTGAATGCACTTGTGATCATGTAGACTTGTGAGCAAGGCCTCTGGTTGCATGTCAGAAGGGGAGAGGGAGACGCTTCTAGGGGAAAAGCTGAGGCATTGGGAAGACTGGGCCAATCTCTAGTTTGATCCTAGTTGGGGCTTTAGTTGCTGCCTTTGCTCAGGTGGTGGCCCCTCCACCATCTTACTCCCTAGCCATGGGAAAAGGATGTGCTGCATGCCTGGAGTCAACATGTCCCCACGGCCGGGTCCTTCTGCACACTGTCACCAGGCACAGGGATTCCAGCTGCCGTCACATTCTTTGCCAGGAGAGGAGACTCCAACTCAGCTATAGAAAAAAACCAGGCAAGGGGCTTCCCTGGTGGCACAGTGGTTGGGAGTCCGCCTGCCAATGCAGGGAACACAGGTTCGTGCCCCGGTCTAGGAAGATCCCACATGCCGTGGAGCGGCTGGACCTGGGAGCCATGGCCACTGAGACTGCGTGTCCGGAGCCTGTGCTCCGCAACGGGAGAGGCCACAACAATGAGAGGCCCGCGTACCGAAAAAAAAAAACAAACAAAAAACAGGCAAGGGACCTGGCCACTAAGGCCTTCTGCTCCCCAAACGGCAGGTTGACAAGTGCTGAGTCCAGAGCTGGTGAGGTCCAGGTCAGCCATGCCCTCGCGGTCAAAGGCCATCCACCCCCGCCCCCGCATACCCTGTGATGAGAAACACCTGCTGCTTCTCAGCAGGGACCTCTACCTGGCATTCAGGGCCCTTAGAAATCTGGCCCCCCTTTTTTGGTCATTCATAAAGCCACCCCTACCCTCACAAATTGCCCGCTCTGGCCAAAGCGGGGAACTTGATGTCTTGTCCTTGTACAGCCTGGTTCCCCAAGACCACCTGCCCTTGGCAACATGGGCCCCTGCCTCCCCCCAGCCAGTCGTTCTCAGGACCCAGCAGTAGCATCACCTCCATGAAGCCTCCCTTTGCATGGACCACTCGCTGGTTACCAACCCTATACAACCTCTTTTACGCTACCTTGTCTCATGGGCAAATCTTACATTTCAGTGAAATCCCCAAGGCAGAGAGCTTCTCACGTCCGTGTTCCCCTGGCAGCTCATACAAAGGGACACTTGACAGACACCAGGGGCACGTGGATCAGTAAGTCGATGTCAGCGGGGGGTCAGGCTCTCCTTCCCTTTGATGCTTTCAGGGAAGGGCCTGCAGAGCTAAGGTGACTGAGCCACTGGACACATTTGGGGGCGACACAGCCCAGAAAAGAGGTAGCACCTAGCACCGCAAAACAGGAGATGGAGAGTAGTACAGCTCCAACCCTGCCCCGATGACATCTGTCCTGGACCCGCGCGCGCTGTTACCTTCCCGAGCTGGACAGCGAGGCCATCACGTGCTCTACTCACCCCACGGGATCCGTGTGACGGTCAAGTGAGATGCTGTATCGAAAGCGCCTGACAAGCATGGTACAGAGTAGTCGGCATTAGCTATCCACATGGAGGTGAAAAGAGCTCAGACAGGGGCCAACTCTTGGCCCTAGGGCGAAGGCTTTTATTTCCTTTCCTGCGAAGGGAGAGGGAGGGGAGCTTTCCCACACACCAACCTGAGGAAGGGGTGGGTGTGCCCCCCCCCCCGGAGGAGGGGGCTGGGAGAGCCGGAGCGTGTCCACTAGCTGGCCCTGGGCTGCAGGGTGTGCCTGAGGTCACTGCCCTCGGGGTGACAGCTCCTGCAGGGCTGGAGGCACACGGAGGTATCTGCTGGTGTCCACGAAGTGGGAGGGGAGCAGGTGCCCTGAGCGAGGGAGCAGCGGGCGGGGCTGGAAGGCTCCACACCGACAGCTGCCCAGGATGGTAACTTTCACAAAGCCTGGCTGGTGTGACTCTTCTCCCGAGACGGGCCTCTGGGGCCCAAGCGGCATTGCTCACTCCGACGGCTGGCCCTTTAAATGTCCATCTCAAACTGTGACTCTTCACCTGGGGAGAGAAGATACAGAGGGCCAGGTGAGCCACAGGCAAGTGGTAGCGCTGACATTCTAGAGGCCAAGAAGAGGCGTGGTTTCCCATTCTGCTGTTCCCACAAGGAGAGCAGGGCCAGGTTTGTGCTTCCAAGGAGAATGGAGAGAGGGCAGGACCAGGAATTCCTGGAAACACACGTCCAGCTGTGCTCCCTCCCCCAATCCCAAATGAAGCACAGAGACCACGTCTCCCCACAGGAGAGGTGACAGCCCTGAATTTTGTAATAAGAGTGAATGGCTCCTTGTGATTTGAAATAAATACAACTTCCCAAATGTTTCTTAAACGTAAGTCCTTTCTGAGCACATGTCCCAACTTCTGGTTTAGAAAGTGGTACCCTGACCTACTAGGCATGCATCCGATTCCCCACAGAACAGCCTGACCCTGCGATACAGAAGCTATTTGGGTAATTCAGCCACTCACTGCCCTTGTCCAACTCTTACCATTAAAATTTTCAAGTAATTCATGCTGCGGCAGCTTGTTTTTTTCTTTTTTTAAAAAATTAATTTATTTATTTGGCTGTGCGTGGTCTTAGTTGCGGCCCTCGGGATCTTCGTTGCCGTGTGAGGGATCTTTTAGCTGTGGCTTGCGGGATCTAGTTCCCTGACCAGGGATTGAACCCGGGCCCCCTGCACTGGGAGCGTGGAGTCTTAACCACTGGAGCGCCAGGGAATTCCCTTGTTTTCCTTTTTAATGGAACTGCCTCCTTCACAGTCTCCTGGCCAAGGCTGCTCCAAAGTTCCACAGGGCAGGATGTCTGCTGTGACGCCCAGAGGGGAACAACTACCCTCGTCTACCCACAAATATGTGGGTCCAAGGGCAGGAGCCCTGGCTTCTCATAGCCAGTTAAGCAAAATGGAAAATCACATCCCCCTCCTCCACTACACCCCATCCCAACAACCATGCAGACCACTAGGCTGTTATTGTGGGGTCAGAGCTGTCGGCCTGGGGCACTGCTGGGCTAACCTGCATTTGTTATGGGCCAGAGCAGTTCTAGAAACTGGGAGGGAAGAGGGTGTGCAAGTGCGGGCGACAGACAGCCTTCAGGTAGTGGTGACACAACCATTTCAGGTGTTGACAACCTCCATCCTCAACTACCAGTCTTTGGTTTAAGCAGGGGGACCGACCACGTGACTCTATCCCTCCTTCTCTCCATCCTGTAACAAAGGGCAGGGAACTGCGCTCTCTGTGCCCGAGTCCACCTCCCTTCCCTCCAAGGCTCTCCAAGTCTGAAGGCAAGGCAACTGGGGCCTGTCTTGGGAGGTGGGGTTCCCGAGTTAATAAAGAACCACATCCTGCAGGCAATGAGTTCTGGGGAGATGGGTTCTCTGCTGCTGTCCGCAGAGCCAGCCCAGCCTGAGGTCCCAGCTGCTTCCTGTCTGGGCTTGGTGTACCGCCTCTGCGTGAAGGGTCAGCGGCCTCCAGGCTGACTCAGGTTGTCTCCGAGTGCTTATGCTGCATCCTCCACGTAGCGGGAGCGCACAGATGCTCCGGCCAGCCGGTCCCGATGCCACAAAGAGGGCATTCACACGCCTCTGTCGGGGTGGCTGCTCTGATCGCTTGGCAGGGGGTGTGGGGAACGGACACCAGGAAGGACCCAGCTACCCCATGTGGTACCTGCAGAAACAACTGGTTGCACTGTTTCTACCGTCTCCAGAATCCGCTATGGACACCCTAACAGAAGGCATCCCGGTTGCCTTTCTGATCCCACAGACATGTAATTTCCTAGAGGGTGAGGACGCGGTGACTTTGATGTCACCTCCTGCCCACAAATATCGTGGGTGGGTTCCGAGTATCACAGACACACGGCAACACTTCAGGGACAATTACACAAAGGTTATTAAAGTGCTTATCAAAGTGGCTGCGTGATCCCCTGGCAAGTTCCCCACTAATGAGATTATCTGAGGCCACATCGCCTTTCCTCCGGTTCCTGGGCCCCTTTCCCTGGGAAAGCTGGTTCCGATGAAAGCTCTACACTCCAGTCCCTACCCGCACCCTCTGGACTCTGGGCAGTTCCAAGCAGGAGTATCATTCCCCCTCCTGGAACTCCCCCTGAGCGGATGGGACCACACGCATTCCCTTCCCCAGGGAGAGCCTGGCCGAGCCCGGCCACTCACCGCCCGCCGGCTTGTCCTCTGGGCTGCTGCTCAGGTGGTCCTGGCTGGCTTCTGTAGGGGGCTCATGACCCACAGGGCTAGTGACCCCGGGAATGGTGGGCAGGTCCCGCGGGGGCGTTTTGGTCACAGGTGAGTTCCGACACTCCATTAGGAACTTCCGGTCGTAGATGATCCTGGTACCTGGCAGGGGGCGGGGACATTGATAACGCCATGGCGGACCGCCTGCTCCCCGCCAGCCTGCTGTTTTCCCCCATGTCTTTGAGGTGTGGCTGCAGCGCAGGTGGCAGGTTTTCCTGCAAAAGCCCTGACGGAGGAGTGAGGCTTACTCATGCCTGGCTGCAGCCCAGGACCCTACTGCTACCAAACTGCCCCGGCTCCCCGTCCCGCGGACGATCCTGTGGCCACCTGACCGCATCCATCCTCCCCTGTGCTTGCTGCTCACAGCCCACCAACTCACTCCCAGACCCTGTGCTCGGTGTCGCCACTCACGACAATCACATCCGACAGCGGAGAAAGTGCGTTTTTTATGCATTTTTCAATTCTGTCCTTACAGCACCCTCGTGGGATATCCAGAATCTTTTAACTCCATTTTACAGAGGGGCAAAGAGAAAAATCAAGTGATCCCCCCAACCAGTAAAAAACGAGAACGCTTCCTGTCTGGACTCAAGCCCTCCCGCCCCACGCCGCTCTTCACTCAGCCCATCTCCCCTGAGACACCCCCACCCCCAGCATCCTTTACCTATCCGCTCCGATGCGTCCCTGCACTTCAGGGCTTCTACACAGGAGAGAGGGTGACTCTTCTTTCTCAAGTGTCACCCTAGGGTGAGGTACCATGGCTTATGATTCACTATCCTTAAAGCACCCAGGACCCCTCCTATGAGGGCAGCTGCCTGGGAGACTCCTTAAAAAGGGAGTGTTTTCTCAAGCAGAGGACCCAGGAGCCTGGTGGGAGGCCAGCTGATTCCTCAAACAAGAGTGAAGACTGAGAAGGTTACTCCCGTTGGGCCCTTGTTTAATCCTGATTATCTCAGAAGCACCAGTGTGGTCCTAGTAACATAACACCTCCTGAACATTTGCTGACGGCTCCCTTCTCAACAGGAGCAGGCCCCAGGCTCCTAGCCATTACCAGGCAGAGGAATCTAGCCAGAATTTAAAACTGTCTTCTTGTCATTATGTTTCTTTTTATAGCTACCTTCTATTTACAGCAAGTGAGTCTGGTTTTTCCATACACAGTTGTGATATCAAGCTTCCTTTTAATAAATACAATAGGATATAATTGAATATGGTAATAGTACATGTTATATATTACATGATATATGTAATAATAAAAACTAAATTTAAAAGAGAAGGTGATATAAAAAGAAATATTAAATATATGTACAAGTAGAATGCAAAGTATGATAAAGACTGCAGAGGGGGGATTTCCCTTGTGGTGGAGTGGTTAAGAATCCGCTTGACCACTTAAGGGTTCGAGCCCTGGTCTGGGAAGATCCCACATGCCATGGAGCAGCTAAGCCTGTGAGTCACAACTACTGAGCCTGCGCTCTAGAGCCCGCGAGCCACAACTACTGGGCCCGTGTGCCACAACTACTGAAGCCCACGCACGAAGAGCCCGTGCTCTGCAACAAGAGAAGCCACCGCAACGAGAAGCCCGCGCACTGCAATGAAGAGTAGCCCCCACTCGCTACAACTGCAATGAAGAGTAGCCCCCGCTCGCTACAACTAGAGAAAAGCCTGCGTGCAGCAACGAAGACCCAATGCAGCCCTTAATAAATAAATAAATAAATAAATAAAAGACTGCAGATGAGGGAGAGGGATAAGTTAGGAGTTTGGGATTAACATATACATACTACTATATATAAAATAGATAACCAACAAGGGCCTACTGTACAGCACAGGAAACTATATTCAATGTCTTGTAATAACCTGTAATGGAAGAGAATCTGAAAAAGAATAGATTTATATATATATGTATTACATAACTGAATCACTGGGCTGTACACTTGAAACTAACACAACATTGTAAATCAGCTATATTCCAATGAAAAAATAAATAAATAAAGACTGCAGATGGATGGTGAATGGCCCCAGTTTAGAAACCAGGATGCAAGGACTTCAGGAATGCCCTTCCTTATCAACAGCCCTGAAATACGTCCCTCACTTAATGGCTCTGCTGAGTGACATTCCAAGAGCTGAGATTCATTTCTTGATGTTGAGCAGTGCCTCTCTGTTAACCCTTGGAGCCAGGAGAGGGACCGGTTTGCATCTGAGCTCTGATGTGAGTTAATAAGACCGGGCTCCAGTGCTGAGGATGACCCGGGCTGCTGGAGAGCAGAGGATGGTGAGAGATACCCAAGGTGAACTCTGCCTCCTTGCTGAGTTGTCCCAGTCAGACTCGGGCCTGTCTAGGCAGCCGCCCAGTCTTGCTCTCCTCTTCTGAGAGGCAGTATTGCTGAGGCTGACAGCCCTGCCCCTCATCACCAGAAAGACAAAAGCTCAGAGCTCACGTTTCCCAGGGGGAGGCGTGGACAGCAAAGCACACAGAACGGCGCTGTACGTTAGGCTCTGCTATCAACCAGCCGGGTGGCCCTGTGCACCTCACCCTCTGTGCCTGCCTCCGGCCCCCCGCCGTTCGGGCCTCACCTGTACCATGAAGGGCTGTGTACCTATGAGCCCAGTGGGCTACAAATGGAGAACAACGGAGCCCTCTCCTTGAGGGAGGACGTCCTGGCTTCAGAGATGGGACCATTTTTCTGTTTCTTAGTTCTCACGGCCTGGCACTTTACTGCACGGCATGTGGAACTTCCCTGACCAGGGATCGAACCCGTGCCCCCTGCAGTGGAAGGGTGGAATCTTAACCATTGGACCACCAGGGAAGTCCATCATTTTTTTCCTTATTTTTATTGAAGTATAGTTGATTTACAATAGTGTGTTAGTTTCTGGTGTACAGCAAAGTGACTCAGTCACATATATATATACACACACACATATACATACATACATATATATATATTCTTTTCATATGCTTTTCCATTATGGTTTATCACAGGATATTGAATACAGTTCCTTGTGCTATACAGTAGGACCTTTTTAATCTATTTTATATATAAGAGTTTATATCTGCTAATCCCAAACTCCTTAATACCACCTTGGCTTTTTTTGTTGGTTTGTTCACCACAGAGTAGGGAACTGACCCCATTGGAGTTGAACCTAAGAGCTGGAGATTCAATCGTCTCAAAAAAGGACTTGGAGGGCTTCCCTGGTGACGCAGTGGTTAAGAATCTGCCCGCCAATGCAGGGGACATGGGTTCGAGCCCTGGTCCGGGAAAGATCCCACATGCCATGGAACAACTAAGCCCGTACGCCACAACTACTGAGCCTGCACTCTAGAGCCCATGAGCCACAACTACTGAGCCCATGTGCCACAACTACTGAACCCCGCGGGCCTAGAGCCCGTGCTCCACAACGAGAAGCGACCACAATGAGAAGCCTGCACATCACAACGAAGAGTAGCCCCCGCTCGCCGCAACTAGAGAAAGCGCGTGCAGCAACCAAGACCCAACGCAGACAAAAATAAACAGATAAAATAAATTAATTAAAAAAAAAAAGAACTTGGAGGTCAGCAGCTTCTGGGGAGGTTCTTTCAAGGTCACTAGCCCTCAGCAATTTTTTAAACAAGTGTGGTAAAATAGAAATAACACAAAACTTACCGTCTGAACTAATTTTAAAATGTACAGCTGAGTAGTGTAAGCACATCCGTGTGGTTGTACAACCCATCTCCAGGACTGTTTCCATCCTGCCAAACTGAAACTCTATCCAGGAAACAACTCCCCGCTCTCCCAGCCCCTGGCAACCACCACTCCACTTTCTGTCTCTCTGAGCTGGACTGCTCTAGGTGCTTCATATAAGTGGAATCATACAGTATTTGTCTTTTTGCAACTGGCTCGTTTCACTTAGCATAATGCCCTCAAGGTTCATCTACATGGTTGGACCCCATGTGGGAATTTCCTTCCATTTAGGGCTGAGTAACATTCAACTGTATGGCTATACCAATTGTGTTTATCCACAGACATTCGGGTTGCATCTACCTTTTTTTTTTTTTTTTTTTTTTCAGACGTGCCCGGCATCGGCAGGCGGACTCTCAACCACTGCGCCACCAGGGAAGCCCGCATCTACCTTTTGGTTATTGTGAATAATGCTACTAGGAACATGGGTGTGCAAATACCCTGAGACCCTCCTTTCAATTCTTCAGGGTACGTACTCAGAAGTAGCCCCCAGCATTTGAAAAGTCAGTAATTACGCTTATAAGAGAAAAAGAAATAAACAATGTGCCCTTTATCCTATGGCTAGTGCACTTATTTAAAAATAAAAATCCTCATTTCAGTTAATAAAATCCATAATCTAAATGCCAGCAGAGGTGGCACCCAAGACAGCCACCATCAGAACAATTCAGCCGGGGATGGAGGCTGTAGGATGGTAAACAGGGCGTTCAGAAAATCAGCTGACAAGGCATGGAGCCTGGGAGGGGAGGAGACCACAAAGCCACCACTGACTAATTTGGGGCTGGTGAAGGATAGGAGCTGGACATGAAGCTGCTTTGGCTTTTTAACCCTTTCTTCTTCCAACCCTTCATGGGATCCACCATCACACAGCTTCAGTGAACAGTGATCTTCTGGAAATTCCCTAAGCCTCCCACAGAGGACGCAAACTTTACAAAACACACACAGTCCCATACTGTCAAAAACAGGAAACCTTAGGTGACAAGGCTGCTGCTGTCTCCCGGAACTGGGGACGTGGCCTGCATTACGTGGACAGGAAGTGGGAACCAGCAGGGGATGCCACGGTCCCTGCGAGGCTGAGCGAGGTGCTGGTCAAGTGTGATCCTCTGGCGCATGTGGGTGTCACACTAGCCGGTGCCCACGTAACACTCTTTAGCTGAGGGCCTACCTCCTCTCCATGTAAGGGAAAATGACCCACCTCCACTAGGTTTCTATAAACAAAAGCTTTTGAGGATCTAGGCAGCTTCCAGCTGGTAGAGCCAAGACAGTGTTCCCTGCTGCTTCTCTCACAAGTCGTGCAAAACACCAAGAACAAGTAGAAGCACATGCTCCCACCTGGATGCAAAAGGGGCTCCAACTGTTCTCCAAATCACGATACATGAAGACAGAAAGTGAATGGAGTTGTGGTTCTAAGAGAGAGAAGGAAAGGGTGACAACTTAATGCAGGAAGGTGGCAGTGGAGGTTACAACAGGAAGCAAGCGGGGTCAGAACCCAGGAAGGTTCAGGAATTAGAGGCATCAAGGAAAATGGGGATGGGGACTGAGAACAGGGAGAGGTGCCACACGTTCCTCACCCAGGAGAAGGGGTGACAGGGAAAATAAGTAAAGCTGATCTCCTGAACGGTGGCCTCAAATCCCCAGCCCTGCCCTGCCTCAGAATCAAGAGTAAAGATAAAGATCTGGAGAAACGGATTTTGGGAGGCGGGTATCCCAAATGCAAAAAACCAACTAGCCACTAGGTTGAGTCCACTAGTCTCCACAACTCACAAGGGGCTTCCGGTCAGCTCTTAAGCACCTCACTCTTAAATATAAACAGTCAAATGTCTCCTTGCATTTCTGAAAAAAGCTCACAACATTTAATGAGAGATTCAAATAAACCAACAGGGACTTCCCTGGTGGTGCAGTGGTTAAGAATCTGCCTGCCAATGCAGGGGACATGGGTTCAAGCCCTGGTCTGGGAAGATCCCACATGCCGAGGAGCAACTAAGCCCATGTGCCACAACTACTGAGCCCGTGTTGTAAAGCCCACGAGCCACAACTACTGAGCCCGCGTGCCACAACTACTGAAGCCCGCATGCCTAGAACCCGTGCTCCGCAACAAGAGAACCCACTGCAATAAGCATGCGCACCGCAACGAAGAGTAGTCCCTGCTCGACACAACTAGAGAAAGCCCGCACGCAGCAACAAAGACCCAATGCAGCCAAAATAAATAGATAAATATATTAAAAAAAAAAAAAGAATCTGCCTGTCAATGCAGGGGACACGGGTTCGAGCCCTGGTCCGGGAAGATTGCACATGCCGCGGAGCAACTAAGCCCACGTGCCACAACTACTAAGCCTGCGCTCTAGAGCCCACAAGCTACAAATACCGAGCCTGTGCTCTAGAGCCTGCGAGCCACAACTATGGAGCCCACACGCCGCCACTACTGAAGCCCGTGTGCTCTAGGGCCCATGCTCCGCTACAAGAGAAGCCACTGCAATGAGAAGCCTGTGCACCTCAACGAAGAGTAGCCCCTGCTCTCCACAACTAGAGAAAGCCTGCACGCAGCAATCAAAAACAAAACAAAACAAATCAAAACCAACAGGAGGAAACAGATAATAAAGGGAGCAGAAGACAAAAAGATAACCAATTAGAGATAGTACCCAAATCCTGGATAATAGGAAGTCAAGAAAGAGAGAAAAGAAAATTTGATCAAAAGAATTTACTTAAATAGAAAAAAAGAAAAGAGACTTTTCCTGAATTGAGAGATGTCTTTTTTCTTTTTTTTTAAAATCAGTTTACTGTTTTTATTTTTTAAATTTTTATTTATTTATTTTTTGGCTGCATTGGGTCTTCGTTGCTGTGTGTGGGCTTTCTCTAGTTGCAGTGAGTG
Organism: Neophocaena asiaeorientalis asiaeorientalis; assembly: GCF_003031525.2. Taxonomy (NCBI): domain Eukaryota; kingdom Metazoa; phylum Chordata; class Mammalia; order Artiodactyla; family Phocoenidae; genus Neophocaena; species Neophocaena asiaeorientalis. The sequence continues at coordinate 5,464,311 of NW_020175192.1, forward strand.
GCAGCTACTCTTCATTGAGGTATGTGGGCTTCTCATTGTGGTGGCTTCTTTTGTTGCAGAGCACGGACTCTAGGCGCGCCGGCTTCAGTAGCTGTGGCGTGCGGGCTCAGCAGTTGTGGCTTGCGGGCTCTACAGCACAGGCTCAGTAGTTGTGGCTTGTGGGCTTAGTTGCTCTGCGGCATGTGGGATTTTCCCAGACCAGGGCTCGAACCCGTGTCCCATGCCTTGGCAGGCGATTCTTAATCACTGCGCCACCAGGGAAGTCCCTGTCTACTTTTTTAAAAATAAATTTATTTATTTACTTGTTTATCTATCTATCTACTTATTTTTGGCTACATTGAGTCTTCGTTGCTGCACGCACGCTTTCTCTAGTTGCAGCGAGCGGGGGCTACTCTTCCTTCCAGTGTGCAGGTTTCTCGTTGTGGTGGCTTCTTGTTACGGAACATGGGCTCTGAGCGCGCGGGCTTCAGTAGTTGTGGCACGCGGGCTCAATAGTTCTGGCGCACGGGCTTAGTTGCTCTGCAGCATGTGGGATCTTCCAGGACCAGGGCTTGAACCTGTGTCCCCTGCATTGGCAGGCGGATTCTTAACCACTGAGCCACCAGGGAAGTCCTATAACTTTATATATATACAACTTTGATTTTTTTTTTTTAAACTAAGGGACAGGTTAAATAAGTTATGGATCAGACCTACAATGCAATGCTGTGCAGGTACTATTTGGAATAAGAAAAGTGTACACTGTCCACAGTATTTCATGAAAACGTCACAGAACTATATTTTGTATTTGGTTATCTCTGGGGGTGACATAAGGATTAAGGCAAAGAAAACATCTTTTACACTGAACTTTTTTTTTTTAATACAAAATGTAATAAGGATATAGGGATATTAAGCAAACAAATAAATAAGGATATAAGGTCAGAATCTCCTTTCCTAGTAAGTCAAGTTAAAACTGCCGTGGCTGGAACAAGATAGCCTCCCTACCCCATGAAAGCCCAGGGGGCTCTCTGCTGGGCTGGGGAAGGAGTGGTAAGCTCACTCCTCCAGCACCTCCAGGCCATGTGTACCAGCCCCGTCCACGCTAGACTTTAACTCCAGAACTGTATTCAAGGATCAGGAGAAGTGTTAACACTCACCCACAAAATTGCCGGTCTTTGCTCAATCCCATGCCCTGAGAATAGGTGTGCTGGGTCGGTCGTGTATTCACTCACTGAACCCCTTTGTTTGTTTGTTTTTGGGCTGCGCCATGGGGCTTGCGGGGATCTTAGTTCCCCGACCAGGGATCAAACCTGTGCCCCCTGCAGTGGAAGCGCTGAGTCCTAACCACTGGACCGCCAGGGAAAAGTCCCTCACTGAACCCCTTTGGACCACAGTAGGCCAGGTGTGAGCGATATAAGGGACCGTTAGATATAGGAACAGCTCCCTGATCTCAGACACACACTTAGTCGGAGGAAAAAGACCTGGAAACAAACGATTACTGTCAAGTGTGTGGAGTCTAAAAATGGAGGCATAGGTGGGGATCACAGAGGGACAGGGAGAGACCTACCCCGTGCGTACCGCTGGCGACAGAGAATCCAAGCCCCCTGACCCTAACCCCCTGAGCCAGAGAATCATCCAAATCACCCCAATTCTGCACTGCCCCGAACTGGGGGGTGGTCCATGGGCGACTCAGATGGGAGGTACTGGAGGTGCAGAGCAGGGGAATCCAGAACCTGCCACCCTGCAGGGCTTGGGGGAGAAGAGAGGCGGACCACCCCCACCCCCATCACACTTCCAACCGTTTGTGTAGCTGGGATCCTGTTGGGTGCTGGGAGAGAGTTCAAGGTTGGGTCTCGAACTACATATAGAGAATAACTGAGGCTGCCTTCTAACTGAAAGCCCATTCAAATGCATCGCCGTAAGTCCAGCGGGCTGCCAGAGTTCCCAGCTATGGAGAGAAAGGGTGGGAACAACACTGGAGTAGGGGTTGGTGGGAGAGAATACAGCGCTGCTCTTCCTACAGCCTGGTGGTCAGAGACCCAGCTCTCCCACTTGCTGGCTGTACCCACTCTGGGCGTTATTGCTCCACGTCTCTGTGCCTCGATTTCTTCCTCTGTAGAATGGGGATGATGGTGGTGACGACAGTGCAACTTCACAGGGTCACTGCGTGGGGCAGCACAGTGGCTGACACAAAGTAAGCCCTAAACAAACCAAACCCTAGCTAGTACCATGGCCAGTGTGGCTTCAGGTGACATACTTTACCCTTTAATCAGTCCCATCCACACCAGGGATCAGTTGTATGGGGGCCAAAACAAAGAAACACAAAGAACTGGGACAAATCAGAGGGAAGGCAAGCAACCCTGCGAAGAGACTTGTGGGGAAAGGGCAAGGGTGGAGATGGGGGAGGGTAAAGGCGTCCTCCATCCTTTTTTGGTCCACAGAAACATGCTTCAAGAACCACCACAAGGTGACTTCCCTGGGGGCGCAGTGGGTAAGACTCCGTGCTCCCAACACAGGCGGCTGGGGTTCGATCCCTGGTAAGGGAACTAGATCCCACATGCATGCCGCCACTAAGAGTTCGCAAGCCGCAACTAAGGAGCCCACCTGCTACAACTAAGGAGCCCACGGGCCGCAACCAAGGAGCCCGCCTGCCATAACTAAGACCCGGCACAACCAAATAAATAAATAAATAATTTAATTTAAAAACAGCAACAGAAACAACAAAAAAAAAACACCACAAGGGGACTTCCCTGGCGGTCCAGTGGTTAAGACTCTGCGCTTCCACTGCAGGGGCCGTGGGTTGGATCCCCGGTGGGGGAACTAAGATCCCATGTGCTGTACAGTGTGGCCAAAAAATTAAAAAGAACCATGGCATGTTTGATAACTGGTGTCATCTGGGACTTTAAACTCCTTATGTGCACCAAATGCAAGAATGGCATTTTTTCTCCAGGCAAGTTTTGGGGTGAGGACAGCTTGTTTGAACATATAAAGCAAGGCAGACCTTCCCTAGGGTCTGGTTTCCTCACCGGTAAACAAGGGCTTGTTCTGGGCTCATTCTAACTATTTTTAAAGCACCAACCCCGTGCCAGGATTTAGAGGTAATCTCTCAGGTCTGTTTCAGCTCTGACACCAACCGTTTATTTTTAGGATCTCCTTGTGGGCAGGTGCTTTTCAAGTGTAACTAGCTCGGGGCCGGGGACACAGCAGTTCTGGGCTCAAACCCGGGTGTGCCACACACCAGCCCTCATCTCCCAGTCCCAGCTTCATTCCACAGCTCGGTGCCAACAAGACCCGCACCTCCCAGGAGTGGCCTGAAGATCACATCACCACGTGAGCCCTGTCTGCCTGTGGGCAGAGGGGCGGTGCTCAGAGCCTGACCTGCTAGGTCTCCACGGCCCCCTCGACCCCCAGGAGGGAAACACATTGTCCTCGACTCGCAGACAGGAAACTGAGGCTCAGAAAGGCCGGCCCCTCGCAGCCATCCTGAGGCAGACACAGTCCATGTCGCCTCCGACCCTAAACACCAGCCTCGGTTTATAACGAGCAGGGCAGTGGGGCCACCGCACCGGCCACTGGGGAAGTCGCAGGGGTCTCCAGATTTCTGCCTCCTTTCCCGCCTGTTTGGCCAGAACAGGACGTTCCCTGGGAGGGAGGCCTCCTAGATTCCTTCTTCATCCCCTGCCCCCCCTGTGGTATCGCCCTCCCCTTGGGGCCAAGCCGCGTCTGGTAGCGGCGGCTCCTGTAAGTTGAGACGCTGGTCCCTCGCTCTCCCCGGGCCTCCCAGGCAGAAGCGCTCCTCCCCAGGACGTGAGGCCCAACAAGAGTACAAGCGCAGAATTCCTAGAACTGCTGTTCCCCTTCCAGGGGCGGGAGAGCATTTCACAACACGGTCAGGCGGAGGGCCGGACGCCTGTGCTCGGACGCGGGCCAGCCTCCCGGGAGCCACGCACTCGGATGAGCTTCCAGCCGGCTCACCGGCGGTGCCCCGACAACCGGGAGGCACAGCTGCAGCCACGCGGGCCCGCAGGGCTCTCCCTCCCTGTCCTTGCCTGGGCGGCTGTTCTTGCTGGGCAGTCTGCTTGGCAAGCAAAGCCGACCGGTCTGGGAGAGAATCTTGGTAGAGAAGTAGAAGAGCAGGCTCCCTCCAAGCCTCCCCTTCACGTCTGGCCCCGCCAGCTCTGCAGAGAGAACCAAGATGCCCATGTTCTCAAGGGTCAAGGGGTCTTATGAAGGTCCTGGAGTAACAAAGGTGCTACCAGCGAGTGGCAAAGGGCCCCCCCTTCAGGCCCCATGAGGGAATAGGCCAGTTGATTCGAAAATTAAGCAGAAGGGACAAGGCTTTTACAGGGACATTCAGAACAAAATAGTTGAATGAATTCTTCTAGGGCGGGCCCAGCTCCTCCCCGTTCCCTGTGCACCTGGCAGAGCCAGGTAAGGCTGCCTCTGAAACTCACTACCAACAGGGGAGTGCCCGTCTGAAATGCCCCACCCCTGTTGTTGCTGGAAACGGGAGGGGCCCTGTTTTTTGTGAATGGCACCCCCCAAATTCACATGCAGAAGCCCCAACCCCTAGTACCTCAGTGTAACCCTAATTGGAGAGAAGGTCTTTTAAACAGGCCATTATGTTAAAATGAGGCCATTGGGTAGGGGCCCTAAAACAACATGCTGGTGTCCTTGTAAGAGGAGAGAGAGATTCCACAGAAGAAGGACACCCACCAGGTGCAGAGGCAGCAAGAGGGCTGCGGTCTGCAAGCCAAGGACAGGGCCTCAGGAGAAACCAAGCCTGCCGGCACTTTGATCTTGGACTTCCAGCTTCCAGACCAAGGAGAAAATAAACTTGTTGTTTAAACTACCCAGTCTGTGGATTTTGTTACGGGAGCCCTAGCAAATTAATATAGGCCCACTTTCCCCTTTTGTTCAGAAGAGCAGAAGAGAGAAGCCCAGGGCTTCCCTGGTGGCACAGTGGTTAAGAATCCACCTGCCAATGCAGGGGACACGGGTTCGAGCCCTGGTCTGGGAAGATCCCACATGCCACGGAGCAACTAAGCCCGTGTGCCACAACTACTGAGCCTGTGCTCTAGAGCCCGTGAGCCACAACTACTGAGCCCCCATGCTGCAACTAATGAAGCCCACGTGTCTAGAGCCCGTGCTCTGCAACAGGAGAAGCCACCACAATGAGAAGCCCGCTCACCTCAGCGAACAGTAGCTCCCGCACCGCAGGCAGAGAAAGCCCGCGTGGAGCAACAAAGACCCAACACAGCCAAAAATAATAATAATAATAAAATAAAATAGATTTTAAAAAATTTTTTAAATAAAATAAAACCCAAGTCTGCTTCCTTTGTGAAGTCTCCCTGCCACTCCCCAGAGCCCTTTTAAAAAAAAAAATAGAGAGAGAGAAGCCCACTTATACGCACCCACTCTTTAAGGCAAGAGACCCAGTTCTTCACCTGCACACCGTGTGCCTCACCAGGCGTGTGCTGACTGTGAACCCGCCTGCACCCCCAGTAGTCTCCCTCCCACCCACCTGTGGACTGCTGGGCTCAGACACCTGACATCATCCTCTTGCCAGTATTCCAGAAAGTCAAGGATGTTCAAATGCGAGTGCTGAGCAGGGCTGGGCAAGCACGGGCTCCTCTGAAGGGTGTACCCAAAGCCCGGCTGCTTGAAAGGGAAAGAGGTAGGCTGGGCGGCAGTTAGTAAGAGAAGGCATGACACCAAGTGAATGTATGGCCCAGTGGCCTGGCACCATGGCCATCTGTATGGTTTGCGTTCTGGAGCTGGACAGAAGGGCTTGAAAATGGGGCATGGGATCTATGACTCAATATTATCAGGAAGGTGTCCTCTGTTCTTAAACCAACAGTCAATACACAGGCTTGTGATTCCTGTCTGCTTCTACACCTGGCCCTGGCTCTGCTGGCTACACAGCAGGACGGGCAGTTAAGTCTCCTTAAAGGACTGTTCTTTGAGGCTTGGCCCTTGTGGAACATCGTCTAAAAGTGTGGTCCGCATAAATCCTCCAATCCCTGTTTGCACATGCAGCTTCCCTCATTCAAAGGAGTTATTTTCCCCTCTCGTTGAATCTGGGCTAGGCTGCAGCTTGCCTTGACTGACAGAATACCATGTCAGTGACATTATGTGACTTCTGAGCCTAGGCCTTAAGAGGCCTTGCAAACTGCCATGTAAATAAGCCCACATTCTGAATGATGTGAGACCACGAGGACAGAAAGAGAGCCCAACTTTCCAGCTGTCCCCAGCAATGCCCAGACAGGTGGCTAAGGCCATCTTGGACCTTCCAGCCCAGGGCAATCCAGCTGCCAACTGTATGCAGAAGTAGCTCAGGCAAGATGATCAAAAAATGCCCAACTGGCCCAAAGAATGAAGAGAAATAACAGATTGTAGTTGTTGTTGAAGTTACTAAGTTTGGGGATGGCTTGTTATACAGCAGTAGCTAACTGATACAGCCATTCTCATCAAGGCAAGTATCTCTGGGTCTAGTATCTGAGCTCTCCCCATGAACCTTCATGGGCATAAGCAATGGGGTTACAAGGCCCATGTCTTGAGCATCCAAATGCCATGGATAGATGTCACCTATTTCCACCTAGTCAGCAATACTGGCTGCAAACAAGTAAATAAAGAGCAGCAATCCTAGTGTCTAAGACCTGGGCCCCAATACTGACTTGCTCAGTATAAAAAGTCACTTCCTTCCACTTTCTGCTCCATAATGATTGGGAATAATACTGGGATAAGTGGGAAAGTTCAGAGAAAGTTAGCTTCTGCCTCTGGGACTTTCCAAGATAAATAACTATACCTGTAACTGAAAGGACAGAAAAGAAAATTCTAAATATTCTTACTAAGCCAGCTCAGACCCAGGCCTGGTGGTAGAGACACTAGGTTACCCTGAGAATGCTTTCACTGCAGGAGTCTTTTCAACCCTTCATCTTCTAGACATCACACGTAGCTGGTGGCACTGCAAAATAAGCCGTCTCTGAAAGAACTTCCTATCTAACCTAGGGAACAAACACGTAAACAAATACACATGATTCACTGTTATGAATCATAAAGCAGGAAGAATGCTGGCATGGATCTCAGTAAGATGAGAAAGTAACAGATTTTTCCTTTGTTTGTTTGAACACACAAGGATCTATGCACACAAATGAATACCTTTTGTCCGTTTCACCTTAAGAAGCAATCCTTTTTTCAGTAATGCTGCCCTTTCCTAATTCCTCTTCCAGGAACGACATCAAATAACGACCTGACAAGCAAACGCCTCACTACTTTATACCAAGAGAACAATATGGTACCATCCTGCTGGCCCTTTCACCAAACGTGGTAATGAAGGACTTCTTTGCTCTTTCAGGAAAAAACAAAAAAACTCCTTTTTCAAATAATGAGGCCCTGCCACCTTTGAGGAAAAAAATACATAAGCTTCTGAAGGCAATTCAAATCCAACAGCTGTGTCTGCATTGTTAGAATGTAAGGCCTACCAGGCCGACTACTTAGAGCGGGCAATTCTCACTTAATATCATACAGGTTCTCAGGGGTGGCGTGGGGTGTCTGTCTAATTGCTTCAGTCTATAGATAAAACGCTGATGCTTATAATTCTATTTCAGGTGTGACTTCATCTTTCTAACTTGCAACGCAAGCCCTTGAGGTCACACTGTCTTCCCATGCCATAAAGGCCTTAAGAACAGGGAGGCCATGGGCATTGGAGGGAGTCTGGGATGCTCTACACCAGGGTCCTCGTCAAAGTCTTTAATGAGGCACGTAGTGTGGAATGTTCCAAACGCTTTAAAAGGAAGCTCAGGTCAGTGTAAAAGGAGGCCCATTACAGTTCCCTCCTTGCCTTAATGTCAAGTTCTTTTAACCTGTAATAAAGAGATAATGTGGACTTCCCTGGTGGCGCAGTGGTTAAGAATCCGCCTGCTAATGCAGGGGACACGGGTTCGATCCCTGATCAAGGAAGATCCCACATGCCATGGAGCAACTAAGCCCGTGCGCCACAACTACTGAGCCTGTGCTCTAGAGCCCGCAAGCCACAACTACTGAGCCCGCGTGCCACAACTACTGAAGCCCACATGCCTAGAGTCCGTGGTCCGCAACAAGAGAAGCCACCGCAATGAAAAGCCAGCGCGCCACAACGAAGCGTAGCCCCTGCTCACCACAACTAGAGAAAGCCCGCGCACAGCAACGAAGACCTAACGCAGACAAAAATAAATAAATAAAATAAATTAATTTATTTTTTAAAAAAAGAGACAATGTGACTAAGGTCTGGGGACACTGGCTGTACCCCAGCTTCAGTGCCCAGCCCACCTCCCCATCTTCCAGGCACACTGTCTGTTCCACAGCCAGACCTGGGAGCTGCCCTAAGATAAGCTTCCTGGGCACAGACTTTGTTTGTCTAACCAAATAGGGTGCCAGTAACACCTGTAGTCCTACCTGCGTACCTCTGATTAACCTTATCCAGGTCCGGGACTTAGGTATGACTACCACCCAAGCAACAACCCCTATAGCTTTGGGGTCAAACATCCAATAAGGAACTGGGAACGTAGAGGTTGGTGGGGGAAGGGTGGATGAAGGTATCTGACCCACTCAAAGGTTCTGCTGGTTTATGGTGTTACTGGAGATTTTTAAGACTTCACAGATATAGAGAACAGACTTGTTGCTAAGGGAAAGGGGTGGTGGGGAAGGGAAGGATTGGGAGTTTGGGATTAGCAGATGCAAACTATTCTAATATATATAGAATGGATAAACTACAAGGTCCTACTGTATAGCACAGGGAACTATATTCAGTATGCTGTGATAAACCCTAATGGAGGGACTTCCCTGGCAGTCCAGTGAATAGGCTCTGTGCTTCCAAGGCAGGGGGCACAGGTTCGATCCTTGGTCAGGGTGTTCAACAGGTTCGATCCCTGGTCAGGGAACTAAGGTCCCTCATGCTGCAGAGCGTGGCCAAAAAAGAAAAAAAAAAAAAAAAACCCTAATGGAAAAGAATATGAAAAGGAATATATATGTATAACTGAATCACTTTGCTGTACAGTGAAATTAACACATTGTAAATCAACTATACTTCAATAAAATTTAAAAAAAAAACCCACAAGACTCCACAGACTCAAATATTCATCTGTGACACTCCCTGAAGTAAATTTCTCTTAAGTTCTCCAGATACCTAACTTCAGATCAGTGACTCAGCCTGTGTGGGGTTAATGACCATGGAAAGCAAAGTGAGTCACAGGCATGGAGATGGCTCAGGTCACCTGCTGTCATTCTGCCCCAGGGACAGACACTGCAGTGCTCTTCCCAGCAAGAGTGACCGGCAGACACTTTACTCCAGTAGCTCCTGACACTTCCCACCCAGGAAGACTCTGTCAAAAGCCTGGCTCGGGCTTCTCTGGTGGCGCAGTGGTTGAGAGTCCGCCTGCCGATGCAGGGGATGCGGGTTCGTGCCCCAGATCCAGACCCTGGTTTAAAGATGGATGCCAAACCCAACCTCAAGAGAAGTTTACCTGGATAGAAGCATCACTTTTGGTCAGACCGCAGAGGACTGAAACGGTGAGGGCTGTCACATTCCACTAATTCCTGGGTACTCGGAGTGTGGTACTTACACCAATCACTGGGAGCTAGTTAGATGACCCAGCAATCCCACTACTGGGCATATACCCTGAGAAAACCATAATTCAAAAAGAGTCATGTACCAAAATGTTCACTGCAGCTCTATTTACAATAGCCAGGACATGGAAGCAACCTAAGTGTCCATCGACAGATGAATGGATAAAGAAGTTGTGGCACATATATACAATGGAATATTACTCAGCCATAAAAAGAAATGAAATTGAGCTATTTGTAATGAGGTGGATAGACCTAGAGTCTGTCATACAGAGTGAAGTAAGTCAGAAGGAGAAAGACAAATACTGTAAGCTAACACATATATATGGAATTTAAGGGAAAAAATGTCATGAAGAACCTAGGGGTAAGACAGGAATAAAGACGCAGACCTACTGGAGAACGGACTTGAGGATATGGGGAGGGGGAAGGGTAAGCTGTGACAAAGCGAGAGAGAGGCATGGACATATATACACTACCAACCGTAAGGTAGATAGCTAGCGGGAAGCAGCCGCATAGCACAGGGAGATCAGCTCGGTGCTTTGTGACCGCCTGGAGGGGTGGGATAGGGAGGGTGGGAGGGAGGGAGACGCAAGAGGGAAGAGATATGGAAACATATGTATAACTGATTCACTTTGTTATAAAGCAGAAACTAACACACCATTGTAAAGCAATTATACTCCAATAAAGATTTAAAAAAAAAAAAGAAAAAGAAATGCAGAATCTTAGGCCCGACCGCAAACCTACAGAATCATAATCTGCATTGAAATGAGGTCCCCAGGTAATTCGTACGCACATCGAAGACTGAGAAACAGCACTCCAGACTGAAGCAGAAGGGGGCCAGGAATGACCTTTTCCCATTAGGTCAAGCTCCTCTGCCCTGGGCAAAGGGGCGGCAAAGGGTTGGGCTGAAGTGGGCTTTGGAGGAAGACTCCACGACTTGGCTGAGGCAGAGGCAAGCCTGGATCCTCCAGGTTATGGGCTGTGAGCTGTGCCTCCCCGGCTGGACACCCCAGACAAGAAAGACCTGGCTTTAGGCTCTGGGCACTGCTAGCTTCCTTCCTGTTGGCCTCAGAAACGAAGTTACACTCTGATGCCCCTTCTTCTCTCTCTCAACTGAAGACCTTCGAAAGGAGGAAGATTGGCTGAGGTCTGCCCCAAAGCCCTATTTCCCAGTGCAAAGTGAGAAGTGGGAGCTCCCTATCAACGGCACCCCTGGCTATTGCTCCAATCCGACCCACCCCATCTAGCAACAAAGCTTCAAAATCGGGCCACCTGAGCCTCAGGCCTGCCTCAGTGCCCACCCCGAACAGATCAAGCACAGGTTCACACCCTCACTTGAAGGAGCCCCAAAACTGTCCAGAAAAGTCCCGGTAGGCACATCATGACACAGAAAAAGCAGAACAGCATGGACTATATAAGTTCCAGCATGGAAAGAGAACTTGAGTCAAAGAGGGGCAGCAAGGGTTGCTGGGAACTTTTCCTCGGATCGTTTTTAATAGATGAGGCAGCATTTCTCCCCTCTATGCTTGGCTGCTATTTCTTCTTCAGTCTGTGGAAACGGTGTGACACTGCACAGTGGGCACGTATTTGGGGCCTCAGTACCGCGTTCCATAGAATAAGGCGGCACCGTTGTACCAGAACGTCTAAGATCGCTAACAGCTCTAACATTGTATGTTTTGGATCAAACAGCTCCGGACCTCGGATCTGGCAGTGGTCGCTGGTGGCGGGACAGCTGCCTGAGAAAATAAGCATGTGGCCCCGACGCTGGCAGGCGACGAGGCTGCAGCCCCGCCCGCGCACGTCCGTCCCCACCCGTGGGTCTCAGCGGAGCGCCAGAATCTGCGGCGGTTTTCGAGTAGTTTGGGAAGGAGCGGTGGAAGAGGGTGGAAGAGGAGGGGGGAAGGGCAGAAGCGGGTGAAAACAGCGCGAGGACGAGAGGGAAGTGGTGAGCACGAGGGTTTCATCATGCAAACGCGCGGGCAGGTTTCATCAGCGCCCGTGCGCCGGGACTCCGGGACTGGAAGGGAACGCCAGGCTCCCGAGGACAGCCCAAGGCGGGCCCCCACCCGCGCCAGCTCAGCTTCCTCTTCCTCATCCATTCTCAGGGAGGTCACACGGTTCCCTCCCCTCCCCCCTGGGCAGAAGAACGTGTTTTTCTGCACAGCGCGGCCCGCGGCCCCAAGTCCCTTCGCTGAGAACCACACGCGTAAAAGGGCGATCTGCCACCCGTGTCGTCGAGGCACTGCTGGAGCAGGCGAGCACCCTCAGCCCAAAGCTGGGGGTGCCTCGGGAAGGAAAAAGGGCTCTGCAAGAGGCAGTGACGCCAACAACCTGTTCCATAAAAACCCCAGGCCCGGCCTCTTCTTGGTTCGTGGGTCACCCTGACCCCACCCTATTCCGCCTCAAAACTGCCCCCAGCACCCACAAGGGGCAGCACACCTTAGCATGTGCCAGTCCTGGAAGCGTGCGTTTGTTTGGGTGAGAGGACTCAGCTGTCTCTCCCAGAAAGAAGGAAACTAATGTGGTGGCATTTGCAGCCGCGGCTCTGGAGTTCGCACCCAGAGAGCGGTCTATTGAAGGCGGCCCCCTGTGCGCTCCCTGTGGCCACCTCCGTGACCCTCACCGCCTCCCTGATGCCCCGTATCCGTTCTTCCCAGTCGCCGCGCCCCGGAGCCAGGTCGCCACGTCCAGCTGGCGGTTACCGAGCCCTCGAGCTCTGCCCAGTCCGTTCTCCACACCGCCCGCACCCAGAGCGGGAGCGCGGCGACCCCCGAGCCCGTGCCTACCTCCCGGGGTGGTACTGAAGAGCGTGCCGCCGGGGGTGGTGCTGTAGTCCCCGGGCGGCAGGTGCACGCCGTCGCTGAGGACCACCCGGCGAGTGGCGGGGATGGCCCGGCTTGGGGTCTGGCTGCAGCTGCTGCCGCTGGACATGGTCTCCAGAGCGCTCAGCCAGCAGCCGGAGCGGGGCCCTCACACCCCTCTGGCCTCGTTCAGTCTCGCTCGGGCCCGCCCCGCCCGAGACCGCCCCTTCCGCCTCTCGGGGTGACGCCCCCTGGGATTTGTAGTTCCTCCCGCGCCGCCGCCACGCCCACCTCCCCCCGGGCCGAGTGCTCTGCTGTTCCTCCCCCGCGCTGGGTCGGAGGCCTCTTACCCACCCGCTCCAGCGCGCCGAAGCCTGCGCCCCGCCCCTGTTCCTTTCGGGTACCTCGCGGTCACGCCCCATTCCTTTCGGGTCCCCAGTGGCCACGCCCTGTTCCTTCGGGTCCCCAGCTGACACGCCGGCAGGGACGGGTCGGTTGGGGTTGGTGGTCGGGAAGCTTGCCTACGTTAATGCCTTGCTGGGTTGGGGGCGCGTCTCAGGCTGTGCGGGGATCCTAGCCCATCCGGCCCCCTGCCCCCTGTGGGAAGGCTAGTTTCAATACTGGGACATCAGGCCTGAAGGTCCCCTCAACCTGTTTCGTGCTCTAGTTCCTCAGATGAGAAAGTGGGGATTGGTTGGTTGGTCATTCATCGGTTTATTGAACATTCGTGATATGGCAGGCGTGGAAGAAAGCGCCAAGAATGCACATTCCTTGCCCTGGAGGCTGTGGGAGAAGGACATGGGGACAAACCATCCAGCTGGGTGACGACGAGGGGTAAACCTGGAGCGAGGTGGGGCTTCGAGAGACTGGACCTCGGTGGGGCGGGCGTGTGGGGAGGGGTAAGAGTCGGTCAGAGAAGGTGCCTTACACCCTTTGAGTTGGGTCCGTCTCCCCCGACGCTGCCTGACGTTTAGTAGGTGCTTCTTGAATGAACGAAGGAAGGAACGAATCCTCAAGGAGATCCCCAAGTGGAGGACAGAAAAGCCTGTGGTGGCCACCTGTTGGAAGGGAAGAGGAGAGAGAAAAGTTTAAAAGGGAAATTAGGGCTGGATTGTGAAGGGTCTTTTATTATGCATTTCTCTTTTTTTAATAAATATTTTATTTATTATTTTTGGCTGCGTTGGGTCTTGGTTGCTGCGCGTGGGCTTTCTCTAGTTGCGGTGAGCGGGGGCTACTCTTCACTGTGGTGCGCGGGCTTCTCATTTCGGTGGCTTCTCTTGCTGTGGAGCACGGGTTCTAGGCGCACGGGCTTCAGTAGTTGTGGTGCATGGGCTCAGTAGTTGTGGCACATGGGCTCAGTAGTTGTGGTGCACGGGCTTAGTTACTCCGCGGCATGTGGGATCTTCCCGGACCAGGGCCCAAACCCGTGTCCCCTGCATTGGCAGGCGGATTTTTAACCACTGTGCCACCAGGGAAGCCGTAGAGGGTCTTTTAAATCATGACAGGGTGTGCAGACCTTGTCTTCCAAGAGCAGGAGATATCAGACATCTTTTAAGCTGGGGAGTGACACGATGTTCTTTTTATAATGGACTATAGGAGCGTGAGGCCCGAGGTAGGAAGTCTGGTTGGGTTTGGTCACTGCTGAGCTAAACCCTAGGCCTATGCTGTCCAGCATGGTAGCCAGTGGCCACAAGTGCCCACTGAGCACTTGGAGTGTGGTTAGTCCACAATCACAAATACACACTGGATTTCAAAGACTTAGTACAAAAAAAATAATGTGATATATCTCAATAATTTGTTTTGTACTAATTACATGATGAAATATTTTGAATATATCGGGCTAAGTAAAATCTATTATTAAAATTAACTTCACCTGCTTTTTATTTTTTTTGATGGGACTAGAAGAAATGTATATGTGTATATACACACACGTATATATATGGCTCCTAGTATGTTTCTATTGGACTGTGCTGCTGTAGAATGAGGTGGTATGAAAGCAATACAAAAGATCTCAAAACCGTCCTCCCAGAAAACTATGGAATCATCAAATGTTAGCTCTGACCAGGCACTTTAGAGGTCATCCAGGACAATAGTTATCTCCATCTTATTAAAAAAACAAAACAAAACAACCAACAAACAAAAAACAAAGGCCTAGAGAGGAAGGGGAGGGTTTGCTTAAGATCACGCAGCTGTGAAATGCCTGAGGCAGGACCAGGACCCAGTCTTGCCTCCCTTCCAGGCCAGCCCGGTTCTCACCACACAAGAAAACAAAGTGGCCCGTCCCCCTCCCTTGGGTGGGACTGTTTTGAAAAGGTTTGTTTTGTTCCTTATCAGACCTGCATGTTTGGTTAGAGCAGTTTCTAGGGAAGGGGCCTGCTTAGAAAACTCCACACTCACAATGACCTGAGCAAGAGGGCTGCCAAAGGCTGCTGCGGGGAGTCTGAGGACTGCAGGGGAGCCACGGGGCGGGGGCCGTGGATATGGGAAGAATACTAGCCTGGGCCTGGTGCTGCCACCACAGAACCCTTTAGTCCTGGACCAGACTGAAGAGCTATTTCCTTCTCTGGGCCTTTTTCTCAGCATCTTTGTTTCAGCGTCTATCAGATGAGGGGGGTGTGTTTGAACACCTCTGAGGAGGCTGAGCATTGACATTTTATGTCTTTGACAAACTGCTGAATTCTGTTTCCTGCCCACACATTTCACCTATGGTGATTTCTGCCTCTTTACGGAGCAGGGACTCATTCATAGGAAGCCTTGTAATCAAGTATTGGCTCCTACGGGCAGGGACCGTGGGTTTACTCTCACTCTTGACAAAGGCCACTGGAATACTTTTGGGTGCTTCTACTAAGAGCCAAACTTACTTATTTCTGTCTTCCCTTCGAGCAAGGGAAGGTCAAAAGAAAGAAAACAGAGTGAGCCAAGGATTGTTTAAGGAGGACATGGGGGGGTAGGACAGTTTCCATCCCACCTTTACTCTACTTGACCTGTAGACAGGGAGGGGCAAGGGTCCCATCTTATCAGTTGAAGGAAGTGGAATTTCTCTGAGTAGCAAGCAGGCACACAGGCCCAGTCCTTGCACTATGAAATGCTCTGTGAGGTTAACAGATAATATCAGGGGAAATTAAGAACAGCCCTAAGTGGGCACCGGCCCTCCCTGGAGTCCATCTCAACAAGGCTGTGCCGAGCTGGACCAGTGCTGGGAGAGGGTCCTGGGAGTGGCTGCCTGGAGAGGATGGAGCAGGGGCCACAAGAGGAGAAAGGCTTCCAGAATCAGGGAGGAATCACACTCCAGTGGAAGCCAGGGAGTGTAGGGGAGGCAGTGAGAGAGAAGTGAGCTGGTGTGTTTGTTTGTTTGAATCCATTCCTGTTATTTGATGCTGAAAATTCTCCTGGTTCACCACTGGGACTCCTTCCTATTAGCTGGCGTGTCCTGTTGCCAATCCCCCAGTGGTCTTTGGAGGCTATTGTGCTTTTTTGTACAATAAGGGATTCTGGGCTCCTCTTCTATACTTACCGCCCCAGATGTAGATGCAGCCTTTCTTCATGGAGCTGTGGTTTCCATTCCAGATATATCTGTAGCATCATTGCCTGGTGGACTCTGTGAGTGGTTCCGTGGCCCTTGTCCATCCTGATCCTGGCTGGCCATCTGTCTCATACTATCTCTCTCCTATTTCATTTTTGGATGGCCCTGCTTGCAAACCCAAGCTGATGGCTGACTGACGCACACCTTCATGCCGTGTCTCCGGGCCCCCCAGCATTCAGCCCTTTTGTGTACATGTGACTCTTAGCACTGCTTTGCTTCTGATAAACTCAATGGCAAGGCTACTTCTTACGCTAAGAGCTCTTTCTTTTCAACGATCCTCTGTTATCCTCTAGTCAGTGGAGAATCTCCCTGTTTTCTTTTGTATACTTTTTTTTTTTTTTTGGCCACACCGTGTGGCATGCAGGATCTTAGTTCCCCAACCAGGGATCCAACTCATGCCCCCTGCAGTGGAAGCGTGGAGTCTTAACCACTGGGACCGCCACAGAAGTCCTGCCTATTTTCTTTAACGTCTTTTTTTTTTTTTGGTACCTTTGGACCTCCTTCACCCATTTCCCCTAATCCCCACCCCCTGCCTCTGACACCACCAATCTGTACTCTCTGTATCTATGAGCTTGTTTGTTTTTAAACAGCTCTTTTGTAAATGGTTGAATCTCCATCTGGGGCAGGAAGGTTAGGAATCACTTGTCGTATAAGAGGGCACAAGAGCCTCTAAGGAACACGGGGCCATGGTGACAGGACACGTGAGCTGATGTGAAGGATTCCCAATGATGAGTTTAAACTTTTAGTGTAGTTTCGGGGCTTAGAGTTTGTAAGAAAAGCTTTAATGGCTCAGAGCAGGGTCTACAATCTTTACCTGGACTTCAAGAACAGACTGTTGGGCTTAATTCCTTGGGAATCGTCATCTTCCCACTGTGGGAACAATGCAAGGGTGCTGGAGGGGGTGGATGTGTTGACCTCTAGGTAGGGCGGTTTGCCTGGGGGGCCCTCCTACGGATGACCCTGGGTGTGTCCACCTGAGATGGGGCCTCACAGGCTTAGAAGGTATTGTGTGTTGGCCAGGAGAGCAGAACAGCTGAGAGGTTTTGGTGGCAACTGAGGAAGAGTGGCACTGTGGTCACCAGGGGCCAGCGGGAGGCCAGATCCTTGACCCTAACCAGCCTTTAGGGACGTGTCCGTCAGGGTCACTTAAGTCAGGTAATTTGAGGAGAGTTTAGTAAAGGGATGATCTACAAAGTTGAGGGCAGGAGGTTGGAAAACCAAAAGGGAAATCGTGGTGCCTGGGGCCAGAATTGGGCCTGAAGGAGTGAGGAAGGTGTTTACTGGAATCCAGAGAGACAGAGAGACAGAGAGAGGTAGAGAGGGAAAGGCCTCACAAGAGCTGTCACCTGCCATCCTGGCTGGGCACAGGGAAAGAGCTGGCCTCCTGCCCTCGGCTCTGCTGCCAGGCTCCTTGATGGCCCAGTCCAGCCAGAAGACAGAGGACAAGGGGGCCCATTGATGCTGCCCTGTGGGCCAACCTCCTGGGGCGCCAAGCAGGGGCAACAGAAGATTCCAGCACAGCAAGTAGAGGGGAAATTGGGAGGGGTGTGTGTGGAGCAGTCCTGAGCAAGTGCGTGAGTTTGTGTGTGTGTATGTGTGTTGAGCCTCACAACGCACTCTTCTTGCTTTGGCGTGAGAGCGGTGACCTGTGTCCCCAGTCCCCTTGAAACAGGAGGCAAGGGGGCAGGGCACAACCTTTGAAACAATAACATAGCTCGAGGACATGGCATAAACTGATCAGCACCAAATAGGTCCGAGCCTCGAGCCTCAGTATCTGCTCACTGTAACACATCAGCGTGCTAAATGACACACCCACAGGCGCCATGACAGTTCCAAGGCCACCCATAAAGGTCAAAAAGTGAGCTGTGGCCCAATTTCTGGAAGTCCCCGCCCCTTCCCCAAAATAGCTGGAATACTCTTCCCACTCATTGGCCTACGAAATGACTCACTCCTATAAAAACTGACAACCCCATACCATGGGGCCTTCTAGGTGGCCCACACTCTGTCTGTGGAGTGTGTTTCTCTCTAAATAAATCCACTCCTTACCTATCACTTTGTCCCTCACTGAATTCTTTCTGCAATGAGACATCAAGAACCTGAGCTTCATTAAGTCCTGAGACCAGGTGTGTGATCTCAGTTAAAAGAGCATGGGTTCGGGCTTCCCTGGTGGCGCAGTGGTTGAGAGTCCACCTGCCGATGCAGGGGGTACGGGTTCGTGCCCCGGTCCGGGAAGATCCCGCATGCCGTGGAGCGGCTGGGCCCGTGAGCCTATGGCCACTGAGCCTACGCGTCCGGAGCCTGTGCTCCACAACGGGAGAGGCCACAGCAGTGAGAGGCCCGCGTATCACACACACACAAAAAAGAGCATGGGTTCAAGTCCCAATCTGAATCGCACGGTTTCACCCTTATGCTCAAGATCCTCAGTCCCCAAATGTTCTCCTCCACTCACAGGTCGACGCCTGAAATCCCCTGTTTTTAAAAAGCTTTCTGTCCTGAGCTAAAGGTTCCGCTAACTGTAAAGTGACCTTCACATTCATGACACCACAAGAAAGGAGGAAAGGAAACGGACACTTCCTGTGTTCTTGCTCTGTGCCTGACCCACATGTGAGAGGTCTGACACTGACAAGACTGATAAATGGCCCCAGGACATTGTAGGACAAGTATAACAAGTATTCCTAATTCACACATGGGGCTTGGTGGGGTAGGGGTTTAGCCTGCCCATGCCACAGCTCACATTTAGATATTTTTAGAACCTGCTTGGTCCAAAGCCCATACATTTCATCACCACTCCTGTGATTCCCAAACTTCAGAGTGCTTCAGATGAGCAGAGAAGCTTGTGAAATAGGTGGGATCTTTATCTGGGAGCTGGTCTTGATGTGAGGAGAGGGGGAAGCCGTCCCAAAGCACAGAAAGGATACAGTGGAGGCAAGGGTGGTGTCCAACACCACAGACTGGGCGACGTAAACAACAGACATTGATTTCTCAGTTCCGGAGACTTGCAAGTCCACGATCAAGGTGCTGGCAGATATGGTTCCTGGTGAGACCCCTCTTCCTGGTTTGTAGACAGTGCCTTCTCAGTCTGTCCTTACAAGGTGGTGGGGAGAGAGAACTCTGGTCACTCCTCTCTTTTTATAAGGACACCAATCCCATGATGGGAGGGGAGCCCACCCTCGTGACCCCATCTAAACCTAACTCTAACCTCCCAAAAGCCCCCATCTCTAAATACCATCCCAGGACCTCCCTGGTGGTCCAGTAGTTAAGATTCTGCACTCCACCACAGGGGGCGCAGGTTTGATCCCTGGTTGAGCAACTAAGATGCCGCAGTGTGGCCAAAAAAACCCCAAAAAACCCCCAGTAAAACCCCCGACCATCCGATCGCGGGGGTAACCATCATACATGCATGAATCTGGGGCTAGACACAAACATTCAGTCCATAGCAGAAGGAACCTTGAAGATTTTTGCCAAGGGCGGGTCCACCCCGCCCTTCTGAGTGCTGACCGTGCCTTTCTTCAGCTCCCCAGGAAGGGCTGCAACGTAACTCCCTCTCTTTCTCCTCCCCTGACTCCAACTGAACCCCAGCTTTCAGTCTCCAGCCTCACTGGATCCCACAGAAAGCAGTGCCTTCAGTAGCGACATCTTTGAACTCAAAGATGATGGCACAGTGTTAATTCCACGGGTTTTGTAAAGAAAACATCCCGGGTTCACAATCCACTTATTATCTACGTAACCTTTGCCAATCACTCTGAAATGCAATTTTCTCATCTGTAAAATGGAGGTAACACTATCTACCTGGGTTAAAACGTGTAGCACAAACTTTGGGACCTGGTGGGCTTCCGGTGAGTGTAAAGAGCTGTCTAGAAGCCCGCCTCCTGATTTCCCGGCCTGGGCTTCTGCCTGTGACTCTCCATTTCCTTTATTTGAGGCGCAAAATGTGACATTTATTCAGCGTCCCGGGGCTGGGGGCCTTGCACTGCCCATAGATGTATGGCCATCCTGACCTCGGGGTCAGTGGGTTGGCTTGTACACACGAGAAAACGTTCAGACGAACAAAAAGGAAAGGAAGCCATAAGGGGTGATGGGAGGGGGTGGCGGGGTTTACTCTTCTGAAGCCACCCCAGAGCGTGGGAAGCGCTAGGGGAACCCCAAGAGCCTCCCCGCCTTTGTTCCCCAGCCTCTTGGCTGCTGGGCTGGCGCGCCCTCTAGTGGTCCTCCCGCTGCAAACATTTCTTTTTAATTAGATCAGTTCCTTTGACAGTCTGTCCTTGAGGCCACTCAGCAAATTTTTACTGAGAGACTTCTTTGCCGGGGAATATTCTAGGCATTGGAGATATACCAGTAAACAAAACAAAACAAACCCCTGCAGTGTTCTTTCTCTAAACTAACTCTATAGCCGGTTAGTAACTTCCATCTGGATCCCTGAAGCCTGTTATTTGTTCCTTCTTTTGTATTGCCAAAGGTGAATTTTTAAAAACTAGCATGCGTAGACCACCAAATAAAATGAAACCAGAGCATCGTGTAATATTGGTGCAAATTTGAAGAGTGAGGTTTTTAGCTCAATTTTAAGTGACTTGTCATATCTTAGTGCTTTTTCCTTTGTTATAGATTATGATTCTGGTTTTCCCCTGCTTTTTATGTTTGTTCATGAGTGTATTTACAAAGAGAGGTTCCTCTAGATCGGCACTATCCACATATGACTATTTAAATTAAATTAATTACAATTTAATAAGATTAAAAATGTAGTTTCTTACTTGCACTGTTCACATTTCCAGTGTTTACTACCCACATGTGACTGGTGGCTATCTTGTTGGAAAGCACAGATATATAATATATAATATTTCCATTGTGGAGGGTTCCACTGGACAACACTGTCGCAGTGATGGGGATTCGGCTGTAGGAATGTCGAGTTATGTTAATGTGAAGGTGTAATCTCTCCACTCCTTCCTTCTGTCTTCTTACCTGCAGTTTGGACAGTGGCCTCTGGCTGCAGGGAGCCAGAGGGGTGTGAGCTGGAAGACTTAACTTCCTACTGTTTGCTGACCCAGTTAGGAGATGTGCCCACCTTCTCTGTTCCTCCTTTTTTTAAAAAAATTTATTTATTTATTAAAAATTTTTTTTTTGTCTGCGCTGCACCACTTGCAGGATCTTAGTTCCCCAACCAAGGATTGAACCCCTGCCACTGCAGTGAAAGGGCTGAGTCCTAACCACTGGATTGCCAGGGAATTTCCTCTGTTCCTCTTTGGTCCAAGTGCACATCAAACCAACAGAGGGAGCAGGTTCCCAGGCTGATCAGCCCTGTGGTTGCTTCTTTGTTGGGAGACTTCAGTTGCCAAAGCTTTGTCTCTCTGCCCATTTGTTCTTGGGTTGCCAGCTCTGCTCTTGACCTCTGCCCTTTCTTGTTCTAATTATGGGCTAGAAGGGACTTGGGGAACCCTCTTATCAAGCGCTTGTGCACAGGGAAGACTTTGATCTCCTCCTACAAGAGAGCAAGTGGGCAATGAATGCCAGGGTGTCTGAAAGTTGAAAGTCTCCACTTCTTGAGCCACTACCATTAACTTAGGAGCGGAGGTAGCTGGACTGAGCATCCTGGTCCACGGGCTCTTCTCATTTCTTCTGCTAAAGCGCTCTGCGACTTCAGGCAAGTTATTCTCTCAGCCCAAGCCTCAGTGTCTTCATATGTAGTGAGGGATGTGGGACTTGATGATTGCCAAGGTCTGCTGAAATTCTAGAGTTTGTAACTTGGCCAACGCCCTTGTGACTCCAGTGCACAAAGAAGTTATGATCAAGATAAAGCAGATTCCCTTCCCAAAAAGTAATCTCCTGGCTCAGATGGTTTCACTCCAGTTTCAAACACCTAAAGAAGGATAAGCAGCAATTGTGCACAAACTCTTCCAGGAAATAGAGAGGGAACACTTCCCAACTTATTTTTAGGCCAGTATTATCTCGATATGAAAACCAGATAAAGACGGTACTAAAAAAAACTATAAACCAATATCTCTCATGAGATATAGCAAATTGAATCCATTGTTCTAAAATAATTATAAATATCAGAAGAATTATATACTATGACCAAGTAGGATTTATTCCACATATATAGTCTGATTCAATATTCAGAATTCCACGATATCAAGTGGTCAATAAAGTTTAGATTAAAAATAATGTCCAGGGACTTCCCTGGTGGTCCAGTGGCTAAGACTCCACGCTCCCAATGCAAGGGGCCTGGGTTTGATCCCTGGTCAGGGAACTAGATCCCACATTCCATAGCTAACAGTTCGCATGCCTGCCATAACTAAAAAAAGATCCCACGTGCCGCAAGTAAAAAGAAAAAAAAAAGATCCTGCATGCCACAACTAAAAGACCTGCGTGCTGAAACTAAAGATCCCGCATGCTGCAACGGAGATCCCGCATAGAACTAAGACCCAGCGCAGCCAAATAAATAAATAAATATTTTTTTAAATGTCCATAATAGCAACAGGTTAATTAGAATAATCTTATCAACTAGTACAGAAAAGGCATCTGACAAAATCCAACACCTATTTATGATTAAAAATTCTCAGCAAGTTAGGAAGAGAGTGGAACTACCTCAGTTTGATAAAGACATCTACAAAAAGTCTACAGCTAACATCATAGTTGATGGTGAAAGACTAAATGCTTTCTCCCTAAGACTGGGAACAAGGCAAGGATGCTTCCTCTCACTACTCTTATTCAATACAGTACTGGAAGTTCTAGCCACTGCAAAAAAAAAAAAAAAAAAAAAAAAAGAAAAAGAAAAATCCTTAAAAAGGCATACAGAGTGGAAAGAAAGAAAGAAAACTGTCCTTATTTGCAGATGTTATAATTGTGTATGCAGAAAATCCCAAAGACTCTACAAAAAAGCTCCTATAACTGTTATGTGAGTTCTGCAATGTCACAGGATACAAGATCGATGCATGAAACCAATCACATTTCTACATACTAAGAACAAACAGGCAGAAACTGTAAATGCTATACCATGTATAATTGTTACAAAGAAAATGAGACACCTAGTTACAAATTTAACAAAATATGTGTAGGATCTGTAGGCCGAAAATTACTAAATGCTGATAAAGTCAATCAAAGAAGACCTAAATAAATGGAGACATACATTGTGGTCATGGACTGGATGACTCAACATAGTAAACATGCCAATTCTTCCCAAATTCATGTATAGGTTTAATGTAATTCCTATCAAAATCCCAGCAAGATATTCTGTAGACATAGATAAGCTTATTCTAACACTTAGATGAGAAAGCACAGGCCCTAACACGCCTAAACCAATCTTAAAAATAAATAAATTGGACATAAGATACTGTAGGAGACCAGGATGAAATAAAAGGAGGATCAAATCCTGGCCAGCCCTTTCCTGAAAGTAGAGATGGAACCTCCTCCAGAAAGTCTTCCGGATTAGCTCCTATACTTACTTAACTAGCCCCTGCATATACCCTACTTGAATTGTATTAAATTATTTTGCCTTCATTAACATGAGAGTTGGTGAGTATTCCTATTTTTCAGCTGTGTATTCAATAATCTACAATACATGGGGCTTGGTGAGAGCAATATTGTGGCTTCTACCTTTTTGCATTTCTCACCAGGCCCAGGAAGGTGTTCCTGGGGTATTCAGTTATTTTGCAGAAAGAACAGACTAAGATGAATATTCTCATCCTGCTCTTCTCAGGGCTTCCTGGTCCCCACCAAGCATCTTGTCTCCACTGTATATCAGGAACCAAGATCCCAGCTCAAGACCTCAGAGGCTTCATCACCTCCCAGCACCAGCTGCTGAGCCCATTACCCACAGCTGGGCAGGAAAAGCCCGAGGTCTCCTGAAAAGTGATGACATCAGGATAGCCCTCCTTCCCCCTCTGCCAAGTTCTGCTCTGGAGCCCCTGAGGCCACCAGGCCCCCCATCGTGCTGACATTTCCTCTTCTGGTACTCAATGGCTCATTAGGAGTGGAGGGCTTGGTTGGGGGCCAGGAGAAGTGGGAACAGTGGAATGAAAGGCAGGAGTGTGGACCCTTTGGTTTCTAGGCTGGAAGCATTTGGAAGGGGCAGCATTTCATTTTTATATTGAGGAGGTGGAGGAGGTCATGGCAAGACTACTTTGTAGGGACTTCCTTTCTGTAGCCTATAGAGAGGATTCCAGATGCTAGAAGTGGTTAAAAAGATAATCCCTCCATGGGCCCCATGGTGTTTCCCTGGCGATCACGGATGGTGTCTGAGTGCTTTTTCTGTTCCCTGTAAGCCCAGGAATCCCTTATTCCCATCACACCATCCTGGAATGCCTTCCTGGCTCCTGGGGCTGCTGCCTTTGGTCTTTAATAGTATCATGACATTGGAATCACTTCCTAATCTGGGGGGAGATGTGAGTCTAGGCATGTGAGTGGAAAGTAAGCCAAACCAAGCAAAGAAACTCAAGTAAGAAGTGAGCCCTGGGGGCTTCCCTGGTGGCGCAGTGGTTGAGAGTCCTCCTGCCGATGCAGGGGACACGGGTTCGTGCCCCGGTCCGGGAAGATCCCACATGTCGCAGAGCGGCTGGGCCCGTGAGCCATGGCCGCTGAGCCTGCATGCGTCTGGAGCCTGTGCTCCGCGATGGGAGAGGCCACGACAGCGAGAGGCCCGTGTACCAAGAGCCCATGCTCCGCAACAAGAGAAGCCACCACAATGAGAAGGCCATGCACTGCAACAAAGCGTAGCCCCCAACCAGAAAACTAGTTTTCTCTAGTTCTCGCTGCAACTAGAGAAAGCCCGCGTGCAGCAATGAAGACCCAACACAACCAAAAATAAATATAAATAAATAAATTTATTTAAAAAAAAAAAGGGTTTGTGGGACTCAGCTTCCTTCCTTTTTCCAGATGGGAAAGCTCCTCACTCCATCTTAACTGGAGGGTCTCATATGCAAGGCGTGGGTCTCCCCATCGGAGGAGAAACCGTCCCCTTGTTTTGCTCCCTTTTCTTCCAAGCACCGGATACTCCTTGTTCAGTACTTGTTCCCAGCGAAAACTGTGGGCTGATGTGAGAGAAAGGCCAGAGACTGTGCAGCTTGAGTGCCAGACAGGCTCTAGCCTTGTTGGAGCTTTCCTTCCCAGGGAGAGGGAGGGAAGAGACCACAGATGCAAGCAGCATGGTGGATCTGCCCTCTTCCAGGCTGCACAGAAATCAGTGGAAGCAGTATCCAGGGGTGACTCGGAAGGCATGATCTGAGGGTTGGTGAGCACCCTCTCCTGCCCTCTCCCTCTCCCACCCTCCTGATCGCTCCCCGACCTCCCTGGGAGAGGGTGCCTTCCTGAACCCCAAGAAACTCTTGTCCGGGCTGCAGGTGGGCTGTGTGACCTTGCCCTGTCCCTGGGGAGCAGCCTCTCTAATAGTCAAGGATTTTAATCACTATTCAAAGAGATTAGAACATGGATTTCTCTCCCTACTGCAGGAGGGAAAGAAACATTTCTGATCCCCTCTTTCGTGGATGACCAGGAACAAGAGAATAGGCACTGCAAGAAAATCCTAAGCGTCCACCCCTGTCTCTGCCTGAATAAGGCTCTTGTCCCCGCCCAGTTCTTAGGCACAAGAGGACCTTTTGGTTTCTGAAGATGGAGGCTCCTTCCCTGCCTTTCCTTCAAGCTCCTTGCCTTGGGAAACAGCAGATGTGTGGAGAGTAGCCATGGCATGTTGTAGAAGACAAGGAAAGTGTTAGGTTGGGGGCTTCTTTTCAGCTCTGGGGGCTGGGCAGTGGTCCTTTCCAAGCCCTGCCTCCCCTCCAGAGGACAGGCTGGCAGGTGGCACTGGCCACAGACTGCCAGGGAGTGTGGAGGAGGCGCTTGGGAAGAGGACCCGGCTCCTCAGATGCCTGTACTCCTGCTGGGAAGGAACCTTCACTGTGAGATTATGGTCCAACCTCAGTTTCCTCTCCAGACCTCAGATTTTTTTTTTTTTTTTTTTTGCGGTATGCGGGCCTCTCACTGTTGTGGCCTCTCCCGTTGCGGAGCACAGGCTCCGGACACGCAGGCTCAGCGGCCATGGCTCATGGGCCCAGCCGCTCCGCGGCATGTGGGATCTTCCCGGACCGGGACACGAACCCGTGTCCCCTGCCTCGGCAGGCGGACTCTCAACCACTGCGCCACCAGGGCAGCCCCTTCAGTTTTTTGAGCTTGGGGTTAGGTAGGAGAAGATGGGGCTGGGGTCTCTGCATGGAGGGAAGTGGGGCATGGAGTAGGGAACCGAAATGGAACCCAGGGCCCTTTCTTTTCCCGCATCCCAACCCACCCTGCCCTGGGGTTGAAGCAAAGGAGGGCGGGCCGGTTGTTCTCCACCCCAGGAGCAAGGGGGGGCCCGGGATGGGGTGGGTCCCGCTGTGCCCGAGGGCCCCCCTCACCTGGTCAGCTCTAGTTTTGGTGTTGTAGCTCAGTTTCTTTGCCCAGATTTCTTGCCACCTCTTGGGCTGGCTTTGACTAGACTAGAGGTCCCCCAAAGCCCTTGGGCTCAGCTTTGGTTTCTTTGAAAGATTTGATAGCTATGAAGGTGAGAATCCACTTCTGGGATGAAGGCTAGACAGGCTCTGGAATGTGTGAGTGCGAATTCTTCCCGGGTAGGAACCGGGCCGGGTTGAAGCTGGGTTGGGCTTTGTGGCAGGGTGGGTCCCCAAGGCTTTTGTGTAACCGCACGTGCCCCTCAAGGTCCCTGACCTTCACCCATTTCCCTCTCCTGTTCCCACCCTCTGCCCCCTCACCCCAAGATACCTCACCTCCATTTTTTTTCAGGGCTTCCTGGGGACTTTCTTAGGCCTTGAAGAAACAACTCCATTGATCCAGAACCTTTGGAGAGCCTCTGGTCTGTTCGGAATGAGCCCTGTGGAGTTTCCCAGCTGGAAAATTCTGCCCTTGGGAACCTGACCACTAGGCCGTGAGAGGGGGAGGGGGTCTGGCTTGGGAGGGGCAACCCTTACCAAGTGGGTTTTCACCATTCTCTCTCTCTCTCTCTCTCTCTCTCTCTCTCCTTCCAAAAGATGTTTTCTAAACCCCACCCCTGAACTTCACCACTACCTCAGCAGCTTGAGTGTCTGGCTGTCCTTGCAGCAGCCGGGCTGGCTTTGGCTGGGCACCCATCCCCTTGCTCACTTGAGTGCTGTGTGCTTAGGGCAAAGAGAGCACCCTCGTTCCATTCCTTCTGCCACCCAGACCCTGATGAACCAATCAGTGTACTGGAGGCCCTGGCGACCCAGGCTGAGAAGCAGCAGCTAGAAAAGGTCAAGGTTTGGGGTTTGGTTCCTGGCTCCCTCATTACAGCCCTCTAAGCTCCAGCCTCCCTCACTTTAGACACAGGACGGCTCTGATCTACCTCACAGCAGGGTCAGAAGGACTTCTTTAGAGTTTTGGGGGGCTCCTGGGTTCATGGGAAGGTGAACCATTAGAATGGATTCCTTCTTTTCCTTTTAAAATCAAATTAATAAATATTACTGAATGCAAAGTATCCATTGTCCTCTTTTCTCTCCATTTGTTTTCTTTGCATAATCCACTTTCTCCCTTCTTAGAGCTGGCTTTTGACCGAGGCAATAAATTTGGACTAATCGTTGCCCCTTTCTTTTTAATCCTCATGAAATGAAAAATGAAGTCTGTTTGGGTGAAGGAGATGGAGTTTGAGCCTTTGACACTCCTGTCTCCCCACCCTTTCCAAAATTCCTGGAAGACATTCTACCCAGGGGATTGAGCAGTGTGTCCACAGGAGGATGGGGCTGCTGTGCCTGGGATCAGGGCATATGGAGCTCTTGTGCTATAAGCCGGTGGTGGATTCAGGAACCAGTTTTGTTTGGTGCTGTATGTGTGTGTGTCTGGACATGCAGACCGTTGTTTGTGTTGGGCAGATGTCTTGGGTTATAAATATATTCTGACATTTCCCTTCCTTTCCATAACCTCTACCTTCCCACTCCCTTTCCTGGGAGGCAGGAATCTATATTATCCTCTTGAAGTAAAACTGGAGTTCCAAGTTTGAGGTCGTTGATAGTTTTTTTCCCTTATTTCAATTTTTATGAACTTTATCAGGCAGTTTCCTATGGAAAGAAAATTGCAATGGAAATCCCTGGGTCATTTTGTGGGTTCTTATTTAAACTCCATGAGCAGAGACCATTGTCCGGGTTGATTTACAGGATAGCCAGTAAATCGTCAAAAGTTTAACGTGCTGGATGACAGAGCATACAATGCATTGGCTAAATTCAGGGGCTCCAGGGATATGAAACTCTGATCTGCCCTGAGGATAAGCTCGGTGGGTTTCCACATATGGGTGTTCCCTGTGAATTGGACCTGGCCTCAGCTGCTTTCTTTTGTCCAGGAGTCCAGGTTTTATTTCTTAGGATGTTTGCATACCAAAGATGACTTTCTCCTTTTCAACCCAGAGCAGTGTGAGATCTCTGGTGTCTGAGGTATGGAAAGTTTCTTGGCAAGGACTCAACTGTGGAACCCTTAGGGGAGAAGGAAATCTCGCTTTAGCCTGGGGACACATAAGAGGGCCTCTGCTCTCTCCCCACCTGTGGATATTTTCCCAGCATGGCCGAGGGAAGTTGCCCAGTCAGTGCTAGGCAGGGGAGAAGAATGACTTGGGGGAGGAAGGGCGCTCTGGTGTGTAGAATTGTCCTTGAACGCTATCCAGGAGCTCATAAGGCTTGAGTCTTGCTCGATGGGCACCCGTGTGCCAGCTGTCAGTCTCCTCTGGAGTGTTTAGACTTGCACCGGGGCTGTGGACTCCATCTGCGAATTGTCACCGGTGCATCTGATGGAGAGGCAGCCAGCTGCTCTGGTCATTTCTCCAGCAACCTGTGGCCAGGTGTCAGGCTGAGGGGGATTTACATCCTTGGATGCCAAGCGGGCTGCTCTCCCTAGCGCTAGCACGGGGCCTGAGCACTTGAACTGTGGAAGACAAGCAACCATCCTCTGAGCCTGGGGGTGTGAAGACTTACAGACCAGTGAGAACAAAAGGGCCCGCGGAAGGGCTGGCCCTGCCTGGGCGTGGGCAGAAGTGAGGGGGTGGGAGGGGAGAGTGCTGAGCTGGAGGACAGGGGATGAGGGGTGACTGGGTTTTTCAGAGGGAACCTTCCTTCTGCATCAGGTGGGACTGCTGAGGGGCAGGCAGAATTAGGGAGAGGGGGAGCTTGATAACAGACTTTCCTAGGACTCTCCCCATGGTAGATTCTTCTGGGGAGTGATGGTAAGTGCAGGCTGTGGTCCTTGTGGGGGGTCACGGGGCTATCATTCCACACCAGCTTCATTCTTCAACCCTTACAGAGTTGAGCAGCTTCTCCCTGTTGTCCTGGGGCCACGGAAACAGTGTCCTTCATGGTTCCATCCTAAAAGCCAGAGATCCAGGCTCCCTCTCAGACCCCCTTGGCGGAGGGAGTATGTCTTTGTTTGTGTGTCTGTCCCGGGGAAAAAATGGGAGCCGGCAATGGGGGTACAGATCTGCTAATGCCCGCCCCAGCCCCCTGCCAAACGCGCTGCGGACAGTCTGCCTTAGGCCAGTGAGTGAGCAGTTGAAGTATGATGCTCAACTGTCTAATGAGCAGAAGCTCCATAAGGCCATCGACTCTTTCATAGCTCATCCTATTATGCGATTAAGGAAAATCAGAATGCATTCCTCAGTTTCCTCATCTATCAAATAAACGGAGCATAACCCTTTCTCTCCTCTCTTGCCTTTAGAAGGGGAATGAGGGTGACTGGGACGGCTGGCTTTCTTCGACCTCTGGGGAGCCCTAGGCAGAGCTTTGCAGCTTCAGCGTTTATGCAGAGCTTTTGTGCTCCATCCAAGGCATAAGCGGTGCGAGGCGCCCCCTGACGGCGGTTTAAGGTACAACAGGTGTGGACAGAGTTTGCAAGTTGCCCTGACTTGCAAAAACTTGAAGAGACCCTAGGAATGGTTTAGCCCAATCCTTTGATAAAATGGATGAAGAAACTGACTTCTTAGAGAGGTGAATTGTGAGTAGCCAAGATTAGTGTAGTCAATGAAAGGCAACACTGCACGGAATTTGGAGCTGGAAAAAACAAATAAAAAAGGAAGGAAGGGAATGACCCATCAATAAATATGCCAACACTCTAAGAGGTGCTCTCCAAATGTTATGTTGTAGTGACAACAAAGAAAAAATACAGCTGCATAGAAATCAAAGAGCTTGCTGTGCTGATTCTAACCCAGTCTACCAGGCTCCCAAGTTCACTTTCTTTTCCCTGCACTCACTGCTCACCATCAGTCACACAGAGCAAGTGATTTAACATCTCTGTTTGCCTGTGAATCAAACGCAGATTATATTACTGCTCTACTCAGTTCCTGCACACTGGTTTTGAAGCTCAGATGAGAGGCTGTATGTGAAAAGATTTGGAAACTGAAAGGG
Source organism: Neophocaena asiaeorientalis asiaeorientalis (assembly GCF_003031525.2). Lineage (NCBI taxonomy): Eukaryota > Metazoa > Chordata > Mammalia > Artiodactyla > Phocoenidae > Neophocaena > Neophocaena asiaeorientalis. The sequence goes on from NW_020175192.1 coordinate 5,494,649, forward strand.
CTCCTCCAGTGTAAGGGGTGTCATGGAGTATGGAGCTCGGACTAGTCCCAGGTCTCCTGGCTTTGGTCTTTGTTTGGTCCTGCTTCTGTTGACAGCCTGGATCTTGGACCCACTTGCCTTTGGTCACTGTGGGCATGTCCTGCCTGGTCTTTCTTCCACAGGTTCATCCCTACCTCAGGCTGATTCCGCTGGTGTCACCTCCATGTCACTGTACACCTCCCCCTCCAGCTCTCTTTTCACGTTCAGACCCTGATCTGGCCTGTGCCTGACCTTTTGGTCATGGTTTGGCTCACCCTACCATTGCGGTGCAGCATTTATAATGAGGTAATTTTAAGGATGGACAGAAGGTTTAAGAGAGAGGGCACTTTTAGATGTCTGTGCTTTATGGTACATTTGTGAGAATGTACCCTAAGGAACCGGAAGAGGGAGATGGTATATTAGTTTGCTAAACCTTCCATAACAAATCACCACAAACAGAAAATTATTCAGTTCTAGAGGCTAGAAGTCCAAAATCAAGGTGTTGGCAGGATCATGCTCCCTCTGAAGGCTCTGGGGGAAGAATCCCCTTTTGCCTCTTGTAGCTTCTGGTGGCTGCCAGCAAGCCTGGGTGTCGCCTGACTCATAGCTGCCTCACTGCAACTTCTGCCTCCATCTTTGTCTGGCTTTCTCCCCCATGTGTCTGTGTCCAAATTTCCCTCCTCTTATAAGGACACCAGCCATTGGATCAGGGCCCAGCATAATTCCGTAAGACTTCATTTTAACTTGATTATACATGCAAAGACCCTATTTCCAAATAAGGTCACATTCTGGGGTACCAGAGTTTAAGATTCAACATCTCTTTTAGGAGGACACAATTCTACCCACAGCTGAGGGTGTGATGGGGAAGGAGGAACACTCTTAACTCTCCATGCTCATCTTATTACTGCTGTCTCAAAGCCACATTTCCCAGGCTCTGTTTCATCCTATAATCAGTCAGAAGGGTAGTGGGCGTGCTATGCACTCCTGGATTTCCATTTACGAGCCTTTTCTCCCATCTCCCTGGGCCCCAGATTTGAGAGGCGATTCGTCAAGTCAGACTTTGTGTTTGTTGCCTCCTGTGGGCAGAATTTGCTGTCCATTCTCCATTCTTCCCTTCTTCCTTGAGTAACAGAACCCTTAAGTTTTATTGGGGCACGTGGCCTCCCTAAAAACACATTGCGGCCTCACCTGCAGCTAGGTGTGACTAAGTGACTTAAGTCCTAGCTGACTGAAGTGTGCAGCTTCCACGTCTGAAAGGGAAAGGGTGTATCCCCCATGTCCGCTTGTTCACTTCCAGCCGGCTGGAATGCAGATGTGATGGTAAGAACTGAAGCAGCCACATTTGGTCATGAGATGGCAACCATGTGTTGCCAATGGCAGAAGAACCAGACATGGGGAGCCTGGGTGTCCAACGGTGTGAAGTCATCTCTTTAGCCCTGAACTGCTTATGTTTAAAACTCTTAAATGAAAGAGAAATAAATGTCTATCCTGTTAAGCTACAGTTGTTTTCGCTTTTTTTTTTTTTTAATAGCTGCTGAATCAAACACATTCATCAGTGAAGGGAGGCAACAAAAGGATAACAATGAATGGACATCTCCTACATTCTGTAATGAATGTGGCTTGGCTTACAAGGCTAGCTTGCTTTGGTTCCCCTAGGGCATCTCTGGGAACTGGCATTTCTGTAGAGTCTGAGTTCGTGTCATACCTGTGGCCACCAAGCCCATCTCCTGGACATTAATTCACATGGGGACAGTGAGTATGCTCGTTTCCCAAGACCGCCGCAACAAGTGACCACAGCCTTGGAGCCTTAAAACAACAGAAATTCATTCTCTCACAGTTCTGGAGGCCAGGAGTCTGAAATCAAGGTGTTGACAGGGCTGGTTCCTTCTGGAGGCCCTGAAGGAGAGTCCATTCCAGGCCCCGTTCCCAGCCTCTGATGGCTGTGGCAATTCTTGGCTTTCATTGACTTAAAGACACATAGCTTTGATGTCTACCTCTGTCTTCACTTTCCCCCGGTGTCCCTGTGTGTCCTCTCCTTTCCTGTCTCTTATAAAGGCACAGATGTATCTTTGTAAGAGACAGATCGGATTTGGATTTGGGGCCTATTCTAATCCAGGATGATCTCGTCTCAAGATCTTTGCCTTAATTATATCAGCGAAGACCCTTCTTCCAAATCGGGTCACGTTCTGAGGTTCTGGTTGACATACCTTTTGGTAGGTGGCACTGTACAACCCATTACAGCGAGAGATCCATGTGAACTCTTTAACGAATCGTTCTGACCTCATGAAATTGTCATCCACTCCAGTCACCCCTCACGGAAGGGCTGTTTTCTCCAGAAGCTCTTGGACTTTGTGGCAGGCAGAATTCTGAGATGACCTCCAAGGACCCATGTCCTTATATAATCCCCTCCCCTTGAACGTGGGTGGGGCCTGTAATTTGCTTCTAACAAATAGAAAATGCCGAAAGTGATGGGATGCTACTCTTGTGATTATGTCCTGTTATGTGGCAGAGGGGAAGGGATTTTGAAGATGTAATTAAGGTCCCTAATCCATTGACTTAGGTTAACAGAAAGGGAGATTATCCTCACGTGGGCCTGACTTAATCAGGTGAGCCCTTTCAAAGAAGGTCAGAGGGCAGAGAAGAGAGATGCACCTACTAGCCTTGAGGAAGCCAGCCACGGTGAGCTCTATATAGCTGCAAGGAAATGGGTTCCGTGTGAACCTGAAAGAGGACCCTGAGCCCCAGGTGAGGCTGCAGCCCTGGCCAACACGGTCATTGCAGCCTGGTGAGACCCTGAGCAGAAGACCCAGGCTCCTGACCCATGGAAAGTGAAATAATAAATGTGTGTTGTTCTGAGCTGCTTTGTGGTAATCTCTGGCCCAATAATAGAAAAACAAATATAAACTTACTTCCCAATTCTGTCCCAGGCTGCTCTTTCTAACAGTCCTTCTCTGGTCCTGTTTTTAAAGATTTCCTATCAGAAACCAAAATACAATGGGACCCCAAGCTCAGGAAGGTCCCATGATCTGCCATGGCCTGCTTTTCTCCAAAGGACTCTGGGAAACTCTTGCTTGACTGGTCCAGGAAGAGCATCTCTCAGCCTCCGTCCTTCACTCCTGAGGGAATGACCAGTCATTCTATGACTCCTTCTCCCCAGCCTTTTAAGAAAATTAGGAGCTAAAGAACCCATTTCACTACAGGTTTCATTTCTGAGTTGCTAGTGAGGAACCACACTTTATAACACACAGTAAACACAGTTCCCAAAGCCTCTTCGGCAAGAAACAAGATGAAGTCTTATTGCTTCTGCTGTTGGTATTCCCAGAAGGAAGAGTGGATGGGTCAGTTCTTCTCAGAGAAGAGAGTGCTGGCCACAGGAGAGCTTTGCATCAGCTCAGCGCCACCCACGGCTTCTCTGTTTTCTCTCCCCATCACTGGATCATGTGACTGAGCCCTTCCTCTGCGGGCTCCCCTTGGGCCCAAGTCTGAATCTAACTGACGTCGGAACCCTCTCCCAGGGCCACAGGCAGCGGCTTTCCCAATGAAGAAATGCTTACCATTTGGGGGGAAGGAGAAACATATGAGGCTGGTGGCAAACATCACCGCTACATGAAGACGCAGAGGGGAGAGCACATTTTAAGAGCAAACTAGTCCTTTCTCCCTAACCCGAACTCTCATGCCCATCCCCTTGGTAGGCTCGCTGGCTACCTGGTTTGACCCGTTCTGGTATTGCACTTCTGACCCCGTAGAATGAAACAGTTTTGAAAACTTTGCCTTGCTTTCCTTTAACATTTCTTGCAAGTTGTTGTAAGGAAAAAGATGTTTCTTAAACAAAAGGTAGAAAAGTTGGACAAAAGTAAATGAATATTATTAATGATACATAAGATATTGTTTAAATTAAGCAGATATTTTGCAGAACTGACATCTCCCTCCAGGCTTGGTGTGGTGCCTGGTATTTTTATGGAGGACATCTGATGAGTTTACCCAGTACCCACAGCATATCTCAGGCCTTCAACACTTAACTGAATTAACTCAGATAGTCTTCACTGGGCCTTCTTGCCTAGCTCTGGCTTCCCTCCAGTTCATCTCCCACAAGCCCACAGATGGATTTTTCTAAAGTATAAATCTGTGTCCTTCCTTTTCTCAAAATCATTCAGTGATTTTCTGAAGCGTTTGGGGTAGGATTCAGACCCCTTAACACAAGGGCCTGGCATTAGATGGACAAGTGTCTACCCTCCTAACCTGATTTCACACCACTCCTCTCCCCCATACACTTTTTTTCCAACCACACTTCATTTTTAGCTTTTGGCCACACTGCACAGCCTATGGGATCTTCGTTCCCCAACCAGGGATTGAACCCGGGCCCTCGGCATTGAACATGCAGAGTCCTACCACTGGACCACCAGGGAATTCCCCCAACGACATTTAAATTCACTAAAGAGCTAATTTTTCTTTGTACCTTCACACAGACTGTACCCTCTGTCGCCCATCCAAACACAGATTGTACCCTCCACTCATCCACTCACCCATCCCTTCCAGCAATAAGTAATAATTTTAAAGTGAACAGATTCTAAATATGTTACAAAGTAAAACTGACAGGGTTTGCTGATGGCTTGGAGGTAGGGTGTATGAGAAAGAGAGAAGTCCGGGATGAGACCAAGAGTTTTGGGCTGAGAATCTGGCAGAAGGGACTTGCCACTTACTAAAATGGGGAGAAATGATGGGAGGATATGAAACTATGAGTTAGTTTTTAGATACAGTAAATTTGAAACATCTATGAATGACTTATTGGAATACTATGTAGGCGTTTGGATTCCCAAGTCGGAAGTTAGGAAAGAAGCTGGAGTTAGATATATAACTGTATGGTCAGGCCACCCAAGATGGCTGTTCTCTTGCTCTCTGTACATCCCCTGCTGGGCCAGTCCCTGCTTCACCTACACCCTACTCACCTGACTGACCTTCCCTCTTAATCATAGAGCCTACAGTAAATGCCTATGTACTTACCCTGGCCCTAGCTAGTGATTGTTCTAATCTTTAGATCAGAACTGTTTCAACTATGATAGTTTACCAAAGGAGCCATGACGGATGCACCCCTTTGCTGGTTTCCCTGTTAACTGATGAGCCATTCTGACGTCAAGTCCCCTATAACTGGTAATCTCTCTATTACCCCAGGAGTGAAGACTACTGCCTTGTCCTGCCTGCCGTCTGCCACACACAGTGGGGTGTCGCTCCAAGACCTTGCTTCAGACATGTAAGGTCCCTCTCATCCATTACACCATTGACGTCTCTGTTGCTGACTCTGAGCTCTTGAGCCTGGACAAGTACATGGCTTGCAGACCTGTGGGTACAGCTCAACAATAAGTCTGACAGATTGATTCCAGCAGTGAAAAGCTGGAAGAAGGGCCTCAGTCCTTGTCTTCTTTGAAGAAAGAATTCAGCAAAGAGACCAAGATTGTGAAAAAGATAAAAGAAGTGGTTATTAGAAGCAAAGTATGTGGGACTTCCCTGGTGGTGCAGCGGCTAAGAATCTGCCTGCCAATGCAGGGAACATGGGTTCAAGCCCTGGTCTGGGAAGATCCCACATGCCGCGGAGCAACTAAGCCCATGCACCACAACTACTGAGCCTGCGCTCTAGAGCCCGTGAGCCACAACTACTGAGCCTGTGTGTCACAACTCTGAAGCCCGGGCCCCTAGAGCGTGGGCTGGTGTTCTAGGGAACACCCCAGGAATGATCAGAACTTGGGGCCACAAACACTCCATCCCCAGTTATTGGCTGATCAGCTTCCAGGCAGAGCCGCAGGCACAAGCCAACCGCCCCCTCCGTTACTTCCCACATGCTGTCACTCTCCGTAGCCTGGGGTAGACCAGAAAGGAACCTTCCCTCTGCTGCTGAGACAGCAATGGGGACCATGGATGTTTAACACCTTGGGAAGCACAAAGCCAACACACGTAAAAATAGCCATTAAAGATGGTGGTTCCTGGGGACTTCCCTGGTGGTCCAGTGGTTAAGAATCCACCTTCCAGCACAGGGGACATGAGTTAGATCCCTGGTCGGGGAACTAAGATCCCACATGCTGTGGGGCAACTAAGCCCGCGTTGCAACTAGAAGAGCCTATGCGGCCAAAATTTAAAAAAAAAAAAAGATGGTGGTTCTTAAGCCTTGGGAATGGATGATTCAGTGAACACTCTCTGACTGCCTTTCCAGCAACCCTTCTCCGCTCTCCCATTTCTGAGAACACCTGGCAACTCTTTTAGGGAATGCTTCTGTCCATTCTTAGCTGTGCAGTTTGGGAGGGATGAACACCCTCCCTCAGCTCTAGGTGATTGGTTTGCACTCACCAGAGTATCCCATCCTTGGTCAGGGATGGGCCAGTGACCCACTGCAGCCAGAGAAAGGAGGCCGGGGGCTTCGAGGAGGGAAGCTTCCTCGTTCTTGCAAGGAGCCAAGAGAAGAGACGCTTTCTCTTCTTCTGGATAGTGAGGGTGTAACTTCTGGAAAGGCTGCAGCCATTGTTTGAAAACATAAACACTTTTTTTTTTTGCGGTACGTGGGCCTCTCACTGCTGTGGCCTCTCCCGTTGCGGAGCATAGGCTCCGGATGCACAGGCCCAGTGGCCATGGCTCACAGGCCCAGCTGCTCCGTGGCATGTGGGATCTTCCCGGACCGGGGCATGAACCCGTGTTCCCTGCATCGGCAGGCGGACTCTCAACCACTGCGCCACCAGGGAAGCCCATAAACACTTTTTAAATGAGAAATCATATGCAGGTGGTCTAACATTTCCAAGGCACAACGTGGTGTCCAGTGGAGAGCAAGTCAGGGTTATTCTCTGTCCTTGTCCACCAGCCAGCCTGTTCCAGTTTGCAGAGGTGATCACAGTTACCTGCTTCTCATGCACCCTTCCAGAGATTTTCTAGGCATATACATGCAAATGCATCTTTTATTGATATATCCCCCCAAATATTCCCCACTTTGCTATCTATTTGTACCTCCTTTGTTCTTAATGATGTATCTTGAATATTTTTATACATTTGTACACATAGGGCTGCCTTTAACACCTGCCTGGAATTCCATTATATGGATATCCCATTATTAATGTAAACATTCCTTCAGGAATTGGCATTTAGTTTATTTGCAAATAGAGCTGCAATGTAAATTCCTCAGATGCGTTTCCTCTGCACATGTGCTACATTGGCATTTGCTCCCGTGCCCAGAGTCAGCCCGAGAACAGAGCAGAAACATCCGGAAGAGCAGAGCCAAGGGAACCACAGAAAAGGGAGCTGGAACCCTGACGACTCATTACGCTCTGGCCTGAACGATGAGTGAGGTCAGATGTACCCTGGGCTGCCCCGTTATAGAGCCAAGAAATTCCTTCTCTTTCTCAAGCTAGTTTAGGTTGGGTTTTTTATCACCTGCTGCATGAAAAGTTCTCATTGGCACAGATGTTAAAATTGTCACAACTGAAATGTGTAGTGAAAACAAGAATGATGAAAAATGACACGGCAATTTTGATCTCCATAATCTTTTTTTTTTTCTGGCTGTGTTGGGTCTTCGTTGCTGCACGCGGGCTTTCTGTAGTTGCATCGAGCAGGGGCTACTCTTCCTCGTGGTGTGCGGAGCACAGGCTCTAGGTGTGCAGAGCACAGGCTCTTGTTGCGGAGCACAGGCTCTAGGTGTGCAGGTTTCAGTAGTTGTGGCACAAAGGCTCAGTAGTTGTGGCTCGCGGAGTCTAGAACACAGGCTCAGTAGTTGTGGCGCACGGGCTTAGTTACTCCACAGCATGTGGGATCTTCCCAGACCAGGAATCGAACCAGTGTTTCCTGCATTGGCAGGCGGATTCTTAACCACTGCGCCATCAGGGAAGTCCCAATAACCATCATCTTAAAATATAAACATCTTAGAGAAGAAACCAGAGGGGTGTACACCAAAATGTTAACTGTGGTTGTGGATTGATAGTAGGACATCGGTGCTCTTTGTTATTGTTTTTTGAAGTTTTATAGTTTTCTACAATAATAAGGATAACTTCCACTGTCATTGTCTCAAGGCAGGTTCCCTGGAAGCACAGGCTGAGACAGAGATTTGGGGCACGTGATTTTCAGAGGGAATGCCCTGTAGGAGGAACCTGTAAGGAAGTGAGGGAAGCACGATTGTGAAGGGGAGGGGGCCATGCAAGGATGGGGCCTTGGCCTGATTGGGGGATGGGCCCTAAGGTGCAAATTGAGCCACGTGCATCCCCCAAGGCAAGAGGGCTGGCTTTTTGTATGCCAGGATCAGGCAGTCCTGGGGGTGTAAGTGTGATGCTAATGGGGGTGTAACCTGCCAGGTGGTTTCCTGTTGCCAAGGACAATCTGGAAGGTAGATCTGAAAGATAAGCCTTATCCATCAACAGTGCTGGAAAATGTATTTGAGTGAGACACCAACAGTGTCTGCAAGGATCACAAAGTCATTTGGAAAAAAAAAGAAAGCAAAATGCAAGACTGATCCTGCAGAGGCCAACACTTTCTGCCTTTGATCTCTTGCCTTCTACACTTGCTGCTCAGCCACCACTGAAACAGTTTGCAAATGTAGAAGTCTTGTCTGTAAATAAAAGAGAAATAGGATTGGCCGAGAGAGTTGCAAGTTATACTGCTCTAAACGTAGGACTCTTTATGAAAATAACTGTAGAAGAAAACAGTGATTTCTTTCTATTAAAAAAAAAATCTGGAGCTCTGAGCAAAATGAAAGTAGAAGCTTTTAAAATGTATCCCTTGACTCACGTTACTGCTGGGTCAGAGATTTTCCCATCTGCAGGAGGAGCCCTCACCGGGCTCATGGCTGCCTGCGTGGCCCCATCTTCTAAGGGGCTGACTTGTTATTTTGGATTAGGTGACGAGAGGAGCCAGTGAGTTAGGGAGAGGTGCCTGGGAATTCCAGGTCCTCCCTACGCCCTCCCCTGGCCCCCTCTCTCAGAGGGTTCTCCCCAGTTGTCTTGCAGTATTCCCGTAGCCCTGGAGGATGGCCACCGCGGAGACAGTGAGTGGTGGGGTTCTGTTGCTCTGGTGACCAGTTGTCCGGAGCCTCTGCGTTGGAGTTGCCAAGGTTCTGGGAAGAGGCTGGTCCGTCGGGTCCAGACTTGGAGGAATGCTGCAGAGCAGCAGCCTTCAGGAGCGGAAGCAGTCTTGGCTCTACTTTCCCTCAACGATGTCTGTGTTCACGGATGTGCCCCTAGCCCAGAAGCTAGAAGGCAGCTTGCTGAAGACCTACAAACAAGATGACCACCCTAACAAGACGTTCCTGGCCTATAAAGGTAGGTGCCTCGTAGTTTTGGAGTGTGAGACCTAGTCTACCATCATTGCCTCTAGGAGGGCCGTATCGGGAGAGAACCCAAGCCTCCCCAGACGGACAGCTCTGCTCCTGTTAACAGAATTGCCCAGTGGGTAAATAAAAGAGCAGAAAACCTCCTGGGTCCTTCTGTGCCCTCTGCCCTTCTCTGCGGGTTTCCCGGGATTTGATAAGAGCTGTGTCCTCTCCCCCAGCTCTACGCTTGGGGCCTGCGTGGACACTGTACTTTCCTCAGCCTCTTCATTCTACCCCCTCCCTCCTCCGCTCCTGTACAGAGAATGGCTCCTAAAATGGACTGTTCAGGGATGCAGCCAGCCCTTGTTATGGTGAAAGTCAGTGTCACCTTTGTTCAGTCTCATGTACCTGCAACTCTCATGTTGTCTATCATTTTTGCCCTTTAAATGGCATAGGTTTCTGTTGCCTTTTTTAAAATGATGAAAATTAGATACATTCACTAACAACACATTGTTTTGATAAAAGGGGAAAAAGAAAAGGAAAGTTGTCTTTTCCTACATGACTTCCCAAAGCCCCAAGAGAGGCAGGACAGATCTGTGGGCTTTCTGAAGAGCCCAAACTCGCAGATGCTGAGGTGGGCATTAAGAGCCCCCTCTTCGGGCTTCCCTGGTGGCGCAGTGGTTGAGAGTCCGCCTGCCGATGCAGGGGACACGGGCTCGTGCCCCGGTCCGGGAAGATCCCACATGCCACGGAGCGGCTGGGCCCATGAGCCATGGCCGCTGAGCCTGCGCGTCCGGAGCCTGTGCTCCGCAGTGGGAGAGGCCACAACAGTGAGAGGCCCGCGTACCGCAAAAAAAAGAGCCCGCTCTTCCCTTACCCTCACAGCCTGCATGACCAGCCAAGGCCAGCCCTGGGTGTCCTCTGTCGTGCGCAAGACCCGAATGCAGATCGCCCAGGATCCCTCACTGACCTATGAGTACACGCCAGTGATGGGCATGAAATCATTCATCCAGGCCTCCTTGAACCTCCTCTTTGGAAAGGACAGCCAAGTCATTATGCAGAACAGGGTGAGAAGCAGGGCCCTTTCCTTACTCACTGAGACACGAGGAGTGGAGATCGGGGATCGGGGATGTACAATCATAAACCTGAAAGAGACTTTGGCGGGGCCCCTTGAAGCTCAAAGAGTCCCCAGCTTGGTCACTGGAGGGCAGAGCCAGGATCAGGACCCCAAACCAGGGCCCTCGCACCAGCCCACGTGATCATGTGCAAGCTCTTTTAAGAAGGGGATGACCTGAATCTGAAGTGGGGCTGGTATCACCATCACTCTTTTTTTTTTTTTTTTTTTTTTTTTTTTTAATGGTTGAAAATCAAAGAGGGGTAATATTTTGGGACACATGAAAATTATATGAAATTCAAATTCCAGTGTCCAGAAAATGTTATTGGAGCATGGTCACGATCATTTGCTTGCTTTGTCGAGAGCTGTTTTCTGCTATAAAGGCAGACTTGAGTAGTTATACAGCCTGAAAGCCTAAAACATTGACTACTTGGCCCTTTGTAGACAAAGGCTGCCCGTGCCTGGTATGGACGTGAGCACCACGGGGGTGGAGGGTGTTCTTTTTGTTCCCTTATGCATCCCAAGTGCCTACTACAGTGTCTGGCACATAGTAGGTGCTCAGTAAATCTGGTTGAATGAGTCAACGGAGGCGTATGTGTTGGAGCATGTTGCTTTGACCTCCATGAGGAAGTGACCCTCCTTCCCCAACTTTTTCTGGGAAACATCAGTGCTTGCAGGTGCTACTCCTGCTTCTTGTTTGCTGGCAGGCAGGGGGCGTGCACACTGTAGGTGACAGCGGTGCTTTCCAGCTGGGGGCCCAGTTCCTCAAAACTTGGCGTCGGGATTCTCAAATAGTTTACATCATTTCTTCTCAAAAAGGTGAGTGTTAGGCAAGTGAGGGCGACAGCAGACCCCTATCCTGTGTTCCTGATTCCTACCCCATTTGCAATCTCCACTGTTGTCCTCTGCACTCTCTGTCACGAGAAACATGGTGGCCGAGCCGAGGTATGCTTGTCCCTCTCCTGTTACCGTCCTGCCTTCGGCCACTGACCTGCCGCCTCAGGCTCACTCTCTGGTGTGGCTGCTTCCATCTTTCCACCTGCCGGGTACCAGCTGGTGGGGGATGTCTCCCCACAGAACCGCATGGACTCGTCTTCCAGGACATGGGCTTTACAGTTTATGAACACATCTTCTGGGACTCTGCACGGCTGTGCTTGGACCCCAGCATGCTCCTCGATGTGGTGGAGGTAGATGTGCTCGCTCAGAAGCACCCCCCGAGACTTGATTCACAGTTTCCCTTTCCTTTCCCACCCCCTTCGATCATCAAGGCCTTTTCTAGGCTTGGATTCGTAGCCCTTTAGTAGGAGCCAACATGGAGGACCACGTCTCCTCCCAATGTCCCGTTGCCACGACCTACGTGGTCAAGGAAGCGCCTGACGAGACAGTCTCTACCTGCAGCAGGCCCCGCATGGCTGTATCTTCGTGATTGGGAACATCGGCAACTGCAAGCTGACACAGGGTCAGTGGACACAGTTGATGGTCCTCATGAAGGTGAGCCCACCCTCCCGCCTGGCTCCCCTCCCTCTCACCACCTGCCGCGCCTCCATCAGTCCCTTCCTTTTCTCATTCTCCTTTCTCCTACAGAGCAAGCAGATCTTTCCATTTTTTGACATTCCCTATCAAGGTTTAGCGACTGGTGACCTGGAAGAAGATGCTAGATTCTTACAATACTTTGTGTCTCGAGGCTTTGAGTTCTTCTGCAGCCAGTATCTGTCCAAGAACTTTGGTATTTATGGTATGACGTGGGCAGGAGGAGAAGGGAAGGCCTGGTGGTGCCCCACCCTGGGCACGAGCGACACGTTTGACATGTCCTACCCTCTGGAGAGAACCCAGGCCTCCAGAGAGGGCACCGGCGGCAGAAGGGAAGGGCACTGAGCTACCAGTCAGGTTCTGTGGTATGGTCTTAGCTCAGCTGCTAAAACTGACTCTAGCTGACCCATCTCACGCCTCTCAGGCTTCTGTTTCCTCCACTATAAGACGAGGGGTGGAAGTTAGTGATCTTTCAAGTCCCTTCCACCTTTAAGGCTCTTACCTGTGGCTACTTTTTCCTGCAAGAGGAGCCTGTGGCAGCTTCCCGGGGCATGGATGCCAACTTGGTGGGGCTGGGTGGCGAGCCCCGCGGTCCAGCCCTCTCTTCAGCAAGGCAAGGGGCAGAGACTGCGCGCACGGCTCGGGAATGGCAGAGGGGGCGCTGAGACAGGCTGTCTGTCCCAATGCTGCAGACGAAGGAGTGGGGATCCTCGTGGTGGTGGCACTCAGTAACGAGCTCCTGCTGTGCGTCCTCTCGCAGCTGATGGACTTCGTGCAGGCCCTGTGGCTAAACCCTCCTACCACGGGTGCTCGCATTATCACCTCTGTCCTCTGTAACCCGGCTATGCAGGGAGAATGGTAAGGGGGAGGGGTGGGGCAGGACGGGTGGGCAGAGCTTCTGGATACCCACAGACTTGCTGACTCACAGGATGCAGTGGCTGCTTCTCTTCCTGCCCACATTGCCTCTTTACTCTTTACTGAGGAGCCCCTGTGTACCAATGGCAGCGGCTATGCTGAGGGTTGCCCAGCCTGCGGCAGTGGGTAATAGGATGCTCTTTTTGGACCCAGGTCAAATTATTATTGAATTATTTGAACATTCCCAGATTGCAGGAGGAGATGAGGAAGCACCAAGGGCCTGCTACTCTGGCAGTCTGCCTGAGAGTCTGCTTCCCTTGCTTACATTAATATGGACTGAAACCCCCTCCCATTTATAACCATCCCGGGTGGATGCCTGGCTCCACCACTTTTGAAGGGAGAAGAGGGGAAAGGCAATGAGGAGGCTGCGAGCACGGGGAGACCTTATACTCTTAATTTCCTGATGTCTTTCCCTTGGCAGGAAACAGAGTCTGAAAGGGGTTGTAGAGAATATCATGATGACCAAGGAAAAGGTGAAGGAGAAGCTCCGGCTCCTGGGAACCCCAGGCTCCTGGGATCACATCACTGAGCAGAAGGGGTCCCATAGCTACCTTGGACTCAACCGTAAGTGTCTAGGAAGGGACAGCTCCCCACTTTCTGACCTTGTATTTGGGCTTGTATTTGAGCATAAACTTCATGGGCTAGGTGACCAGTCCCTAGCTTCACCCCAGATTTTGATCCTTTCCTGAGGAAGGTAGAGCTGCTTTCAAGATTCTTCTGGATCCCCAGAAAGGCTGACACTCCCTCTCCTCCATAATTCACCCTAGGCTAGAGGGGAGCTAGAGGTGGCCACCTCAGGATCTGAGACCCTATGGTCATCACCAGCCCAACAGGTGGACTACTTGGTCAAGAAAAAGCATATCTATATCCCCAAGAATGGGCGGATCAACTTCACCTGTATCAATTCCTACAACATAGATTACATCACTGAGAGCATCACTGAGGCTGTCCTCTTCACAAAGGACTCAGAGAAATAGCTTCCAAAAGTAAATGACTCCTGATTGGAATAAAACCTTTGGTCTCTAAAAATGTCCTGTGCTGATTATTTATTGCTGCAATTCATTTCTCTGCAAAACACTCTCTGTCTCTCTCTCCATCCATTGATGAAGCATTGGTCTGGCCTCAGCAAAGAGACCCAGAGAAAAAGGGAATGTTTACGTTCATTGACCATCTCATATTTGTTGAGCATCTATCATGTTAAGGGCCTGATCTGGTGTCTTAGTGCACTTGGTCTGCTATAACAAAATATCATAGACTGGGTGTCTTATAAACAACAGAAATTCGTTAAGATTCTTAGAGTTCTGGAGGCTGGGAAGTCCAAGATTAAGTCACCAACAGGTTCAGTGCCTAGTGAAAGCCCACCTCCTGGTTCATAAACAGCACCTCTGCCTGTAACCTCACATGGTAGAAGGAGTGAGGGATCTCTGAGTCATCTTTCATAAGGGCACTAATCCCATCCATGAGGGCTCCACGTTCATGACCTAATGACATCCCAATACCATCACATTGGTGATTAGGTTCCAACATATGCATGTTGAGGGGACACAAACATTCAGACCATGACATCTGGGCATCAAAAGGTATGCAAAAAACAGGCACGGTCCAGTTCTTTTTCTCTGGAAGTTTATAGCCTAGTTAGAAGATGAGCCTTAATCACATGAAACAGAAGTGACTGTTGGGTGTCTGTTAATACATGGAACTCTGCAAGCCCCCAGGATACTAAAAGGTATAAGACACTGTTGCTGTTCTTATGATGTCCTCCACCCCAGCTGGGGAAATACAACTCACTTGGTAAAAAAGAAGTTAATCATAAAAGGTGGCACGTAATAAGTGCTAAGTAAGTTTCAGGAAAAGGTTAACACAGCAGAACTTAGTTGCCCAAACTCTATACATTCCAAGGGGCTTCAGGACTGGCCCTTGACCAGTTACTGGGAAATGAAGTCTGAGCCCTTGGAGTTTCCTGCCTGACAAGAGTGGTTTGTATGATGGAACCCTTGGGTCATGCTGTGTCAGTTTGATGTCTAGGGGCTGGAGACTGGGTAGTTAAGGTGAGTTATGCAGGCACTGCATGCCTATGTGATTAACCCCCAATAAAAACTTTGGATATCAAAGTCTTGGTGTGCCTCGTTGGCAACACCTCACACATGTTGTCACACACTGGTGCTGAGAAAATTGAGCACTGTCTGTGCAACTGGAACAGGACAACTGGACAGGAAACTGGAAGCTCGTGCTTGGTGTCTATTGCACTCCACCCTATCTGCCTTTTTCCTTTGCTGATTTCAGTCCTGTCCTTTCACTGTAATAAACTGTAACCATGAATGTAACATGGTGTACTGGGTCCTGGGAGTCCTTCTAATGAATCATTGAACCTTGGGGACTCCTGAAACACACATTAAATTAGGTGCAGACCTGCATTTTTTTTTTTTTCCGGCTGCATTGGGTCTTAGTTGTGGCATGCGGGCTCTCTAGTTGCTTGTCCTGCCGCATGTGGGATCTTTGTTCTGCCATCAGGGATCGAACCAGTGTCCCCTGCATTGCAAGACGGATTCTCAACCACTGGACCACCAGGGAAGTCCCAGAGCTGCATATAGCACAAGGATTTAGGCAAGTCCATTCTCAGCTTCCTTGCGTTCCCTGAAGATTGTTCTTACAGGGAGTGCAGACAAGTGAGCAGCCTCATGGGTTTGGGCTTAAGATACCCAAACCTGTCTATCAAGGCTGGTGGCTCCTTCCTGGAAAATAAATAATACCTTTTCCATAGATTGTAGTTCTTATGAGAGGAAGCCAAGGTTCTGTCTACAGGTCTCATAATTGAGGAGGATTGCAAGCAAGCTCATGGAGCAAATGAGGCCATCTCCTTTGGTTTCCTGATGCTTAGAGATGAATTTATCTTTTTTTTTTTGCGGTACGCGGGCCTCTCACTGCTGTGGCCTCTCCCGGTGCGGAGCACAGGCTCCGGAGGCGCAGGCCCAGCGGCCATGGCTCACGGGCCCAGCCGCTCCGCGGCATGTGGGATCTTCCCGGACCAGGGCACGAACCCGCGCCCCCCGCATCGGCAGGCGGACTCTCAACCACCGCACCACCAGGGAAGCCCCCTCCCTGTATTTTTGAAAATAAGAATTTAAATTTAGAGGCTTGATCAGATTCAGCATTTTTTTTTTTTGTCTTGGCAAGGCCATATCACAGATGGTATGTTGTGTTTTATCAGGAAGCAGGAGATGCTAGTTGTTTTACTGTGATGTTAGCAGTCACAGAGGATCATTGCCGAGCTCCATTAACTCATTAGTGTTGAAGAATGGTGATACAGGTGTTCTAATTTTAACATCATTTATTCATTAGCTGGAATGCTTTTATGAATAGAAATTTCCCCTCACTGTGATTTAATGTGAGGTATACTTCCTATAGGAAAGGCAGAATTAGTTTTGATGCTTTCCCTTCCTTTACTAGTTATTAAATTAATGAATTGGTGTACTAGCAATCCCCAAAGGTGGTTGATAAGGTGTGTTTTTAATCTTTATGAATTTATGGATTTAAAATGATTTGTGTTGTAGTCTACTGTGACCATCATCCTTATTGATGTTAAAAATGTCCCATCTTTGACCTGTCAGAGCCAATTCAAATTAGTTTCCAAGATCTTTGATAGAAGCCTAGCAGTTTTTGAGAGCTCCTTTAAGACTTAATCTTAAATCTTCTTTAAGATTTTTGAGAGCTTCTGGCATGACAAGACATTCCAGGAAAATTTGAACATTTTCTGCTGCAGACCCGGAATCAGTCTTTTCTAAAGGAGTCCTAATCATTTTTAGCAGATAAAAGTATTTATACACCACAATCTGCGCTCTTAAGGTTCTCGTTGATATTGATTAGTCATTATTTCCAGGTGTTTTCAGTAAACTAAAATATATTGAGTGAAAGATTTAACTCAAAATGGATCATAGGCCTACATGTATAACCTAAAACCATAAAACTTCTAGAAGGAAGCAAAGGAGAATATCTCTGTGACCTTGGGTTAGGCAAAGTTTTCTTAGATACAACATCACAGCATGATCCATAAAGGAAAGAACAGATGAATTCGAATTAAAATTAAACATTTCTGCTATTTAAAGTCATTTTTAAGAGAACTGAAAATCAAGCCACAAACTGGGAAAAATATTTGCAAATCATAGAGCTGGTAGAGGACTGGTAACTAGAATATATAAATAGCTCTAAAAAAGTAACAAGAAAACAAACAATTTTTTAAATGTTCAAAAGATTTGAACAGGTACTTCACACACACCCCCAAAGCTATATGAATGTCAAATAAAGCATATGAAAATATGTTCACCATCAGTAGTCAAAAAGGAAGTACAGGGCTTCCCTGGTGGCGCAGTGGTTGAGAGTCCTCCTGCCGATGCAGGGGAAACGGGTTCGTGCCCCGGTCCGGGAATATCCCACATGCTGCGGAGTGGCTGGGCCTGTGAGCCATGGCCGCTGAGCCTGCGCGTCCGGAGCCTGTGCTCCGCAACGGGAGAGGATGACCATACTAAAATGTTGGTGAGAAAGTAGAGGAACTGAAACTCTCATACACTGCTGCTGGGAACATATAATTATCATGTCATCCAGCTACTCCATTACTAGGTATTTACCCAAGAATAAAGGAAATATATGTCCCTACAGAATCTTATACATGAATGTTCATAGTAGTTTTATTTGTAATAGCCAGATGTTCATAAACAGGTGAATGGATTTGAATGGGTTAACAAATTGTGATATATTTATACCGTGGAGCACTACTCAACAATAAAAATGAAAGAACTACTGATATACAGGGACTTCCCCGGCAGTCCAGTGGTTAAGACTCTGCGCTTCCACTGCAGGGTACGCGGGTTTCATCCCTGGTAGGGGAACTAAAATCCCAAATGCAGCTCAGTGAGGCCAAAAAATTAAAAAAAAAAAAAAAAAGAACTACCAATATACACAACATGAATGAATCTCAAAATAATTATGCTGAGTAAGAGAAGCTAGACAAAACAGCACATACTCTATGATTCCATTTGTATAATATACTAGAAAATGCAAACTAATCTTTAGTGACAAAAGGATCAGTGGTTGCCTGAGAGGGAGGGATTACCAAGGGTCACAAGGAAACTTTTGCAGGTGGTAGATATGTTCACCATCTTGATGGTGGCGATGATTTCACAGGTGGATACAGATGTCAAAGCTTCTCAAGTTGCACATTTTAAATATGTGCAGTTCATTGTTATGTCAATTATACCTCAGTTTTTAAAAAAGATATGAAAGGAGTGACAGAGAATGAAAAAGTCGTGGGGGCTAGTGAGTTAGAGGTCTTGAAATCAGAGAAGTATAGAAGGTGGTGGTCTGCGGGCAGGAAGTGTGAAGTCAGTGTCTCGGTCACAGTACATTTTCTGGTAATGCAATGACGTGGGTGTGACCATGTGAGTGGGTGGCCAGGTGAAATGAGAATATTGCTGTACAGGAGGACTATTCGCTCACTTCTTAAGCAGAAGTCTTGCTTCATGTTCCGGAAAAGGGAGGTTTTCCTTGCCACCCTGCCTAAATAGATTTACTCTGTGATCCAGCAATTCCATTTCTCAGAGTTTATTCTAAGGGAATAAAGAAGTGCCCAAGAATGTGTGTACAAATATGTTTATTATCAAAGTTTCTTATGATCAAAGATTGATATCTAAGTGTTAAACAAGAGGATTGGTTCAATAAATTATATCTATTCTTCTGAATACTATGCACTCATTAAGAATGGAAAGATAAACGTCAGTTTAATGACCTGTAAAGTGAGGCAGAAGCATAAGGTGGGGTTAAGTATGTGGCCCCTGCCACCTCTTACATGTGTGGCCTTTGGCAAGTTGCTTAACGTTCCTGGGATTGAGCTTCCTCATCTGTAAAATGGGCTATCAATCAAGTGTTACCTGATTGAGCTATTATGAGGATTAAATGAGTTAACGTAGGTAAAACACTTTAGAATAGGGCTTGGTACATAGTAAGCACCATATTAAGAGTTAGCTATTATTATAATACTTACCATGCCTTAAGTGAAAATTAGGTTACAAAACAGTATGTACCATAGGACTCCATTTTTCTAAGCAAATTACATTAAAAATTAATATATATTTATATTCAGAAAAGTCTGGAAGGATATGCTTCTAAGACATCTCTGAGTGATGGGATTACAAATAACATTCATTTTTTATTTGTATATTTTAACTTTTTATTACTTTCATATAAAAAACTACTTTTATTTAAAGAATATGTATTAGGTGGTTCTCAGTGATCAGATCTGTATAGCTTTTGGAGAAATAAACTTTAAAAGAAAAATATTAAAATAAATCATGGTTAACTTTTATTTTAAAAGTTTTATTAACGAAGATTACATAGCAGCATTATCTAATGAAAATTTGTGAACAACTTAAGAGTCCAACAGTAAGGGAATCATATCAACTTAGTGGAATGTTATGATCCATTACAACGGTTGTTATCAATACCAAGTAGTATACGTATGCAACCAGGGAAATACTTATATAATAAGTGATAAAAGAACACAAAATTCTATGTATGTAAGCCAGGGATAACATGAAAGGCTGAAAATAGTGATTTTTTAGGAATGGTAGGAGGTGGGCAATTTTTCCGTTTGGATTTCTTCACACTGGGATGGCAATAACACGGGAAGGAATACTTTTTCATTTTTTGTTCCTAGGAGCCTGTCTTCCTTTGCCTAGGACCCTGGAGACACGGGGGCTTCGGTTGAGTACATTGTCAGTAAACGCATCTGGCTCTTCCAAGGAGTCCAGACTGTAACAATGACCATTACTATCATAGCTAATGGTTGTGGAACGCTACCTGGAACTGTACTATGCGAAGCACTTATGTCTATCTTGTCATTTAATCTTCATAACAATTCAAAAAGGTAGCTATTTTATTTTGTTTTATTTTATTTTTATTACCATCATCACCTTCGTTTACAGTCTCAGTGAGCATCAGTAAACTGCCCAGCCCAGGGCACACAGCCGAAAAGGGCTGCAGGGGTCCATGTGCTCCGTCGGTGCCTTGACTCCTGCTACAGGCGCTGCCTTCCCCCATGCCGGCTGCTCCCAATCACCCCTTCATTCTCGTCCCCCAAGGGCTCTGGCTCCCAACCCCGAGGAGGTAATAAGCACCCAGAGCGGGGCCCAGAGGGAGGCTGCTGGGGCCCAGAGGAGCCTCCAGGGTTCGCGCGCCCGGAGCCAACTGTACCGCCTGCGCCTTGCGGAGAATCAAGAGCTGCAGAACTGCGTCGCCTCCGAGCAGACAGTCCTCTGCGCAAAGGGGAAAGCTTGCTCACCGTGGGGCTGGTGAGGACATGGAGATGAAGGAACGGGTAGGAGGTAGGGACTGGTTCGCAGGCTTTCTTAGGACCGGAAAGCCCTGCACGAGGACGCGGGCGCCACCAGCCGCGCAAGAGCAGTCGCGGCCGGCGAGGCTGCGGGGAGGCCAGGTCCCAGGCCCCGGGTCCGGAGATTCTGCACCGACACTGCGGCCTCGCCTTTCCTGGTGCCGGGCAGGTTCCTCCCGGGCATCGCTGACACCGCTGGGGACCTGGCTGGTCCAGGCTTCTTCAAGTATCTGATGTGTGCGTGTTGGGGAGGAAGGCGCCGGGGAGGCAGTATTTCCGAAGTGCAGTCAGCTCCGCCCCCCGACCTGCTGTCGGGGATCTTGGTCTTCAAGTGAATCCGCCTCTGTCGGTGGCCCGCGACTCCAAGGTTATCCAAGCCTGGGCAAGCTGGGATTCCAGAGGGTTCCAGAGGATCCCGGGGACAGGCGTCCCCGTGTTTTTGCTCACAGATGCGGGCGCCGAGCCCAGCAGTTTGTAGTGCGCGCACTGAGCTTTCTGGGGCTGCCTTCTCCCCTTTTCCATCGGCTGTGGGTTCCAGCAAGACCTCGTAGTAAAAGAAAATTTGCGAGTTTTTTCCGATTTTCCCTGGTCGACAAGTGGCTGCAGACGCACAAGGAAAAGCCTGGGCCCTGGGCGCATCTTCCAGGAAACCCCGTTGTCCGCAGGCAGAGATGGCCCAAGGCTCAGCTCCAAATCCCGTGTGTGTGTGTGTGTGTGTGTGTGTGTGTGTGTGTGTGTGTGCGCGCGCGCGCGCGCGTGTTGGGGGGCCCAGGGTTGGGAGGACGCCCAACTCGAGCTGAGGAAAGTCGAGAATGGGGTTTCACGGTGGGGCAAGCGCGCAGCCTCCCGGACCGAGCGGACCTAGCAGAGCCGGGCGGTACCCGGGGCCGAGCATCCGACGGCGGGCGGCGAGGTCACCTGGCCAAGCACCGGCCAGCGGGTAGAGGGGAACCCAGAGGTGGGAGAAAGGCATTCTTTACCTAGGAGTCGGCCTGAGTCCCTGGTCTAAGGCTGGGGTTCTGGTCCCTGGACAAGGCCTCGAGGGCTGACCCGCTGTGGGATGCGGGGTAGGGGCCGTGGTGGAGGATGGACTCGGAACTGCTCCTGAGCGCCCCCAGCAGGCCTTAGCCTTCGCTCGCGATTCCACTCCTGCCCGGGCTCTAGGGTCTTCCCCGGGAAGCCAAATTCTTGTGCTCGCCTACGCCTCTCCCGTGGACTTGTAACAGGGACCCTCACTCCGCACCGTGATTTGGGAGTTAAGCGCCCTTCTCTCGCTTGCTCACCACACTCCAGCCACACCGGTCTTCTTCCAGTTCCTCCAATATAAACAGGTCTTCCAGTCTCAGGGCCTTTGCACAGTCTCTCCTGCCCAGTAACGCCCTCTCTGCTTTTTGCAAGGTCAGTTCTTTCTCATGGTGTGGGTCGCAGATCTCAGCTTAAATGTCGCCCCCGCCCCCGCCAAAGACTTGTATGTAACCATCCTACAAAGTAAGGTCTCCCTTCCCCCACAAATATATTTTATTTCCTTTCCTTCTTGTTTCCTTTATGCTTCTTGCCGCACTTTGTATTTATTTTGCTTTATTCTCTGACTTTGCCAGTTTAATGTAAAATAGCACAAGGAACATATTTGTCTTGTCAAGTGGGCGCATAAAAATATCACAAATATTTGTGGTAGCATTTTTAAAAAAATAAATTTATTTATTTATTTTTGGCTGCATTGGGTCTTTGTTGTTGTGGGCTTTCTCTAGTTGAGGTGGGCGGGGGCTACTCTTTGTGCCCGTGCGTGGGCTTCACATTGCAGTGGCTTCTCTTGTCACCAAGCACGGGCTCTAGGCGCACGGGCTTTAGTAGTTGTGGCACGTGGGCTCCGTAGTTGTGGTGCACGGGCTTAGTTGCTCCGTGGCATGTGGGATCTTCCCCGAACAGGGATCGAACCCGTGTCCCCTGCATTGGCAGGCAGATTCTTAACTACTGCGCCACCAGGGAAGTCCCTGTGATAGCATTTTTATGAACTAATCGCCTCCTTGCTCCATAGAACATTAGAACCAGAATACGCCTCCCGGACAGGGCAGTTCTGCAGAGATCTGTGCTACTTGCAGCAGCCCCAATCTGTCAAGGTAGAGGGTTGGCATCTAAGTGTGATCTTTGTTCCCTGAATCCTCCCTTAGAGCCAAAGACAGGTACCTCTGCTGGGCAGGATTCCCGGGCCCTCACACAGGGTTTTATGGTGTCAATGAAAAAAATGCGAATGGCAATCAAGAAGAACTTGAGCTATGAGACAGAGAAGAGAAGGTTAGAACTGGGGGGAGAACGGTGTTGAAAATGGTACTGGGGTCAAGATGAAAAGCGCTCTGGAGTTTGGTTGCACGAGAAGCTAATGTCCTTAGCGCTCCTGGACGGTACAACTTAAACCATGTAAACTTCATTTATTAATTTATTTATTTTTCCGGTACGCGGGACTCTCACTCTTGTGGCCTCTCCTGTTGCGGAGCACAGGCTCCGGACGCGCAGGCTCAGCGGCCATGGCTCAGGGGCCCAGCCGCTCCGCGGCACGTGGGATCTTCCCGGACCAGGGCACGAACCCGTGTCCCCTGCATCGGCAGGCGGACTCTCAACCACTGCGCCACCAAGGAAGCCCAAACCATGTAACCTTTATACGGTATAGCACAGGGAACTCTTCTCAATACTCTGTAATGACCTATAGGGGAAAATAAAAACAAGTGGATAAATGTATATGTATAACTGATTCACTTTCCTGTACAGCAGAAGCTAACACAACATTGTAAATCAACTACAATAAAAAAATTTTTTAAAACATGTAAATTTTATACTATGTGAGTTTTACCACTACCGAAAAAGAAGTTACTGGGCAACAGCACAACATCCATGAGAACTTTTAGGGGGTCTACCCTATCAGACCCCGAGCCGCTAACCTCCCCTTCCTACCAGGAAGTGCAGAAGCTCAATGACGGAATTTGGGTTTAGGACCTGTCTTATCAATGGTATGTTGGTGTCCGAGGGATTGTCGATGTGGTGCTGGGGATGGAATTAGCATAAAGCTATGGGAAATTGGTGGGTTTGGGTGGAGGGGAGGTTGGAGTGGGGTAGGCAGGGAGGAGAGGGTGTAAAGCTGGCCTGTGGGATGTCCTTCTCTGCCTCTGCTTTTTCCCGAGGGTCTCAGGGGCGCACTGGGAGGGAAACTCATTCTACTCTATCAACGGCACGTTGTAAGGCTCACCCACTACCGCTCTTTCCCGTTTCCTGACGTCTGAGACAGTAGGTGGTGCTGTTTAGCAAACTTGGGAGCAGGGAAGAAGAACCCTGAATTTTAAACTTGAGAAGTTGGGCAGCTCTGGCCTGGTAACTCTCTCCTTCCATCTGCCAGTACAGAGGAGGGTGGGGGAGATGGGAATCTTCTTCCTCTTCGACCTCTAAAGAACTCCTCACCCGGCCCCAGGGAGAAAGAGGCCCAAGATCTGCTCTCAGGTGTACTTCCCACGTGTGTAGGCATCGCAGATGTCTTTGGAATGCGGTTCAGGTGAAGTCCTGGGTGGTGGTCATCTGCAGCTTGTCTGGGAGGGGCAAGGAAATTTAGAGGTGTTCTCACACCCCCCTCCACCAGCCAGGCTGACTCACCCTCTACCCAGCTTCGGGGTGACCTCGATGGTCCTGCCTGCTCCCCCTGGTCCTAGGAGCCCCCCTTTTCGTAGGAAGTTCAAACTGCTCTGAGGATTCTGCAACGCTGAAGTAAAACAGAGCAAACACTTGAAAGCCATCTCCTTAAATGTATTTTTAAATGTCGGGCTTTGGTCCAGCGAGTGCAGGTTCCAGAACGCATGCACAGGGACTGGTCGGTGAACTGCAGTGCTTTCCACGTGGGTTAGGGCATCGGATTAGGTAAGAGGTCTCCTTCTGTCCTGGGAATCCGGATTTGATTGTTTCACTGGGCTTTGTCCCCAACAATGACAGGATTCTGGGGAATGAAAACAACACTGGTTTGACAGCTTCAGCAAGTTTTAAAAAGCCCAACAGGACAGAGCCCAGTGTGCCTTTGGGGCTCCATGGGCTGCCGCTCACTTTTAGCACACTTTCATGCCCTCACCCTTGTTTTTCCTCTGCCTTGCCTTTCCCCTGCTATTCTAATTTATGCTCTTTAACTCCATTATGTGGTTTTGTAAGCAGGCTTAAATCCTTTTGGAAACAGGGCAGGGTACAAATAAATAGAAAAACACGGCTCTAAAAGGTTAGATGTTCTGATATTGGCTGAACCTTGAGCTAATATAAGAAAATGACTCCAGGGCTTCCCTGGTGGCGCAGTGGTTAAGAATCCGCCTGCCAATGCAAAGGACACGGGTTCAAGCCCTGGTCCGGGAAGATCCCACATGCCGTGGAGCGACTAAGCCCGTACGCCACAACTACTGAGACTGCGCTCTAGAGCCCGCGAGCCACAACTACTGAAGCCCGTGCCCCTAGAGCCCGTGTCCCACAACAAGAGAAGCCACCGCAGTGAGAAGCCCACACATCACAACGAAGAGTAGCCCCTGCTCGCCGCAACTAGAGAAAGCCTGCGTGCAGCAACGAAGACCCAAGGCAGCCAAAAAAAAAAACATAAATAAATTTAAAAAAAGATTCTTAAAAAAAAAAATAGAAAATGACTCTGTCCCTTAATCACCATAACATCCAGAATCTTCTACGACTGACAGCAGAGAGAGGATCTCCTTATGAAAAAAGGCAATAGAAACGCACAGCCTTGACTATGACCCCTGGCGTTCCTGAGGCCTCTCCCTGGCATCTTTCTAGGGCTGCTGCAGTTACCGTCAAGCGTTAGGGTAGGGTGGAGCCTGGGGATGCTGCGTCCTGTAACCATTTTGCTGCTGTGGACTCATGACCTTTCCCTTAGAGCTCCCTGCAGAGCTTCTAAAGCTCTAAACCCAGAAGGTCGGAACATTTGAAATGACCTCTGAAAAGACTATGGGATAAGCAAAACGGAAGCAGAAAATTACAGGAAACTAGTGACGGCTACGAATTTTTATTTCATTTTCCATTAGTGGGGTCCCTCTTCCCTACTCTCTAGTCTGCCTCAGGACAGTGCTACCATCTTAGGATATATGCACACACCTCTTCTGAGTCTAAAGCTAAGAGAGCAAGGCCTAGACAGAAAGAGGGAATTTCCTTGTCCCCAACGCTCTCCTGGTTCTATTTTCTATCTGAGCATCTGCTTCCCTTGACACTTGGAATGACCCCCTTTGGGGGCTGTTCCTGTCAAAGCGAGGCACCGCACGATGGCCTCAACTTTCATACAAGGGTGATCAGGACAGCAGTTGTTTTCTTATACTAGTGACAAACCTAAGCAATTCTCAAACTGCAGGGCCTACGGGCCTTCCATCTCCTTCCTCAACAGGTGGTCCTTACCTTCCTAGGATCACTTTCAAACCGACTGATGTTTTGTAACCTCCAGCACCAACCCTGGCTTTCAGTTTTAACCCACACTTTTCCTTCCAGTCTTAAAAGATGAATGTATCCATACCAAATACTTAGATGTAGTTCCCTGCTTTCTCTGAGGTGTTTCGCCCAAAGCCCTGTGGTCAGGGGCCTCTCAGTGTTGAAAAGTCATTTTTACCATCCAACTGGATTTCAAAGAATTTTAGAGATGTAAGATCATAGAGATCATTTAACACCATCCTTGCAGAGTACTGAGGCTGGAAGTGATTAGATGACTTGCTGAAGGTCCCAGAGCTAAAGTGTCTACACTAAGATTGATGCCTGTTGATTCCCAGACCACCCCTTTTCTCACCTCACCACCCATATTGACCTCTTTCACGTCTAACAGAACTGTAACTGTACCTGGAATTTTCTTTACAGAAGTAGATGATATAGATATACGTACCGACACATAATACATATATACACATACAAGATAATAGAATTAGGAATTAAAGTAATAGAGGAATGATTCTTTGTGTTATGTATACAATTTTAGCTGTTCATCATGGGTGTCTTAAGGTATGTATGGAAGCAAATCTGACCGCTAGTATATGGAATGAATGAATGTGTCTTAAGGGAGAAGAAATGTAAGTCCATCCATCCATTGAATGCAGAATTAGGGGAAACAGTGAAATTTAGATGTGGTCCTACCCTTTATTTATCTATTTCTTTTTCCGGCTGCACCGTGCAGCTTGTGGATTCTTACTTCCCCAACCAGGGATTGAACCCAGGCCACGGCAGTGAAAGCACCGAATCCTAACCGGATGCTATGGAATTCCTGGTCCTACCCTTTAGAAGTTCATGAAGGATAGACATGGCTAAATAATTCTAATATAAAGCAGACTTTGATCAACATTGTTACAATTTAAAAAGGAGTTCAGGATCACTATGTGTGAAAAAATAATAGTAACACAAATAAGGAAAGTTATCAGTAAATACAAGCAAATTACCTGTATACAGGTATATAGTGGGTATGTATATACATGTGTATAGATATGAAGCAGCTGCCCATTCACATACATGCCATTTTTTCCACTGTATTCCAAGTATCCAGTAGACAGGGATGATGTTATTTGGGATGAATTCTTGTACTACTTCCAGCTTTTTTTCCAGCAATATATATATTTTTAACGTATACACTACAAATAAATGGAGTTTATTCCAGTGGTGTAAGGCTTGTTCAATATTTGAAAATCCATGAAGATAATCCATCATATTAACAGAGTAAAAATAATCACATTGTATTCATTATATCAATTGGTATATATTTTGGGTAGAATTTCAAGGAAGTATAGAGCGTTCATGACAGTGTTTACAGGTAGCTAAGTGTTCTCAGATTTATAAAGGGCCTGGGGAGGGGGAATTAAATATATGGTGCTGTCATGAAAATGCAGCCTCAGGGTAAAGATGAAGCCAACTTTCATCCTTTCTGTGAAAGAGCAGGGCTTTTAAGAACTTTAAAGTAATTTTTTTCCACAATAGCCTCATAGGGAACCCTTGGCTTGATTCTACATCTGATGAAAGAAATACATTTCCAGTCCAGACCTCTCCTCTGAGCTCCAGACCCATATATCCACCAGTCTGTTTACCATCCTCTTGGGTGTCTCAAATGTACCGAGAGCTCAACATGTCCAAAATGGAACCCAGTCCTTCTTCCAGTGTTCCCTAGCTCAGTTAATGGCATCATTGTTCACACAGTTATGCAAGCCAGGAACCTAGAGCCAGGTTATAGTCTCCCTGAGGGCGGGCACCTGGCCTGTCTTGTTTTCTGCTGTATCTTCGAGCCCTAGAACAGTGCACGGCACAGAGTAGGTATTTAATTACCGTCTGCAGTCTCTAGACTGCATTCACTTTCCTCCTTCTCCACCATTACTACTCAGTCCACCTGCCATAACTTCTCACTGGCACTAATGAAATAGCCTTCTAACTAGCCTCCCTTGACCCGTGCTCAGCCCTACCTTTATCTGTCTTCCACTCTAGCAAGTGATCTTTTCAAAACACAAATCTGACCCTAAGAAAAGTGTTCTTGCCATGGCCTCTGAGGTTGTGTATGGTGTGTATCCTAGCACTCTTCCAGCCTCCTCTCACACCATGATTGGCCTTGCTCTTTAGAGCCAGTAAAGTTAGCCTTTTTTACAATGCCTCCCATCACTTGCTCTCTCCTGCCACAGGGCCTTTGCACGTATTGCTTTCTCTGCTCGGACCATTCTTCACCCACTTAACTTCTACTCATCCTCCAGATGTTACTCTCAGAGAAATTTAGAGTATTAGGTCCTGTAGGTCCTGAGGAGACTGACTGTATTTGATGGAGAAGTGATAGTCAAAACCACTTGAAAAATGCTGACAAGAGGTATCTCCACAGCACCGATGGTGGTTTCATTTTTACATTTGTTTGTAAATTATTTTCTACACAAAGTTTTTCACAACTTGTAAGAAATTTTTGTTTGTCTTCCTAAATGAGAAGAAAGATCTAGCCAAGGACCATTGACACATATAACCATTTCTCCCTTTCTTTATGAATTTTTGGAAAGTATCATCGAATATGTTTACCTGCATTCATTTATTTTCTCTTGGATGTAAATTCTCAGAAGAAGATCTTACTGTTTTTGGATTAACCGTTATAAAGATCATTCCCAGTACAATATGAATGTTTAATTATGCTTAATAAAAATATCTCATGATGATAGACCTCAAGGTCCTCCTTACTTTATAAATGCTCTATAGGATGGTTTAAGTGCAGTTCAGCCTGCTCATTGTTTGGAAGATTCAATATTGTAAAGATGTCAAATTTCCCCAAAATTAATCTACAAACTCAATGCAATCTCAATCAAAATTTGAGGTTGTTTGTTTTTTTAAGAAATGAACCATGGGGGCTCCCTTGGTGGCGCAGTGGTTGGGAGTCCGCCTGCCGATGCAGGGGACATGGGTTCGTGCCCCGGTCCGGGAGGATCCCGTATGCCGCGGAGTGGCTGGGCCCCTGAGCCATGGCTGCCGAGCCTGCGTGTCCGGAGCCTGTGCTCCGCAATGGTAGGGGCCACAGCAGTGAGAGGCCTGCGTACCGAGATTCTAAAATGTTGTGAAAATGCAAAGGCTCAAGAATAACCAAGAAATCTAACCAAAGGGATGACAAAGCTGAAGGCTTTACATTACTAGATACCTAGATGTATTATAAAGCTATGATAATTAAGATGGTGTGGCATTAATTCAAGAATAGACTAATAACGCCCTCTAAGTCCATCCATGTTGCTGCAAATAGCATTATGCTAAGTGAAATAAGTCAGACAGAGACAAATACTGTATGATATCACTTATATGTGGAAACTAAAAAATACAACAAACTAGTGAATAAAACAAAAATAAGCAGACTTACAGATATAGAGCAAAGTAGTTACCAGTGGGGAGAGGGAATCAGGGAGGGGCAACGTAAGGGTAGGGGATTTAAAAAAGGGTTATTATGAGATTGTATGAAATCACGTGTGTGAAACTTTTGAAAATTGTAAAGCACTGTAGAATTTAAAGAATCTTTCATTCAATAAAAAAGTAAAATAAATAAATAAAAATATTTTTAAAAGAAGAATAGACTAATAAACCAATGGAACAGAACAGAGTTCAGAAGCAAATCCACACATCACAGGGACACTGTAGAGCCGGTGGGGGAAAGCTGAGTTTTTTAATAAATGGCACTGGATCTATGGGATATACTTATGGAAAAATAAAAGAATCTTGACCTCTATCTGCTACTATATGGTAGGGAAATTTTTCTGCTTTGGGGAAAACTGCATTTTCTGTAGCATCTCCTCTGATTTTGAGTTTATGGCAGCTATTTTATAACTCTGCAACTTGTAGGGAGTTCCTTGGAGGCCCAGTTTTTAGGACTCAGTATTTTCACTGCTGTGGCCCAGGTTCAATCCCGCATGCCATGCTGCGGAGCCAAAGAACCCCCTCCCCCCCAAAAAACCCAAAAAACCTCTGTAACTTGTAGATAACTGATAACAGTGCCAAGCTCATAAAAATAAATTCTGTCTGGTGGAGGAACACACCCCCAACCGTGGAAAAACCAGTTTTGCCTCAGTTTGCACATTTATTTCAATATTCCTTTTTTTAAAAAATTTATTTATTTAGTTGCACCGGGTCTTAGTTGCAGCAGGCAGACTCCTTAGTTGTGGCACCCGAACTCTTAGTTGTGGCATCCGAACTCTTAGTTGTGGCATGCACATGAGATCTAGTTCCCTGACCAGGGCTGGAACCTGGGCCCCCAGCATTAGGAGCAGGTAGTCTTCTCCACTGCACCACCAGGGAAGTCCCTATTTCAATATTCCTGATCTATACATGTGTCTATTCTTCGGATTCACCTTGGAACAGGCTGAAACACCTTGCCACCTTTCCTTCTTAATAAGTTAAATAAAAATTTAACATGTGTTCATTTTTATATCTATATGAGTCATGGTTTTATCATATTTTGGAGAATTATCTTTTCACAATAAAGTTAATCCCAGATGGATTGCTAACCTAAATGTGAAAGTAAAGCAGTACAGCTGCTAGAGGATTATAAAGGAGACTATATTTATGACTTTGAGGCAGGAATGTTTTCTTAAACAGGACACAAAAGCACTAACCATAAAAAATTGATAACTCAGATTTCATTAAATGTAAGAATTTCTTTTCACCCCAAAACACCACTAAGAGAGTGAAGAGGCAAGCCACAGAGTGGGAGAGGATATTTGCCTGAGATTTTTTTGGACAAAGGTATAATATACACAATATATTATATGTATGCTATGAATCAATAAGACAGACAACAGAAAATAAAAACGGAGAAAAGAAATGAATAGGCATATCACAAAAGACCATATCCAAATGGTCAATGAACAAGCACACAAGCCCCTTAGTTATCAGGGAAATACAAATGGAAACCACTTCACAGCCACCAGAAGAACAAAATAGGAAAGACTGACAATACCACGGTTGACAAAGATGTGGAGAAACAGGATCTCTCAGACATTGTGGATGGAAGTATAAATTGGTATCACTACTTCGGAAAATGATCTGGTGCTCTCTCTCAGTGCTAAACGTATAATCACCCTGTGACCCAGCAATTCCATTCTTAGGTGTGTGTGTACGTTTATGCATATGTACCCAAAGACATATGAGAATGTACAGCAGATTTATTCCTAATAGGCCTGTTTCCAGTGGCTGCCGTACTTGGTGGTTTAAAGCAACAGGAATTTATTCTCTCGTTGTCAGTTCTGGAGGCCAGGAGTTCAATTGTAGAATGAAAAATAGGCTGCGGTAGAGTCACACTGTGGAATACTACAAAACAATAAAGATGAATACATTACTGCTGTGCGAACACCACTGGTGAATTTCCTAAACATAATACTGAGTGACAGAAGCCAGACCCTGGGGAATTTCCTGGCGGTCCAGTGGTTAGGACTCTGCACTTCCTTTGCAGGGGACACAGGTTTGATCCCTGATCAGGGAACTAAGATCCTGCATGCTGCTCAGCACAGCTGAGAAAAAAAAAAAAAACGCTAAGCCTGTGTGTCCGCAGCCTGTGCTCCACAACGGGAGAGGCCAAAAAAAAAAAGTAAAGATGCCAGACCCCAAACAAATACTTAATATATGATTCATTTACATAACGTTCAAAAATAGCAAGACTAATCTTTGGGGATAAAAGTCAAGGTAGTGGTTACCTTTCGAAAGGAGGGGAGCCTAGTGACTGGCGGTGAACCAAGGGGAAATTTCTGCAGGTGCTGATCCTGTTCTATTTCTTGATCTGGGTGGTGAAAGTTCACCAGGCTGGAAACTTTTGTGCACTTTTCTGCATATAATGTTTACAGTACAATTTCCTTTCCTTGATTATGGTCATGCTGTAATGCTATAATAAAGATTCTTTTAAAAAATCTGTTCCTGGGCTTCCCTGGTGGTGCAATGGTTAAGAATCCGCCTGCCAATGCAGGGGACACGGGTTCGAGCCCTGGTCCGGGAAGATCCCACATGCTGCAGAGCAACTAAGCCCGTGCGCCACAACTACTGAGCCTGCACTCTAGAGCTCGTGAGCCACAACTACTGAAGGCTGCATGCGTAGAGCTCATGCTCTGCAACAAGAGAAGCCACTGCAATGAGAAGCCTGCGCACCACAACGAAGAGTAGCCCCTGCTCACCGCAACTAGAGAAAGCCCGCAAGCAGCGGCAAAGACCCAACACAGCCAAAAAAAAAAAAAAGAAATCTGTTCCTATGTTATATAAACACTTTTCTTCCTTTTTATTGTTTTGGCTGTGACGCTCAGCATGTGGGATCTTAGTTCCCCAACCAGGGATCAAACCCATTCTCCCTGCAGTGGAAGGGCTTTATTCTGGTGCTCTCCCTTCGACCTTGCCAAGCATCAAGCGCTGGGCTTGGCTTGAAGCTTCCGGGTCTACATCACGATTCCTTAGGGTGTCAAAAGTCCACATAGCCATCAGCCCTGTGCCATGTGTCGTGGCTTCACAAGGGAAGCGGAGTAAAAGGTTGATGGGGTTGTTTACATCCTCCTCTTGGCCGGCTCTGCTGTGGTGGGGTCCCCAGTGGTCCAGGGGGGGCGGTGGTTGAGAAAGTGGAGGCTCATGGCTTTTCTGAGAGATGCCAGGAAGAGACAACATCTTGAGGGGCAGCTTGCAATGCAAGAATTCAAGGAGGAGTAAACACTCAAAACTTCTACTTTGCCCCTATGTGCCATGAAGTTGATTCTGGAAAGGTGGAAAATGGCTCTTATGATGAACATGTATTTTTTTATACTCAGAAAGTATAAACCTTATAATTTATTTAATTAATGAGTTTATTTATTTTTGGCTGCGTTGGGTCTTTGTTGCTGCGCGTGGGCTTTTCTCTCTAGTTGCGGTGAGCGGGGGCTACTCTTCGTTGTGATGTGTGGGCTTCTCATTGCGGTGGCTTCTCTTGTTGCGGAGCACGGGCTCTAGGGACCCGGGCTTCAGAGTTGTGACACACAGGCTCAGTAGTTGTGGGTCGCGGGCTCTAGAGTGCAGCAGGCTCAGTAGTTGTGGCAGACGGGCTTAGTTGCTCTGCGGCATGTGGGATCTTCCCGGACTAGGGCTCGAACCCACGTCTCCTGAATTGGCAGGCAGATTCTTAACCAATGCACCACCAGGGAAGTCCTAAACCTTATATTTTAAAAAGACAGTAATACAGGGCACTGCTGGAGGTGGCGGTAGCAGGGATTAAATGGACTAATGTTGAAGGTTCAAGAGTCCTTTATGTCTCTTCTACCTAACTTGAGCTGCCTTCCATTGGCAAGGAATCGGGAGATGGTTAAGGCAAAGGTGAGGACCACATTTTTCCTGCCTTCGAGCTGCTGGCAAGTGAGTAAAACCAGTGCTGACTCCGAGTACAAGAAATAAGCTAGGGGGACTTCCCTGGCGGTCCAGTGCTTAAGACTTTGCGCTTCCACTACAGGGGGCACGGGTTCGATCCCTGGTGGAGGAACTAAGATCCTGCATGTGACCTGGCCACCCCGCTCCGTGTCCGCCCCCCCCCAAAAATAGCTAGGAAAAGGCAACAGTTCTGAATGGGAGCGGCGGGAGGGAAAGCTTTGGGCAGAAAGTGGGAAGGTGAGGGCTGCACATTCCCTAGAGCTTTTCAGCTGTGGGATTCAGGAGCCTTCTCTGAAGGGACCTGACAAGTTGGAAAGGCAATACCTTTGCGTAATCCGTGAGGCAACCTTCATTAAACAAAGTAGTACTGTCACCAAGATTGTAGGGAGATGGCTGAGCCATCCTCTTGTTGAGACCTTCCTCTGTCCGCTGGGCCATGCTTTCAACCTCTTCACTGCCACAGCCCCTGGGGCACAGGAAAGAGCCTGGTGCTCACTGACTCCATGAAGAAGCAGGAAGTCCTTGCTCCTTGGAGGGAATCTTGGTCAACCGAGTGGGCCGGAGGAGGCAGAGGCAGCTGGACCGGAGCAGCCAGAGGGCTGTTCAGGCAGAGCCCCAGTGAATGAGTCATGTGTGAGGAAGACTGTCGCTACCCCCCAGAGACTGGGGCGAAGGAGAACAGGCTGACAGTCAGCCCTACCAGGCCCTTTCTCTTCCTCCCTCGGGGGAGCATGTGGGCCCCTCCAGAGTCGCCAGGATGACCTCTGAGGTCGTGTGCCTGCAGCTGGGGGATGTCGAGGGGCCGTAGGGAGGTCGGCCGCTGGCGGGGCAGTGACGCCTCCCCCTCCACAGGCCCTGTCTCCCGTCTAGTCTGGTTCTGCACCATGTCTTAGAGGGGAAACCTTCCCGGATGAGCCTAAGAGCATATCTGTGCTAGAGACCTTATGGCGAGGCGGCCCAGTGCCGCCTGGCGAGAGGCCCGGGCCCAGGTGCTCTCCGCCCTGCTGCTTTGGGAGGAGGACAGGTGGCTGACCCTTCCAGTCGAACCTGTCAGGTGCCTTGTCTGCTGAAACTCCTTCCTCTGCCAGTCAGAGCCCCAGGCGGGGCGGGGTAAGAGGGGAGAGCAGTCATTCCTCCGCACCCTGGCCATGGGAGGTGTTTACAAACACTCCCGGAATTCAGGGAGCCGGCCAGGGGTCAGAGGGCCCAGTGCCAGCCTTGCCCTCGTCATTGGGCCTGCTCCACCCGTCCACCCCCTGCCCCACGTGGCCTGAGGGTCTGTCTACAAAGCTGGAAGAAGACAGCCTCTTGGACTCTGGGCGGTCAGTAGGTAGGCCTTCAGGGACAGTGTGCTCCAGCTGGGGAGGGGGAAAAGCCACCCTGAGGTGTGTGGAGGGCGATCAGCCAGCTCCCAAGCACGCCCCGTGCTGGACCTCCTGGCATCTCTCCACCGGCAAGTTTCTCATTCCCGCCTCCGGTGAGCCCCACTCCTCTGAGTTAACCCCTGCCCGTGTCCAGTGTCTAGAGAGAAGGATATGGACCGGGACTTCTCTGAGGTGGCGAGGCTGCCCTGTCCTCCCCCAACCTCTCACTTCCTCTTTAACCACAGAGCTTATCTGTGTCTGACAGAGACCCAAACACATGAGGTCACCAGGAGATCCTATTTTCTCTTCCCCTCTTGCACCCCGCCTGTCCTCATATCCTTCCCATGAGTGGAGGGGATGCTCTGTGTCATACTCAGCCTGTGGGGCTGTCCTTCTGGGTTTCACTCCTGGCTCTGTCTCCCCCGGGGAACCGTGTGTGTGTGGGAGAGGAGGTGAGGCTGGAGATGAAAAACTTTACTCCTAGGATCAGTTTGGATGGCAGGTCTCTGACTTTGTCTGGCTGGGAGGCAGTGGAGCAGTGGACAGGCAGGGCAGCCAAGAGGGGAGTATGGTACAGCCTTATTTATTGTAGCATCAACTTAGAATAGTCACCAAGGATGGGTCAGGGGTGGGGCAGAATGGGGCTGGAGGCAGACAGTCTCCAGGTGAAAACAAAGGCCGGTGTCTGGCTGTGACCTACCGCGCTATTGGCTGCTGGGCTGCTTCTGGTCATACCTTGCCTTACGACCTGATCACACCACCGTTCAAAGTCCTCTGGAGGCGGGCTCACCTGGTCCAGAACTCTGTATACACACCATGGCCTGGTGTCCATGGTCTGCGTGATCTGGCCCGGCTTACCTGGGCTGCCTTATCTCCACCACCTACCCCCAACGCCCTCCTGAAGTATCCCACAGTCTAGCCCCACTGGGGTACTCTGACCTCCACACTCCTGCTTTAGCTGTTCTGTTCTCTCCTGAAAGGCTCTTCCTCCATGCTCCCTTCTCTGTCTTTCAAATCTGGCATATCCTTTAGGGCCCAGCTCAATGCCATGTCCTTCATAAAAATCCACCTGCTTAAGATGTTAACTATTTTATAGAGAATGGATAAACAACAAGGTCCTACTGTGTAGCACAGGGAACTATACTCAATATCCTGTGATAAACATAATGGAAAAGAATATGAAAAAGGATATATATATATATCTGTATGTATAAGTGAGTCACTTTGCTGTACTGCAGAAATTAACATTGTAAAACAACTATACTTCAATTTTTAAAAAATTAAAAAAAAATCTACTAGCTTAGAGAAATTGCTCTATCCTCAAAACACCCAAAGCATTTTATTGGTACAGGACTTCCTTTACAGCATTTGTCAGGGCGTGCCTTGGGACTGGGTCTCATTCAAAGGGTTTTGTGCCCTCCGTCTGTAGCACCTAGCACATGCTGGGCACCAGGTCAGTTCTCAATATATCTTTACAGTAGCGAATGGAGCCATAAGGTTGAATGAGGTTAACAGATCGTCAAGCAGGGAAATGGCACCAAATCAACAGAGTTCTGCTAGGCTTTCCTGCCGCTTACAGGTCTGGTACCTCCTTTCCTTTCCCCTTCCGATCACTGTTAAACATTTCAAGGCCCAGTAAACAGGCCTTTCCCACACTGCAGCCACCCTCAGTTGCAAACCTGAGGCATAATGTCTGTCTTGTAATTTCTTACGTGGTAAAAGGAAACACTATGTACTCATGGTTGGCTGGGATAACCTGCCAACTCTTCAGTTCCGTAGCACTTCCTGAGTACCCACTGGCTGCCCAGGTTTCTGCTGGGGGTTCTGGAGGAGACAAGTCACCACCTGGTCCTGCCCTGAAGAGGGCTATCAGAAGCCAGACCCTGGAGAAATCTGAGTGAAGCCTTGCGGTGGATAGGACATGGGCTGGCAGAGAGGTGGGCAGGACCGCCATGGGCCAGCCAAGTGAGTACATGGGAAGATTATCTGGGCTACAGTTTGTTCAGGAGATAGAGGAGAGTGAATCAGGGTGGGGTCCAGATAGGAATGCCTTGAGCCATCCAAGACTGGGGTTCTGAGGATCTGGAAGAAGCAAAGGATGCAGCAGAAACACTAGATGGGAGTCAGGACACCTGGGTTCTAGTCCTGGCTCTGTTGCAGGATCTTGAACGAGTCACTTCTCTGCTTCTCTGGGCCTTTCCTTAATTCTAAAACCTAAAAACCTT
Organism: Neophocaena asiaeorientalis asiaeorientalis; assembly: GCF_003031525.2. NCBI lineage: Eukaryota > Metazoa > Chordata > Mammalia > Artiodactyla > Phocoenidae > Neophocaena > Neophocaena asiaeorientalis. The sequence goes on from NW_020175192.1 coordinate 5,531,322, forward strand.
CAAAGTGACCTTTGCAATCTGATGGTCAACAGATATTTGAGTCTTTGAAGTAGCATATTGGGAATGAAGGGAATCAGCCACTCTAATGGAAACTGGGAACGAGAAAGTGCCTGACTGGGAGCTCAGAGATAAAGAGCGAGGAGAGACTGCAGAGGGTCCAGCCAGGGAGAGAAGGGGAACTGCGGGGAAGGGCCCCGTTGGGCAATCCCATTTTCAGTTCCTCCTTTCGTCCCCTTCCCCGACTTAGCCTCTTGGCCTCACCTTATTTGGTCAGGGCGGGGCAAAACAGAACACTCCCACGCCGTCTCAGGCGCCCCCTGCCTTTCCCTTCCCCTTTTCGGGCGCTCAAAAGATCCTCCTCGCTCTTCCCTCACCTGGCACCTTCCCCGAACCCACTTTCCTCCATAGCAACGCCCCCCGCGGCCAAAGTAGGAAGAGCAACGAATTTGGGAACGTATTCATAATTACCCTTGTAGCTACCGTTTATTGGGAACTCACCCTGTGCCAGGTAACATTTTTTTATAGCAATTCTATGAGGTGATTGTTATCTCATTTTACAGATAAAGAAACTGAGACCCAAAGATATTAAGTAATCTGTGCAAGGTCACACACCTGCCGGTTGGCAAGGCCAGATTGGAAATGAGGTGTGGCTCCCCAGTAGCTGCTCTGGCCACTTCCGGTTGGGCCGGGAGACCTTTGGCAGTCGGAGACCCCTGCCCTCACCTAGCACCTCTCAGACCCGAATTCTTCAAGCCCCGCCCCCGCCCGCGCCGAGCCCGCCCAGTCCTCGGCGCCCTGGAGCCTCGCCCGGCCTGCGCGGAGGAGGCGGGCCCAGCACCCGCAGGTGGGGCGGGTGGCGGGGCGGGACCGGGAGGGGCAAGGCACGGAGGGGGCGTGGCCGGAAGCCTTAAAGAGGCCGGCGCGGCGGGGCGGGCCGTAGGGGCCGCGGGTCGCGGCGATCTTCCCAGTTTCGGTTGGACCGCAGCGCAGCCACCATGTCCCTGGCGGCCTCGGCGGGCAGGGGCCCGGGGGCCGTGTGGTCCCCAACGCACGTGCAGGTGACGGTGCTCCAGGCTCGGGGCCTGCGGGCCAAGGGCCCCGGGGGCACGAGCGACGCGTACGCAGTGATCCAGGTGGGCAAGGAGAAGTACGCCACCTCCGTGTCGGAGCGCAGCCTGGGCGCGCCCGTGTGGCGGGAGGAGGCCACCTTTGAGCTACCGCCGCTGCTGTCGGCTGAGGCAGCGCCCGCCGCCGCCGCCACCCTGCAGCTCACCGTGCTGCACCGCGCGCTGCTCGGCCTCGACAAGTTCCTGGGCCGCGCCGAGGTGGACCTGCGGGAGCTGCACCGGGACCACGGCCACAGGAAGACCCAGTGAGTGCGGGCCGGGGGCGAGGACGCGTGGTCTGGGCGCCGAGACCCTTTTGAGTGTGTCCCCACCAAGGGGGCGAACGGAGCGAGGCCTTTCTAGAGGGATCCCCTCGGCCCGTACTAGTATTCTCACCTAGCTTCACCTTCTTGGGCTCTCCCAAGTGTGTGGCTTCGGGCACCTGGAGCGTTTTTGAATCTGCAGGACGGCGCTCGGAGTCTGGAACTTAGTAATCACTTAATGAATTTTTGATGACTCGAAACTACCTGTGGGCTGACGAATTACTCTTATTTAGTTGAGTAGCGTGTATATTTGATGTACGCATTAGCCTCCGTGGAAAGACTCCTGGGTATTTAATTGTACTGGACACTGAGCTGAGAATGGCTGGGCCAGGGCGCAGGGAGGACCCACTGGAGCAGTGAGAGCCACTGACACTAGGGCCCTAGAGGCTCGCCCAGGGGCTGAGCTGGGGCGTTACAGTGCGGTGGGGACTGGGGAACGGGGAATGCGGGCTGCCTGGGGAGGGCTATCCCCCAACCCGACCTCACAGCCGCCGAAGGGGTTGGTCGAGAGAATTTGCCCCGCCCTCCTCTCCGCCCCTCCCTCAAGAATGCTAGAACAGTTTGGTCTTCACTTTCAGACCGAAAAATACTAACCGTGTTTGCCCCGGGCCCCAGAGGAGTAAGGATTTCCCATTGATGGCTGGAGCCAGGGCCTGCCCTTGGCCGAGCTGAACTGAAAAGTAAGCATTGTTCCCGTCCGGAGTTTGTCAAGTTCTCTGGTCCTACTGGGTAGTGGGGAGGGGATGGCTGCTCACCTGTAGCCACCGCACCGCCCCCCCTGCCCCCAAGACTTCTCTTTTAGGGTATCAGAGTCCCGCAGGGAAAGCAGGGCGAAACCCTGTGCACGCCAAAGTGTTACCGATTTATTTGTTCTCTTTCGCAGGTGTTTGGAAGGGAACATTTGATTGTGCTCATCTAGTGTACCGACAACTAGCCTCGCTTAGCTTAATTGGTTACTTTGCTGGACCTTAAATATGCAAGGCAGTCATGTTATCACCTAACTCCTGTGGTTTACGAAGCACTCTGATTCATATTGTGTGTTTTAGATATAAACGGTATTTCAGCTTTCCCTTGTGAAGGAGACAGGAAGAGCCAGAGGATTTGAAGTTACCAGACTCCCCTTTCTGTAGGGTGCTTGCAACTGTAACACCTGCTCCTTTTATCTGGCCAAAGATGAACAGGCATTTCTGAACTCAAATCAGATAAAAAGAGAGAGCCTTGAGGTGAGGATGGATGGGGTATCTTTGTGGCATCAACTTACAAGCCATAAGGTGAGCAGCAGCGTCTTTGCTGAGCTGGGGCTGAAGCAATGCTAATTTTCCATTTGACTAAATGACATTTGGGGCCTGGGGTTGGCTTCCTTTCCAGCTTCAACTAGGCACCATTGCCCGTCCTTTGTCTTGTCCCATCCCGAGATGTGTGGATATTATCGTCTGTCTCTGCCATCTGTTTCTTCTGTGAACCTTTTATTCCCTTGAAAGATAGATAGCATCTTCCTGCCAGAGATGGGGATTCCAGATTCCTGGGTCTGGTGCCCACTCTCGCCCTGACTCATTGCTGGGCTTCAGGCTGCTCGGTCTCTAAACATCCAAGTTGTCCTATGTATAAATGGAGCTTGCGGCCAGACTTAATTGATGTTTATAAGATGTTCCCAGGTTGCTGGATTAATGGAGCCCCGTGTATAGATTCAAAAGGTTCTGTTACTGCTTTGGGAGGAATGAAAACCTCCTCAAGTTCCCTGTTTCAGGAAGGGTACAGTCTCCGCATCTCCATTTTTCTCATCCTCTCTGATGTAATTCTAAACTTAGATGATTACTCCTGTCTCTATCATATGAGCTTGTGACCACTTAGAGTATCAGCTTATAGGAAAATGGTACTTAGTTGATAGATTTTTTTTTTTTTAGTTGATAGATTTTTAATAACTGCAAAGGAAGCCTTCTTTGCTCTGCTAGCAGTAGGTGAAATTGCAAGCTTTCCACCTGTCACTTGCTGGGACTTTCCAAGGTGCTGGGGAAACCCAGTTAAACCAAGCCTGTCTGATGTCCTGGTACATCACTTGGGTGCCCAAGGTAGCTGTGATTTGGAGCATGAGATATACACTGAGAGGTGGGAATTCAACGGAAAGAAACTGGTTGGGCTAGGAAGATCATTTGAACTAGCTATTAATGGTTTGACTCCACCTTAGACATTAAAATCAAAACCAAAACAAAAGCTCAAATCCTGGTCTGCAGTTTTGTATGTGTGTGTTAATGTGTGCATGTGTGTTCATCTCTACAGAGAACAGTTGCTCCTCTAGGTATGATTTCTTCCCCCATGGGTCCAGAAGCTAAAACTCAAGGCATTAAGAGCTAACTGTGCTGGTATTTTCATTTGTCCTCTTAGTAAGCCCCCATGCATCATATATCAGGAGTCAAGAGAATATGCTTTTTGTAATGGCTCAGATTTTGCAGACCTCAAATTTAGTGTGATGATACATATCTTTAAAGCACTAAACAGAGGCTGACATATAGATAGGATCCGTTTAACAGGGAAGAGTGGCCCCTTTAGTTAAGAAAAAATGGAAATGAATTGATTTTGCACTTATACAACTGTCCCTCATATCCGAGGGGGATTGGTTCCACCCCCGGGATAACAAAATCTGCGCATGCTGAAGTCCCTTATATAAAACGGCTTAATATTTGCATATAACCTCTGCACATCCTCCTGTATACTTTAAATAATCTCTAGCTTAGTTATAATACCTAATGCGATATAAATGCCATGTAAATAGTTGTAAATACAATGTAAATGCTATATAAATAGTTGCCAATGCATGAATCCAAGTTTTGCTTTTTGGAACTTTCTGGAATGTTTTTTTTTTTCGAATATTTTTGATCTGAGGTTGGTTGAATCCAACATGTGGAACCTGTGGACACAGAGGGCCGACTCGTGCGTACTTATCTGGGGTCTCAGCTGGGCCCCGGTTAAATGGGAATCAGTTAAGTCCCGTGATCATAAAACAGACGTGAATCTGAGAGGAGGCAGAATCAGGTGACTAGCATGTGGATTTCTCTGCTGTCCGGTCTCATGTAGTTTGGGGTCCTAGACTGAAAACAAAACAAAACAAAACAAAACTTTTTTTTTTTTTTTTTTGCGGTACGCGGCCCTCTCACTGTTGTGGCCTCTCCCGTTGCGGAGCACAGGCTCCGGATGCGCAGGCTCAGCGGCCATGGCTCACGGGCCCAGCCGCTCCGCGGCATGTGGGACCTTCCCGGACTGGGGCACGAACCCGTGTCCCCTGCATCGGCAGGCGGACTCTCAACCACTGCGCCACCAGGGAAGCCCCAAAACATCTTTTTAGGATACTAAGAGCAATAAAAATGGGAGAAATAATCTCTTAAAGACAGATTAAAATAAATATTCAGGCTGGTGCCTGGAAGGCCATTGTGTAAGTAAATAGGATGAAACTTGATACTGTGATAGCCTTCCAGATATGAAGAGAGACTGATGGAGGGTCATTTTATCATATTTCTTGAAGATTCAAGAGGAAATTTGGTTGCATGTGAAAAGATCTGGACCCTGATAAAGGTTAGACATTTTGAAGAACTGTAAGTATAGTAAGAAAGAATGACAAGCTGTCAAAGGAAATTCAGGTGATTAAGGAGGGCTAGACAGTTGTTTTTCTGGGAGAGGTGGAGGCACAGAGGTGACAGATGAGCACAGAGGTCTCGAATTCACAAATCTGAGCCGTCAGTGTTTGCACTTACACCTCTGGGTTTCCTAAGCACATTTCGGCTTTTTGTAACAGACTAGAAAATTCGAGCAATGCTGTTACTGCTTAAGTTTTTCTTTTCTTGGGATTCCCCCTAAAGATGACATTGGGCGTTACTGGAAACCCTCCCACCCAGTGTAGGAACCTGATAGCTCACGTCCAGGACGGGGATCTGTGGGTTCTGGGATAAATAACCCCAGCCTGTTCACAGCAGGGGAACGGAGTGACTAAGAAGGGGGAGGGTGGCTCAAAGTCACAGTTCCATCGATGTGAAAGATGTTCCCTCCTGTTTTTCGTGATATGATTTGATGATGATTTCATTTAGAAGACAGTTAGCATGGGGAAAGTTCTAACTGCCTTTTTCCCCCTTGTTTTTAACGTTCATCCATACTTTTAGTAATTATTTTTTGATGCCTACTATGTGTGAGGCACTTGGCATACATTGTAAACAGTGATGAACAAAACACACATGATCCCCGCTTTCAGAGAGCTGAGAGCCTTGTGGGGGAGATAGCCAGTAAACAAATGAACACATAAATGAACAATCCTGTATTGGGGTGAGTGCAGTGGAGGAAGAGAACAGGGTGTCATAAGAGGAAAGAACAGGAGATTGCAGGTAGCCTCTCTGAGGCAGAGACCTGAAGGATAAAGAGGAATTTTCCCAGGGAAAGGTAGAGGAAGGGGGAGCAGCCTGTGCAAAGGCCCTGAGGCAGGAATGCCTGGGAAGCTGGAGAGGTTGCATCCATTGAGGCTGAAGAGGAAGGCAGGGCTTCGTTGAAGAGCAGTGGAAGCCACTGAGTGTTGAAAGCAGAGGGGCGATGTGATGCAGTTCGTGAAAGATCACTGTGGCTGTTGGGTGGAGAGCAGATTTGGAGCAGGCCTAGCCTGGAATCAGACAGGTGAAGTGGGAGGCTCTGGCAGGAATCTAGGCAACCAGTTATGGTGCTTGGACTCGGGTGACAGGCATGGTCACGGACAGAGGTAGGTGGATTTCAGAAGTATTCCGGAGGTTCAGTTGGCCTGACTGGTGATGGATTGGGTATGGGTGGGTGAGTGAGAGGAAGTGATAAGAATGAACAAACAGAATAAGGAGAACTTGCTGTTGAAAATGAACCAGGAAACGGTGGCAGATTTCTTTCCCTGGCAGTCACCGTGACACAAGAGTGAGGTCACCATTACAAAGACAATACCAGCAGTGATACCTGTGTGCTGAGCGAATGAGCAGGAAACACCATTGAAACCAGGGTGTGTATATGTATGTCTTCAAGTGTTTACAGTTTCAACACAGGCCAAGCCTTTGTTTTGTAATAACCCGATGTGACCTCTCTGGTTGCCCCAACACTCTGGTAGAGTCACTTCTGCGAGGACTACAGGACTAAGAAAAGGAAAAATAATAAATAACACGAGGGAAAATAAACCTGTAAATGAAAACTACGCCTCTGGAGGCAAGTCAGTCAACCATGTAAAGGTTTCTCACATCAGGGAAGGTGAGCGCACAAAAGAGCCTTGTTTTGCTTAACTTCCTTTCGGTTACAAAGACTTCTGTTGTATTTCCACAACTACCATCAGAGGAAGGCTTTTCTAAATGGTATCAGTCATTTTAATTGTAGTTATTAACTAAAAAACGTTATGATTACATTAGCAGTACACGTGCTTATTAAACGGTCGTCAACTCCAACATGCGCTTGCTGACATCACTCTCCCTCTCCCTGGACGATAATCTTAGGTGTCCATTTGGCTGCTCCAATTTTAATTGCCATGCGTCCGAGAAAGCTGTGCTTCTCACCCTATACTTTTGGAGGGACGCTCACTCTGGCCTAGCTCCAGAGGATTAAGGTGCCCTTGCTCAAACGTGGGAGCAATAGAAGGGCATTTAAGACCTTCTCTTCATCTCAGAGCCATGCCCTGGGTGGCCTTTGGTCCTGGGCCTGGTGCGGATCTCTAAGCCTCAGGGTCTTTGGGGTTTTTTTTGTTTTGTTTTTTTGGGTTTTTTTGGCCGCGCTGTGCGGGATCTTAGTTCCTTGACCAGCGATCGAACCCTCACCCCCCTGCATTGGAAGCAAGCACTCTTAACCACACGGCCATCAGGGAAGTCCTCCTCCGGGCCTTTGAATTCCAACACAATTAACACCCAGACACGTGTATGGCCTTTGAAGAAAGCCAACATCCACTGTGTGGAAAAAACTTGGTGAGCGGGTTGTGCTCCCCTTAAGGGGTCCTGGGCCAGATCTCATGCCGCAGCTGGCTCAGCAGGAGACCAGGCCAGTTCCTCTGCTTTCCCCTTGGCCGGGGACCACTTCCATCTCGTTGTTTGCTGTGTGACCCAGCCTAGTTGCGCAGATGTCTCTGAGTGCGGTCCCTGTAGACACAGGGCAGGCGGTCGTTTGCCCGTGTAGACGTGGAGAAGTGTTTAATCTTACATTTAGCCCAGTGGATGAAAGACTAGGGGTGGCCTCGGTATGAGGTCAAAGCCCCGCTTCTCTCCGTTTCCCAGTGTGCTGTCTGGCTTGCTCGTCAGCACCCCTGCTCAACACTGGAGAAGCAGGTCACCTGCAGCTTGGGGCTTACGGTGCCCTTGGTAAAGGAGCCGCTTTTAGCCACTAATGAGACGAGAAATTCCTTTCCTGCTGGGACAGGTCTGGGGATGATCTGTTAGAGAAAAATCAAGGGCTTTCGTCTCCAGGGTGTCCCTGAGGGACACATTTAGGAATGTGCCCGTAGGGAGAAAAAAGGCAGCTGTAATTAAGTGTCTTTTCCTGAATGCTGGCCTCTGAGTGGAGCAGAGGGAAGGCATTTATAGGAAATCCCAGAAAAACCCTTTCTAGAGGTGTGACCGCTGCACACTTCACTTTTAAAATTCTTGTTTATTAAAAAGGACATGGCTAACTGAGGGAGAACAGCCAAGGCTTCCAGAAAGCCTGGTCTGAAAAGGCCTCTTGTGATCCTGAATAACAGCTGTCCTGTGTGAGGGGCACCATTGGCAGGCGGGCCCTGAGCTATTTCTTCAAGAGTGTCACCACCTACAGCACCAGTCCTGTGGGGTTTCCATTTATGCTAATGGAACTTTTCGTTTTTACTGATCATTTGTCATGAGAACAGGATTTTGAAATGCTTTTGGTATGGGGTTTTTTCCTTCTCCTTGGGACTTACCTGATTACCAGATAAATCAGATGCTGTGCTGCCCTGCTGGGAGCTCCCACAGAAGGGAGTGTGAGTCTGCCTGTGGGGTAGAGTGGACTGAATGTTCCTTGATGTCTGTCATGCTGAAGTTGTTTTTTTTTTGTCCTGGCCGAGAGGTGGTGAACCAAACCATCACATTTTCTTTCCTCATCCTTAAAGAGACCCCACAGAGACTGTTCTTTGGCAGATCACGTAGACTACATCAGTGGCATTTACTTTTGGGCAAGAGGCGAGATACCTGATCTGATGTTAGAATATTAACATTTGTGGCTTTTTGAGATATGGTCGAGTAAAAACTTGGTAACTAGATATGGCAGGAGTGGTAGACTTACATGTTTATAAATGTGTTAATTTTTCTAATTCTTAGAGAATCTTAAAACACTGGTGCTTGGTTTTTCCTTTAGTCTTTACCTACAAGGAGTTTGGTATTGCTTTCAACTTAGAAAATATGTCTTGATCCTTATACTGCAGTCAGTTATGCCATCTTGGCATATGTCTGAAATAGTTTGGGAGCCTCTGTTTCTTGTCTCTCCCACCTACTTAGAAATCCTGCAGAGTTCTGAGGATCATTAAATCTCAGGATAAGTTATAGAAATTATTCACCAATCGTGGTATTTAAAAAAATTGTATGTACTTTTTAATTTTGGAAATTGTGTCATACAAACAATTTTTAAAAATTATTTATTTTTGGCTGTGTTGGGTCTTCGTTGCTGCATGCGGGCTTTTTCTCTAGTTGCGGTGAGCGGGGGCTACTCTTCGATGTGGTGCATGGGCCTCTCATTGCAGTGGCTTCTCTTGTTGCGAAGCACGGGCTCTAGCCGTGCAGGCTCAGTAGTTGTGGCTCACGGGCGCTAGAGTACAGGCTCAGTAGTTGTGGCGCACGGGCTTAGTTGCTCCGCGGCATGTGGAATCTTCCCGGACCAGGGCTCAAACCTGTGTCCCCTGCATTGGCAGGCGGATTCTTAACCACTGTGCCACCAGGGAAGTTCTACAAACTAATTTTATAATTGAGTCTTTTCCCGCTCCCTTCAAATGCATATCATTGTTATCTGTGTTTGATGGCTTAAGTAAGATTGGATCCTTAGGAATACAGTCTGTCAGAACTGTTGATGTCTTAAATTCCCATTTGAGAACCATGGGTGAACGATGGTATAAATGCACTTCACAGAACATCATACAACCGTTAAAAATGGTGGGTATGGAGACTGTAAGACAATTATCTTTAAAAACATGCTGCAAATAGAATTGCACGTGTACTCTGGTTACTACCAAGTCATAATCATAGCGAACACTTACTGAGTGTAAGTGCCAGGCACTGTTCTAAGCTCTTTACGTATATTAAGCCATTTAATCTTCATTACATCCTTATGAGGTAGGTGCTTTTAACCCTGTTCCACAGACAAGTTAAGTAACTTGTCTGAAGCCTCTCAGCTAGTAATCGTTGAACTATGCGGGGGAAAAAGACTTCAAGAAAATACAGCAAAAGGGAATGTTTGAATTAGCATGAGAGAAAGTCAATTTTAAAAAAATATTTAAAAAATTTTTCTATAACCTGTTTTAGTTACTTTCTAAGGGAATTTCTGTAGAGCAAATAGTATAGGAAGATCAAAAGCGTTTTCAACCTGCTTTTTCTGTGATCTCTCCTTTGCCATGTCGTTTACTGGCTTTTTAGGATTGAATTTGGTGACTACAGATAGCTTTTCAGTGCTGCCAGAATGGCTGTTTTAGGGATTAGAGTGAAAAAGGAGCCATTTGCAACCCTCATGATTTACCACCAGGAAGTTGATGATGGGCAGAGGGGAAGGTCCACCTTGGGGGGCAAGGCTGGCTGGTCGGTGATTCTGTATTCATAGTTAGGTAGTTAGGACTAGCTATCTTGGTCAATGACAAAACCTGTTAAACTACTTAGCTTCTGGAGGATACACATACAAACCTTTTATAGGTCATAAACATCTCTGTCTCTGTTTGCTGTGCATTGCCTCTAGGCTACCAAGAGAAAAGTCTGGACACTTTACCCATGTGGAATCAGTCCTTTTCAGAACCCCTTTTAGATGTCTTCCTCTGCTACCCTCACGTGATTTTTATTATTTATTTTTATTCCCTGGGAAAGACGGTGAATAAACTGCTTCTTAAAATTTCTCCGTCTAAGAAAGATCAAGTGCGTCCTCCATCTCAAACGTTAGACTCAGGTGCTATTCTGTTCTTCCTGCTTCTTTCCTCCCTTGAGGCCAAACTCCCCTGTGTCATGAAGTTTAGTTACCATGGGGGATGATTCATGCTATAACTCATGGTTGAGTTTTTGTGCAGGAAGGGAAGTAGGCGGTCCACCATTGACCCTGGAGTCCACATCAGACCCATAGACAAGGACCCCTTGAAATTAACGCTCACCCATTAAAATGAAGTGACTTGTGGAGCTGCTGGTCTTCCTTTGCCTTGCCTTTCCTGGAGCCTCCTGTGTCTAATGGGAGGGTGCAGTCTTAATTCATTTTGCCGAGTCCCTAAGTAGGTGGTTCTTATAGCCCCTTGGGATTTCAGTTAGCTGAGGACCTTCTTTGTGTGTGAGTCCTTGTTTTAGCAGGAATTTCTTTTCACGTCTAATTATTTTCTCACACTTCATAGTCAGAAAGAAAAGGCAGCTGTTGTTTCAGTGTAACAAACGCCTTGTGATGTTTGGTGAGCCAGCTCTCTGCTGGTGGCTAAGCTTTTCAGGGAGGAATCTGGCCGCTTCGTTTTGTATTTCCAGCGCCTGCCGTGCAAAAACATGAACCGAACCGAATCTTTGAAGCCATCGTTTCTCTGTGTCTTGAATCTTTGAAGCCATCATTTTTTCTGTCTGTGTCTACCCCTCTGGAATGTTTTAAAGGAAAAACATGTTTGCTTCAGCTGCAGACAGGTTATTTTTGAGGCGTACCAGTCAGTCCTTTACAAGTGTAATCCCGCACATCTGCAGGGATGCACTGTGAGACCTTTCATTTCCCAAGAGCAGGAGCCACACCGCCCCCGCTCTCCCACATTCAGATAGAAGGCCCCCTGGGACCAGCTTTCCTTGTATTGAGAAACCTACATTCTGAGGCAAACCAGCCCTGAGAATTGGACATGGTTGGGTGGTTTTAGCTGTTCTCAAAATGAGTGTTTAAAAAGCCCAGGAGGACTTCCCTGGTGGCGCAGTGGTTAAGAATCTGCCTGCTGATGCAGGGGACACAGGTTTGAGCCCCGGTGTGGGAAGATCTCACATGCCACGGAGCAATTAAGCCTGTGCGCCTCAATTACTGAGCCCACATGCCATAACTACTGAAGCCTGTGCGCCTAGAGCCCGTGCTCCGCAACAAGAGAAGCCACCGCAATAAGAAGCCTGCACACCGCAACGAAGAGAAGCCCCCGCTCGCCGCAACTAGAGAAAGCCTGTGCACAGCAACGAAGACCCAACGCAGCCAGAAATAAATAAATAAAATAAATAAATGTATTAAAAAGAAATAAATAAAAAGCCCAGGAGATTTGACAATGCGGGTCCAGACACTCGGTCCCCAGCCCGGCGACTCGGGAAGCAGACCCTGTGTCCTGCATACTGTATATTTTCCTTCCTGTACCCAGTTCATGCTTTTTTACTTTTATTCATTCTTTCCCTTGCTGCTCTTAATAAGGCATCTTTCTGAAAGTGTAGAAGACTTAAATGAATTTTTCTATATTTTTAGCTGTTGCCTTGTCTTGTGTTTGACCAAGAAAACCCCAAACCAAAAAACTCCCAAACAGTAGGGCAGCCTGTCTGGATAATATGATTTTTGCTTGTATGTTCATTTCCAAGATCCTCACTTGACTGAGGGGCATGGAGATTAAAGTTTTCATTCTGTACCATTTTGTATGATTTGAATTGTTATCCTATGCATGTTATTACTTTAAAATACAGTTTATATACATTTCTTGTCACTTTCTGTGTTTTCAGAGATCCTTTTAATTTTGGAAGAACTAACTTTTAATTATAAGTAAAAATGACTCTTTGCTTATAGAAGGGATCCTTTTATTTTTCATTTTTTTGATAGGTTGCAGGATTTTTTAGAATATGGGCCTAAAAATAAACTTTCTGAACTGGGATTGTGGCTTTCTCTCTGTACTCTGCCCTTTGTACTGGGGAAACCCAGCCCTGATTTCTGAGATAATTCAAGCTTTCTGGGCCTTCGTGAATGGTTGTGCTGGGACACAGCCACCCTGCTGTCACATGCTGTGTGGCCCTGCTGGGACCTGATTATATACGAACTACTTCTGTGAGGTGCTGGAATTAAGTGCACTGAAAATCAAACGGACAGAAACACTGATAAATTGAACCAATGCTTAAATGTTGGAACCCACAAATATGTCCTGCTTTGGAATTTCTTAGGGTGAGACATTTATGGATCGTTGCTTTCATGAACTATCAGATTATACTTGTGTCAAAGATCCCTTGCTTAGAGATTCCCTGTTGGCGCAGTGGTTGAGAGTCCACCTGCTGATGCAGGGGACACAGGTTTGTGCCCCGGTCCAGGAAGATCCCACATGCCGCCGAGAGGCTGGGCCCGTGAGCCATGGCCGCTGAGCCTGCGCGTCCGGAGCCTGTGCTCCGCAACGGGAGAGGCCACAACAGTGAGAGGCCCGCGTACCGAAAAAAAAAAAAAAAAAGATCCCTTGCTTAAGCTGTGTGAATTTAATGATCAGGATAATATTGCTAGAAGAATTCCTGTCTTCCTTTCCAGCTTTAATAGATCCAGCAGACTCACAGGGGTTACTTACCTGCCTACGATTCAGTCTGCTTTTCATGTCCTTAAATAGCCCTGTGGCTGTTCTTGGCTACCTGGTGTTTGGTTTTAGGCTTGCGTGTGAAAATAAGTGACAGGAACAGTTGAAGTGCCTGTTCATACCTCCTAGTGGTGTTAGAAGTTTCCAAAACAAATCCCACTCTAGTGCCCAGGGACTGAACCTGAGCATCAGGTGATAATAGGCCCTCAGGGAGGATCCTAGAGTTGGTTGCAGCTTTGCTCAAAATAAACAGACTTCGGCACTGATACTTTGGGGAAGGCGCCCCGTTCAGGGAGCTGGCAAGTGGTATTCTTTGAAGGTCGGGAGCCTTTGCGTCCCCTGGGAGGGTGAATAGAGAGGTGGAAGAGCTGGGAGAAGGCCCTGGGTGGAGAGATGAGGCTCTCTGCTTGTGGCTGGTGTGGTCATCTGTGCCTCCACACTCAGCTCTCAGCAACTTCCCCTATTCAGGTGCCTACCCTTGGTATTTACAAAAGCTAACCACCCCTCATCACCAAGGCTACCATTTAGCACATGACTGTCAGAAGAGAAAGATACAAATAATCCTCTCAACATCTAAATGACAGATATGCAAACTGTTCCCAGCCTGCCGTGGAAAATGTGTTGGGAAGACACTCGGCTGGCAGGGTGAGGCTGTCGGTAAAGACCTTGCGTCTTCCTCCTGCTCCAGCTGTGGACTGTAGTTTTAAAAATCATGAAAGATTTCTCCTAAAGGTCCAAAATCATAGCTCATGTCATTTTCCCAGATCTTGGCTGTATTTTGTTAATCCAGTGTAAGTCCTTCTCGATGACGTTGTATCTGAACTTTACGTGCAGCCCTATGATTTATGGTTGATGCCAGCTATGGGAGCTTTCCCCTTTCTCTTCTTTCATCTCAGGACATTTAAATTGGAAGCTTAAGCCTTCCTCAAAAAGAATTTAAATTTCAGCCCTCTTTTCTGTGTGTTGTAAAAGACAGCTCAGCAAAGATGAGTTCAGAGGGAGTGCCAACCTGGAATCTTGGTGTAAGGGAAAGCTTTGGGGAAATTGTAGAGCTGGTTCAGAGTCCTGACTGTGCCTTTTAGCAGTTGCAAGGCCTTGTACCAGTTACCTAACTTGTGAGCCTCAATTTCCTTATCTGTAAAGTGGGTATGCTGTCCACTTCATGTCATTCTCGTGAGACCTAGAGGAGGATGTTTCTAAGTGTGTTTCTGCATCCCTCTGCCCCTTTAAGTGTAGAATGAGCTAAAGTAGCGGGGGGCACGATCTGCCCTGGGAGCAGGACAGGCTGAAGGTGAAAGAGGAAATTGTGTTTATTTGGGCAAAACCATCATTTCCTTAAAGTCCACAGCCCTCAGCTCTTAAATAGGTCACCGAAAAGAACATCAGAGTGTGGTTCTCGGCGTGTGAGGGTGACCCCGGGGGCAGCTGTGGGTCAGCCCTGTATTTGGAGTTGTTTGTTCTGCGGAGCCCGCGCCACTCACCGGGCTCACATCCTTGCGGTTCACCCGATGGAAAATGCCGAGGGGAGGTTTACTTTCTCTGAAGTTCGTCTTTCAATGGAGTTGGGCTGATATAATATCATTTGCCATATCGTGAAGTGGTTTGCGAATGACCAAGTGAAATTCTTGAATCATGCTTGAAATATTCCCTTTTCTGATTATTAAGCTGGGGATGAATGCCTCCTCTCAGTTTCTCTCTCTTTCTCATCGTGGTAAAATACATATAAGAACGGTGACCATTTTAACCATTTTTAAGCGCACAGTTCTGTGGCATTAAGTGCTTTCACATTTTTATGCAACCATCACCACCGCCCAACTCCAAAACTTTTATTCTCCCAACTGACACTCCCAGGTCCCCCCGCAACCCCCCAGCCCCTGGCGACCACCATTCTCCTTTCTGTCTCTGAACTTGGCTGTTCTAAGGGCCTCACGTCAGTGGAATCATACAATATTTGTCACTTTGTGACTGCCTTATTTTGCTCTTTTTTTTTTTTCTTTAACAAATCTCTTTTACTCTGTCTTATAGTTTCCATTACTCCCTGCCAGGGACTATTCTACAAACCCTTGCTTTTCTCTTGAAAATTTGCACTCTACCTACGTAACTGTTTGTATATGATCTTTGCATTTTTACCCCGTTGAAGGAAAAAACCAGTCACAGGAAGTGATTTGATGGAATGTTTATTTTATTCTTAGAAATAGCTCTTTACCGAATCAAGATTTTAGGTGACCTTACACTAAGTACAGAATCAGATCCTATCTTTGCCTAGAGGGTGTCTTCTCAGAAATAAAACTTCAAGTTCTGCCCTCCCCCACTGCACCCCTCACACCCCAAAGAAGAGAACACAGGGTTTGTGTACGAGGCTGGTAATAGCAGAGAGGAGAGGCCAGGTAACGTGGACTGTGAACATCGTTTGAGGTGCTTCCATTCAAAGGTAACCTCTCAGCCTTTCTCCTCGTAGGTGGTGTACCTTGAAATCCAAACCGGGGAAGAAGAATAAAGAACGAGGAGAAATTGAGGTTGACATCCAGTTTATGAGAAGCAACATGACCGCTAGCATGTTTGACCTTTCCATGAAAGACAAGTCTCGGAATCCCTTCGGGAAACTGAAGGACAAGATCAAGGGGAAGAATAAGGACAGCGCGTCAGATACCGTGTCAGCCATCATCCCCAGCGTGACGCCCTCGGCTGACAGCGATGACGAGTCTCCTTCGAAAGACAAGAAGAAGAAGTCAAAGCTCAAGACCTTGTTTTCCAGGTCCAACCTGCAGAGAGCACCACTTTCCCAGTCCATGTCTGTCCTGCCGACTGCAAAGTCAGACAAAGTGCTGCTTCGTCCTGGAGACTTTCAGTCCCAGTGGGAGGATGAGGACAATGGTGAGGACAAGTCCTCCTCTGCCTCGGACGGTGAGTTTCCTTCTCCTCCTCCTTACTTGGCCCTTCTCCCCCAGCTGAGCCTACTTTGCTTTGGGAGAGAAGAAACAAACAAATCTTAGGAGAAAGATTTTAATTCAGCTCCTCAGTTCTTGCAGTGATGGTGATGCTGGTGGAGGAGATGGCGGGGGTGGTGGTGATGCTGCTTTTACTGGTGGTGCTGGCGCTGTAGCTGCTCATGGTGGTCACGGTAGTGGTGATGATGATGAGGGGTAACCTTGGTTAGGAAGCCTTCTCTATTTCTAAGCCCTCTGGTTTCTAGGAATGTGCGAATGCCTTTTCCACAACGCCTGACTCTGTAACTGAGGTACATTAGTACAAGCTTTTGGGGCTAACAGAATGAATGCATGCACAGTTTATTTTTTATTTTTATTTTTGTGGTATGTGGGCCTCTCACTGCTGTGGCCTCTCCCGTTGCGGAGCACAGGCTCCGGACGCGCAGGCTCAGCGGCCATGGCTCACGGGCCCAGCCGCTCCGCGGTATGTGGGATCTTCCCGGACTGGGGCACGAATCCGTGTCCCCTGCTTCGGCAGGCGGACTCTCAACCACCGCGCCACCAGGGAAGCCCCGAGTTTCTTTTTTTAATTAAGGATAAAACTATGGAAACTTACAGTAATTCTGATATTTCATTAATTCGTTGGGTACTTATACTGAGCTCTCATGGAATACATTCCTAATGAAAGCCGAGGAATCCAGTTCCATTAACTCTGAATTAACTGGATATTTTGAAATTCAGTCTCAGTGACCAGATCCCTATTATTGGCCAGATTCTGCACCTCTACCAAGAGCACTGCCCTTTTCCTTGCTTCCATGCATGGCTTCTCAACCTCAGCACCATTGACAGTTTGGGAGGATAATGGTTTGTTGTGGGAGCCTCCCTGTACTCGTAGGAGCTTTAGCAGCATCCTGGTCTCCACCTGCTAGATGCGGGTAGCACACCCCACCCAGCGGTGACACCAAAAATGCACTCAGATGCGTAAGGACAAAAGCCATGCCCCGCCCCGCCCCCCCACCTCGTGTTGCGAACCATTCCCTTAGCTTCTCACTCCCTTGGTTCTTGGTTCTTCTCCCACAGTCTTGTCTCACAAGGGAACGGCAAGTGTGGATCCTAAGCAGCTGAACCAGATCCACTTCAACCCCCCCAAGAAGGAAGGACTCTCCTTCCTGGGAGGCCTTCGGTCTAAGAATGACATCCTTTCCCGCTCGAATGTTTGTATCAACGGGAACCACGTCTATGTGGAGCAGTCCGAAGCCAAGAGCGAGACCAAGGGCAGCTCTCCGGCCTCCTCGCCATCCCCCCAGGGCCTCAGGAAGAAGCATTTGTTCTCATCTACAGAAAACCTGGCCTCTCGACCTTTGAAGGAGCCTGGGGAAGGAGGTGCAGTGCCTTCCGAGTCTTCCACAAAGGACTCTCTCAAGTCCATGTCCCTGCCATCCTACCGGCCGCTGGTCAGCGGGGACCTTCGCGAGAACACGGCTCTGGCGACCTTGGAGGCTGCAAAGGAAACCAAAGAGAGCAAGAAACAGGAGAACAAGAAGTCCTCTCTGCTCTCCCTGGTGACCGGGAAGAAGGACACGGCCAAGGGCAGTGAAGGCGAAAGCCTGCCAGCCGCCCCCGGGAAGGAGAGGGAAGGCACGCCCGTGGCGGTTAGAGCCAGTGAGGACCAGCCGGGGCCTGTCGACGACCCTGTGAAGAGATCAGACGAGGGGACTGCGGCCATTGTCTCGGGACGGGGCAGAGCCCCGAACCCCTTTGAAGACGTGCAGATCCCAGAACCAGAAGCTGACCCAGAGCCCAAGGCTGCACCAGCGCCACCTGTTCCCTCACCCAGGGCTCCCCAGACCAGAGCCGTGAAACCCCGGTGAGTCTCAGCCCCTCCCCGGGGCCCAGCGGCCATGCCTACGTTAGAGCAGACCTTGCTTGTTGGTCCGTAGTGGTCCCTGCAGAAATTGTTTTTAGCCAGTCCCTACCACTGGCCTGGCCCACCTGCAGAGACTGCAGTGATGTGCCCCAGCCCGGGGCCACTGCCAGCAGGCGTGGTCTGCTCCTTGCCCGACATTTTCCCGGCAGGCATCTTTGCCGCAAGCGTTTTCTCTGCACACATTTTTGCTTCTGGCAAAAGTACCTAGAACTGGTCTGTCCATCTCAGTGAGATAAGCAGAGCACAGTGGAATGCCCTGGTTTTGTATCAGATTCCGAGTGTCGTGGTCTGGGAGCAATACCAGGTTTCGGTGGTGGTACGTGCAGACCGGGGTTTAGTAGGTTCTTCCTGTGAGTTCCCTTTGAGGCAGGTGGAATCTCTCCTCCTTGCACTTTGGTGTGGGTGTGCTGGCACAAGAGACCCTTGGTCCACTGTCAGGTGTGACTGGGAGGGTTCTCTGTGTGTTTCCTCTGCACGTTGCCTCACTGGCCGGGTGTCCTGCTTCTCAGCATGACTCACATTCACAGTGACGATATTCCTGTGCGCTGGGGGTGGGAGAGGCTTTTTTTGGAGATTCTGCCTATTTTGATTTCACACACACACACACACACACACACGCACACACGCACACACAGAGTATTCCTCTTCAAAATCTGCCTCTTGCTTTGTGGTGCACATTTTATGGCTTTGCACTTTTTAGGTGCTTTTTCTTTATCACCAAAAGAGACTGCAGACTGTTGCTCTACCTGGATCTTTCTGTTTCTATTGCAACAGTCCTTTCTGTGGCAGATGTACTTGGTGATAAAATTGTGCCTTTTGTGGATTAAGTATTGGTGTTCCTTCTTTAACTTCTCAAGGTACTGCCCCCAATATGAAAAAGAGTCCTCGCCTTTGGAAAGACTGTACTTTTACATGTCTTTTGCCTCTCATGCTGTACCTGCAACTGACCTGCAGGTTTTACTTTGTCCTTTTTGCAGACTGGAAGTGTCTCCAGAGGCTCAGCCCGCACCCAGGCTCCCTCCTTCCGCTAGCTCTCCTCTCGTGTTCTCTGCTCTCCCTTCCAGTTCTGGTCAGACACCCGTCCCTTCTAAACTGGGGCATGATTCAGAGCCACAGCCCTTTGAATCTCCTCCTGGCTCCTCTTTCTCCTCTCCTGTAGCGGCCCCCATTTCCACATCCACTCCCATTGAACACTGGCCTCCCGCAGATGTGGGTGAGGCCAGTCCTGAAGAACCGCCTTCGCTCCCTGAACCAGAGCTAGAAAAGGAGAGTTTGACACAAGTTCCAAGTACTGTTCCTTGTGCTGTGGGCTCGCTTTCCAAACAGACACCCATTCCAGTGGGGAAAGGGATGGAAGACTCTCCAGTGGGGAAGACCAGCGCTGATGACCCAGGACAGCCTCTCCGGACGCAGCCTGAAGTGGGGCGAGAAGAAGAAGAGCTTCTGGGGTCTCCCCCCAGAAAACAACAAGGTGTCATCCCTTCATCTGTCGAGGCCCGAGAAGTAACATCCGCCACTGCGCTCAGAGGAGACGGGATGGGCAGCCCTGCCGGGAAGCCCCCAAGGCGGGAAGCCTCAGGCTCTGCGGGTCAATCTAGGTCTCCCGTGGGGGATGCAGATGGGGGTGGCGGGATGAGTCCTGCAGTTAAGGAAGCGGTGCCCCCCATTCCCGTGGGCGAGGCGGTGCCTCTACTTGACTCTGCGGTGCAGAAACACGAAGAGATGGGTCCGGATGCCTGTGAGGGCGGAAAGGAAATCGAGGGGCAGGTGTTGTTTTCCGAGCAGCTCTCTAGGGAAGAGGCGGGGGAGGAGGCCCCTGTGCTGGTCCGCGGGGACAGAGGTGACCCCCAGGAGGTGACGCCACAAGGGGCTGCCCCTGGAAATGCGTGGGACATGGGACACTCCCAGGAGGGCGCGGCTGTGGCTGGACCCTGGCCTGCTGCCCTGGCAGCTCGCCCTCCCCGCCCGTCCTCCAAGGGGAGCTTCTTGGGGGGCCCTGCGCATGCCGCCAGCTCGGGGAGAGATGGTCCCCATCTCAGGAGTCAGGGAGATGACACCCGGATGGCGCAGAACCAGAGCAAAGCCAGTGACCACGAGGGTCTGCTGTCTGACCCCCTGCACGGCCTTCAGTCCTCCTGCGAGGCAAAGCCCCCAGCCCTGGCCCATCTGGACTTGACCCTGCCTTCCATCCCCGAAGTCGCTTCGGAAGACGAGAGAGGAGATCAGCTTGAAGATGACAGAGGGGTGGCCCCGGTGGCAGCTCTGGGAGGAGGGGCTTCTGCCCGTGCTGAGTGGGAGAGGGCACCCAGCAGGGAGGCCGGCGGGTCAGCAGGGGGCCTGTGCGAGCCCAGGCCAGGAGCGCCCAGAGCACCCGCACCCGCTTCTGCAGAGCAGACCACAGCCTTGGCGGTTCAGGAACCACAGTCGCCGGGCCCCGGTGACAGCGGGGAGGCAAAACCAGTGGGAGATGGGAGGCCGGGTCAGCCTCCAGCCACAGCCCTGGATTCCCTTGTGTCCGGCCCCCCCTTTTCTGAGCCCTTTCCTGCCACACGCTCTTTTCCCACCTGTGCACACGCTGACACCCACCACACCAGTACAGCAGAATCTCAAAAAAAAGCAGCAGTCGAGGGCTCCGCGGGTAAAGTGGAAAATTCTGGCAAGAGGAAGCCGCTTCTTCAGGCCTGGGTCTCACCCTCAGACGCACAGCCAGTCTCGGCTCAGCCAAGCGCTGGAAGCGGGTCGGCCCAGCACAGGTGAGAGCCGGGGGACGACTGTCCTCGTGAGTGTAAGCCGTGCCCCCTTTGCTTCTTGTCTGCAGACGCCAGGGCTTGCTCACCGCACAGCTGTTCTGACGGTGCGTCCGCCTGTGTTGCCAGAAGGGCTGTGTCCTGGGCCGGGAGCAGCATTTGTAGCTGCGTTTATAGCAAGAACAGAGTAGCAGCTGTCCTCAGAGATAGATTCGGAATTGTTCTGCATGGTCTGAGTTGGAGCTCTCCTTGCAGAGAAACACCGGGAACCGTATCTTATTTCCTAGTCCCGGAGACCAGCTGAGATTGACCAGGAGAACCCAGCAGTGCGGACAGCTTACTTTAAGCAGTGCCCAATGGGAAGCTGGCCTGTTTGTTCTGAGCTCTTTCCTCCCTCTCGAGGCGCGCGCAGAGGGCTCTGCGGGGACTCCCACAGTGGAGTCCTAGGCTGCAGCTGCCTCTGAGAATAGGAGACCGTCTTTAATGTTCTCCTGACGTTGATAACGAGGCCAAGGGTCCTGTGAGAAGCTCAGGACACGTGGCCAGAAGTGGTGCCTTGTTGGCTTGCGCGTGGCTGCCTCGCGCTGACTGCTTTCCTTTCTGAAGGAACGTTGGCACGTGTGGGACTGCAGGTGTGAGCGCGCGTGTCCCCCCCATTCCCCCGTCACCTCTCTCGTTGGCGGCCACGTCTGAGAGAGGCAGTCCCTCGGTTCCTCCGGTTCTGCCGTGACGTACACGTCTAAGGAAACAGCTAAGTGTCCTTTCCCCCTTCTCTTTAGACTTCATCCCGTGAAGCCGATGAACACGGCAGCCGCCAAGGTCGCTCTCTCCAGCTCGGGAACTGCCACCATCATCAGTGAGAACTTGGTCAACGAAGCCATGATGAAGGTATGTCTTCTCCAGAAGGAGGCAGGTTAGTTAGGGATCTAGAAAACCCGCTGTGAGAGTCACCATGACATACATCTCCCGGGGCAGCAGGTAACGCCAGGGGTGACTTAACCACACGTCTCGGTCTCTGGATGATCTTTGGAAGCCCCTACACTTTCCATGGGATACTTACTTTTCCCCTCATAGTTCTTTGGCTGTCGTTGAATTTTGTTGTGTGTCAAGCAACATGATTGACACGAGTACTCTTTTTTAATGAGAAGAAACTGTCACCCACCTTCCAGCCCATGCAGATCAGATATTCTCATTTCCCCCACATGTCCTTATCTTTTGGCAAGAATATACAATTCTCGCAGTTGTCATCATTGCACAGATAGACTTTTTTGTAACTTTATTCTGAAGTAATTTCAAACTTTACAAAAGCTGCAAGAATAGCACAAAGAGCTCCTGTCTACCTCCATCCCAATTCACCAACTGTTGGCGTTCCATCAGATCTGCTTTATCATCCTCACCCTCTCCTACTCCGTTCTCTCTTTGTAGCTGCGTATGTATTTTTTTCTGAATTATTTGAGAGCAAGATGCACACATCATGCTCCTTTTACCCCTAAATGCTTAAGTGTGTAATTCCTAAGAATGAAGGCGTTTATCAAAATGAAGAAATTTAACTTGAACGCCTCTCTGCTTTCTCATCTGCGGTCCGTATTTCACCTTCACCAGTTTTCCCAGTAGTGCCCTTTCTTGTCTGTCTGTTCTCCGGTCCAGGGTCACTCAGTTATCTCGTCTCGGGAGTCTCCCTTATTCTGGGCTAGTTCCTTGGCCTCTTTTGTCTTTCAAGACATTGACCTTTTTCAGAGTTGCAGTCAGTCGTTTGGTAGAACTTTCCTCGGTTTGGATTCGTCTGATGTCTCCCTGCGGTTTGGTCGAGGCTGGGCATTCTCGGCAGGAATTAACTAGAGAAATAACGTGCCCTTTCCAGTGCGTTGTGTAAAGAGCCCGTGACACCAGCCTGTCCTGTTAGTGGGGTGTTAACTGTGATGACTTAGGTTAGGTGGTGTCCACTAGGCTCTCCAGTGCAAAGTTGCTAGTTTTCCCCTTTACAGTTAGTAAGAAATGTGTGGGGAATTCATTTCAGACCATGTAAGCCTCCTGTTCCTATCAGCCTTCTGCTGGCAGGCCTTCTGTCCACTAACGCATGTGGTGGTAGCAAAATGATGGTTCTCCAGCTCCATCACCTGTGTGGAAACGCTCTGAAATCCTCTTTTTCCCTTAGTATCATATCGTAAACACTTTTGCATGTTGCTACTTAATTATTCTTTGAGCCGGTTATGCCAGTCTTTACTTACTCACTCCCCGGTTAGTGGATATGTAGCTTGTTTTCTATTTTTCAATATGAACAACACTGTCGTCAATGATTTTTCGCATAGAACTTTTCCCTTCTTGTAGGTGATTTCCGTAAGCTAAATTTCCAGGAAGACTATTGCTGGATGAGAAGATCTCTGCTCTTTAAAAAGCTCGAGTGGCTAACACGAAAAAACCCAGCTCCTCCCCTTAAAACCAAAACCAATGCCCCCCAGATGATCTCTGCTGGAGAGTATCTTCATCCTGCCCTTTCTGATCCTAAAATCAGAGGGATTCAGATGTGTTGTGTTTCAGACACGTGGACAGGAATTTCCTAACCCACCGCTGGGGATCGCAGTTGGGAGACATAAACTTTATTTCTATTTTACTGCAAGCATCTAGAAGTTTCATTCAGTCATAGATATTTACGGTCCCAGGGACTCCAGGACATCAAATAGTTTTTGTGTTTTTAAAATAAAACTTTTGCTCACGTCTTCTTCACTCCTGCAAGCCTTTTGTAAGTGCCAGGCGGTGGCTGATACCTCTGGCTCTGTTGCACCTTTGCCTCCAGGCGCTGGGCTGAAGGTACACTGAAAGCTGGAGATTTTGGGGTCGAGAGGCTGAGTAGTAATAACGAACTGCTGCTGAAAACAAGTTAGCATCTTCTGGCCATCTTGCCTTCTCTTCCCTGTCGTCCATGCTGACAGGGCATCACTGTTAAGCATCATTCTCAAAATGATCAGCTGTAGCCAGAACTGTGAACCTACGGTGTTTTAGCCCAAAGCCTAAAGGTGGACCCTAACTTCGCCAGCTCAGCCTGGCTGGCTTCTGTAGTTGTGTAGAAGGGGCAGCACTTGTCCTCTTGGAGTTAATGATATTTACCGGGAAACTGGGCAAAAGAACAGCATGAAAGGGACCATCACGAAAACTAGAGTCACTTAACACCCCCCTCGCCCCGTCCCCTCTTCCGTTTACTGTGGCATGCAGCTTGGCTCCGAAGAGAAGCAAGACCCCTGGTTCCCATTCTGCTTCCTCTGCAAAGCTCATTTAACCAGGGCCTTATCTCCAGGCCCTGACTGAGAGTAACTTGCCTTAGAACAAAGGCAACGGCTGCTTATTCTACTCATGATTTGTAAGTTCCGCTGCTGCCCCCCTGCCTGGATGCAACAAAGCTGTTGGTCCTGGACCATACCTGGTAACTACTCTGAGTAAACATGGAAAGGTTCCTGGAGACGGCTATTGGCCGACCGTAGAATAGACGCTTTGTACTAAGGCATAAACAGTGCTTATAAAAATAACTACTCTTTGGAATGTTGCAAAGTGAGAGAGAGGTTCGGAAAAGAAATTGCATCCCTAAAGTTACAAAAAGCCAGCTGAATCATTACTACAATGGCCTTTTTTGTTGTTGTTGTTGTTTTAGGGCCGCCATCTTTTATAGATGATTAAAACTAGGAATGTATTATTTATTCAGGTGGCTTCCAGGCTTCCATTTAAAAATAATCCAGCCAACTAGATCCAAAAATCATCTGTCATATTGTATGGGAACAGTTGGATACAAATTTGAGTGTACGTCATTATTGGTACAGCTATGAGGGGAAAATCCAATGTAAAAATCCTGGAAGGAAATGTGTGACACTGGGCACTATTGTTTCTTGAATTAATGGATATTTTCTTTGCACCTCTTCCTCTCCATGGCCATTACTCACTTTCTGTAATTGCTGGATTGCTTTTTAATTTTTTTAGTCATCACATGAATAGGAACTTCTAATGATTTCAAAGTCCTGCATAGTTTCCTCTTTAGATTACAGAATCCAAATGGAAGAGCTGTTTGACAGTTTGTAGGAAGTACCTTAAGTGTGCATGCCTTTTCAGTTCTATGCATTTGTCTTAAGGAAACATTTAGGGATATGACCAAAGATTTATGGTCACACATTTAAATAAATGTTATTATATAATTGTGAAAATCAAAACCAACCTAAATATCCAGCAACAGAGAGATGGTTAAAATAGAATGAAATTTAAAACATCCATTTAGGACTTCCCTGGTGGCGCAGTGGTTAAGAATCCGCCTGCCAATGCAGGGGACACGGGTTCGAGCCCTGGTCCGGGAAGATTGGTCCGCAGAGCACCTAAGCCCATGCGCCACAATTACTGAGCCTGCGCTCTAGGGCCTGCAAGACACAACTACTGAGCCTGCGTGCTACAACTACTGAGGCTGCGTGCCTAGAGCCCGTGCCCCACAGCAAGAGAAGCCACCACAACGAGAAGCCCACGCACCACAACAAAAAGTAGCCCCCGCTCGCCGCAACTAGAGAAAGCCCGTGTGCAGCGACGAAGACCCAACACAGCCGAAAATAAAATAAATAAATAAATAAAATTAAACAAAGAAAATCCATTTAAAAAGCAATTTTTCTAAAGTTTAATGATGGGAAAATGCTCACAAAATAATAATTTTCAAAAGCTGTAAAACTCGATTTTGTATGATGCTAAAGTTGTAAAACATATCATAAAGAAAACCCAGGAAGGGAATTCCCTGGCGGTCCAGTGGTTAGGACTTGACAGTTTCATTGCTAGGGCCCCGGGTTCAATCCCTGGTCAGGGAACTAAGATCCCACAAGCCGTGCAGTGTGACAAATAAACAAAAACAAATAAACCAAACCAAATAAAAAAACAACAACAAAAAAACCCCACAAACAAAACAAAACGAAAGAACAGGAAGAATAAGAAAGAAAGAGACCCCAATGTTAGGTGTTGGAGTTATGGGTAATAATTTTCTTCCCTCTTCTGGATTTGAGATTTTCTATGATAAGTAAATATTCCTTTTATGATTCAAAATAAAATCCTGTTATTTGGGGGGGAAATTATTTTTTTTTTTTTTGTGCTACACAGCCTGCTGCTTCTTTCTCTCTCCCAAACTCTCTTGCAGAGCATCTTATGTAATCAATATTTTTGAATAAATATAATCCTTCTGTGACAGAGGTATAATCTAAAACCCCTTGAGGGTGTATTCTTGGCTATTGTTTACAAAGACTACTTTTTTCCTTGATAGGATATGTAAACAGACACACCCTGTTTGAAAGTGTCAGGCACGTTTCTAAGCTAGTGTTGCCATCATCGTGCTGTTCTTTGTAGCCAGGACAAGAGGGACGGGATTTCTTTCGGGATTCTGGCTGGTGTGCAGGCAGCTTGCGTCACTGGACTGAACAGGGTCTTCTCTTGTGTCGTGTCAGGGTTGACCCTGCTCTTGACGTAGCTGCTTCTTGAAGCAGGTGGTTCTGAGCCTTTCTCGGTTAAACTGTTAGACCCTCACGACAGTGAAACCGTGATTACCTCAGAGTTCCGCCGGCAAAACTGTCTTGAGGTTGCCCCATGACCTCGTCTCTTTAAACTTACGAATCTGAGCCACAGATTTCAGGAAAAGTTAGCTTTGGGGGTTTTTCCCCTCTCACTAGAGACTTGGTACAGCGTGTTACTTTATATAATCCTTATCTTGCGTGTCCTCGTGGCTGGGGCCTGGGCAGTTTTCAGTCAGCCACCAGTCATCCCAGATTGTAAATGTAACTCCGTGGGGCTCCCGCTCTGGTCAGGACGGGGCTGCTCAGCCACTTGTACCCAGAGGGGGCGCCATCGATGGCTGTGATGGTGGCCCTTGGCTTTGACTGCATCGTTTTGGGGAATGACTTACCGTGGGGTCTCCCAGCGCACCCTCCTCATCACCAGGTGTCCTGAGCACAGCCGAGGCAGTAGCAGACCTTCTGGGATGAGCGGCCACGTGTTGTCTTGGGAGGACAGTGTCGCCTCCTGCACCGTCTGCCACTAGCTAGGGTTTCTTCACAGGTCACCTCAGATTGGGGCTCAGCTCCACTTGGATATCTGGTTGTGCCAGCTCCAGGGTTCACAGGCCACCAGTCATTACATCTCTAAACCCCAAGGCCAGAGTCTAGCCTGGGGGTCTGCAGCCTGTGAGCTGGGTACGGTTTGTACATTTTTAATAGGCCATAAAACAAAACACCAAACCAAACCACAAAGACGAACATGGGCCTGCACGGTCTGAAATACTAACTTTTTGGCCCTTTCGCAGAAAAGTTCATCCGTCATCAGTTTTCCACCGAAATCAAAGACGAATTCCCAGGAGACTCAGATCACAGACTCAGTCACTAAAAGCTACCTCTTTTGTGTTTCTTTAAGATGTTTGACTCCTTGACTGACTTTATCACTTTTCTCCCCTCCCCCTCCAAAGAAATACAAGCCCTCGGAACCCGCGTTTGCTTATGCACAGCTGACCCACGAGGAGCTGATCCAGCTTGTCCTCAAACAGAAGGAAACGATAAGCAAGAAGGAGTGTCAGGTGCGCCAGCTGGAAGACTACATCGACAACCTGCTGGTCAGGGTCATGGAGGAGACCCCCAGCATCCTCCGGGTTCCCTCTCAGGTTGGCAAAAAAGCAGGAAAAATGTGAAGCACTTGCCTCCGGCACTGAGACTTGTGTGTGAGTTTGTTTCCGCCTGCTCCCAAGGCCGAGGACTCGGTGTGCCTGAGAGCCCCAGGGTCCAGGCTCCAGACCGCTCTCTCCCTCACGCCTTATCTGGCAAGAGTCAGTCCCACCCACAGAAGCCAGGTTAATTATTACAATGAATCTTTTATTGGACAGTCCCAGGGTTTTATTTTTAAATGCCACTGTGCCTTTAACCAAGTTGTAAATATTTTATGCCTGACCGGAGACATGGTCATTAGATCTGATCCTGGCCCAGAGGTTCAGATGGCGCTGGGGGTATTAATGTATTTTTAACATTGGGGTTTTCTTTCTTTAGTATTGAGATTTTAAAGTACGTCTCCCGGGCTTCCCTGGTGGCGCAGGGGTCGAGAATCCTCCTGCTAATGCGGGAGACACGGGTTCGAGCCCTGGTCTGGGAAGGTCTCACATGCCGCGGAGCAACTAGGCCCGTGAGCCACGACTACTGGGCCTGCGCGTCTGGAGGCTGTGCTCGGCAATTAGAGAGGCCGCGATAGTGAGAGGCCCGCGCACCACGATGAAGAGTTGCCCCCACTTGCCACAACTAGAGAAAGCCCTTGCACGGGAACGAAGACCCAACACAGCCAAAAATAAATAAATAAATAAAATTAAAAAAAAAAAAAAAAGCCAATAGGACTAGGAGGGAGAAACCATACCTTGGAAAAAATCTTTAAAAAATAAAAATATATATAAAGTACGTCTCCCCCAGTCATTAAAGCTTAGGGTGAGATGACAGGGACCAGGCAGTTGGTGCGGTGTTGCACATACTTCCTTGGCTTTTGAGTAGCCCAGCTGTGGCGTTTTGGGGGCAGATGCTAAGTTTTGATACTATGTAAACCTACCCAGCTCCTCGGACTTGGTCTTTTGTTTTCGACTGGACTGGAGCAGAGGGGCTTAGGGTACACCTCCGAGTGTGCCTCTGAGATTTGGAGCAAGCTGCCTTTTTCAGACATCAGCCTCCACTGCTCTGTAGCCTTAAAGCGTGCTCTTTATCATCCAAGAGGGGCTGTCCGTGGAGGTACGGAAAGTAGACCAGGGGAATTAGAATCACTTTGCCCTGGGGCAGTTGGTCAAAATCCCTCCTTTTGTGATCGCGGGGTCCCTGCTGGCTGGAGTGACCGAGTCAGTGCCTTGATTAGGGATCGGGTGACCCAAGCACTTGCTAAAACAGTCCCACCAGGTATGGAACAACTGCAGCGGCATCCACTGGCCCTCTCCCACGTGCCGTCGCTTGGCTCCCTGGTTCCCTTGGCAGCTCTTCTTGGCATTTCCCTCCCCCACCCCTCGTTATAAAATCGTAAAGAGCAAGATGATACCTATTTTTAGATGGCTGTATTTTTAAAACTAGATTAACATACTTTTTTTTTTTTAAACTAGGACACTTGCCCCCTTCTCAACTAATAGCACCAGTTCAGAGTCTTCAGGTAATTTCGTTGTTAGTAACCTGATATTGGAATTGGAATGTTTTCTGTATTACTCATTTTTTTCTCCCAGTTGTGACAGAATCTCATCGAATCCCAACATCTCTCCTGGGAGGAGAATGTCACAGGTCAAGTGGGTGGGCAGGGGTTGAGATGAGAGCGGTTATTAAATGGAACGCTCTTCTGTGTTCATTCTTGTTATATTGAAGTTAAGAGGCAAGGTGATTGGCAGCGGAATCCCTTTTCAGGATCACGTTTGCTGCCACGTTAGTTAATGTCAGAGCACTTTAATCTGAAGGATGATACTGTAACTTGATTTAGCTAATTTGCTTTGAATTATCGATAGCTCTTTTATTTAATACCCTCCTACAGTACTGGGGACCACTGTAAACTTCTCAGATGACTTGTATTTTTGTAGCGCTATGAGATTTACGTGCATCCCTGTAAAGAGAACTGGATATTCGCTGGAACTCTGCAAATGCACGTGTATATATTTGTTCTGCAATGTGTTTTACTTGATGTCAATGTACTTTGATGGTGATGCCCACGTGCACTGGGTGGCGGGAGCGCTGAGTGGTTTCACCTCGGAAGAGCCGCTGCGGAGACCTGCATGCTTCCCGAGAGCTGGTTGTTGTGGAAAGATCTGCTGCTAGGACCTCGGGGATGGGAGCCGGTCTCTGTTTGAGAGGAACGTCTGGGTGGAGGAGCAAATTCCTCTGCTCTGTATGCCACTCGAGAACTCTGGAGAATGAAGGACAATCTACTTCAAGGGTGTCTGGTTTCTACCACTGCTGGGAAAACAATTCCCCAGGTAGCATGCCTGCACCTCTCAAGGTCACCGGTTAACACCTGTCCTTGAGGACTCTGCTGTGAGGGAGAACTCAGCTAGGAAAGCTGGAGCCTGCTCTGAGCTGTTGGCAGGGGCAGGTGGACCGGAGGGCTGGAGCTCCTGCAGCCAGCGTGGGTCTGAGGGCTTACACCCAGCCGTCTGTACCAGGAGAGTCTGAATTAGCCTCTAGCTGCTGAAAGTGCTCACCAAACTGACGGGCCCTAGGAGGAGGCCGTGCTCTGCAGAAGCAGGAGCAGCTCTTTCTTGGCCTTGCCCGGCTGACCCCCCAGAAGACCAGTCAGTACTTCAGGGAAGCATCCGATGAAATACCAAACACCTTGCGATGAACTTCAGTGGGAGGTCAGCGTCCGGAAAAAAATGTCAACCCTTTGCCCGGGTGTTTCATATCATCTCAGTCCTTGGACTTTGACAGATGTCCTGCCCACCCCTTTCATTTCCTGTGTGTCGGCCTCCCCGGGTAACAGAATGGAGGGGCAGGAAGGTCTGTCCTTTGCCACACGAACGGCGTTGACCCTGAGTGGAGGGTGCGTGCGTGGGTGAGTGGGATACGTGTGTGGTTCCCAGCTCTGCTAACAGTGGGGGCGCGGAAGGGCACAGAGGGAGGAGAGTCCACGACACTCAGCCACCTGCCGGATTGAAGGCCAGAGGCAACCTGGTGTTAAATTAGGCACGGTCTCCCCTCCCTGTGCCCCTTCTTTTTTAGAACTGCTAACTAATGGTCCCTCAAGGCTGAAGGATCTGTTGCCTTAGGTGAGTGGAGAGCTTAACCTCCAGTTAAGCTTAACCTCCACACCAGCCTCAACCCTGTGGTTTCTCAGTATCTATCATGTGAGCTGCTAACTTGACCTCTTCCTCCCTCTGACTTGAAAGTTCACCCAGCATCTCTGGATTACAGAATTCTTATTTCCTGCTTTGTTACTTCGGGAATTTTGAACTTCTTTGCTTTTATTTTTAAGAAGTAACCTAAAATTTCCTACAACACTAAATAAAATGGCACTACCTTTCAAAGATTTGTGTCTGTGGTGTCGTACGGGTGCAATAAGAATTTCTTCTGTCTTCTTGGGGGCGTGACCGGCGTCTCTCACCCCATGAGGGTCTCTTGCCTGGGTTCCTGCTGCTGCCACGCTGTCTGATGCCCAGGGATCCCAATGCCTTTTCTCCTCCAGAGGTTGGGACATCTCTGACCCTTCCCTATGACATACCCCATATTTTGGCCTGGAAGGGACTATGGTGTTTACCAGATGAAGATCATTTGAATTTCCTGACCCTAGTGCTACAGGCTGCCACCTTTTCCTTGGCAGTGGTCGCCTTCAGCTAATCACATGAACAAGGACACTTTCTTGATTCCCTCCCCCATGCCAGCCCCTGCCTCCTCACCCCTGCCCCACTGATTTCCCAGAGAGTGACATCTTGACCTTTGGAGCATGAGTTGAATTCACACTGGGTTCAGGAATGCCCAGATCAGTAGCAGATCTAGGTTCCTGGTTCCATCAACTGAGTTCATTCATTTCTGAGTAGAGGGAATTCTGGCTGTAAAGGCCTCTCCTCCTGAGCTCGTTCTACCAATCTCCCACTCTTTCCTGATGAGGTGAGAGGTCGGCCTGCCTCAACCAAGGGTCCCAACCTCTCAAAAGGGAGGAGATGCTCTTTCTTAGAGATGAAAGTCACACTGTAGAGGCACAGAGGCAGGCAGCACCCGTGAAGCCCCTGGGTGGGCTGGGGGGAGCTACCTGAAGGCCTCCCTGGTTTGGGTGAGGGGCCTGGTTACCCAGCCAGATGTGGACGGCAGGGCCACCACGTACAGTGATACAAAAGCGGCTTCTCTTGACACAACAGCCTCCCAGGTTTGCTTCAAACAAATAGAAAGCCCTCCAAGGAGAGTCTCTAAGGAAGGAATGTTTACACAAATGACCCCCAACTCTCCCCCAAGATTCATTTCCCTTGCTTTTGGAGGGGGCACCCTGCCCACCTCCCCATGGAAAGTGTCATTTACAGGGTACAGTTACCACCGTGACCATGGCCAAAGCGCTGGCAGCACGCGCTCCCCTAGCCCTTGGACCCCATCTCGAAGCCGATGGAGCCCGTGCCCTGGCCTTCTCTTTGGGGGTGTCATCTTTTGGCTTCTGCAGGCTTCCCCTCCTGGGGAGGCAGGTGCGATCACTTCCCATTTAAGTTCAAAGCTGGCTTAGCTGAACTCTGTGGGACCAGCGGATCCCAAAGCCACAGAATCTCCTGAGGGAGGATGTCCTCATTTAGCCTTTCGACGTTTGACCCTTACACACCTGTATCCCAAGCCCTGGAAATAGTCACCCTGGTGACACTGACAAGCCCTCAGAGCTGTGAGAAAGCTGCTTCATTCTTGCATTATCAACTGCTCACTTCAGGCTGAAACTTGGTCGCAAAAGGAAGGCCTGTTTATTGAGTTCCTGCTTATTCACTAAGCGCAGCTGAGTACTATTTCCAATTCTCAAGGTAGATAATATCTCCATTATGCAGATGAGGAAATGGAGACTTTCAGAGGCATCAGAACTTAAGTTTGCCTGGGGTCCCACAGCAGGTAAAGAAAGGATTTGCACTCCTCACCTGTGCGACCTGGGGTTCTAGAACAAGCGTCAACAAACTATGGCTTCGCTTTTGTTCATGTAACCCTCAAGCCAAGGAATTTTTCCTGGGAGTTCCCTGGCGGTCCAGGAGTTAGGACTCTGCGCTTTCACTGCTGCGGCACCGGGTTCAATCCCTGGTCAGGGAACTAAGACCTCACAAGCCTCCCACAAGCCATGTGCGGTATGGCCAAAACAAACAAAAAAAAACACGATGATTTTTCCTTTTTTTTTAAAAATGTGGGATGAACAAGTGGCCGGAATGATGACCACAGTCAACAACACCTCACTGAACACTGGAGATTTTTACAGTTAAAGAATCAAAATAATATTTCATGACACATGGAAATTACATGAGATTCAAATTTCATTGTCTACACAACTTTATTGGAATACAGCAGTGCTCATTTAGGTAATTGTCTACGGCTGTTTCCACGTTGCAACGGCAGACCTGAGTGCTTAAAACAAAGACCTTCTCGCCCACCAAATCTAAATATTTGCTCTCTGGCCCTTCACAGGAAAAGTTTGCCGACCCCCAGTCTAGGCCCCCAGACTAGGAGGCCCCAGTCTCCTCTAGCCTTGGGGGCGGAGGAGATAATATTCTGAGTGACTTGACATCCTGGAGGATGGGCAGGGAAAACGGAGGGCCTCAAGACGAGGCCTGATGAGCCATGGCTCCGAGGAGGGAAGGTCCCTCTGAGGCGACTGTGTTTGTGTTCTAGGCCTGTGACCTCCTTCTCCGAGTTACCATGTGCCTTCGTTCCTGGGAGATCAGGAAACCGAACACAGCGATCCTCAGCCCAGGGGAGGGAACGTGTATTGGGGTCACACAATAAACAACAGGAAAGGGGAAAGTGAATATGAATGAGGGCAGGGACTTGGCACAAGGGTTTAGGAAGTACTGGCCGTGCCCTGTACTGAGGCTGTTGTCACCCTTGTGTGTCAGAGAAGAATCATTGTCTACTGAAGAGCTGAGGTGATGGGGAGCCAGTCAGAAAGGCTCCAAGACTCATTGTGACGAGGAGAAGGGGGTCCTCTGGGCTCAGAGTGAAACTGGGTTAGAGTCATCTGAGCTGGAAGGAGCCCAGGGGGAGGCCCTGAGGGCAGCCCAACTCCCACTGGTTGCTCGCTCCAGATTAGAAATGATCCCATCTCTGAGGAATCCCGTCTGTGTTGCTTCTGACCGGCCCTCCCAGGACGGGTGTCCACCAGAGCTGGACAGCCTTTCCGGAGCGTAGCAGGCACTCCCAGGACACGGGGATGAGAAAGCCAGGTCATTCCCAGGGAGACTTGTAACAAAGACAGGTAGATCCCTAACACATTCGCACATGTCACCAAGGGACGGCTGGCCTGGGGCTTCCTTCAGGCCCTCAGTGCCCTCCTCTCTGGCCTCTTCTCTAGAAAGAGCTCTGGCCTTAAGGTCAGTATTTCACATCTGGACCACGTCTGAGGCATCCTTTCCAATGGCCGTCCCTCCCCAGTAGCTTTCTGCTCTAATCCAGCCCATCCTGGGCACTCAGCATTCCAAAAGCCTATGTGCCAGGAACCATGTGGGCTCCAGCCTTACAGACAAGGAGCATGGCTCCAGCTTCACAGGCTCAGGGAGGAGTAGGGGAGAGAGGTTGGAGGAATAGCTGTTAAACAGATCATCATGGGCTTCCCTGGTGGTGCAGTGGTTAAGAATCTGCCTGCCAATGCAGGAGACACGGGTTCGAGCCCTGGTCTGGGAAGATCCCACATGCCGCCGAGCAACTAAGCCCGTGCACCACAACTACTGAGCCTGTGCTCTAGAGCCAGCGAGCCACAACTACTGAGCCCGTGAGCCACAACTACTGAAGCCCGTGCGCCTAGAGCCTGTGCTCCGCAACAAGAGAAGCCACCGCAGTGAGAAGCCTGCGCACCGCAACGAAGAGTAGCCCCCTCTCACCGCAAATAGAGAAAGCCCACGCGCAGCACCGAAGATCCAATGCAGCCAAAAATAAATAAATAAATATCCCTTAAAAAAACCCCAAAAAGAACAGATCATCACTATCACTGAATGATGGTAACTCTTGGTAGAGTCTGTAGCAGCAGGAAAGGCACCAAGGCTGATGTATCTGTCCTGATTTCCCAGAGGAAGGCAAATAAATTTCCTAAATAAACAGATTTCTTCCTGAGAACGTGAACCCCAGACTTGCATGTCTTAGTGGAGCGCGCCATCTTCTGGCCTGGGTCCTGCCCACCTCCTAGCCTGTCTGTGTCTGAGGGCGAGGCTCTCTTACACTATCACATACCTGTGGCTGGAAGAGAATCACCCCTCCACCCCTAGAGTTGCTGGTAGGAGAATCATAAAGCTGCTCTTCCACTTTACTGTGAGTAGTGTTGGGGAAAGCAGAATTCCAGGGGTTCTGTCATAGGTAGATGACTCTGTAGTAAAATCCCACTTTAAAAAAGTGCAGTTCAGTTCAAGATCTGTGCAAAATTGGGGATGAGAGGAGTCTGATGCTGTTCTGTATGGTAATGTAAAGAACTACTCCCAAAGAGACACATGTATATGTATAACTGAATCACTTTGCTGTACACCTGAAACTATCACAACATTGTTAATCAACTCTACTCCAATATAAAATAAAAACTTAAAAAAAAAAAAGAAACCTACTCCTGGCCTTCCCTGGTGGCGCAGTGGTTAAGAATCCACCTGACAACGCAGGGGACACGGGTTCGAGCCCTGGTCCGGGAAGATCCCACATGCCGTGGAGCAACTAAGCCCACGCGCCACAACTACTGAGCCTGTGCTCTACAGCCCACGAGCCACAACTACTGAGCCCGTGAGCCACAACTACTGAAGCCTGCGCGCCTAGAACCCGTGCTTTGCAACAAGAGAAGCCACCGCAGTGAGAAGCCCACACACCGCAACGAAGAGTGGCCCCCGCTCGCCACAACTAGAGAAAGCCCGCGCGCAACAACGAAGACCCAACGCAGCCAAAAAATAAATTAATTAAAAACAAAAAACACCTACTCCCAGTGCCAGTTATGTTGCTTTTAGGGACCTGTTTCCCGTCCCCAGTAAGGATGTCGACTGCACTGTGTGAAACTAACAGATGTCTCTGAGAGCTGTGTGTGCACACATGAGCACACAAGTGTGTCCCCAGTATTGATCTGCTGGACAACCAGAAATAAATCCTGTCATACCTTACAGTAGTGGGGAAGTCTAGGAAAGAGGGAACTTGGGGCACCAAAGCCCACTCAAGCCCTCGCATGGCGTGGGGCTAAAGTGAGTAATTCACACCTCGGGGAATGGACTGTTAGAGATTATTGCATCCCTTGGTTGGGGGAGGGGGTGGATCCCTCCAGTGGGACCAAGCCCTGTGGTAGCGGTTGAGATTTCTCTAGGAGAGCGGTTCTCTTGCTCTGAGAAAGCAGTCTCTGGGGGACCGGATGGGACCCTTAGATGTGGCTATTGAGGAGAGAGGCTTGAGGAGAGTGTGGGAAAGAAGGCGCTGACACCTTTTGAAGGTGTTTTTGTTTGGTTTGATTGGTTTTTAATGCTTTCCTCTTGACTGTGAGGGGAATCTTATGAAAGTTCCCATCTCACTAATATGTTTTCATTTATATTATAATCACATTCAGTTCTTCAACCCTTCAGTATAGCCCATTAACCATCTCATGTGATGCTGATGTGGAAAATGAAAAAATGGAAGTCTAGCTGCTCTGTGTTCACTGGTCAGCTAATACCTGGAATCCTGACAGTTCACTGAGGTCCAGGGTGCCAGAAGTTCTGTTGTGCAGTAGGAAGGGAGGGGAGGCTTTGGAGTAGCCGTGAGCAGAGCGGAGGGACTTGTGAGCCAGAGGGGCTGAACGGACAATTCTTGAAAGGTACAGCATCTCTCCCCCAATTTATATTAGAGGGAAATGGCATTTGAAGCAGAGAAGGCTGCTGCGTGGATTACAGACAAGAGGCAATCTTATTTTGGTCAGAGATGCTCTTGTTCTGCACTGTGGTCCAGAGAACTCACAGTCTCTTAAGGCATAGAGTCCTCTGTACCTGACCACTGGTTCAAAAGAAACTATAGCTCTGCCTGATCAGAGCCCTTTATTTTTGAGGCTCAGATCCTCTGTTTGAGGACGCACTGGGTACATGGTCATTATGTTGCCTCATCTCTTCATACTAATAAGTACCGTTTTTCTGTTGAAAACTTTTCATCTCTAGGATGCATACTTTATTGGTCTTCTAAAGAAGACAGCTGTGACCTGTGTCTTAATCCTCAAGGGAGCATCCCTATCTGTTAAGGGGCTGACAAGACACCCTTTTTCCTCAATTCAGTCTGGGCAGGAGCTGTCCAGTCATTTTCTGTTCTCAGTGGGAAGTGCTCACCGTTCACCCCCAAGTCCCTGTGCACAGTTGAAATTGAGCCCACAACAGCTCCCAAGATCTGCTAATGCCGGACCTGCCTGAAATTCTCCACCACCAGACTGAGAAGCAGAAATTCCTCACCTAATTTCAGTACTGGCTATGATGACTTCCATCTGTTGTCTTGGAGTCAGAAGGGACTGGCCTTTGTTTCTTTGTCATTTAACTCAATTTTCTTATTTTTCAGACACAACTGATTCTAAAACTTTCAAGTGTTAAAACCTTTTGTTTTGTTTTGTTTTGCCACACCATGCAGCTTGTGGAATCTTACTTCCCCAACCAGGGATTGAACCCAGGCCCTCGGCAGTGAAAGCATGGAGTCCTAACCACTGGACCACCGGGGAATTCCCAAAACCTGTATTCTTGATGAGTGCAATTAGGATTTACTTATGAGAAAGCACACTCTCTTTCGTCATGTTTAATTTATATTCAAACATGACATACAAAATCTCTCATGTGTAAGCTTGCTAGAGGCACTCTTTTGCTCAAGATTCTTTTATCTATACTATCCCATGCTAGGAACTTTGGAGCTAGAATCTTGGAGCATCTTAAAGGTCAGGTTTAAAAACATCCGAATCTGCTTGAACCCTTCAGATTGCCAAGAGTCTCACCACCGCATATTCTTTCTCTCCAACTCCCTTAGACATTCCTTGCCTAGCCTCTGAAAGCATCCGAGGTTGCCACTCTGGATTTTAATTCAACTCCTTCATTCTACAGTGGAGGAAAATAGACTGCAAAGAGAGGAAACAACTTGCTTGAGGGGAAGCCACTCTGGAAAGAGCACGATTTCCTGCTCTCTTGATACAGTACTCTCCTTTTTAGACACAGATTTTGTACTATGGCCAAAATCAACATCCGTCACCAAAGAGAAAAGGAGAATCTGCGATTCCCCTAGCGCTTTAGAAAGAAGAGTTGTTTGCGGATGGCAACAATATCTTGTCTGTTATCCGTGTCCATGCAGGTAGAACGCTCACTCAAATGCAATCCTCAGTCGGGCCCACCTCAAAGTAACTACAGATTGCGGGGAAGTCGAAGACACAGTCCAGAACAGGAACCTCCTCTCATAGATCACGTTTCTACCCGAGCCAAAGAGGAACGGACCGGAAGTGCCGCGCAGCCGCGGAGGAAATACCTATAGTACAGCTGTTACGCTGGCCGGAAGGGAAAGGTGCAGACCTTACAAGGCTCCGCTCCTACTTCCTGTTTCCGCACAGTTGCTGCTGTCGACGTGAGGGGTGGGTGTTGGAAAGCTTCCTCGGCTTTGGACGGGTTGTGAGATGCCGGGCGGAGGCCGGTGTCCCGATTGCGGCTCCGCTGAGCTCGTGGAAGACTCGCACTATTCGCAGAACCAGCTGGTGTGCTCCGACTGCGGCTGTGTGGTCACCGAGGGAGTCCTTACTACCACCTTCACTGACGAGGGCAACCTCCGAGGTACCTCTGCGGGCTTTTCCGGGGCCGTGGGTACAGCCTGGGGCTGTGGAGGGATTGACGTCAGAGTCTTCTTATCTCCTGTCGTCTCCCTGTCACGTGCACCCTTAAATACGAGAGAAAACAGCCTAAAGTGGATGAGCGAGCTGCAGAAGGTCAGGGACTGCCATTTATCTGTGTTTTTCTAGCACCATATCTGGTATATGTAGTAGGTATTAACAGATGTTGAATAAATGAAACAGAAACAAAGTTCCACTCAGTTTACCTAGTCTGGGCATGGTCGAAGAATTGTATTGATAGATCAATTCTTTACGAATACAGAAAATACTGTTATCCCGAAGTAGTTTTGAGCACTAATTGGCAAAAGCATCTTTTTTTTTTTTTTTTCTTTACTTTGCTTTCCAAGTCCCTACGCAATGCAGCTCTCAGAATCTGCAGGCAGGAGAATTGCCTGAACTGGATGTACAGGAGGGACAGCTGGAAATTTGGAACACTTGGAGCTGCTTTAGGGCAGTCCTAGTCCTCTTTAGTCTCTGTGTGTTTGGTATTGCTTGTGGTCATGGAAAACCAGGTGGACCTTTAACTTGCACAGATGGGCACCTTCTGTGAGACGAGGAGCGGGTGCACGATGACTGGGATTCTGCTCCCCGGTTTTGTGTGGTGGGAGGGCAGGGATTTGGTGAATAGAGGCTAAACAAGCTATTTGTTCATTATCTTACAGAAGTAACATATTCCCGAAGCACAGGGAAAAACGAACAAGTTAGTCGCAGCCAGCAACGAGGTGAGTATCAACCTTTTATGACACAGTGGCTTTAAAGAAAATTCTCCTGATGGTCTAGCCCAGTGGTCCCCAACCTTTTTGGCACCAGGGACCAGTTTCGTGGAAGACAGTTTTTCCACAGACTGGGTTGGGGGGGGATGGTTTAGGTAGTAATGCGAGCGATTGGGAGTGGCAGATGGAGCTTCGCTGGCTCACCTGCCGCTCACTTCCTGCTGTGCCACCCGGTTCCTAACAGGCCGAGGACCGGTAGTGGTTGGTCCGGGGGTTGGGGACCCCTGTCTAGCCCATCTGCTTGTCTTTCCTGTTTTCAGCATTATTGGGTAAGGTAGAAAAGAAGAGAATGGTGATTAGAAATAAAGGATGGAGATGGTTCTAAGACAGGTGGCAGTTAGGTGGAAGGTTTAGGTTTGCTTGGGGGATATGTCTGAGGTAGACTCAAGGAACCCACCTCAAACTTGGGCTTGGCCACAAATCAAACCAGCCTCCAGAAGATGGGGCACTGAAGTGTGACTTCCTTTCATAAATGTCTTTGTGCCTTTTGAATGACCTCACCAAGTGTCACTCTTGTCATTGTAGAAAGGTCCATTATTTGTGCTTCTGGTATCTGAGGCGAGTTGAACAGAAATTGCTAGGAGCTGCATGGTGGCTTCTTTGACCCCTCTATGTACGGTATCGTGTCATCTGCAAACAGTGACAGTTTTACTTCTTCCTTTCCAATTTAGATTCCTTTTATTTCTTTTTTGTCTCTGATTGCCATGGCTAGGACTTCCAAAACTATGTTGAGGAAAAATGGCGAGAGTGGACATCTTGTCTTGTTCCTGATCTTAGAGGAAATGCTTTCAGCTTTCCACCATTGAGTATGATGTTAGCTGTGGGTTTGTCATATATGGCCTTTATTATGTTGACGTATGTTCTCTCTATGCCCACTTTCTGGAGAGTTTTTCTCATAAATGGATGTTGAATTTTATCAAAAGCTTTTTCTGCATCTATTGAGATGATCGTACGGTTTTTATTTTTCAATTTGTTGATGTGGTGTATCACACCGATTGATTTGCAGATACTGAAAAATCCTTGCATCCCTGGGGTAAATCCCACTTGATCGTGGTGTATGATCCTTTTAAGGTGCTGTTGGGGCCCCTCTAACTCCTGCTGTGGGTTTCTTAGGTCTCTGCCGAGTGAGAGACCTCTGTCGAGTTCTGCAGCTGCCACCAACATTTGAGGACACGGCAGTTGCCTACTACCAACAGGCATACCAGCACTCTGGCATCCGTGCTGCCAGGCTGCAGAAGAAGGAGGTGTTGGTCGGGTGCTGTGTCTTAATCACCTGCCGGCAGCGCAACTGGCCCCTGACCATGGGAACCATCTGCACCCTGCTGTATGCAGATTTGGATGTGTTTTCTGGCACCTACCTGCAGATGGTGAAGCTCCTGGGGCTGGATGTGCCATCTCTGTGCTTGGTGGACCTGGTGAAGACCTACTGTAGCAGGTACCTGCCTAGTGGGAGACATGGGGATGGGATGGGTTTAGACCTGAATCCTTTTACCTCTGGCTGGCTGTTTTTGACCAAAGCCCATCTACAAGGATGTGGGAGAAAAAAGTCTTCTCCCTTTCCTGTGCCTAGCACTCACTAATCAGGTTAATCCTGTTTTACATTTCTGGAATGTTACAATTTTCAAATCCCTTTGCCCTTACAGCAACCTAATGATGCAGGACGGAAGGTGTTAGCCTTGACACGGGGCTCCTGGGTTCCACCACTCATGTTGTGTGTGGCCTCCTTGGCTAGATGGAACAGCCCTGCCTCGACAGGATCATGTGTGATTAGAGCTGAAAGGATATTAGCAACTGAGGGAGCTGGAGTTAGAAGCCAGTTTTTTTGTTTTTTTTTAAATGAGTAGCTGTGTTCTTTTTTTCTGACAAATATGGTAGAAAGCAAAGACTATTGGTGTGAAACAGTCTTGGGTGTGAAGCTTGGTGACGTCCAAGCTGGATGACTGTGGGCAGGTTTTGTGTCTGTGAATGCACGTGACAGGCTGTGGAGTAGTAGATTAAAGGAGAACTTTTGTGAAGCCCTCAGAATGATGGCTGATGGGGTGGGGGGAGGGGCATCGTCCAGAAATGTTAGCTCCCTTCTGCATTCTCCTGCCCTTCACCTCTTCAGCGGGAGACTCACCCTGTCTTCTCTCGGTACCTGGATAAACTTGCTGCCCAGCAGGCTTGAGTGTTCCCGGGAGGATAGCATAGCTTGCCCATCTTCTGCGCTTTGAAAGAGCGGTCCTCCAGAGGTATTGAGATCAGACCCTCATTTTGGTTATTTCAGCTTCAAACTGTTTGAAGCCTCCCCGTCTGTGCCAGCCAAGTACGTGGAAGACAAGGAGAAGATGCTATCGCGAACGCTGCAGTTGGTGGAGCTGGCAGATGAGACGTGGCTGGTGACCGGGCGGCATCCCTTGCCTGTCATCACCGCTGCCACTTTCCTGGCTTGGCAGTCGCTGCGGCCTTCAGATCGGCTGACGTGTTCCCTTGCCCGATTTTGTAAATTGGCGAGCGTGGACCTGCCCTACCCCGCTTCCTCCCGCCTGCAGGAGCTGCTGGCTGTGCTGCTGCGGCTGGCCGGGCAGCTGGCCTGGTTGCAGGTCCTGAAGCTTGACAAGCGGTCTGTGGTCGCGCACGTCGGCGACCTTCTCCAGCACCGCCACATGTTGGTCCGCAAGGCCCTTCGAGATGGAACAGCAGAGCCAGACGCACTGGACGCCCGGGAGAAGGGGCTGCAGGGGCCGGGCCAGGGGCAAGGATGGGGAAAAGAGGACCGGGGCGATGGCTCCGTAGATTTGCCCGCAGGGAAGCGGCCAGCGAGCCCCACCCTCCTCCTCCCACCCTGCATGTTGAAGCCCCCAAAGCGGATCTGTCCCACACCCCCTGTCTGCACGGTCACTGGAGATGAGGACATTTCTGATAGTGAGATCGAGCAGTATTTGCGTTCCCCTCAGGAAGTTAGGGACTTCCAGAGAGCCCAGGCCGCTAGACAGGCTGCCACGAGTGTCCCTAACCCTCCCTGATGCACAGCTGGGGTCTGCGGGGTGGGGGGGCGCGGGCGCTTAACCCCACCTGACGGCGGCTTGCTAACAGGCCCGATGTAGCCAGAGAAATCAGTGTATACAAGTCTTTAGGTATCTCCCTTCTCATTTAAGGAACCCAAGAGGGGCTCTGCAGTTATTGGACCCCAGGTCCCAGAGTCGAAGTCAGAAGGAACACGGGGACGCCTGGGTTGGAAAGTCCCATCCCTCGGTCCCAGACAGTGGTCGCACATACTCCTGTTCTGTGGGCTGGCTTTCTCTTGGACTGTTGGGAAAGTGCCAGGTGCTCTCCTGCTCTCGCTTCAGATTGGATACACCGCAGCTGCAGGGCTGGCGGGGCCTCCCTGTTGGTGTGGAGCAGTGCGCATTCCGGATGGTATCAGCCCTCAGAGGATGGAACTGGGCAGCCCTTGGCCCTGTGTCCATTCACAGGCCTTTGTGGGTTCGTGTGTACAGTGTCAGAGATCCTCTCCCTCCTAACAAAAGGACCGGGGCTGGAGTAAGCTCATAGCTCAAAGGGCTTTGCAAAATTTTAATATATTAAAACAAGAGGCATCTGCTAGAAAACATTCTATTGTATAAAACCCGAGCTTTTAAAAACATGTTTTCTTTGGCACTTTTCATTCCCTCCCTCCCCTTTCCCCAGCGTATTGCAAAAAGCTCTCCAGTGCTAAGGCATTGGCGGGGTATGTAAACAGCAGCCAGCATAAGTGGAAGAATAATACGAAGCTTTTTTTTTTTTGGCCTTTTTTTTTTTTTCTGTCTAATATTGTCTGTGCAGCAAAAGCATAAATAACAGGATGCATCCCAAGGCGTGTGGGTTTTCTCCCTTCCCCTCTGTCTTCTCTTGCCTTGGTGATCAGGCTGGGGTGATACGGAGACGGGGCCGGGTTTCCCTGTGGCTTTTCATGAGGCCCAGGGTTCCCTCCACTCGCACTGCATCCTGTAACCAAAGGCTGGTGGTTGCTTTTTAGGTTGGGAGAAGTATGCGTGCTGGTGTTTAAAAAGCAGTGAAGGTGCAGACCCCAGGTGAGCTGCAGGCCTCCCCCGGCCCCACTACCCTGGGGACTTGGCTTGGGCTTACGGGAGGCAGGAACCTGGTTTGATGTTTTGGAGGTTTCTCCCTAATATGGAGCTGGAGATCAGATCATTGGAACGGTTCTCCTCTATGGCCTCACGTGGCAGGGGGAGTGCGCTTTGTCAGTCCCTCGGTGTGGAGGGCCGAGACTGGGGATATGGGCCTGTGATTGGACAGTAAGTGCTTCTCCAGCACCACCTGCAGCCTGGCGGTGGCGCCCCTCTTCAGAGCGTTTTGTTGTTTTTGTTTTTTTATAGGATTAGGTTTAAGGCAGGACTAACTTCAGCTCCAGATCTTAGCACTAACTCTGCTTCCCTCACATCATCTCCAGGCATCTGTCAGGCAGCTTCTTAGGTGTAGGGCCTGGGCTTTGTCCTGAAGTGCCACCTCTGAGCCCTGCCGTGTGGTGTGTGTCCCAGTCCTGTGGTAATGGCCTCCAGCCCTGATGGTGCACCTTTCCACCTGCCCCCCTCCCAGAGGGCTGGTTGATCCCTGCAGCTGCCTTTCACCCTGCCCCACCTTCTCCTTTTGCATAGTTGATCCGAAAAGCAGCACCTTGTTTCCTCC
This sequence comes from Neophocaena asiaeorientalis asiaeorientalis, assembly GCF_003031525.2. NCBI lineage: Eukaryota > Metazoa > Chordata > Mammalia > Artiodactyla > Phocoenidae > Neophocaena > Neophocaena asiaeorientalis. Next base: position 5,574,975 of record NW_020175192.1, read on the forward strand.
CACTGGTCCTGGTCATCTGGCTCATCTGCTAGGCTGGCTCCCTAGTTAGCCAGAACTGGGTGGGGGAGAGGCCCTAGGATCTGGGCACGGGTGGGTGACTGATTCAGAGGAGGGCAGTGAGGCGAGAACACCTTACTCAGGCCCGCATCGCCCGTGTGTTCCGGGTAAGGCTGATGGCCGCCCGTGAGCGGGGCGGGGGGTGCGGGGAGTACCTTAGGAGAAGCCCGCCTGAGCTGTGCTGTCCCTGCCGCCCTTGCTCACTCCGCAGCCCCACAGGACCTTTCCCCCGAGCCTGGACGGCAGGGGCTGCCGAAACCAGCCTGCGCTGGGACGGAAACGTATCCCGTCTGCGGTTCGGGGATTGTCTGTCGCTACCCCAGAAGGATGGCCCTCTTCGCGTTGGCGGGCCTGTGCCTGTCCTTTCCCCAGCCTCCGGGACTAAAGCTGGCGAGCCCGGGCGCAGCGAGGCACCTCTACCTCAATCCTGGGGACGTACCGATCGACGTCTCTGAGGGCCCCCGAGAAGCGAGGTCTCCTGCGCGCGCGGCCCTCCCGTCCTGAAGCGGCGCCCGCCCCCAGCCTAGACGGTGGTCTCGCTCTTCCAGAGCCCCGTCTTCATGCAGCCGCCGCCGCCGGCCGCCTCGGCGCCGCTCAAGGTGACGTCGTCGTACTTGCCGCCCTTGGGGGCGCCGTTCAGGCTGGCAGCGTTGAGCGGGTACGAGCGGCGCTGGCTCTCCTTCTCCAGCGCGCCGCCCCCGCCGCCCTTGAGGTGGTCGCGGC
>NW_020175192.1:5575993-5579971 GCF_003031525.2 Neophocaena asiaeorientalis asiaeorientalis
CTGCGCCTGGCACAGTGATGGGTGAAGACGAAGAGGCCCAGGGCGGAGGCCGCCACTCCGTACAGACAGCTGCACACCACCCGGGGCAGCCAGCGCTGGGACACACTCAGAGCCCCGCAGGCCCACATGGCCAGGTAGAGGAAATGCGTGGTCACCAGCGCCCCCAGCTGGGCTCCTGGAGAATAGAGACCGTCACCCTCCTCCGGGGGCCCAGGCGTCACCACCCCTGCGCTCCCAGCGGCCAGAAGGGAACCCGAGTCACTCAGGAGGGGGCCGCTGCTCCTGAGCCTGGTGGAACTCCTCAGCTCCTCCCCTGGCTCCAGGGAGACCCTGCTGGTGCCCCCCTTTGGGCTCTGTGCCAGAGGACCCCGTAAGCGCAGCGCCGCGCACAGGAAATAGATCCAGGTGATGAGCAGAATCAAAGCCACGGGGATGTAGAAGGCTCCTAGGCTTGGGCGCCACACTAGCCAGCAGCTGAGGGGAGACACAGGCGGCACGCGTGAGGTGGGGCGCGGAGGCTGGGTGGGCGGGAAGGGAGGGTATGGTGAGTGGAGAGGCGGAAGCGGCTCAGTCAGCATGCAGGGCTTGGGGCTGGGTGACGGGCTGGGCGGGTGTTTGGTGCCGCCGCTTTGGAGTAGGAGGCATGGGGCAGGGCGAGGCATCCGGGGCAGGGCGGGGAGGTTTGGGGCAGGCGGGCCGTGCACTCACTAGGGGCTGTGGTCCCGGTAGTTGTGGATGTTGACAGCGGCTGTGATGCCACAGATAATGAGTGGGATCCCTCCCGCGATCAAATAGAACCTGGAGAGGAATGGGTTTGGGGGTCAGAGAGTTGGGGAACAAGGAGGGGGCCAGGTGCTCAGAACCCTGACCTTGGGGTCTCTGTCCTATCCTCTTTCCCCTAGAAATTATGTCAGAGTTTGTTTGCCAGGGATGCATTGCCTCTCCAGGGCAGGTCAGTAGGTCCCTAAGGGATTTAGCCAAGACTGTTCTAAGGGACAGTGGCCAGAATTGCTTTCTGTCACCCTAAACAGTGCAGAAACCAGGGGTGCCACTTGGGTTCCCAGGATCCCTGCCCAATGCTCTTTGAGGTCGCTCCCTTCCTGGCCTTGTCATGCCTGAAAACCCCAAGGATGCACCCCCTCCATGGCACTGGGCAACCTAGTGCCACCCAGGGCCTTGCCTCTTCTGCCTTTTATTTTTTTTGGCTGAGGGATCTTAGTTCCCTGACCAGGGATTGAACCCCGGGCCCACTGCAGTGGAAGCACTGAGTCCTCACCACTGGGCCCCCGGGGAACTCCCCACCTCTTCTGTCTTGGGAGTGTGATCTCCCAGGACCTTGGACCCCTGGGACAGCATCCACCCTGGGAGAACAGCTTTTGGTGTCCTCCCCCGACACCTGAGCCCTTCCCCCCTGCAGAGCTGACATACCGGAGCATGGGTCGGGGGGCAGGCAGGGCAGCATCCCCTTCTTGTGGAGGTGGTGCCCTCCAGGTAAGCTCCTTGTGGAGGACACGGGCCTTCACCCCCATCCAGAGCAGTGTGGACAGTGAAGAGTAGTGCAGGGTGATGCCCACCTATAGGGTCAAGGCACTGAGGCTGGGGGACTGGCCATCCCAGAGCCTCAGCCCCGCAGTGCTCTCCCGTGCCTCCCTTGTGCCCAGCCTCCAGCTCCACCCAGAACCTCCCCAGGGTTCTGTCCCTGCCAGTACCCTCTCTACTTCCAGCCCAGGGTTCTCCCCCGTGCCAGGGACTCTCCATGACCCTGTCATCACTGCCTGGCTCGTCCCCGACCTCTCTTCCATCGCAGGATCCCACTCTCCACTTTGTCCTGTCTCTTAGTTGCTCTGCTTCTTACCTCCCCTACTCTCATGCCCACCTCGCCCACGAGGCTGGACACGAAGAGCGGAGCCCCCTTCCTCCCGTGCGCCTCCCTCCTGTACCCCAGGCTGCTGTCTCCGATCCTGGAGACCCCCCCACCCCAGCCCTTCTCCTGCTTACCGCCTGGCAGACCATCTGGTAGTTGGTGAGTGTGATGCCTCCCGCGAAGACGGCGGAGGTCATGGCCATGTGGAAGCACAGGTTCAGCAGCATGTGCCAGCCCTTCCGGGACACGCGGACGGAGCTGCCCCAGAAACAGTCTTTAACAAATGGGCCACCCGACCCAAGTCAGGCCCACGGGGGTCTCAAGGCCACTGGGAGAGTCAACGAGGAGAAGGCAGACATCTGTATGCACGCGTGGGCGTGAATGGGATGGACACCTTAACCCCCAAACGCATTTTCCAGCTGCAGAACCTTTGAAGGAAAGGCTAGGCAAGAGCCTGGGAAAGGAACACCCACTGTCGCCTTGCCAGTACTTAGTAACACCCAGCATGCCCTCCCTTCCCGCAGGAGCTCTCACCTGTGGTGGAGGATGTAGGTGATGATGGTGGAGAAGAGGCAGAGCAGCAGCAGGGCCGTGCAGGGGTACACGACAGGGTGCAGGCCTGCCCCTGAGCCCTCCACCTCCCTGGGGAAGGCGCGCAGCTCCTGGAAAGAGCAGAGAGAAGAAGTGAGTAAGGGGAAGCCGGGAGCTGAGAGGCCGCCCTGTGGAGTCCTGGCCGGTCCCCCAGGCCAATTTTCCTCTTCCCAAGCCCAGTCAGCTTTGGGCCCCAGCTTTGGCCTTTGGTCCATCTGGGTAGCAAAGATGTAGGCACCGTGACACCCTCTCTTAGAAAGTCGGCCTGGGTGGCGTTAATGATCTGCCTTTCTGGGAACTTTCCAGGTTCCCAGCCTGAGAATCAGGAGGGAAGAGGGGCAGGTTCTGTCTATCATACAGCCGCACGCCTGCTCAGGATCTGGAAAAGCAGGCTGTGAAGTGTGGTGCGGGCACGGGCGCTGGGCAGGGGTGAGTGAGGGGGGTGACTGGGAAGGAGAAGCGTTCCCAGATTTTTTTTCACTTTAACGATCTGGGTGTCAGAAAGTGCAGGATGTGGAGACCAGGCTGGGTGGTCTCTGATCCATCTCTCTCAGTATGGGAGTAGAGGCAGGACCTCTCTTTTTTTTTTTTGCTCTGGGGCTGCTATTATGGGGATGACCTGATAGAGGGCCTGAGGACCTGCCTGTCTTCTGAAAGATGAAGAGGTATGGGGGAGACCAGAGGGCCATTTATTTCCCTGCGAGTCCTGACCGTTACGAGGCCCGATAAGGCCTCTGTTTTTTCAGGATTTCTGTGGCCCCAGGCGCTCAGAGTGCCCCTGGTCCCCCCCACCGGCGCCCCTTCTGCGTTCCCCTGCCCTCCACCCCCGTGCCCGCTACCCTCACCATGAGCACGGCCACGTTGCCCAGGTGCTGGCACTGCAGGGAGCTGACGTGGGGCTGGCTGGAGCGGAGCTGGCAGCCCTCAGAGCTCCAGCCCCCGGGCCCCCCCGGCCCCTCCTGGCTCCACCAAGCGGCCACGGGCTCGGCCCCCTCAGCCCAATGCCGCAGCGAAACGGCCACCGGCTCAGTCAGGTTTCCCACGCTGCAGCCACCTACAGGGGAGGGGGTCCACTCAGGCTCGGTCAGGGCGTGCGCTGGGCTTGGGGAATAGAGTTAGATGCCAAGTGCGGGCCTGCCCCCCAGGGCCTCAGCCTAACTGGGAGACACAAGGATGAATCAAAATAAAGGCACCTGGAGGTGGTGGCCCACCTAAGTGCCAAATGAGTCGTGGCGACATGCCCAGGAAGGGAGGACTCTGGGGTCCAGGACGAGAAGGTGGAAGGTGATGCGGAGGGAGTGGAAGCCCGGATGAAGGGAGGATTCAGGAGGGCACCCTGACGGGGAAGTTGGCACCAGGTGACGAAGGGGGACGGAAGGAGGCCCAGGTGGGTGGAGGGTTCATGTTATAGCCCTTTGGAAATCTGACGTATCTGGGCTGTGAAACCCAGGGTCTCTTGAGCCTTTTCCCCACCAGTTCATTCCTTCACGGGACATCCCTGCCCCGCACCGCCCGAGGAAATG
>NW_020175192.1:5580188-5599261 GCF_003031525.2 Neophocaena asiaeorientalis asiaeorientalis
CATGGCAGGGCGGGCGGGGTGCAGGCCCTTACTGGTTCCCGCAGAGATGACGGGGGTGGCCACGCCGCGCCTCTTGCCAAGCCCAGCGGCTCCAGGGCGGGAGGTGTTGCCGTGGCTGCGGAAGAGACGGCCGTTTCGGAAGACAAGCAGCTGCAGGGTGCAGTCTGGGGGGGCCGGGGGGGCCAGGGCAGCCGGGAGGGACGAGAATAGACTGGGCGGCAGCTGGATGGAGGCCAGGGCCACGCTGTTCTGGGGGGAAACAGGAGTTCCTCAGAGACACCCGGGGTCCCTGGGGCTCCGCTGTCCTCCAGCCCCTCCTCCTCCATCCCCTCACCCCCTGTCTGAGTCCTGCATCCCCTCACACCATCCACCTGACCAGGCGCCTGCACCCTGTACCTGCCCTCTCAGCATCCTCCCTCCCCCGGCGCCCACCTTGATGTGGAAGGACGACAGAGAAACGTTGGGCCTCCCTGTGGTACAGCGGAAGCGGAGCTGCTGGTCGGCCAGGGGCTCCAGCTCCAGGGACGGGTTCTGGCCGGGACCCAAGGGCCGGGTGCCCGGCGCACCGGCCTCCCTCCTCTGGAAGGCCGTGCAGGTCAGGCCCACGTAGCTGTGCGGCTTGATGAGGTAGGCCTCCAAGGCCACGTTCCTCGAGTTCTAGGGACAGGGACCTTGTCACCCCTCTCCTGGCCTTCTCCTGCTGGAGACCGCAGACCTGCTCAGGCCAACCCGCCGTCCTTGCTCATCACTCAGGGCCTGGCAGCCTCGTGTCTGCCGTGGAGTCCCCCGAACCCCTGCTCTTCGGCCCCTCCTCCCGCTCGCTCACACCCCGTCCTGGAGCTGGCCCAGCTCTTGCCACGTCCCAGTCCTGCTGCCCCGGCTATGCCGGGGAGCAGGGTCCTCGCCCCCCTCGGATCTCCCCCGGCACCCAGCACAGTCTCATGCAGAGGAGATGCTGTGCACTGCTTGTTAGCTGGTTCGCCACCCACCGCTGGAAACTCCCCCTCTTCTCAGGGAACAGAAGTCTCCGTCACCCCTTCCCCACCCCACCCCCCACGTGCTTCCATCCGGCTAGCCCTTCAGCTCGGTCCCCGCACGAAGCCCTGTGTAACTTCTCCGATGTCGTCGGCCTCCCTCTCCTCTGCCCTGCTCCCGACAAGTTGGAATTTGATGCCACACAAACGGAACCCTAGTCACGTTTGGTGTTCTCGCTAACTGGGCGCACGGCTGGTGCACACTCGGAGGACTTGCTCCTGGATGACAAGGGCTGGCCCCCGTCACCTCTGAGTCCCTCCCTGTCCCTCCCTGGGCAGGGCACCCTCCCAGCCGGCCCACCATACCACAGAGATGTGCTGGGCGTGGGCGCTCAGGGCGGCCCCCCCAATGCGCTCCAGGGCGCCCACGATGCCGCTGCAGGCCTTGTCCTCGCGCTGGGCCAGCCACAGCAGGTGCTCGTCCACCAGCATCAGGTTGCTGGCCATATCCACCATCACCTCCACCAGCTGGAGGCGGGGGTGGAGTCACTGAGGGCAGGAGGGGGGCTGGGGACCCAGAGGCTGGGGCGAGACCGGCTTCAGCAGGTGGGGGCAGGTGATTTCCAGGGGCCCCAGGGGCCCGATCGAATCTCACCTCTTTGATCTGGTCGACGTAACCCAGAAACTTCTGGATCATCTGAGCCACGTAGACAACGTCCATCATGTCGGAGAAGCTGGCGGCCTCGGCCGTGTATACTCGAAGCTGGTGGGCCAGGGTCAGTGCGTTGGAGGCATTGATGGGCATCTGGGGGTGTGGGGAGGAAAGGGCACCGTCTAATCTGGCTCCTTCTCCCCCAGAACAGCGTGGGGGCCCCTCCCCTGTGCTGATGCTCAGAGCAATGGGGCCTAGGGAACAGGGTCTAGCCCACAGCGGGGTCTGATCCAGACAGGAGGCGAAGGCAAGGAGTGAGCCCTTCCCAACTCGGGGCCGTCCACTGGTTATGCCACTGCTTGAGGACAACGGGCTGACCTCACGCTGTCCCTGCTTTCTGCTTAAGGCTGTCCTTGCTGTACTGGGGACCTTGGGGGTGGCCCACATGTCCCAAGTGTGGCCCTGGGGTTCTGAGTCCCCTGGGAAAGGGAAAGCTAGAGGAGAAGAGCATGAGACACGGTGACCACGGCCCCTCACCATGCATCCCAAGAGGCAGCACAGCCCATGAGGCCAGCAGGCTTCTCCCCTCCCCCTTTCCCGCACCCCTCCCCTCTCCTGGCCTCACCAGCACGAAGGTGTAGAGCACCCTGGTGATGTCGTTGGTGTACAGACAGTGGGAGTAGTCCCCCGGCTCCCAGCGGCCAGCTCGGTCACACCGGCGGGAGGCTCGGGTGCCAGGGGCACCCCCGCTCAGGGGCACCGAGGTGAAGGGGTACTGCAGGCAGGACTGGTAGGCTGTGATGCCAGCCAGAGTTCGAGGCCACCTGGGGGCAGAGGCAGGAAGTTGCCGATGACCTAGGCTCCTCAGGCCGAGAGTCCCTCCCCTGCCCTGAGAACTGTGAGGCCAGACTCCTTGGGAGCTGCGGACGGGCCCAGAGGAGGGTGTGTGTTTGGACGGGACTTCAAGGGCTTCCCAAGCTCCACCTCCTTTCTAAAGCTGTGTTTGTTGGGACAGTGCTGTCACTGGTGCTGCGAGGCTGGACTTGAAGTCCTGAGTTCAAGTCACTTATGCTTTCTGGGCCTTAGTCTTCTCGGCTGTACGATGGGGAGAATAACTCCTCCCCTGCCTAAGTGAGAGGCCACTGGGATATGAAGTGTGGCATCCGTAGTGGGAGAGCTTTGTCAGCTACGCATGTAAGGAAGAAAAAGGAAAAAAAACCCTTTTTGTTCTGCACAGCACATTCGGAGGGTGATTTTATACAAAAGGATACGGTCTCTGTAAATATGCCAGCGGGACCTGGAGCTGAATGACAAAAGGCAGTGTCTTCTCCAGCTTGGAGTGGGTGGGGGACCAGTCACCGGTGGTCCCAGGGGCAGGAGCGGGGTGTGGGCCGGGGCCTGGGTCTCGAACCTGAAGTCCCCGCGGTTGTTGGCGACTCGCTCTGCGGGGCAGTAGGAGGCCGAGGTCTCCAGCACCACGATCTCCACCTTCTTGCTGGCGTTTCCCTGGACCGTAGACACGGAGCACTCCCATTCGCCTGAGGCCCACACGCCGATGTGAGACAGGGTCAGCTCACTGTGGGCGGGCGGGCAGGCGAGGGCTGGCTGGAGGCGCTCCCAGCGGCCAGCCACCCTCCCCAAGCGCCCGGGGGCCACCCTGGGGCACGCAGGGCATCAGCTTCAGGCTCATTTCTTTAACTGAGCCAGGGAAACATGTACACACTTCTTTAATTCTGATTGGCCTTCCGTTAGTGTCTTTCTTTTATTTGGCTGTGCCGTGCGGCTTGCAGGATCTTAGTTCCTCGACCAGCATGAACCCCGGCCCTGGTAGTGAAAGCGCTGAGTCCTAACCCCCGGACCGCCAGGGAATTCCCCAGTTTCCCCATCTTTTATCACAGAGATAATATTACCTCTCTTGCAAATCTACTGGAGAGATCAAGTCCAATAATACAGGTGAGAGCCGCTATATCATTGTAAAAGCACTGAAGAAACGTCAGAAATAATCGTTTTCTTCTATCAGGCGTTCAATCTGTCCCTCATCCAGACCATTTCTGACTTAGTCCTGGATGTGTGTCAACACACCCGCACGTATCCCCAGATCAGGCCATCTCCTTTGCGGGGTGCATGAGGGTACTGTGGCCACCCCCGCCCGCGCCATGGGCCCAGAAGGGGCCGCAGGGCCTGTACCTGGTGATGAAGGTGCAGTCGTGGATGAGGCTGTCGCCCAGGAGGATGCCCGCCTGCTCGTCGCCCTCCACAGGGGCCCGGTTGTGGTACCAGCGGACGTGGGTGTCATTGCCCAGGTAGCTGGCCGAGCACTGGAAGGGCAGCCGGTCGCCCTGGAAGACCACTTGGCGGAGGGATGGGATGAGGTGATGTGTGTGCAGCTCCAGGGCCCCCTCTGTGGAAGGGGACACTGGCAGTGAGGCTGAGTGACGGGTGAGGGTCCAGTGGGGGCAGAGCCAGGCCCCTCTGTCTGGTCTGGAGCCCGCCCCAGCTCGGAAGGAGAAGGGGGGCTGGAGAGTCTCCGGAGATAAGAGCGCAGGAGAGGAGCAGGCGGGTTTCGAACAAATAAAGATGCTTCTTTCCACTGCACACTTGTCACCCAAGAGGTGGGACCAGATGGAAAACATAAACAAGGCAGCGGCCCCAAAGGAAGTTTACAAAAGCAGATGGAGAACCAGGCCCCAGTGGGATCTGAGGGAGAGGACGCCCTGGAGACCAAGCCCAGTGCACAGGGAGCCTTGAGCCAGCAGGGGCCCCTCAGGAGGGAGCCTGAGGGTGCGGGTTTGCTCACCGCAGCGCAGCTGGGCCTCCTGGAGGCCGCCCAGGGTCTGGGCGTGCAGAGTGCTGGGGTAGGCACAGAGCGTGCGCTCTGACAGCTGCACGGAGCGATTCCGGGCCCAGGACAGCAGCCAGCGCAGGCGGCAGTCACACGTCAGGAACTCGGTGCCCAAGTCCCTGCAGGGCGGTGGAGGGGCCACTGGGTAGAGCAGAGGGAACGTGGGCTCCCCGGGGTGGGGATGGAGCCCCAGGGAGAGACTGAGGCTGGAGAGGGCCGGGAGGGCAAAATTGTGCACGTGTGCCCTGCTGCCGCCACGGCCGCCACGGCAAGCACGGGGAGGCGCGTGTGGTGGAGCTTCAGCCATCGTCTGTCCCACCTCCTCAGAAGGCTGGCCACGTGGGCACGGTGCTTATGCGTCTCCCTCCTGGGAAGTGGGAGGAAGCAGGGCCTGACTGCTGGGGCTGGGGAAGGATACTCACACAACCTTAAGGGCTGGCAGCTCATCAAAGACCCCCGGTGGCACACTGGAGAAGATGTTTCCAGATATGTTTCTGCAGGGAACAGGGAGAGGGGATCTTAGGCTCCCCCTGGGCCACAGGGGGTGGGTGGTGAGTGACGAGAATGTGGGGACCCATGAGGCTTTGGGGAGCCTTCCCTCTGCCCCCCTCCCCGCCCCTCACTCACAGCCGGAGAAGCCTGGGGAGGCCTTGGAAGGTCTCAGAGGTGAGACAGCCAATCCGGTTGTTGGAGAGATCTCTGGAGAGACACACACGACCTCAGCAAGTCGGCCACGTGGTAGCGCACGGATCCGCTTGTGAGGGACACACGCGTGTGGGCGGGGCTTGTGGGCGGGAACGGAGAAAGACACGGTGCTGGGGCATGAAATGTCTGCCCCCAGCCTGTTGCGTGCGGGGAGGAGAGGCAGTGAGGGAGGGTGAGTGGGAGGGTGGCAGCACCCACGGGACCGCCTCCAGGGACGAGGGGGCTGGGGCGTGGGGTCAGGACAGGCCACTCACAGGCGCTTCAGCTCCCCCAGACCCAGGAAGGCGCCCGCCTGCACTGTGCTGATGACGTTGTTCCTCAGGTCCCTGTGGGAAGCAAGCGGGGGCTTCACACCTCGCCCGCTCCGGGGCCACGCGGCTCCCCGGGGCGGGCGGCCTCACTGCCGCCAGTGCCGGGCTCTCGGTTTCCCTCTAAGTCCCTGCTCGCCTCAGCGCGGCTGGGAGGCCGGATGAAGGACCTGGCCTCTCAGACAGGTCCCCCTCCGCCTCCCTGGGTCAGGGAGGATGCAGACACCGAGAGATCTGGGGGGAGGGCCTCGGATGAGGAGGCCGGCGCGGCGGAAACGGGAGAGGAGCTGGCCCTGAACCGGGAGTCAGGAGGCCTCGGTTCCCGGTTCCCACGAGCTGCACTGAGTTTCTCAGTCTCTCAGGGCTGCTGTAGAATCGTTTGAAAATGGGTGTAACCGCCCTTTGTCAACTGCTACACAAAGGTAAGGTCATCTTGAGCCTGGCCGCGGGGAGGTACTTTAGAGCCATCAGGCGGACGCTCCACCTGGCAGGTGAGGAAAGATCCCGGGCTGGCTGGTGACCCTGTGGATGCTGCCCCGGGGGGGTTGTCCATCACCTGGCCCCGCCCCTCAGCCCTCAGATGAGGAAGCTGAGGCCGAGGGGGTCACCTGCCGCCCTCCCCCCAGGCCTCCTCGAGCCCCTAGTGCAGAGAGAGGGTGGCAGGGGAAGTGCCACCTCGGGTCACAGACTGGACAGAAGATGGCAGTTGGCCCCCAGGCACCACAGGGCCAAGGGTCACCCACCAGGAGGGACGAACTGCAGGGAAGTTTTCAGAGTAGCTTCTGTCCCAGGCTCTGGTGGCTCAAACTCCATCACACGGTCAGAGTGCCACCCTCCCTCCACTTTGTCACATCCTCCCGGGGCAGCAGGGGCGGGCCGAAGGGACAGTCCCGGCCCACTGGGGACCGGCCGGTGCCCACATGGCCCCAGCCCCCCACCAGACCCGGCAGCCCTCTGGGACCACTGAGGCCCAAGGCGATGGCTGGCCCCCTGGCCTGCCCCAGCACCCTGTCCTCTCAGGCACAGCCATGGGGAGAGGCACCAGGCTGACCCAACACTTGCCCACCTACCCAAGGCCTACCTGGGTCTTTCCCGAGCCAAACCAGAACAGGCTCGCGGCCCACAGAGACCTTACCAGGAGGCCTCACTGCCCACCTGGGGGCGGGGAGGGCTGCAGCCTCCTGGCTAGCTCCCTACGTTCCAACATCCTCTCGGGCCCACCCAAGCACCCAGGAGATCATGAGGCAGAGGGCAAGGGTGGGGGGTTCCTGGAATAATCAACTTAGGTTGGCCTGTGGGGTCAGCCTGCTCTCCAAGGCCCTGCCACCCCCCACCTCCCACCCCCCGGCCCAGACCCGCCTTCTTGGCTTTGCAGGCCAGAGTCTCAGGGGCAGCTCCGGATTATGGGCAGCAGGGGGTTAACTGAGCCAGCTCCCTTCTGGGGGGAGAGGAAATGGGTGTCCAGGATGGGGAGGTGCCATCCCAGCAGGGGGCCTGTTTTCACACAGACAGTCCCTGCTGGGGACAAAAACACCCAGAGAGAGACAGAGACAGAGACAGAGAGACAGAGAGAAATGCAACAAATCCCCTGCCCAGCCCTGCCCCTGGCCGGGGCTCCTCACACCTCAGCACCCTCTCATACCAAGGACTTGGGCTGCATAACCCTGCACCCCGCTGAGAAAGAAGAGGAAGCCCCTGGAAGGGCCGCTTGGTGCAGGCAGGGAATGTGCGAGAAGGCAGCCCCTAGAAGGCTCCTGCAGAGAGGAGGCTGGAGATGGCGGGGAGAGCGCCCGCCTGCCCAGGGTTGCCCCCCCACCCCACAGCCCGGTCCTCCGATGCTGCGGCAGCCCGCGCCCCCGGCCCCTCTTGGGTTCTGGCCATTCTCAGGGCTCCGCCTCCCACCCGTGTGGGGGACGAGCAGAGGGAAACACATTCCTCATTGTGTCACTTCCCTTCATGGGCTGCCAAGGGGCCCAGGCTGCAGCCCCCCGCCCCTTCCCTCTCCGCTCACTATGTTTATTCTCATTTCCTCCCTGGCCCCCCTCGAGAACCCCCTGCCCAGCTGCCCCACTGATGCTCTACAGATGGGAGCACGGCAGCCCGCTTGGGCCCAGCCCCTTCCTGCCCTGGGTTTCCTGCAGCCCGGGCCAGCCAGGGCCTTCTGTAAGGGGAGCTTCCAGCAAGTGTCAGCGGTCCTGACCTCTTGTCTCACACCCGCAGAGAGGCTTCCGGGGTGACCAAGGCAGCCCTCAGAAGGAGTGCCCTCAGAGATGGCCTGCTGGCCTGGAACCAACCAGTCTTGGGTCCTCTCCGGAGGGGCACAGGCCAGGGGCGGCTCCTGGCTGAGCTGGTAGCCCGATGGGGGCTGGCCCCTGGGCAGCTGAGGCCTCCTGGTCCCTAAGGTGGGGGACGCAGCTCTGGGGCTGTACCCTCCCTAGTGGTAGGAGGAAATGCTACCATAGAACTTGGATATTATTGTGGACCCGCGAGGCCCCTATAGGTTGGTGGTTCTGCACCTTTCTTGCTTAGCACATCCTTCTGAATATCTGATGAGGGCTATGGAGTCCTGCCCTAGAAGAATGCACTACCCCCAATATTGTGCATCTGATTCCAGGGGCTCGTGGAACCCAGGTTACAAACTCCTGCTCTGGACTTGCTCGTTGGATTCCTTCATTCCTTAGGTGAGGTCGCAAGGACGCAGATGCTTCTATGATGTGGAATGTCCTGCCCTCTGTCTGCTTCCACAGACCTCTGGTCTTGGAACCTGGAGAAAATGCAGCTTATGGGTGGAGCCTCCCTCCCTACACCCCCTTGCCTAATCCAGACCAGGCTCCTGGATCAAGATAGACCCCTCTCCCTGTACCTATGTCCACATGGAGGGGAAGGACACCCTATGGCAGAAGTTGGGGGGCGGGGGATACCTGGGAGCAAATCTTGCCCTATGTCCTTCTTGGGCAAAAAGCAGCTCAGGAAGCTGAATGTGTAAGACTGAGTGTATAAGCACAAGCAATAAAAGAGCAGATTGAAGACTTCCCTGGCGGCGCAGTGGTTAAGAATCTGCCTGCCAATGCAGGGGACGCAGGTTCGATCCCTGGTCCAGGAAGATCCCACATGCTGCAGAGCAACTAAGCCCACAAACCACAACTACTGAGCCCGCATGCCGCAACTACTGAAGCCCGCGTGCCTAGAGCCCGTGCTCCGCAACAAGAGAAGCCACCGCAATGAGAAGCCTGCACACCGCAACGAAGAGTAGCCCCCGCTCGCCGCAACTAGAAAAAGCCCGGGTGCAGCAACGAAGACCCAACGCAGCCAAAAAAAAAGAGCAGATTGATATGTTACACTTGAAAATGTTAAAGTTTTGCTCTTGAAAGGATACCACCAAGAAAGTTGAAAGACAACCCCTGGGATGAGAGAAAATATTTGCAAATCATATACCTGATAAGGGACTTCTATCCAGAATACATAAAGAACTCTTACAACTCAATAATAAAAAGACAAATAGCCCAGCTGAAAAAAAATGGGCAAGGGATTTGAATAGACGTTTTCTTCAAAGAGGAGATACAAATGACCAATTAATGCATGAAGAGGTGCTCAACACCATTAGGGAAATGCAAATCAAACCCACAATGAGAGACCACTTCACGTCCACTAAGATGGCTATGATTTAAAAAACAGAGATTGGAATCCTTATATATTATAGATGGGTGTGTAAAATAGTGCAGCCACTTTGGAAAACAGCTTGGCAGTTAAAGTTACCATATGACCCAGCAATTCCACTCCTTGGTACAAATCCAAGAGAAGTGAACATACATGAACATAAGAACACATATAGGAATACTCATAGCAGCATTATTCATAAGCCCCAAAGTGGAACACCCCAAATGTCCATCAACTAATGAATGAGTGAACAAAATATGGTATCTTCATACAATGGAACACTATTTGGCCATAAAAAAGAATGACTTGCCGATACATGCTATAATATGGATGAGCTTTGAAAACACTACGCTTGCTGAAAGAATCCAGTTACAAAAGATTACATACTGTGTGCTTCCTATTTATATGAAATGTCCAGAATAGGCAAGTCTATAGAGACAGAAAGTAGATGAGTGGTTTGCTTAGGGCTGGGAAATGGGCGGGGAGGGGAGGAACGGGGAGTGATTGCTAATGATGCAAGATTTCTTTGGGGGATGATGAAAATGTTCTAAAATTAGATGATGATGATGATGGCACGACTGCAAATATACTCAAAACCATTGGATCCTACGTTCTAAACGGGTGAACTTACGGTATGTAAATTAAGTCTCATTAAAGCTGTTAAGAGTGAGTGAGTCTGTATGACAGCGTGTGTGTATGTGAGCGTGTGTGTGTGTGTGTGTGTGTGTACCCACGCTTAGACAGGGTGGGGTGGCACGAAGTTGGCTCCCTCTGGCCCCCAAAGACCTCCCTGCTTGTGGGTTTGAAAACCGAATTATAGGTTTGGAGGCCGCACAGCAGCTCCCCTGGGTCCTCTAGGACTTTCAGGGTTCCTTAGAAAGTGGGGGAGAGGCTGGCTGAGGAGTGGTTAGAACCCCCCGCCGCAGGTCCAGGGGTTGCCTGGGGGGAGGGGAAACGGAGAGACTGTGGCGACCGGGAGGAAACCCCAGGCGGTCCTAGGCTCCCTCGCAGCGCCACGCCCCGGGCCCCTCTTGTCTCTGATCTCATCCAGTAGGTATTTATGGAGCACATACCCGGTGCCAGGCATTGGGCCTACAACAGCGAGCCGGAGAGCCGTCCCCGGACCCACCGGCCTCCCTTCCCGCGCCCTCTGCCTCGGCGCGGCATTCCTCTCCAGCGCCGAGGGGCGGGGGAGGGGGGGGGGCAGAACCCGGCCGCCTGACCCTCGGCCCCGCCCCCAGATTAATGAAAACCACCTGGCGGGTGAGCCGCACGCACCGCCCCCGCCCCCAGGCCCCCGCATCGTTCCCGTGAGCATCTGCGTCTAATGAGTGCCGCAGCACCGCGGCATACCAGCCCCCAGGGCTCATTAATCTCATTAGGCAATGACAAATCATCCTGGGGCTGCCCAGGCTCCCGCCCCGGGCCCTCTCCTCCAGGCGTGCACAGGCCTCTGGAGGCGTGTGTCCACACAGATCCACACGCAGGCCTGCACGCCCAGTCCCGGGCTCCCTTGACCTCTCCTGGGGGCTGTCTGCCCTGTGGCCGGCTCGGTCCACAGTCTGGGGGCTTCTCACTGTGACTGGGTCACCCTGGAGTCCAGGAAAGTCTTCAGGTGGCCAGCCCTCTGCTGAATGCGCGGGGAGGATCCGGGCAGAGATGCAAGGGACCCGAGGAATGATCCATCCGCGAGTCCTTTCCGCCCGTAGACTTCATCTACACGACCACCTGCCTAGGGCTGGGGGCTCTGGACGAATCTAAGCGGTCTGGGGCGGCCGGTGTGACATCTTGCCACCTGCAACTCTTCCGACGAGAAGGGGACGGCCATTTACTGAGAGGCTGAGGTGTCCCCTGCTCTCTTCCTGGGTGAACTCATCTACCTCCGTGGCCACCTGTCAGGGAGCCGTGCCTTGCCCCTTGGTCCAGGTGAGAGCCTGAACAGGCACCCAGAAGGTATATGGAGGTGGAATTCAATCCCAGTCTCTTTTCACTCCAGGCTGAAGTCCTGTGCCCTTTCATCGCCTGCCCCTTCACTCCCAAAGCCTTTCCTCTGGCTAGTCTGCTGAGGGAGGCGGGACACAAAGGAGGGCTCAGAGACAGGGCCTCACACACCTCTGGGCCCTTCTGCACAGTCCTGGGCTGGCCTTGAACTCTGCTGGACTGTTTGAGATTCCCCAGTTCAGCCTGCCTGCCTAAGGTGTGTCTCCCCCATCCCACCTCACCCCCCAGTTCTCTGGAGCGCGGGTCCTCCCGTGGGATCATCTCAGGCACATTCCCTCTCAGGGCCCTCTCTGTGTCTCCTTCCTGGCCTCGGGGCCCTGCACTGCACAACAGGGGAGCCCCCCACTTACACCCCACCTGTTTGCAGAGGCCAGAGGGGCGCTCAGCAGGGCGGGCAATGCTGGCACTTTCTGGAGCAGCCCACATCTACTCAGTTATCAGACAGGCCGCTAACTCCCATGGGACTTGCTGCATGGACTGTGGGATGTGAAGCTGCCACAGGCTCAGCTACCCCAGCCTGGACGGCTGAGTCCAAGAGGACAGAGAGATCAGTGTTTCCTGGCACCAACTGCACGCCAAGCCACGGCGTCTCGTTTGCAATGAATAGGCCCACAGTGCAGGGGTCATCTGGTCCACTGGTTCCCAACCCCAATGAGCCTGAGAATTGCCCGCATACCTTGTAAACAATTCCCAGGCCCCTGCTGACCTGATGAATTAGCATCTTCAGGACCGGGGCCCAGGACCTCTCCCTACCTCTGGGGTAGTGGGTAGTGACTGTGATGATTAGTTTTATGTGTCAGAGTATAGCCCTCGGTGACTTAATCAATCACTAATCTAGGTGCTGCTGCGGAGGTATCTTGTAGATGTGGTTACCGTCTACAGTCAGTTGACTTTAAATAAAGGAGACAACCTCTGCTGACATGGGTGGGCCTCACCCAATCAGTTGAAGGCCCGGAGAGCAAAACCCGAGGTTTCCCAGAGAAGTTCTGCCTTAAGACTGCAGCATCAGTTCCGGCCTGACTCTCCAGCCTGCTGGCTGGTCCTACAGATTTTGGATTTGCCAGTCCCCACAATCACATGAGCCATTTCCTTAAAATACATTTCGTTATAAAGAAATAATTTCTTGGAACTCCCTGGTGGTCCAGTGGTTAGGATTCATCACTTTCACTGCCATGGCCCGGGTCTGATCCCTGGTCGGGGAACTAAGATCCCGCAAGCCGCGTGATGAGGCCAATAATAATAATAATAATAATAAAAGAAAGAATTTCTTTGTATATTTATATAAGGACACAGCCACATACATCTCCTATTGGTTCCGTCTCTCTGGAGAAGCTTGACTGATAACACTGGTGACCAGCCTGGCTGGAGACCCTGGGCTCCTCCAGCCCCTGCACTGCCTCTCCATCCCAGGGAAGCGAGGCCAGGATGCTGAACCCAGCACCCCTCTGCCCAGAAGCCTCCCCTCCTCTGAAAGCCCGGCCGTGTCACTGGGCTTTTTGATCTCTTCCTTCTCCTGCAGCTCTGTGGGTATTACACACACCCAAGGATCATAGAGTTTTAAATCCAGAGTGCACTTTACAAACTGCCCTGTCCCCCCACTATTTTTTTGGTCTTAGTTCCTCGGCCAGGGGTCGAACCTGTGCCCCCTGCAAGGGAAGCGTGGAGTCCTAACCATTGGACCGCCAGGGACTCCCCCCCCCACTTTTAACAGATGAGGAAACTGAGGCCCCAAAGTGAGGCATCCCTCTGACCCCACCTCCCACCACTCCCCAGTCACGCTGCCCTTCTTCTGCACCTCAAGCTCACCAGACAGGCTGGACCCCAGGGCCTCCCCCGCGCTACTGCCTCTGCCTCTAGACAACTACCTGCCCGCCAGGTCCCTCCCTCCATCACCTCCAGCGAGACCTTAACCTCATTACATAAAATAGCGGCCCCCGTTCCAGTGCTTTCTGCCCCCCTTCCCCTGCTGCTTTGTTTTCCTCTGCAGTGTTTATGGGCTCCTGACCTACTATACATTTCTTTGCTACGTTCTGGGTCCCATCAGCAGCAGGTAAGTTCCCCAGGGCGGGCACCTGGCCTACCACGTTCACTCTGGATGCCCAGCACGCAGCCTGGCGCACGGAGGGGGCTCAAGAAACATCTCGAGAGTGAACGACTAGATGATTCCTAACGGGGCGGGGGCTCCAACTCAGGACCTAGAATTCTCACTCTAGTGCCCTTTCTCCTCCCTCAGCATAGGTCGTTGTTCCCGTCTCCTCTCCCACTTTGCTCTGCTTGCCTCCCGTGGTTTGAGTGCACCTGCAGGGTGCTGATCTAGGCTCCCGGTGCCGTGGGGAGGGGTCCAGTTGGGTAGGCTTGCGTGGGGGGAAGGAGAAGCCCATCGTCTCATCTTCATCAGAAAATCTACCCTCATGAGATTGAAGGACCACCCAGCAGACCCAGAGAGGGGTCAGACCCAGCAGATTTTTGGCGGATGAGGCGAGAGGGTAAAGATGGGAAGATGTCCCAGAGGCCTCAGGAGGCTCTGGGCAGCTCTCGCTTGTGCTAAGGAGAACAGAGACGGACGCTGGGCCGTGGCTGGCCCTGGTTTGGCTGGGCCAAAGGACTGCGGGCAGCTGCGGTTAGTTTTTCTCCAAAAGATCCCAGGAGGGAGCGTCTGCTTTCTGGCAATTCAGTCTAAGACCAAGCCTGGGCTGAGACAGCTCCTGAGTGCTTAGCTGCTCGAGGAGGAGAATGTTGGTACCTAATGAGTCTTCTAAATAGCAGCTCCGGGGCAGCCCTTCCTCCCTTTTGGAGCAGAGAGTCAGCGGGACCTGGTCACGGCTGTCTGCGTGCACCGTGGCTAACATCCCGGGAGCCCTCCCACCCCCAACATGCCCTGATCCCACAGAACGTGCTCCACCTTTCCACGCCAAACGTGGCTGTGTCCCTTTCCAGCCGCCCCTAACCCAGCCAGGCCACCAAGCTTTCCCCACAGGCAGCTTGGGGGAGAGCCTTGCCCTTCCCTTGTGAAGTGGGTATAATAGAGACAACCTCGTAAGTTGTTGTCCTGGTTAAAGATCTACACTCCATCATGTCGGTACTGCATCTCTATTACCCTTGAACTTTCTAGCCTTCACTGATCCCTCCTTTGGCCTTTACAGAAACCCCGACCTACTTCATTCCTATATATATGGCAAGGTCTCTGGTCTCACTAGACGGTGATACCTTTGGCTGTTTGAGAGCAGGCGTCTGCCTTATTCGTTTGTATCCCCCATCATTCTGATCCAAGCCTTTCAGGCAAAACGGTAATAGAGGGGGCAGGACCCTGTTGGAGGCCTTGGGAATGCCCAGCAGGTGGGAGCAGAGCTAGGAGACAGGGGCTTGGATGTGAGGGAGATGGCAAGGATCCGGCTCCAGGAGGGACCGGAGGCCCAGGGGTCCCGTGGAGGAGACAGGACCCAAAGCTGTTGTACAGGCTGTAGATCGAGAGTTGCCAGCTGAACGGGGACTCGAGAGAGGGGTTGACTCAACCCCCTCCTTTGGCACGGACTTGCCCATGACCGAGGCAGGTCCCCGATTCTGGGAAGGAGCTTCTCTCGGGCTAGCGGGGCCCTTGCCGTCCGTCCACAGGGCGGCCAAGGATGCTGTTGCTGGTGCAGCTGTAATCCAGGGCAGGGGGGATGGAGGGGGGGAGAGAAGTGGATGTGACCCACTGTCCCCACCCTCAGCCCAGGGCTCTGGCCCCTTGGAGCTTTGTTTGTCGACTGTGTTTAGGGAAGGAGGAAAGAGGCCTCAGTCACACTAAATGCTCCCTCTGCCCTTTATGCTGGGCCCCCAGCTGGGACGGGGAGGCAGCTTCTGGACAGTTAAGGGGCTCAGCCCTCATAGCTAATTGCTCATTAAAGAGTGTTAATGAGCTTCCCACAGCCCCATCCCTGCCTGGACCAGCGCCGTGTCCCCACTTCTCTGTGCTGTGGCTGGTGAGGGAACTGGTCTCTCTCTCCCGGACCAGTCCCTCCGCCCTCCACTTGGTGGTCAAGTCCGACCGTGGGCCCTGCTGGGCCAGCAGGTCCCGGGCCCCTCAGCAGCCGGGATTCCTCACCCTCCCTGGCCCGACCTCTTGCCCAAACACTTACAGTTTCTCCAGCAGCGGCAGTCCCAGGAAGGAGCCGTTCCGGAGCCCCGTGATCTTGTTGTTACTCAAGAGCCTGGAGGACAGGGGAGAACACAGAGGGGAGAGTGTTGCCTTCTGTGTAAGCGGCGCCCCCTGAAGCTGGGCAAGGAGCCGCCCCACCCTGGGCTCCGGGAGACCACGGGGAGGGGCCAGCGAATGGTTCGGGCAGACTGGTCAGCCCACTGAATGCCAGTTCGGACGTGTCACCTGCCCTGGGTCTCCCCACAGCCTGGATCTGACCTAGGCTCTGTACGCAGGTGAGCTGAGCAGGTGTGAAGTTGTGATGACCCGTTGGAACGTTGGAACCACAGGGCCGAGCCCACGGCACCCCTTTTCTGCCCGCCACAGCTCTGTCTCGCTCAAGCCATTGGCCCAGTTATCTGAGGACAGTGCTGGGGAGAATGGTCTGGCAGGTAGAAGAGGAAGTCAGGCAGGTGCGAGGACCTGCCCTTCCTCGGGGTCTCCATCACTCCGGGAGCTGAGGACCACCAGAAGGGGAGCCCTCCCTCCCCTCAAAGGCCCCCAACTCAGAGGGACGGAGTGCCCACGCGTCCCCAAGCCTGTCTATAGCCTTGACCGGAAACTGATGGATTCCTCGGCCCCGGGGGAGCCCAGGCCTCAGCCTCTGCCTCTGCCCACTCGGAGTCTTGTTTATTTACTCGTTTGTATTTGTGGAAGCAGAAAGGGGCCCCAAGCTCCTGACCCAACCCACTCTGCCCACCCACTCAGCCTTTCTCTGTCAGGCTCCCTGCTGGGAGGAGAGAGTTCCAGGCCAGCCAGAGGGCTCATCCCTTGAGTTAATTGCTTATTAAAAAGCTTTAATGAGCCTCTCAGCTCCAGCTCTGCCTGCCCTGTGCTGAGGCAAAGGTTTTCCCATCTTTGCTCTGAATGGTGGAGAACGGACCTGGGAAGGCCAGAGGTGCAGGCCTTGGGCCTCCCCTCCAGTGAGCAGCCTCTGGGCTGGATAGTAAGGGAGAGGGCAGGGGGCAGGGGCAGGGCCCGGGAGGGGCTGTCAGAGCTCTGCCCCAAAGCTTAATGGAAGTGGGTGGGTGCACATACCAGACTGGCAGTGAGAGGACCCCAGGCATCCATGCTACACCACGTTCAAGGGCACATGGAAAACAGACCATGGCCGGGACGGAGTCAAGGGTGGAAGGGGGCTTTGTGGGTCAATGGGAAGACGTGGACCCCTCATCTCCTTCCTCCCTTCTCCCCTTTCCAGAGAGGCCCCTCCTCCCCTTCGGGTCCCCCCCTCACTGTCCTTCCAATGGTGACATTTCCCAGCAAGGTCTCAAGGGTGACTGTGTGGAGGGTTTCGAGGGAGTGCTGGGTTTCCAAAGTGCTACACACACACACACACGCACACACACACACACGCACACACACGTGCACGCACACACACACATTGTCTTGATATTTCAAAAAGCACATCACAGTAGCCATCATATGAATAATTAGAACTTTCTCAAGCCCCTTTATTCTAATTTTATGGGTTAGGATAGTTTTATTTCACGTTACCTGTGGTGGCCAATTATAAATAATCTTGTCAGTTCTTAGGGCCTCGAATGGTCTCATTCAGGCCCTGGTGGGGCTGCGGTGGTCCCCTGGGTGGGGACAGGCTCTTGATGGTGTGAGTTTTAAATCGAAGCACATCCCACCTCATCTGTTGCTGATTCCCTCATACACCCTCAGAGCCTGAGGTTCAGGGGTTGCATTAAATGTTGGAGAAGGCGAGAGGACCCCTCAGTATCCTTAGTAATGTTGGGAGGGGCCTGAAATGTCAGGAAGAGGGGTGAGAAAGGGCATCTGTTTTAGCCCACCCAAATCCCAAGGGTCTCTCGCAGGGACTGCCCCTCCCTGGGTCTTGGGGAGGGAGAAGGATGGGGATGTTAATTGGGGCGGGCACAGCGGAGAGGTAGGGGGTATGGAAGGTTAGAGGAACAGGGGGAGCCAGGTTATCACAGCCCCGTGCCTGAAGGGGGAAGCCTGAGAACATTCCCAAACTTGAGTGGAGTATGGACCTGTTAAAGGGAGGGGAAATGTATTTCCTGCAAATATGTCTTAGGATCCCAGTTTGAGAAACACTGACTTTAGAAATGAAAATCTTACACTATGAAAATACCTTCTAGTAAAACATTATCTCAAAATTATAGGCAAAGGGGCTTCCCTGGTGGTGCAATGCTTAAGAATCTGCCTGCCAATACAGGGGACATGGGTTTAAGCCCTGGTCTGGGAAGATCTCACATGCCGCGGAGCAACTAAGCCCGTGCGCCACAACTACTGAAGCCCGCGTGCCTAGAGCCCGTGCTCCGCAACAAGAGAAGCCACCGCAATGAGAAGCCCGTGCACTGCAACGAAGAGTAGCTCCCGTTCACCACAACTAGAGAAAGCCCGTGCACAGCAACGAAGACCCAACGCAGCCAAAAATAAATAAATAAAATGAAATTTAAAAAAAATTATGGGCAAAAAATGTTTTGCTCAAAGATCATTGAATTGAAAACAGAAAATTAAACAAATTCTCCAACTCCCAAATCCCCGATATTAAAACCCGGGATCCTAATTGGAGAACCCTATCCAGACAAGTCTAGTGGTAGTGTTGGGGGTATAGGTACCCCACATTCTCCAGACTCTTTGTCCTTTCACCCTTGAACACCTTTCACATACCCCAGATTTAACCCAGAACTGGCCAACAGAAGTACAATGCCAGCTGCATACGTAATTTAGAATGTTCTAGCAGCCACATTGTTTAAAAGTTAAAAATTAAATTAATCTTAATAATATACTTTATTTACCCCAATGCACCCAAAATGTTATCATTTCAACACATAATAAATATATTATTATATATTATAAATATACATATATTATAAATTATATAAATAACAAAAAATATTAATGAGATATTTTCCCTTTTTTGGTACTAAGTCTCGGAATCTGGTGTGGATTCTCCTCTTCCAGCACAACTTACTTAACTCAGACCAGCGACATCGCAAGAACTCAGGGCCACATGGGGCTGGTGGCTTTAAGTCTTATCCCTGATTTAGTCTCCTTGTAGCCAGCACCTTCCCAGGAAGAAGTCTGAGCTGCTGGGGGGATACTCAGGTGGCCCGGGGTGGGGTGTGTGTGTGTGTGTGTGTGTGTGTGTGTGTGTGTGTGTGTGTGTGGCCTGGGAACAGAGCAAAGGATGGGGACCAGCCCCCAAGGCAGGAGAGGACAAGCCTCTTGTCCAGAGCAGCTCATCGCCTGGCTGCCACCCCCCAAGGCCCGCCTTCTCTGAGGCAGCCTCTGTTGGGCTGGGGAGGAGAGGGTACAGTAGGGTGACGCTGGGGTCAGCTGCTGCCCATGCTGCAGGCTTGGCCAGCCCAGTGTAAACTCCATCCTGGAGAGTCTTGAAATGAGATTTTTTTTCTCACTGCGAGAACACATTCCTGATCGCCCACCCTCTAAGCCACTCACTAAAGCGGGGGCACCAGGCAAACAGTGCTGCTTCCTTCTCCTCCAATGGGCCCCTTCTTGCCACGTCTCCAGTTCTTGGACAGACTTCAGCAGGTATCGGTATGGTTTAGTCCCCAGATACCCAGAAATGGATCTTTTGGTCTTAACAATCTAGATCGGGCTGAGGGAATTTTACTTCAGACCTAGATTAGGGGGAGAATGGCCTCAATTATGCTGGTAGGTTCAGTCCTCTGGAGGTGAAGGCAGGGATTTGGGAGAGTGTTTGGGGCAGGTAGGAAGTTGGCAGTTACGGGGCTGCTAGTGGGGTAGCTGAAACACACAC
>NW_020175192.1:5599537-5604726 GCF_003031525.2 Neophocaena asiaeorientalis asiaeorientalis
ACAGGAAGAAAAATGTTCCCGCCATGCTAGGCTCTCATGGGAGGAAAACAGGCAGGGCAGCCCCACGCTTCTGTCCAGAGTCACAGACACAACGCCAGTCTCTGCCCCCTCCTAATTGCCTCCCAACCCCGCCCAGAGAGCCTCAGCCCCACCGGCCTCCCCCCAGCACCAACACAGGGCGTCTGCCAGGTGGGTTTGCTTCCCAGCCATGCCTCCCATCCCTCAGACCCCAGGCCCGCCCAACCCAGCATCCTCGGCTTCTCCCTCCCTCCTGCGTCTACCACCCAACATCACATTTTCACAGGAAGGGGGGCCAGTCCCTGGGGGCCCCTGTTCTCTACCCCAGAATCTGAAATCTGGCCAAGGAGAGGGGACACACCGACTCCATTCCAGAACTCTCTCCCGGCTTGGGTCCTATTTTAGGGAAGAGCAGCAAGCAGTTACCACTAATGAGGCTGGAGGCCACGGGAGCGAGTGGCTGGCATCTGCAGAGGCCCTGTGGCCTCTGGGCAGCCACAAACGCTCGCCAGATCCCAGTCCGACATCAAAGATGACCCTATAGGGGTCACGTGGGCACCGCCCCATTGGGCACGGGGCCAGCACCTGCCCGAACAAAAGGGTTCTCACATGTGCGGGGAGAGTCATACATGTCAGCCCCTCACCGACCCCCCAGCCCACCCCAGCACAGAGATGCAGGGACCACAGGCCTGGACACTATGGCCCCGTGCTCTCCAGGAATTCTGAGCCCGGAATTTAGGCCACTGCCAAGGCCCTCTGGGCTGTGAGGGACCCGTCTCCAGCACCTGCTGCTGGCACCTCGGCAGTGTCTTCGGGAGACCATCAGTGAGGGGAGGAGGGTGGTCTGCTTGCTAACACCAAAAGGGCCTCAGGCCCGTTACCAGCTGCACCTTCAAGGTGAAACTGTACTCCCAGCCCCGCCCGCAGGCACAGTACCCAGGGCCTTGGAGCATTTCCAGGGCCCACAAGGGCATCTGAAACCTAAAAAAAAAAAAAAAAAAAATCACCACTGAAATATAAATGCTACAAACATAAATTAATGAAGACTTAGCTATAGAACTACCAAATGTCATGTTATGCCAATTAGCAATAACCGTTCTGCTTCATAAAGCTTGTGGATGCCGTTTAGCCTGATAGGACAGTGGGGCCTCCAAACAGGAGACTACCTCTGGTCCACAGGCCCTGCTTTGACACACACCTCAGGCTAAAGGTTGCCCTTCATGTGTACCGAGTCTGACTGCAGGGGACATAGATGCTGGAGAGGACACACAGCACCTCCACACCTCCTGCCATCCCTCCCTTGGCTGGAAGCCTGTCAGCCTCCCTCTGGTTAGGAGGGCACCCATGTGGGACATCTTTTCCCCAGACTTTAGAGAGCCATATCCTGAGACAGCCTCTGACCTCAGCCTTGAAGACGGGCTGTCCAGGCAGGGCCTGAGGTCAAGGTCAAGAGGGAAAACTATTTTGCAACGGCTCCTACACATGGGCCTTCCTTCGGTCCTTTTCTCTACCCTCTCTGCAAGGTCACAGCGTCCTGATGGTCACTAGGCAGAAACCAAGAAATTGGGGCGGGGATGGGAAGGAGTAACCTACTGGTGTTCATGGTGGGTGGTCGGTGTGGCTTGGTGGGGATTTGGGGGCCCCCAGCACTGGAATTAATTCTGCTTTAATCGTTCACCCTGGGCATCGATTCATTTGGTCTTCAGTCCTACGTGAACACATACTGTGTGCTCGGCCTTACGGAACACATCAGTACTACAAACACAAATGAGACCTGGTGTTTACCATCTCCCACTCGTGGAAGGTGAAGGGAGATGTGTCACACTGGGTGGACTGTTTGCGTGCGTGTGTCCCCGGGGCTTGAGGAAGCTGGGAAATTACTTGCAATCCACCTTAAGCACTTCGTGCGCTCACAGCCTAAAATCTCACCATGGGGGAGCCAAGCTTTCAGGTGAAGAAAGCAGGTTTCTTTAAACACACACATAAACCCGAAAGGATCTGTCTGTCATCAGTCATTTACACCTAAGTATAAATTAGTCCTTTAATCCTTCCAGCCCAGACGTTTTCCTTGGGAGCTTGGAGGCTCCTGTCCTGCTTGGTGAGCCTGTATCCAGTCTCCATGGTGAGACTGCAAACCCCCTGAGGTCCAAGGCCAGCTCTCTCACCTCACAACAGGCACTGGCGGAATGGGCGGGTGGCTGTCTGAAGGGGCTGAGCTCCAGGGAAGGTGGGGTTGGTCCAGGACCCATGCTTTTCCCAAGTCGGGAGGCATTTTTTCCTGCCTCCACTTCCCACCAAATCCTCTGTGAAGTGATTTTGTACTTAGTGGTCCCCTAAGTACACACGTATCGTCGCGGGTGGCGCCCCTTTCCCCGGCTCACTATCCACGTGGGGGAAGCGGACTGGTTATGTCCCTGCCCTGTCCCCAGGGAGGACGGCTCTGATTGGTCAGTGTGGGACCGGGCTGACTCGGAGCAGGAGCCCTTGGGTCTGGCTAGGAGCTGTGTGACCTTGAGCAAGTCAGCCCCTCTCTGGGGGTTTTCTTCTCGGTAAAAGAAGGGTCTGGACCGAAGATTACCACTCCGTACGTTTGATGGCTTTTCCCATCCTGGATGCCGAGTCTCCTGAAGTCTAGAGTTTCTGCTCCAACACACAGTTCCCAGCAGGCAAAGCGCCCTGGGGGAGCGGCGGCCAGGAGAGGACACAGGGAGGAGGGAGCTTCGACCTCCCCTTTGCTTTCCAGCTGGGAGACGTCTGGCCCCTCAAGCTCAGGCTGGAACTCCCTCCTGGGCCGCTCTCTGAGGCCGGTTCCCTGCTACTCCGTGACAGATTGGTCCCCTGCCCCTCACCTGGTCCCATCCATTTTACACACCCTTTGCTCCCCCAGCCCGGCTCCCCAAGCTCACCTCTCCCCACTCCCAGGGCTGGGAAAGCTGGGTCCTGGGAGGCTGCCGCGTTAGCTACACTCCACAGTGTCTCAGCTCTCCCACCCCCATCACCCAGTTCTAAAAGCAAAGGAATGTTCTGGAGTTTGGGAAGGATGGGGGCCCCCCGGAGGAGGGAGGAAGGGGAGGAGGCAGCTTTGTCCTGTCAGTGTCTGAGCTCTAAATAGAACGGAGCGGCTGGGCTGGGGGAATGAAAATAAACAGCCCCTCTGAACAGCCCCTTCCTAGCAGTTAACCGGATTTTCCTTCTGGTTCCTCAGCCCAGGGCCATTTCCCTCCTCTCCCCTCCCCTCTTCTCTGTCTGGTCCCACGGGGGTGAAGGCTCTACCTCAGGGTGATGGGGGAGTGAGGGGTCCTGGTCCAGGCTGCGTGGCACGGGGGAACTCACCTCCCCTCTCTGGGCTTTGGCAAGGAAGCTCACTGAATGGAAGGGCAGAGATCAACTCAGAGGTGGCTGGAACTCTTTCTCCTTCAGGAAAGAGTTCTTATCCCAATGACTCCCAGGTGACATAAACTTAGGAACCCTCGCTCCCTTTAAAAACATGACCCCAAATTTAAGGGTCAATTTACGGTGAGGTTCAAATTACACCGGTTTGCCCGTGCCTTTGGGGGAAATTCGCAGACTCACCAGGACTAGGGATTGCATCCCTCCCAACCCTAACCCAGAGGGGTGATCACAGTAGGCAGCAGGAAGGGACTTCTTAGGGGTCAGGAGTGGCTGGGTTCTTGCATGGGTTCTGAAAAATTCAGGCCAAATAACCCATTCTGGGTCCTGGTCCCACTGGGGGCCTGAATTATAGGTCCAGTCTCTCTGGGGCAAGAAGGACTCAACCAGTGAAGCACGGAGGGCTCTGCTCTACGCCTGGTGCTCTCCTGAGCTGGGACCCTGGGCCCCGACGTCCTGCACAAGGGGCAGCCCTCAGGGCAGGGTTCCTAACACCTCCAGGAAGGGGCTGATGAATCCTGGAACCTGGGCTGGTGGCCTCCAACTCCTCCAGTAGGTAGTCGGGGAGATTCCTTCTGAGTCCCTCCCTTCAGACCAGCGGGGGGCCGGGAGCCCACATGGGGGCGCTGCAGCTGAGACCCCCCCCTCCGCCCCTCCCCCGGCACCGTGGGGAGGGTAAGGGAGAGTGTGTTGGAGTCTCCAGCCTCTTCCCTCCTTTCCTTCTTTCTCCTCGCTCCCTCCCCCTCCCCCTCCACTCAGGCACAAAAGCTCTCTGTACACTGCCACTTCCTCTGGCTGCTGTCTCTGAGCCCAGACCTTATGAGAACCATATGGGGGAAAGAGGGTGGAAGGGAAGGGGGTGGGGAGGCCGCGCGGCCCGCCCCTCCAGCCACCATCTCCCTCCGCTCGCGCTCTGTGCAGGCGGTTGGCACACTTTGCCCCAAACTCCCCCTAAGTGGACCCCGGGGGCTGGGATGTGGGGCACTGAGGGGTGGGCCCAGTCCAGAGCTGGAGGTCCAGAGGGACGCCTGTGCTCAAGAACTGCTGGGCCAAGCACGGGGGATGGGGCTGGGAAGGGGCCTCCCCTCCCTCCCCTCCCCTCCCCGTCCCCCGGGGCTCCCAAAGACCACCAAACTCCGAGCAAAGGGCCCCGGCCTCCACTAGGCACATCTGTGTGGAAACTGCCCCTTCTCCCCTATGGGGGCAGCCTACGTGGTGGGCAGCTCCCCCAGATGGGAGGCTGAGGGGATGAGGGTTTGCGGGCCCTGGGAGAATCTGGACCGAGGGACCGTCCCATGCCTGCCCCTCTCTCCACCCAGCCTTGGAATGTTCCCAGGTCAAAAGGGCCTGGGTCCTGCTGGGAAGGAACCGGGTTTTTTTAAAGCAGGCTTTGTGTCCATTGGGTCCCAAGTCCAGCTAGGTGAACAGTGAGTCTCTCACCTGAGAGGAAAACTAAACGAATCCAACCAGCTAATCCTGACGCTGGCGTCAGCTAAGCTGTGTGACTCTTGGCAAGACGTGGCCCTCTCCCCATCTGGCCTCAGTTTGCTCAGCTGTCAGACGCTGATTTAGGGGCATCTCTAAGGCCCCTTTCGGCCCAGGGGCCCAGGAATTTATGACACTGCCTGGTATCCTCCGAGGGCCTGCTCAGATGTCCTGGGAGGTCCTCATAGGAGGTTTCCTTCTAGAGTTATCCATTATCAGCCCTTTCCTGGAATTCCTTAGTATCCCCCTCACTTGAACTCCCAGAGCCCAGAACCAGAGGGCAGGCCCGTCAGCCC
>NW_020175192.1:5604742-5608036 GCF_003031525.2 Neophocaena asiaeorientalis asiaeorientalis
TTGACAGTGGTCTGCGTCTCCCTCCTCCAGCCGGGTTCTCCCTGTGCTAAGCCACCTCCGCCCCGCTGCCCATGAGACCCTGTCCCTCAGGGAAGGCCCATAAAGGCTCCTGCTCTGGACAGGACATGCCCACAGCTGCCCTGTGCACTAGGCCTTGAGAATGGGGGCTGGGGTGGGGCAGGCGGATCAGGAAGGAAACCAAGAGTTCAGCTTTCCTGGAAAACCGCGAACGAAAATCCATTAGAGGAAAGAAAGAAAGAAAGAAAAAAAGCCAAGCGTGGGGAGAGGGGGCCTGCAGTCTGCAAAACCAGAGGGCAGAAGCCGAGATAACCGAGTGGAGGTGGAAGGGTTTTCCGTGAGGTGCACAGGGCTGTCCACAGGATTGCCCTCAACGGCTTGGAGGCTTTCTGAGCAGAGACGGAGGCTCTCTGCAGACAGGCACCTTATCTAGCACTTTCCCTGCCTGAACAGTCAGCCGGGCTTCCCAAAGCAGAGGCCTGACTCTCCCCCTACTCCCCCAGGACCCACGTGGGCAGGGTGGTGTGTGGAGGGGACTGGGAGATGGTGGTCCATTCTGGAGGAAAACAGGGGAGGCGGAGGGAGGGGAAAGCAATAACGCAAAGACTATTGGCTCAAGTCCTGTTGTTTGCACCAGGTGATGGGCAGAAAGGGGAAAGGGGACATTTGGAAAAAGAATAAATAAATAAACGAGGAAGGAGGAGGAGTTTGGGAGAGTGTGAAGGTTTTTGTGCTCATAGCCTCTCTCTGCTGCCAGGCTGGAGCGGCAGAAGCCCCTTCCAAGCCCGTCTTTTCCTTCTTCCCTCGAGATGCTTGCTGGGTAGGGGTGGGTTTGCTGGGGGAACTGAGCCCCCAGAAGAGAATCCCTGCCAAACTTCTGCTGAAGAAGAACTTGCGCTCTTTTTCCTTCAGAAGCCAGCTTGGGGGAGGGGTTGTAGTCAGGATGGGGATTAGGTGGAGCCTGTGGGGGGTGCCTAAGGCATATGTCTGTGGCTGCTTTTAGTCACACCCCCGGCTGATGGGCCAGCGGGCTCTCGGGCTCTCAGGGGTTGCTCCGGCCTGACCTGCCCTGTCTGTTGTTCCTGCGGAGATGTCCAGCCAGGCTGTGGTGGGGGGGGTGGGGGCTGTTCTTTTGGAAGGTATCTTAAGCCAGGTAGGTCAGTGGCCTGGGACAAAAGAAGGGCCCTTCCTCTGGGGATGGTTTGGGATGGGAAGGTGAGCTAGCAGTCCTGCTGGCTGCCACCCTGTCCTGATATATTCTCGCCAAGAGTTGGCCCCGCTCTCTCCCTGGAGTGGCGTCGATGGGAATTAGCCGTGGCTGGAAAGCATTAGTTACCAAATCATTCTAAAATGTACTGCAAAACCACCTTTAATGTTTTCCCTTCTTTCTGCCGTCAGTATGTTAGGATCCCCTAACCCCAGCACAGAAGTGTGAGCTCTGCTGCAGGGTCCACGGCACCCACGCTCCTCTCAGAACTGAATGACTGTGGCCCAGCGGGGACTCACACAGACACCAGCCCAGCCATCCCACACAGCAGGCATTTTTCTCCTCCAGAACTGAGTGGGCTGGGGAATGCCCAGGCCTGTCTGGACGCTTCAACCCCAGTGGACACTCAGAGGGACCTGAAGCAGCTGGCACAGCTGCCTTCCCAGGCCATGGCTGTATCCCTGAGCTGCTGGGACGTGGGAGAGAGCAGAGACAACGCTTCCACCCCCCTAATGCACACATGCACACACCCACCCCAGCTGGGGAAAATGCAGGCCAGGCGGACAACGTCAGAGGCTGACCAGTCGTGTCCTGTCAGGAAGCGGGCAGCCTCTGAACTCACCCAACCAGAGGCGTTACTGTATTGTTCTGGACACAATCGGATAGACTGTGAGCCAGCTCCAACTCTGGGCAAGGGGCCGTGGGGAAACGTTCGCCGCTGGGGTCAGGAGGACAGGGAAGGGGAAGCGGCTTGGAGGCTGGATCCAGGACAGGAAAGGAAGGGGCTGTCGCCAGGGCCCGACCCTGCAGTCCACGGCGTGCGTGGAGCTCCAAGCACGTGGTCTGCGCAGGAAATCTCTGCGGTGGGGAGGGGTCGCTAATTCTCCTGCAGTTGCGGGGACTTCGGACCCCCATCGAGGAGGCTTGGGGTCGGGTTGCGGGCGCAACGGGCCGCGCTGGTTGCCAGCGAAGTGAGGGCTTAATAAGGCCCGGGCTTGAGGAAGGAAAGGGTATGACGGAAGGAGGCTGGGAGGCAGCCTCCTTCCCCTCAGCCAGGTTTCTTTCTCCGCACTCTTTTCGCGAAGAAGTCAATCGAGAAACAGCCAAAGTTCGTTTTTATAACTGAGGAGGGGAGGAAGAGGGAGGGATGCAGGATCCAGAGCAGAGCTCAATTCACAGATGCGCACGGCGGGGAGAGGGGTCCTAGTGGGAATCGGAACGCCGGGGTCTCATTCACACCAGAAGTGCCTGCACCCCAAGGACAGACTTTTTCGAGCCCACCCTCCCGCCAGCGCTAGAGAGACGGGCTGCAAACGGGGCTGGCAGGCTCCCGGCCCCGATGGGGCGCCCCCAACTGGAGGAGCCAGGCCGGCGGGATGAAGCCGGGAGACTCCTCCAGTGCGGCCAGGGACGCGTCCGCGGTGGTAACGACCACAGCCATCTACTGGGCCGCGGGCGTCGGTCTTCCCTGAGCCTTCCCCCCATCCCAACCCCACAGGTCCGCAACACCAGCCCTGGCTAGAAACTCAAGGGGCGCGGGCGTCCCGCCAGCGCGCATTCCCTGTCACCTGTGCAGGTGAGTGGGCGCCCGCGGTGCCTCACTTTGGGGCGCCCCCGCCCCCCAATGCTCCTTCCTCCCTCCACACCCCTGGAGCCCTAATCCTTCCCTTCTCTTCAAGCCTCCCTTTTCGGCTTCTGGACTCGGGCCTGTCCTAGAGTCTGAAGTGGCACATCGACTCTGTCCCCCATTTCCCACCCCTCCCGTCTGGTCTCCTTTCGTCCCTCGTCGGGGCTCGAGCCGGGCCGGCCAAGTAGGATACTTACAGGGTAACGGTGCTGTTAGGCAGAAGGCCGGGCTCGGGAGGCTCCGGGAGGTCCCCGCCGCCGCACACCACCCTCCTGCGCGCCGGGCTGGGGGCGCCGCCGCTTAGCCCCTTGGGCCGCTCCCCTGAGCACTTGCAGCTGCGGATAGGGACCGGGCAGCCGGGCGCGCCGCGGATCTCGGGCGCCAAAAGCAGCAGCCACTGCAGCAGCGGCAGCAGCAGGCGCGCGGGCGCCCACCGCATCCT
>NW_020175192.1:5608331-5642371 GCF_003031525.2 Neophocaena asiaeorientalis asiaeorientalis
TAGCGCCTCCCGATGCGCAGCCAGGCCGCTGCCCTCCTCGGAGTAAGAGCGGGCCAGCCGGCTGGAGGCCCCGCGTGTCCCCGGCACCCGCCCTGAGCCTAGACTTCTCCCTCGCGCCTCTCTCCCCCCACCCAGGAATCTTCCTCTCCATAACCCACCTCAGACCTCAAGGCCAACCGCCATCACTTTCCACAAAACCCTCCCTCACTCGTGCCGTCCAGCCTGCACCTCCCGATGCTTCTGGGGCTTTCATTGACCCGCGGGCTTGGCCAGAGATGCCCATGTTTTGTATTGAACTTCGTTCACCGCTCTGAGGCTGCTGAGACTCGGCTTCCCTTGACCCCCTGACCTGATGGGCCAGTCTGGAAGCCGGGGCTCACTCTCACAGCCCTGCTCCAGCCACTGCAGGAGACAAGGAGGAGGCTAAGGAGGCTCAGACCCTCTGGGTGACCTCGCCCAGTGGGGAGAGCATGTCATTCGGCCAAGGAGGGGTCAAAGGCCGAGGCAGGCCTTCCAGATCTGGCTGCCTACCTTTTCCACATCCGTGTGTGTGTGTGTGTGTGTGTGTGTATGTGTGTGTGTGTGTATGTGTGTGTGTGTGTGTGTGTGTGTTTGATGGTAGGTGGGAATGGGGGGAACACAGCGGGAAAAGCAGGGATTCCCGCTGGGTGTGGAAGGAGCACAGCGCTGGGTCAGGAGGGCCCGTTCTCGACAGCACTGACAAAGGACACAACCCCTAACATCCTGGGGTATCTAATCTCGGGGGTCAAAATGAGGCCCTTCCTGCCTGCAAGTTGTGGCCTGAGAATAAGTGAGTGATGGGGGGCACTCGGATGGGGATGAAAACTGCCTTGGGTCTTAGATGGGCTGCAATGCAAGTTGGGAACCGGGCTGGGGACAGAGGGAACAGTGAAGTGTGGCCCAGTGTATCTGCTTCCCCAGTTTGCCCATGAAGGCGGCCTTTTCTGCCGCTTAATGCCACAGCACGTTTGCTGTGGAGACGCAGGCTGCCCGGGTTGAGGGATCCCTGGGCAGGGCTCTTGTTCCCCATCCTTCACTGGGCCACCAAAGTCGTCCCTCCGGTGACTGCCACCTTCTTTCTGTGCCTTTGGCCCTGCTGGGGTGTGTGGCACGTTTTCCAGCACGGTGGCCTTTCAACCGGGTCCCCACCCCCCTTTTCTGGGAATGCTTCTTTCCCTTGCGTGGGCGGCAGACACTGAGCCCAGACGCTGGCTTCTCCTGGCTCCACAAGTCTCTCCCAGTCGCAGGCTCTGGTTCCTTCAATTTTCAAAGATAAATAAATAGTGATTGCAAATGGAAGAAGGGGACCGGCCTCCCCCAGCAGCAGCCCTCCTCAGGGCGGGCACAGGGGCTGGGCCTGCATTCCTAGGAAGGGTCCTCACAGAGCTGTGGCCCACAGGCCAGTCTGCCACCCAACCATCCTGTTCACAGGCCAGGGAAGTTCTCAAAGACAAGAGAAGAGGAGGCCTCTGGCCTGGGTCACACAGCTTCCCCGTCATTTCTTTTTTGCTAAACGAAGCCACTCTAAGTACGGAAAGAAAGGAATTCCACTGAAACACCGGCTCTCTGAGGCTGAATCAAGGCCAAATGACATTTAATGAGGCGATGCTTCCCCACAGGTGCGAATGAGGTGCATGGTGGAGACATGTACAAAGCACTGTCCTGTCCTGCTGGTCGTCACTTTTGGTCTCTATACCCATCCAGGAAGGTGAGTGGAGCAGGGGTTACTTCCGCATTTTACAAACATGGGTGAGGGAACCAAATCGCTGAGAGATAAAGAGACAGGGCTGGGAACTTTTCCTCCGACTCCTTTTAAAATGCTCTTTTGTCTGAGCCACTCAAAACTTTTCGCATAAAAATCCTTCCTGGTTATCTGTCCTCAGAGATGCAGGGTGGAATGAATAAGTGGCTACACGTTTTGAAGTTTGTTTGCAATAGAAGGATGACTCAGGCTTAATTCCCACCCTCACGACATCTGGTTAGGAAGCATGACCCTGGCCCTGATCGCCTGTGATAAACTCTTCGTTGAATTATGGATAAGGTACCACGATATAGGGATGGGCTGAATTAATCCTGCCTGAAGCAAGGGAGGGGGGCTTCCCAAAAGCTTTAGTCCAATCTCGCACAGAAGTGTAACCGACCTGACTCTACTAGACCATAATTGTCCCCTTAAGGGCCTGGGGGGACTCACATCCGTTATGCTGTCTCTAAAGGAGTTGGCCTTTGCTGGGTGTTAGCTGCCAACGTCTGTCTCGCCTCCAACTTCAAAGCTGATCCATTCCCCTTTGTCAAGGAGTGGCTGCGGCCTCTTACCCCACGATTGACCAGACCCTCCACTGGGGACAGCTGAGAGTGGAAAATGGGGCCATGGTTGGTGTCCCCTCCCTCTGATCCCAGAGCAGGGCAGAGTTAGCACAGGACAGCCTGCACAACAGGACAGCTAGCGTCTACTGAGCGCTTGTTGCCTGCTGGGCACTTGTGACTATGTTTTATAAGAATTAGCTCATTTTGTCCTCACAACAGGGTGAGGATGGCTGCTTTAACAGACAAGAGGTGAAGAGGCACCTTAAGAGTAATTTGCCCAAGGATATACAGCTCAGAAGTGATGGAACCAGGATTTGAACCAGGAACTCCGGATTCCAGAGTCCGGTTTTAACTGCTGTGCTCTATAATTTCTAGGGGAGGAAGGGACTCTCAATAATCACCCCAAGAAATTCCCTCACTTCCCCTTAAGATTTTCTCATTTTGATTCCCTGGCCCTCTCTGAGCTGAACCTTTACAGACGTCCACCCCCAAACCATAGCTGGTGGTAGATACAGGACCCCCAGCCCTAATTCTTCTAGCAGAGTCAAGGAAGGCAAAAGCTTTCCAAGGAGCTACATTCCTCGGCTATAGAAGAAAATAGTCTCTCTCGAAAGACTATGAGAGACTATAAACACTTACAGAATCAGAGCCGGCAGTAGCTAACACCGCCCAGCTCCAGGCCCTGGTCTCTTCTCCTGGCTGTCAGGGTGCCCCCCATCCCGGGGATGTTCAAATTTAATTATCAGGTTTCCAGGCTCCCTCTGTGCCTTCTCGTCTTCCAGAGGCAGGATCCTAACACAGACCCAGGGTAACAGTGGATGAGCTCATGGCCCATAATTGGATCGATCATGCAGACGTGACAGCCCTCCAGAGCTCTTTTACATTAGAAGGACACGGAGGCACAGAACCTGTGAACCCCACCCCTTTCTCCCACCTCCCCCCACCCCCATGGGTCCTCTGAGTTCTCTGTCCTCTCCTCCCTGTGGGGACTATGCTAAGCTGCCTGTCCTTTTGGAACAGTCACACTGGGCGTTCAGGGCAGAGAAATGCCCATGCCTCAACCGGAAGGAATGAATAGGAATTGTGGGAAGCTACCGAGAAAAATATTTGGGCCTGCGAGGGCTTCCCTTTGGAGATCAGACTCCACCCCATACAGGGTACCTGTGTATACTTTAGACGCTCTCATAGGAGGGCGTCATAATCTCTGTCTCCATGAAAATATGACTTCGCCTTTAAGTGACATCTGCTCACATTCGCCCAGATGATGGATAACCTCCTGCACTAGGAGTGCCGTGCCTAAGAGCATGAGACTCTGAAGTTTCAAATCCTGGGCTCTCCATTTTATGGATCACGTAACTCTGGGCAACTCACTTAATTTACCCAGGTCTCAGTTTTCTCATCTGTGAAATGGGGATAAAAAAAGAATATTTACTTCAGAGGACTGTGATGATGATGTCAGTTATATGTCAACGGTGCCTGTGTGGTATACTATAAAAATATATTTGGTCTTTGTTCCTGACCCCCAGCTCCTAAAACCCTTTGCAATTCCTGAATGACAGGAGTATCTTCTGTTCTTCATCTGGAGCCTCTCTGGGACACACTGGAGTTTCTGCTCATGAGGGTGGTACTCTTAGCCTCAGGATGGGGGCTGGTCACCAGAAAGACCTAGTGATTCCAGGGTTGGCAGTCTCAGCCCCACCCACTGGCCTCTGGGAACAGGATGGGGGAACTGGAGATTCAACTTTATAAAAACTCTTGAACACTGAGATTCAGAGAGCTTCTGGGGTGCTGAACAGTCACAGTGCTGGAACGGTGGCACGCCCAGGATGGGCACGGACGCTCCACGCTCCTTCTCCCCATAGCCTGTCCTATGCATCACTTCCATTTGGCTGTTCCGTAGTTGTATCCTTTATAATGAACCAGCAAATGTGAATAAAGTGTTTTCCTGAGTTCTGTGAACCGTTCTAGCAAATTATCGAACTTGAAGAGGGGGTCATGGAAATCTCATTTAAAGGCAGGACAGTGACCCCGGACTCGTAAATGGCATCTGAAGTAGAGGCAGTCTTGTGGGACTGAGCCCTTAGCTTGCGTGGTCTGTGCCGGGCAGTCGGTGTCAAAATCAAATTAAATTATAGGACACCCAGGAGGTGCTGGAGAATCGGAGAGTTGATTGGAGTCAGAAAACACTCCGGCCTGACACAGTCACACACTCAGTAAACGTTAGTAGGGCCTGCTGCTGTTTTGTTATTGATCCCTGCTTAGTTTTGTCCTGTGTTATAGTTCACTGTTTACATGAGTCTTCCACTAGGATGGAAGATCCTAGAAGAGGCTATTATTTTCCTTATTTCTATGATTCCCAGCCAGTTTTAGTGCCCAACAAATAGAAGAGACATTTAATTAATTTGTTCAGCAAAGTGTTCCTGAGATCTTACTTATTTAAACAACATTTATTGGGCATCTACTATGTGCCCAATACTGTTTCGGGCACTGAAGATACAGCAGTCAGTGCGTAGAAGGTAAAGTTTGTGGTCTCATGGAGCTAACGTTATAGCAGAGGGAACCAGATAATATGTAAATAAATCAATAAATATGTATAATCTAGTGGGTGGGGATAAGACCAATGAAGCAAAATTAAACAGGGTAAGGGAACAAAGAATGACAGGAGGATGGAAGCAACCTAAGTGTCCATCAGCGGATGAATGGATAAAGAAGCTGTTGTGTACACACACAGACACACACACACACACACACACACACACACACACACACAATGGAATACTACTCAGCCATAAAAAAGAATAAAGTTTTGCCATTTGCAACAGCATAGATGGGCTTGGAGGGTAGTACACTAAGTGAAATAAGTCAGAGAAAGACAAATACTGTGTGATATCACTTATATGTGGAACCTACAAAATTAAACAAACTAGTGAATATAACAAAAAAGACGCAGACTCACAGATATAAAGAACAAACTAGTGGTTACCAGTGGGGAGAGGGAAGCGGGGAGGGACAATACAGGGGTAGGGGAGTAAGAGGTACAATTTTGTATAAAATAACCTACAAGGATATATTGTACAACATAGGGAATATAGCCACTATTTTAT
The DNA here is from genome assembly GCF_003031525.2 of Neophocaena asiaeorientalis asiaeorientalis. Lineage (NCBI taxonomy): Eukaryota > Metazoa > Chordata > Mammalia > Artiodactyla > Phocoenidae > Neophocaena > Neophocaena asiaeorientalis. The sequence continues at coordinate 5,613,761 of NW_020175192.1, forward strand.
AATAACTCTAAATAGAGTATAATCTTTAAAAATTGTGACTCACTATATTGTACACCTGTAACTTATATAATATTGTACATCAATTATACTTCAATAAAAAACAAAAGAATGATGGGGAAGACCTCTCTGAGCATAGGCTCTTGGAGAAGAATTCTGAAGGAATGAGGGAACAGGCCCATGGATTTTGGGGGACAGAGCACTCCATGCCGAGGCCATGGCAAGTGGCAGCACCATGGGAGAGCGCCATCTGTGATCAGTCAAGGAAGAGTTAGGGACCAGCGTGGCTGCAGCACAGGGTGCGAGAGGGAGAGAAAGAGGGCGGTGTCCTCACAGTACCCCTGACCTCGTGTCCAGATCATGTTGGGTATTGAAGACCACAGGAAGGATGTGGATTTTATTCTGAATGAGAAGAGAAGCCTAGAGGGTTTGAAAAGAGAAGTGGTCCGATCTGAATTGGACTTCTACATCTCCTCTCTGCCTCCTGGGCGGATGATTCTGGCGGGAGGAGCACGGCGATTGGGAGACCATGTCCGAGGCCAGTGCGACAGTGCAGTGGACGAGGAGGTGAAAGAGGAGGTGGGGGGAGGCTGGGTCCTGGATGTGGGTGGAAAGCGAGTCCAGCGGGATCCCTGACACAGAGAGCGGGGTGAGAAAAATTTGTCCAGAATGACCCCTAGGTGTCTGGCTTAGGCTGTGGGAATGGAATCCCCACTTAGGAAGCTGGAGAAGACTCAGGAAGGATCAGATCTGGGGAACGAATCAAGAGTTTGGCCCATCACTGTGCTCGGAGCTGGGGGTCCAGCTTGCTGCGTCATGGAGTTGACAGTCCAGCAGGAGAGGCCGGGATGGAACAAAGTAGGACACAGATGAGTCTATAATGACACACCGTGATGAGAGCCGTGAAGGGAAGGGGGCCGTTAGGGGGAATAATGGGGGTGGAAGGCCCTTAGTGTCCACTGGTGATCAGGACAGGCCTCTGAGGAGGTAATGGCTAAGCTGCCCAGAGGATAATCAGGCCTCGGCCAGGCCAGGAGGGAGGCTGGGAGACGACAGGCCTCTGTCACTGGAGGGAGTCGGGGGGAGGCTGGGAGGGGTGAGGGCGCGCCTTCTGCCGCTGCCTCTCCCTGGCCAGCCCCTGAAGCCCCGCGGTGAGCTGCCTGGCTGCTCAGAGCTCAGGACGGTTGCGTCTCTCTTGCTCCGGGTCTCCCAGGTGGATCAGGATCTAGGAGGCCTCTCATCAGGGCACGGAGGGAGGGGCTTTTCTGCTGGGCTGGGGCGGCCGTGCGCATCATGGCCTGGCTTCCCATCTGGCTCTGGGGCTCCTTGGGGTCTGTGATCTGTTCTCCTAGGACCTCCCCCCGTGACCCAGGGGCTGCTCCATCCTTTTTTCTTTTTTTGTCCCTGCCATCAGGAAACTTATATTCTTTTAAAAACAGAAGTTATACATATGCATGGCTTAAAGAAATAACAAGTATTATAAGGTTTTCTATGAAAACAGAAGGCAGCCCGCTACCTTTTCCCCCATTTCCGCTTTCTCAGAGGCAACTATTTTCAACTCTTTTAGCTGACTGTATTTTAGATTTATCTCCATTATCTCTAAGTAATCTTTTTTTTTTGCTTTGAATTTTATTTTTTTTATATAGCAGGTTCTTACTAGTTATCTATTATATACATATCAGTGTATACATGTCAATCCCAATCTCCCAATTCATCCCAGCACCACCAACCCCCTCTCCACTTTCCCCCCTTGGTGTCCATGTGTTTGTTCTCTACATCTGTGTCTCTATTTCTGCCCTGCAAACCGATTCATCTGTACCATTTTTCTAGGCACCACATATATGCGTTAATATACGATGTTTCTTTTTCTGTTTCTGACTTAGTTCAGTCTGTATGACAGTCTCTAGATCCATCCATGTCTCTACAAATGCCCCAATTTCATTCCTTTTTATGGCTAAGTAATATTCCTTTGTATATATGTACCACATCTTCTTTATCCGTTCATCTGTCAGTGGACACTTAGGTTGCTTCCATGTCCTGGCTATTGTAAATAGAGCTTCAATGAACATTGTAGTACATGACTCTATTTGAGTTATGGTTTTCTCAGGGTATGTGCCCAGTAGTGGGGTTGCTGGGTCGTATGGTAGTTCTATTTTTAGTTTTTTAAGGAACCTCCATACTGTTCTCCATAGTGGCTGTATCAATTTACATTCCCACCAACAGTGCAAGAGGGTTCCCTTTTCTCCACACCCTCTCCAGCATTTGTTGTTTGTAGATTTTCTGATGATGTCCATTCTAACTGGTGTGAGGTGATACCTCATTGTAGCTTTGATTTGCATTTCTCTAATAATTAGTGATGTTGAGCAGCTTTTCATGTGCTTCTTGGCCATCTGTATGTCTTCTTTGGAGAAATGCCTATTTAGGTCTTCTGCCCGTTTTTGGATTGGGTTGTTTTTTTAAATATTGAGCTGCATGAGCTGTTTATATATTTTGGAGAGTAATGTTTTGTCTGTTGATTCGTTTGCAAATATTTTCTCCCATTCTGAGGGTTGCCTTTTCGTCTTGTTTGTAGCTTCCTTTGCTTTGCAAAAGCTTCTAAGTTTCATTAGGTCCCATTTTTTAATTTTTGTTTTTATTTCCATTACTCTAGGAGGTGGATCAAAAAAGATCTTGCTGTGATTTATGTCGAAGAGTGTTCTTCCTATATTTTCCTCTAAGAGTTTTATAGTGTCCAATCTTACATTTAGGTCTCTAATCCATTTTGAGTTTATTTTTGTGTATGGTGTTAGGGAATGTTTTTTTAAAATTTAATTTTATTAACTTTTTTATACAGCATGTTCTTATTAGTCATCAATTTTATACACATCAGTGTATACATGTCAATCCCAATCGCCCAATTTAGGGAGTGTTCTAATTTCATTCTTTTACATGTAGCTGTCCAGTTTTCCCAGCACCACTTATTGAAGAGGCTGTCTTTTCTCCATTGTACATCCTTGCCTCCTTTGTCATAGTTTAGTTGACCATAGGTGAATGGGTTTATCTCTGGGGTTTCTATCCTGTTCCACTGATCTATATTTCTGTTTTTGTGCCAGTATCATATTGTCTTGATTACTGTAACTTTGTAGTATAGTCCGAAGTTAGTGGGTCTGATTCTTCCAGCTCCGTTTTTTTCCCTCAAGACTGCTTTGGCTATTCGGGGTCTTTTGTGTCTCCATACAAATTTTAAGATTTTTTGTTCTAGTTCTGTAAAAGATGCCACTGGTAGTTTGATAGGGATTGCACTGAATCTGTAGATTGCTTTGGGTAGTATAGTTATTTTCACAATATTGATTCTTCCAATCAAAGAACATGGTATATCTCTCCATCTGTTTGTGTCATCTTTGATTTCTTTCATCAGTGTCTTATAGTTTTCTGAGTACAGGTCTTTTGTCTCCCTAGGTAGGTTTATTCCTAGGTATTTTATTCTTTTTGTTGCAATGGTGAATGGGATTGTTTCCTTAATTTCTCTTTCTGATTTTTGGTGTTAGTGTATAGGAATGCAAGAGATTTTTGTTCATTAATTTTGTATCCTGCAACTTTACCAAATTCATTGATTAGATGATAGAATTCACCTGTGAAGCCATCTGGTCCTGGACTTTTGTTTGTTGGAAGATTTTTTTAAAAATTAATTATTTATTTATTTTTGGGTGCATTGGGTCTTCGCTGCAGCAGGGTCTGCTGTGGTGGGCAGGGTCTACTCTTTTTTTTTTCTTTTTTTTCTCCTGCTGTACGGGCCTCTCATGGTTGTGGCCTATCCCATTGCGGAGCACAGGCTCCAGACGCACAGGCTCATCGGCCATGGCTCACGGGCCCAGCCGCTCCGCGGCATGTGGGATCTTCCCGGACCGGGGCACGAACCCTTGTCCCCTGCATCGGCAGGCGGACTCTCAACCACTGCGCCACCAGGGAAGCCCAGGGTCTACTCTTCATTGCAGTGCACGGGCTTCTCATTGCGGTGGCTTCCCTTGTTTTGGAGCACGGGCTCTAGGCATGCAGGCTTCAGTAGTTGCAGCACACGGGCTCAGTAGTTGTGGCTCAAGGGCTCTAGAGCACAGGCTCAGTAGTTGTGGCACACAGGCTTAGTTGCTCCGCGGCATGTGGGATCTTCCAGGACCAGGGCTTGAACCTGTGTCCCCTGCATTGGCAGGCGGATATTTAACCACTGCGCCACCAGGAAGCCCTGGAAGATTTTTAATTAGTTTCAATTTCATTACTTGTGATTGGTCAGTTCGTATTTTCTGTTTCTTCCTGGTTCAGTCTTGGAAGGTTATGCCTTTTTTAGCATTTGTCCATTTCTTCCAGGTTGTCCATTTTATTGGCATAGAGTTGCTTGTAGTAGTCTCTTAGGATGCTTTGTATTTTTGCGGTGTCTGTTGTAACTTCTCCTTTCTCATTTCTAATTTTATTGATTTGAGTCCTCTCCCTCTTTTTCTTGATGAGCCTGGCTAAAGTTTTATCAATTTTGTTTATCTTCTCAGAGAAGCAGCTTTTAGTTTTATTGATCTTTGCTATTGTTTTCTTTGTTTCTATTTCATTTATTTTTGCTCTGATCTTTATGATTTCTTTCCTTCTACTAACTTTGGGTTTTGTTTCTTCTTCTTTCTCTAGTTCCTTTAGGTGTAAGGTTAGATTGTTTACTTGAGATTTTTCTTGTTTCTTGAGGTAGGCTTGTATTGATATAAACTTCCCTCTTAGAACTGCTTCTGCTGCATCCCATAGGTTTTGGATCGTCGTGTTTTTGTTATCTATTTGTCTCTAGGTATTTTTTGATTTCCTCTTTGATTTCTTCAGTTATCTCTTGGTTATTTAGTAATGTATTGTCTAGCCTCCATGTGTTTGTATTTTTTACATTTTTTTTCCCTGTAATTGATTTCTTATCTCATAGCGTCATGGTTGGAAAAGATGCTTGATATGATTTCAATTTTCTTAAACTTACTGAGGCTTGATTTGTGACCCAAGATATGATCTATCCTGGAGAATGTTCCATGTGCACTTGAGAAGAAAGTGTAATCTGTTGTTTTTGGATGGAATGTCCTATAAATATCAATTAAATCTATCTGGTCTATTGTGTCATTTAAAGCTTGTGTTTCTTATTAATTTTCTGTTTGGATGATCTGTTCATTGGTGTAAGTGAGGTGTTAAAGTCCTCCACTATTATTGTGTTACTGTGGATTTCCTCTTTTATAGCTGTTAGCAGTTGCCTTATGTACTCAGGTGCTCCTGTGTTGGGTGCATATGTATTTATAACTGTTTTATCTTCTTCTTGGATTGATCCCTTGATCATTATGTAGTGTCCTTCCTTGTCTCTTGTAGCATTCTTTAGTTTAAAGTCTATTTTACCTGATATGAGTATTGCTACTCCAGCTTTCTTTTGATTTCCATTTGCATGGGATATCTTTTTCCATCCCCTCATTTTCAGTCTGCATGTGTCCGTAGGTCTGAAGTGGGTCTCTTGTAGACAGCATATATAAGGATCTTGTTTTTGTATCCATTCAGTGAGCCTGTGTCTTTTGGTTGGAGCATTTAATCCATTCACGTTTAAGGTAATTATCGATATGTATGTTCCTATTACCACTTTCTTAATTGTTATGGGTTTGTTTTTGTATGTTCTTTTCTTCTCTTGTGTTTCCCACTTAGAGAAGTTCCTTTAGCATTTGTTGTAGAGCTGGTTTGGTGGTGCTGAATTCTCTTAGCTTTTGCTTGTCTGTAAAGCTTTTGATTTGTCCGTCAAATCTGAATGAGCCCGTAATCTTGGTTGTAGGTTCTTCCCTTTCATCACTTTAAGTATATCATGCCACTCCCTTCTGGCTTGTAGAGTTTCTGCTGAGAAATCAGCTGTTAACCTTATGCGAGTTCTCTTTTATGTTATTTGTTGTTTTTCTCTTGTGGCTTTCAATAATTTTTCTTTGTCTTTAATTGTTGTCAGTTTGATTACTATGTCTCAGTGTGTTTCTCCTTGGGTTTATCCTGCCTGGGGCTCTGCACTTCCTGGATTTGGGTGGCTATTTCCTTTCCCATGTTAGGGAAGTTTTCAACTATAATCTCTTCAAATATTTTCTCGGGTCCTTTCTCTCTCTCTTCTCCTTCTGGGACCCCTATAATGCAAATGTTGTTGCGTTTAATGTTGTCCCAGAGGTCTCTTATGCTGTCTTCATTTCTTTTCATTCTTTTTTCTTTATTCTGTTCCGCAGCAGTAAATTCCACCATTCTGTCTTCCAGGTCACTTATCCGTTCTTCTGCCTCAGTTATTCTGCTATTGATTCCTTCTAGTGTAGTTTTCATTTCAGTTACTGTATTGCTCACCTGTTTGTTTGTTCTTTAATTCTTCTAGGTGTTTGTTCTTTAATTCTTCTAGGTGTTTGTTCTTTGTAACTTTTTTTTTTTTTTTTTTTTCAGTACGCGGGCCTCTCACTGTTTTGGCCTCTCCCATTGCGGAGCACAGGCTCCGGACGCGCAGGCTCAACAGCCATGGCTCACGGGCCCAGCCGCTCCGCGACATGTGGGATCTTCCCGGACCGGGGCACGAACCCGTGTCCTCTGCATCAGCAGGCAGACTCTCAACCACTGCGCCACCAGGGAAGCCCTAGGTGTTTGTTCTTTAATTCTTCTAGGTGTTTGTTCTTTAATTCTTCTAGGTGTTTGTTCTTTAATTCTTCTAGGTGTTTGTTCTTTAATTCTTCTAGGTGTTTGTTAAACATTTCTTGCATCTTCTCAATCTTTGCCTCCATTCTTTTTCTGAGGTCCTGGATCATCTTCACCATCATTATTCTGAATGCTTTTTCTGGAAAGTTTCCTATCTCCACTTCATTTAGTTGTTTTTCTGGGGTTTTATCTTGTTCCTTCATCTGGTACATAGTCCTCTGCCTTTTCATTTTGTCTCTCTTTCTGTGAATGTGGTTGTCCTTTCATGGGCTGCAGAATTGTAGTTATTCTTGCTTCTGCTCTGCTCCATCCATAGCCTTTTGTTTCCAGAGGCAGCCGAGAGGATGGGGCCCAGTTGCAGGCCAGCACCCCTCTCCCTGAGCCCCACTGGGGTCAGAGTATTCAGGCCCTGGAGGAAGGAGAAGCAGCTCTGGCCAAAAGAAGAGTTTGTGTGTGTGTGTGTGTGTGTGTGTGTGTGTGTGTGTGTGGCAGGAGGGCTCGCTGGTCTTCTTCCTTTCTGTGCTGTAACAGGGGTGCTCACTGGAGCAGCCTGGCTGGGCCCCAGCTCTCCGGACGCCCCTCTCACTGCACCTGCCGCACCTGCCCCCGTTTGCTGTGGTGGATGAGTTGCATGGATGTCAGTCTCTGGTCTCCCTGTCTCAGCACCGAGGCTCACACATCTGTGCCCATCACACCCCAGGGAGGCCTGAAGCAGCACTGAAGAAAACAGAAGAGGAGCCAAAAGCTGCTGGAGGAGGTCGCGGGCATTATTCTGGGTGGCTGGAGAGGTGGAGGACGACCCAGACTAGCCTGGAGTGTTTGGGGTCACCCTGGGGCACTAGGCCAGGTGGAGGCTCTCCCTCTGCAAAGCATGAGGCAGGGAGCCTGACGTCAAGGCAAACCTCAAGCATTTGTCTAGAGCTGAGCCTGCTTCCAGCCCTCACCACTATTTACAAAAATTATTTTTATCAAAGGGATACACACATATGGTGAAAAAATGAAATAGCACGGAAGAGCTTATAATGAAAAGCAAGGGCCTCTTTCCAGTCCTGCTGCCAGAGGCAGCTGTTACCCAGTCCTGCTTTTAGTTCTCTGCTCTTTGTAGGAGCAGCTGGGGCAGGAGGCCTCGGACCTGGGAGAGCATCCTTGTGTGACCGTGGGTTTGCAAATCCAGCTTTCAGGAGCTTCCCCACCCAGTGTCTGTCCTTAGATTCCCACGTCTGATGCTCTGGGCCACGGTTGCCCTCTCCCCAAACTACTGCTCCCTTCCCATGGGTCACTCCCCACCGCTTGCAGCACATGGGAAGCCCCTCCAGTCACAGGGGAGCCTCAGAGAAACGTTACTCACACACAGCCTGGCAGAGTGGATTTCCAGTTTGCTGGAAAAGTCAGTCTTTGCGTGGAACCCCAATTTCCTGCGGCAGCTGTCCTCTTGGCGCCTGGCTGGCCCGTGGTGGGGCAGGGGCTGGGGGTTCTGGAGCTGGCCCTTTGCCGTTTGTCTTGTCACCTCCCTCTGCTTCTTTCCCCCTCTCTGTGCTTTTCTTTCTCCTTTCCTCTCCTGTCCTCTTGTACATCAAATCTCTCTTTCTCTCTGGAAGGCCAAGGTCAGGCTTCTTTGCGGGAGGTGGGCTTTATTCCCTAAGACCTGTCAGGCTGCCTTGGGGCCCTGCAAGGCCCATGGGAGGGGTGGAGGGGAGAAATGCAGTAGCAGGACCCTCGCTCTGGGCCTGCTGTCCAGGGGCTGCACTCAGAGAGCAAGGGTGTGTGGCTAGAGCCCTGACGCCCGGAGCGTGTGAGCCAGTGTCTAGTTTGGGTTTCACTCTGGGCTGATTTTGCTGTTTTTGTGCCCCAGTCTCCAGCTGGGCCTTTCCTTTCAAGCTAGGGGGACTGGAAGGGAGGCTTGGGTTTCCGTGCTCGGCCAGCCTGTGAAGGGGAAGCTGCCCTTTCCACTGCCCCCATCCAGCCTCCTATGTCAGCAGGACTTGGTGAGAGACCCACGAGGGAAGCGTGCCGGGCACTCCGAGCTTTAATTGCCTGTCGGAGGGTCCCCTTCCTCCTCGGCCTCAGAGGCTCGTGTTTCATTTCTGAAGGAAGGAGGCAGTTTTCCCGACGGTCCTTATCTGCTCCGTCCATCAGCGCTCTGCCCCGATGCTGCTCCGTGGAGATTGCAACAGACTGCAAAACCCAGCCGGCTGGGTCCAGTGCTGGTCCCTGATGCTTCCTGAGCGCCTACGATGTGCCAGGTTCGGTCACAAGGACACCGTGAGGCCCTATTTACAGATGAGGGAACCAAGGCACCAAGGGGGTTAGTCTTTGGCCCATGGGAATTTGGCTGGCGAGGACCAGATTTGGGATTCAGACACAGACAGACGGGTGTCAGTCTTGGAGCAAGCCTCGTGGCCATGCGTGTGCGTGCGCGTGCGTGTGCGTGCGTGTGCGTGCGCCCACAGCTCCCCGGCCCCAGCGTGGTTCCTCTGCACGTCTTCCCGCAGCTCCTCTCCCTGGGAGTATGTTCCCAAACTCACTGCATAAAATCCTTTTGATGCCCGGGTTCCTTGCAGCGGACACAGTGAGAGCCCTGTTCCTGCTTGCCCACCCCTGCCAGAGGGAGGCTCTGGGCCTCAGTTCAGAGCACCAAACGGCACAGTGGCTGCCAAAGCGGGCCTGGACCTCACAGGTGAGCGGAGCACGCCGGGGACAGCGCCCACCTCGGCTGGGCCATGTGCTCAGTGATGGAGACAGGCCCTCGCCCCGTCACACAGGCACACACAGATGCTGTGAGGTCCGGCGAGGGGAAGAACGTGGCTCTCCTGTGGACCTTCTGGTCGCAAATCTGAAACGGGAAGCGGGCCATACCCGGGCAGAAGCCTCTTCCCACCAGAGGGGCTGCCCTCCACCATCCGCACGGGCCCCAAAGTCCTGGCACCCGCAGCAGCAGGCTCCTGCCCGTGGATGGCTACAGCAGTAACGCAAAGACACTCGAGAGTCCTCAGTCTCGGGGTCCTTCCCATCACCAGTGGTTCGTGGGGGAAAGGTGGGTGGGGGGATCCGAGGGAGAGATAGATGTAGGATGCAGGGAGGAGAAAAGGGAGAGAGCGAACTGGCTGGGCTCACCCAGAGGCCCCCCAATGGAGGAACACCCTCTCTTTCTGCGAGGGAGGAGGTGCCCCCTTTGGAAGCCAGCGGGAGGCAGGAAGCCAGCGCCGGAGGGTCGATCAATGTGGCTGGAGCTCCAGACACCAAACGGCTGCTGTCTGGGCACAAAGGTGTCTGTGGAGAGCCCTGGGGGATCGGCAGCAGCCCCGAGGGCCTGTGGCCCAGCTGGCCAGCCCCTCCCCAGAGCCTGCCAGCCCAGCTGAGGAGTGCCGTTGGCAGGGCCCCCTCTGCAGATCTGGCTGTATCTTCCCCACACATTGAAACCATCAGGCCTGGCCCTCCGAGCAGCCTGCCTAGCCCCGTCAGCTAGAGACACTGAGCTTTCATCCAAACCAGACCTTCCCTCCTCCAGGTCCCCACTTGGGGGAAGGGGGGCAGAGAGCACAGCCCTGGAGCCAATTTCAGAACTTTTTAAACCTTTGTCCCCTATTTTGCTCTCTCTTCTGAAATGTCCACGAGGCCACCTTCCACTCTGGGTCCCCCTCGCTCCACCCTCGTCCTCTAAAGGGCATTTTTGTTGCTACTGCAGAAATAGGGAGTTTGGGGGACCCCGAAGTACGGAGCTGCTTCATCAAAGCAGCAAGGGCTCTTCTGTACCTCCAGTTCTGGAGAAGCCAAATCAAAGGCAAAGCCTGAATGCCTCTTGCTCGCGGCCAATAAAAACCTTGCTTCAGTGCCGGCTTCCTCTGCTGAAATCAGATATCCCAGCAATAAACAAGTCCGAAAGGCAGGGGAAAGCTCTTATTTTTTTCTTCTTATTAGTTTTTCTTCCTTATATATATATATAAAAAAAGCCCTCTCCTATAACAGGATGCCTGCCCCAGAAACTTGAGTGCAGAACTGTGCTCTCTCCCGCTCTGCACCCCGACTCCAGAATCCTAACCCCAGGCTCCTGCAGGCAAGGGCGGGGCTTTGAACACTTGAAGGCTTTGCTCAAAGGCAGGTCAAAGGGGGTTGGGGGGACAGGCCTTGCAGCCTGGGTAGCTGGCCGCCAGCTTATAGGGAGAGCTGGGTTCTCGGCCGTTGGCTGCTGGTGGCAGTCAGAAACGAGAAGTGGAGTTAGGACAAATTGGGCCCACTTTTTCCTAAGGTAATCCTTCTGAAGTCCCCTCAATGCAACGCAGGCTGTGCAAAGCCCAGCACCGTGGGGTTTTGTGTTGAGTGCACTGTTGAGAAATCCAGGCAAGGGGGGGTCGTGTGGCATCAGAGGGGCTGTGAGGGCAGAGGACTTGGGGTTTTGCTTCCCCACCAGCTCTCTCCTGGGCACTCCCTCCCATGCCTGTCTGTCCCAGGGCGAGTGGTCCTCCACATATGGCCTGCTGAGGAGCGCCCTCTCCTAAGAGCTGACATCTCTCCCCCTACCCCCACCCCCAAATAGGTTTTTAAGTGACTTTGCTGTCAGAGATGCTATTCTGTTTGTTTTTCCTTCTGACACTATCTCTCTGGAGAGTTTCTGGTCAAGAGAATTATGTCGAGGCTGCAGATGGCAAGAGAATTGCGCCTAATGGGGAACAGACAGACAAGACACCTTTCATGTCCAGCCAAGTTTTTTCTTCCCCCCTCCTCCTTCTCTCTCTCTCTCCCAACTTCTCATCTTCCCTTTTTGGCTTCAAAGTTGGCCCTAGTTTGAGTTAGTTTCTTCGGTACAGCTGGTGAATAAGGTCACACATTGATTTTATTTTGGAGATTGGCAGCTGGGTCAAGCTTAGCTCTGAAGCTGGGGAGCGGCGTGCCTCTGCTGGTGCAGGGGTAGGGGAGCCCCAGCAGGAGCGCAGTAAGCCAGCTCACGGAAAGAACCTTCGAGAAGGCCGTCAGCACTCCAAGGATGCCTTCTGCTCCTTTGTGGTCTCAAATCAGGAGCCGGAGCTTGTGTTCATTTTAAATACGAGTGTTGCTGAAAACACCCCTCACCTCTGTCCCCACTGCGTGCCATGTCAGCTCACTGTGCTGCAGTTGATAGAAAAAAAGTGTTAGTTCTGAGGTCCCCTGGGACCTTGAGGTGCTTCTAGGAGAAACTCTACCTTGTGAATAGCTGCTCAGCCACACGCAGCCCGAGTATCTACAAACTGGGTGCAAGTTGGGTGCTGCTGGGTGTGGTGGGAGCAACGCGGGTGGGAAAGAAGGACCCTCTCTTTACCTCAAACAAGCTTCTTGAGGGGGGAGCAGATTAGTAAAACATCTCGTGGACGGCTGGATTCTTTCGCTCTTAGTCACGAGGCTGATGTAATAGCATTCAACTGATTTCATGGTAAAGACAGCCGCACTTCCCGGAGCAAATCAGTTCAACTGCACCACTGCACATCCATCCTCATAGAAGCCCTCCAGGGACTGGGGGCGAGGCCTTCCTCCTCCAGTGCTTTGGTGGGAAGCCCAGGGCCATTTCTTGTCTGAAGAACTAGGATGTCTTGGATTTTCAGAATGTCCCATTTGACCTCCTTCCTCCCGGTCCAGCCTTGGGGAACAGAATTCACTGCCCATCTAGCTCTGGGGGCAGGAGGACACAGTCCGCCACACCCTGAGCCCTGCAGCCTGCGGCACAGTTTGAATCTGTTTGGGGGGGAAAAAGGGTAAAAGAAGGGGAAGGCTGATTTCACTCAGGCTGTGTTTAATTCTCTCCTTCCTTCTCATCCCCTCTACTTGTGGTTTCAAAGTTTGCTCTGCATCAAGATGGGTCAGTTCTCAACAATGACTGCAGGCTGGAAAACATACATTTCTATCATGGTAAGAAGGTTCTTTTTTTTTTTTTAAAGAAGGTTCTCTTAAATGAAGCTTACAGGGAGTTCCCTGGCGATCCAGTGGTGGCCCGGGTTCGATCCCTGGTCAGGGAACTAAGATCCCGCAAGCTGTGTGGCACTGCCGAAAAAAAAAGCAAAAAAAAAAAAAAAAAAACTAAAACCAAACAAAAAACCAAAAACAAAAAAAACCAAAACCTCTAACTGCTGAAAAATTCTGAAATTTTTTTCCATAGCTGAACAGAATTCTCAGAAGATGTTTCAGGCACTGTGAATTTTGGAGAGTACCTAAGGATTACAGGTAGATAGGTCTTTTAGCTCCCCTTACACGATACCATATAATTTCCCTATTCAGGGAATTGGCCCTGATTACATTTACTGATTGCTCACTATAATTAGGTCAAACCAAAACCAAAAACCAAAAAAACCCTAAACTAAATGAAGCTTATAAATCTAAGAATATGCCGCTTACTAACTATTAAAGCCTGAGACAACAGAAGAGACCAATGTGGTATGGTGTGGTCACCAAGCTCTGGAACAGGAATTAAAGGTCTTGAGTTTATTTCTTGTCCTGCCACCAACCCACTCTGACCTCAGGCAAGGAGCACACTGAACCTTCTCTGGGCCTCCGAGCCGTCTGTGAAGGGACACCGCCCAACAGCCTAAATCACCCTACCCGCTGCCGTGAGGGCAAAACGAGCGGATGTAGGGGATGGTGCTTTATGTGCCATGAATGATTAAAAAAGGGGGGAGAGGAGTACAGTTTGACTATTAAGAGGTTGCTTTGTTAAGAGGTGCAATGAATCTGGGAGGACGTTCCAGAGGACAGAGCCTTGATGGATTACTGGGAGCCTCTGAGTGGCACCAAGCAGAGCAGGGCCCAGGAGGTTGACAGTATCGTCACAGAGACAGGCTGCCTGGGAGGGTCCGACCCAGGACAGCGTGCTGTTGTCACTTGGGAAACCCGCTGTGGATACTGTCACGGCTTTGATGCAAATGTGTGAGTACTCATGCCCGGCCCGTGTAACACAACTTTGCTGTTTTCTCTCCGCAAGAGGTCCTGGCCTGTGGTGGGCACACCGGACAGACATACTTTGGTTTCCTTTCCTGATCTGGGTTTGAGTCCGTCTCTCCGGGCTCCCCTGCTTCGTTGTTCTTGATTTCCAGGCACAAGCCAGAGGGCTCTCTTGCTCAGACCCGTTTCTCACCCAAAGGTTCCACAGTCACCCTCAGGACCCTCAGCCAAGTTTGAAAAGAAATGCTGTATCTGGAAGAACCTTGTGACTCTGCAAGAGTCAGTCATATCACTTGGGAGAATCGTGTCCTCCCTGCCTTCTGTTTCTGCCTTAAAAGAAGGGGTGACGGGCGGCAGCGTCTGACTGGAGAACCAGGAGGGCAGCCTGGAGGAGGTGGCGGATGCTGTGAGCAGTGGGCGGGGCGCACTCTTGGGCTCCCGGGCCCCCTACCCTGTACCCACTCCCAGGCAAATTTGAAAAAAAAAAAATAAGGGATGAGACTTCAGATGACAGCCTCTTCTAGAGTAGTCTGGGGACAGTGGCGCGCCAAAGCTTGCCCCTCAGGTTAGCCAATGTCGCCACCTAGAGGCAGTTTTAAGATTTTCTTACAGCAAGAGGCAACCTCTTTATTCTTGCAGTTCCTGAAATGCCAACATTTCACGTTCTTGCTCTTAGAAGTTCAGAATCCCTCTTTCATCCGCAGTCTGGCTTTGGCTGTATCTGTGACCCACAGGAAGCCCTTCTCCAAAGCTGTACGATGCCAGTGACGGGCACACTGGCTTCCTATCGGGTCCAATGCCCCCCTCCTGTTATACTCACTCACTACACCAGATGTAGAAAATAAATCTTTTAATCGCTTTGTAATTGGCATAGATGGCATAATTCAAACTCACATTTTTATTTAATAGACTGAAATATCACACTATAGCTTTGACTGAAACAGTACAGGAATCATAATGGTTTAAGTTTTACAAAATTTCATTTCGGCAGGAGCTTAATGGAAGTTGTTTCATAAAATTAAAGACTGGGGCTTGAATAAGTAAGAAAAACCCACCTAGAAAACAAACAACGACCCAGACTACAGTTGTCTGTTGTGACTATCCGAGAACTGTGCTTTCTGGGTTTTGAAGAGCTAGCTACTCCATTAACGTCAAGAGTTGCAAAATTCTGCCTTATAAACATGGTTGGGAGGGGAGGCTATAAATATGCCTAAAAAGTGCTCCCAGGAACAGGAACCTCAAAGCCAGGCTTTGTTGAAACTGTGAGCCTGAACTGGCTTTGAGGGAATCTTTCATATCTGGGGAGCTATGAGATAAGAAATCATCGTAACGGGGACTATGGTGGCGGAAAAATCGTATCATTTGGTGGTCATCACCGTAGGGCCCAGGGCAAAAGCTCAAAGTCCTGTCTCTGGAGGAGGACGTTAGAAAGGCCCAAGGACCGCTTATGTTAGTTGCCCTGTAATTTTCAGGGTCAGCCCCACACGGTGGCTGAGGACACAGCTCTCGTCAGCCACAATGTGGGTCTGGAGGACTAACTCAAGGCAGGTCCTGAAGTTACCTGTACTGCCACTCCAGAGTGGAGACCAACGATTACTGGCTGGGGTGGAGACTGGGGGCAGAAACCACGCTGCTCCAGAGCAGCAGAGATGGCTACTCAGTGGGGTTTGTACGAAGTTGGTAACAGGGAACTTTCTACTGAAGTGGACGACAAGTGAGAATCCCTCTGACTTTGGTGATTATAGGCATCGACAGTCAGCAAGTTTTAACCTGGGAAAGGCATTCATGGGTTGGTTGGTGCCCCTGGGCAATGTTCAAGCCTGAACTCAACTCCTGACTAGTGCCCAGGTACCTGTTCTGCAGAAAAGTCTGGATTCCTCAAATCCAATCCAAAGTCACTGCTTGAAGTGAGCTTCCTGCGTCAGACACTAAGTCAGATGGTTTCCATCGACGCACATAATGGTCGGCGTGCTCTTTCCAGGTCCCGAGGAGGGTGTGGTCGTGCTGTGATGTGGGGCACGTGGAAGCGAAAGCCCAGAGTAGTGCGTAGTCAGTCTTCCTGGACCCGGCCCTGGGGCTGGGCCGCTGCTCAATGTGCCTGGGCCACCTCCGCCGCCGGGGCCTTCAGCTCTGCTGCAGCCTTGTCTGGGGCAGCTTTCTTGGAGTAATCTCGCTCTCCAAAAATGGTGCTTCCTATTCGGACATTCGTAGATCCCACTTCAATCTGTGGGAAAGGAGTACCGAGGGCTGAGTTTAAAGTAATGAAACGCAGCAGACGCTGAAGCTGAGCCTCACCTGAGGGGCTTCTCGGAAGGACAACGATGACGCAGCTGCAGAGGACTATGGGGCAGTGGTCCACCAGGAGAGGGTGTTTAAGAAGTAAGTAAGGGGACTTCCCTGGTGGTCCAGCGGTTAGGACTCCGTGCTTCCACGGCAGGGGCCGGGTTCGATTCCTGCTCAGGGGACTGAGATGTTGCCAGCTAGGTGGCGCGGCTTAGATCCTCCTGAGCGCAGGATCTAATTCCATTTTACTTATAAACACAAAGTATTTTTGCATTGCTTTAGTATATTCTATTTTCCACACGAGCTCCTACTGTATACCTGGAGGAAAGTTTATAGTGTGATTTTTGGAACACGTTATCAAGTTATCCACTGCCCCAGAAGATCACGTATGTGAGTTGTTAATACAGCACACCTATCAGAACGTACTTAGAGCTGCTGCCATCATGGTGAATCTACACGTACGATGAGCCATCAGACTACTTCGTCATGACTTACTGTCATGTAACCACGCCCAAGCATGAACACAGTGAAATGCCTTTTTAAGAAGCTGTAGTTTAATTTCTTCTTATTTTCCTTTAGCTTCCACTTAGGGAATTAATTTAAAAAATTATGTGTGGGGCTATAATTTCTATACACTTCATTTCAAACAAGAAGCGGCTGGGGATGCTAGTATAGGTGAGAGCCAGCACTCCTGGGCACCTAACGCTACAACGAGGCTTTTCTGTAGCAAAAACACATTCTTGCTGGGGGCCTTTGGACCCGAACTTGAGGCACGGAGGGCGCCGGGGAGGACACTCACCGCATGCTGGAAGTCCATGGACATGCCCATGCTCAGCTCCACCTGGTCGGCAGGAATGCTCAGCACTCCTCCCGGAGGGACAGTAACACCTGACAGAGAGACGAGTGTGACATCCATTTATCCCTGCCTTCTCCAAGGATGCCTGAAAGCCGCTGAATCTCAACATCTCTGACAGAGATTCTTTATTCCTCATGGTTTCAAGGCCTGTTAAAATTGCTGGAAGTGGACTTCCCTGGTGGCGCAGAGGTTAAGCAACCGCCTGCCAATGCAGGGGACACGGGTTCGATCCCTGCTCTGGGATCCCATGTGCCGTGGAGCAACTAAGCCTGTGCGCCACAACTATGGAGCCTGCTCTCTAGAGCCCGTGAGCCACAACTACTGAGCCCTTGTGCCACAACTACTGAGCCTGTGCTCTAGAGCCCACGAGCCACAACTGCTGAGCCCACGTGCCACAACTACTGAAGCCCGTGCGCCTAGAGCCCGTGCTCCGCAACAAGAGAAGCCACGGCAATGAGAAGCCCGCGCACTGCAACGAAGAGTAGCCCCCGCTCGCCACAACTAGGGAAAGCCCGCACGCAGCAATGAAGGCCCAATGCAGCCAAAAATAAATAAATAAAATAAAATATTTTAAAAAGATAGAAAAAAAATGTTTGAAAAAAATTGCCAGAAGTTACTGAAAGGTTTTTTTTTAGCAAATTCTCCTCCTTTTCAAGAAAGCTGTCAGTCGTTGGGGAGGAAGTCAGAGCTCATTTTCTCTAAAGACCATGTCAGGCAGGTTCACACTGAGCCGAGAAGGGTCTTTGGAGGTTTGGGGACCTGTTCTGTGTCCCGTATGAGGAGAGTTCCAGAAGACGGTAATAATATAACATGACAGGCAACGTCTGGGATGTCTGTGGAGTCGACGGCAGCAGCCAGCCCTGCTCCAGCACCTCACCAGATGCTTGCTTGGCAGGTGAGCAGCGCCCCACCCCGGGCCCCGAGTACCTGGAAGTCTGGGTTTGGTCCTCGACTAAGATCGTGCCCTAAGCTCCCGATGGTCATCAGCCCCACGAACTCCAGGCTGGGGCACTTGGCGCTTATGTGTTCCACCACGGCCACCATCTCTGCAGGGGGCAGGCCGTGTTTGCCTTCACAAAAAGAAACAGAAGACACATAGAACATACCAAGATGTTCCAGGAAGCCAGAGGAGAGCCCCCTTCTCATCCCTTCCTTATGGTGGAGGAGGTGGCTCTCAGACAAGAGGACTTCTTGGAAGAACTTGTCCTCAAGACCAAAGGAGTGACTGTACATTGAGGTCTCCGTGTGTGTTACTCCCCTTCTGACCTGGTTCTGAGTTTCTCAAGGGAAGAGCTCTAAACTGGATTCTCTTTATTCTATCTCAGCATCTGAGAACAGCTAGAGTAGAAGGAAAAGAAAGAACACTGCTTTTCTTGAGACACCAAGAAGATTCACATCGCCAAAATGCCAGATTAACCCGAGAATTATTTTTCCAAATCTGGTATTTCTACCGTTTTATTAATTTATTAGAATTGTAAAAAAATAAAAAATGAAGTATATATTACATAGTTTTGACTATAACTTGCAAAATGTAACTGAACTTGCTAATTAACAACCAGAGGAGGAATCCGCAGCAAATGATTATGTTATACAGTTACGAGGATGGATACTGTCCTTCTCTAACTTAACAGATGGAGACGCTAACAATCCACCAATCTTTAATTAGGGCAAATGACAGCCACTGATCAAGAAATGATGTAACAGACTTGATCTGGAGTCAATTTCAGATTTACCTATATTGATAATGTATTGTAGAATCTAGGTACATGTACATATAACGATAATTGTTAAAATTTACTGAACGCTTCTGTGCCAGGCACATGTGCCAAGTCCTTAGAGCTTGTCATTAAACGCAGTGACTGGATGAAGTAAGTACTCTTACTTTCTCCATTCTGAAGAGGGGGAGACTGAGGCACCGGGAAACCAAGTACCTTTCCCGAGGTCACACAACCAGGAAATGTGGAACTGGGATGTGGATCCAGGTAGCCTGACTCTAGGCCCCATGCTTGTTCCTTCAGCCTAAGCTCTGTAGGCAAATGACTGGTCTGTAAACACTTATTCTTAACAAAGAGCTAACAGGTAAGACGCTCAGGGCTCTATAGCAACAGCTTTACCTCCATTTCCACGTTCAAGCCTCACAACACCCTTGGGAGTACTGCCCTGCTTGCACTGCCAGATAAGGCAGTGAAGTGCAGAGAGGTTAGGTACATTACTCGAGGTTACAACGCTGCAAGTGGTGGAGCTCAGACTCCAGGTCTGTCTGATTTCAGAGCCCAGGTTCTGTTTACTATTTTACATTGCTAACCCAAGCCCCATAAACATGTTCACTGATTGGTACTCACAGTGATATTTCTTCCATTTTCTCCGAATGTAACATTAAATAGTTTTGTTAGGTCCTGAGAAGTATTATACATGTAAAACTGCAATCTCTTTCAGGAGGGATGGTGACCTCTGAGAATTTTCAGGATCAAAGTCACAATGCCCTTCTCGATTCCCCTTGCCCACCTCCTCAAAAATTAGGAAATAACAAACCATGATGTATTAAAGAATTACACGTGGACAGGTTTGGATGTCACTGTGCCGAGACCCTACATACAACAGTTTCCTTAAAGGCCTGTGACTTCTTTCTGTAACCTTAGGTATCAGATGCTTAGGCCTGCCATTCTTCCTGAGGTACCACCATCCTAAGGGGAGAAAAGTCTGCAGTCCAGGTCTGGTCACTTACTCTCCTCTCCACTGGTGTTAATCTGGACCATAACCTTTAACCTTTCGGGAGAACCTTTTTTCTGCCACGCACTGTTCACTTTGTCTGCCAGCTTCACAGAATCCACTGTTTCCAGCATGAAGAGATTGGGGACAGCTGTAACGAGAAAGAGGCCAGGTCATTCTTCACTCACCTGACCGCAGCAAGCAACACACCACAAAGCTTTTCTTGGTAGACAGGAAAATAATTTCCCAGGAAAACGACAGTTAAGTCTCAGTTCTGCTAAGACTTACGCGACAGTTTACTAGATATTAAGTTCGAATGTCAGCCCATTGCTGTCTAATCGGAAAATACGAATAAGGAAAGGGAGGTGATGACGTGCTACCATCAGGCGGCACACGTATCCATCCATAAGCTCCAAGAAGCTAATAGTTTATAAATTAGGAGTTTGGGAGTAACATATACACACTACTATATACAAAACAGATAACCAACAAGGACCTACTGTATAGCACAGGGAACTATACTCAACATTTTGCAATAACCTATATGGGAAAAGAATCTGAAAAAGAATCTATCTATCTATCTATCTTAATCACTTTGCTTTACATCTGAAACTAACACAACATTGAAACATTGAAAATCAACTATACTTAGGGACTTCCCTGGTGGTCCAGTGGTTAAGAATCCACCTTCCAATGCAGGGGACGTGAGTTCGATCCCTGGTTAGGGAACTGAGATACCACATGCCGTGGGGCAACTAAGCCCACACGCCGCAACTACTGAGCCCGTGCGCCACAACCAGAGAGCTCGTGTGCTGCAACTACAGAGCCCACGTGCTCTGGAGCCTGCACGTCACAACTACAGAGCTCACGTGCCACAACTAGAGAGCCTGCATGCCACAACTAGAGAGAAGCCCACACACTGCAACTAAGACCTGACGCAGCCAAAAATAAATAATATTAAAAAAAGAAAATAAACTATACTTCAATAAAAAAATAAGAATTAAAAAAACAATAAACAGTGAAAAAAAAAGAAGCTGATAATTGTAGAGATTCTGAATGGCAGGCTTGATCTGATTAAATCTCAGTTCAAACTGAGAGAAACAGGCCAAGATGACAATAAGGAAAGGTTAAAGAGTGAAAGCTAAAGTGCTCCCTGGGCCTGATATCTCCATGTCTTTAAACTTCCTGGGATGGGGATGCTCTTATTCAACAAGGACATCAGAATGACCACTGACAGCTAAGGGAGATACTTAACTGTCATCAAAACCAACTTCTTTCCCAAAGATGCATTTAGTCTTGCCTCAGATAAAAAACAACAAGACAGAAGCAACATCAGCAGCTTACGTTTATTAAACACTGAAATCCTCCAGGTAATATGCTAATCACCTTATCTGCATTCTTTTTTTAAAAATTGAAGTATAGTTGATTTACAATATTGTGTTAGTTTCAGGTATAGAGCAAAGTGATTCAGTTACATATATTCTGATTTTTTTCCCATAAAAGTTATTATAAGATACTGAATATAGTTCCCTGTGCTACGCAGTAGGACCTTGTTGTTTATCTATTTTATACATAGTGGTGTGTATCTGTTAATCCCACACTCCTGATTTATCCCTCCCCCCACCCCTTTCCCCTTTGGTAACCGTAAGTTTGTTTCCTGTCTGTGAGTCTGATGCTGTTTTGTAAATAAGTTCATTTTGTACCTTTTTTTTTTTTAGATTCCACATATAAGTGATAGCATATATCTGTCTTTCTCAGCTTTACTTCACTTAGTATGACAATCTCTAGGTCCATCTATGTTGCTGCAAATGGCAGAATTTCATTCATTTTTATGGTTGAGTAATATTCCATTGTGCATATGTACCGCATCTTCTTTATCCATTCATCTGTTGATGGACACTCAGGATGCTTCCATGTTTTGGCTATTGTAAACAGTGCTGCTATGAATACTGGGGTGCTTGTATCTTTTCGAATTAGAGTTTTCATCTTTTCTGGATATATGCGCAGGAGTGGGATTGCTGGATCATATGTCAGTTCTATTTTTAGTTTAAGGCACCTCCATCCTGTTCTCCCTATTAGCTATATCCGTATTAGCTATATCAATTTACATTCCCAGAAAAGGAGGTTTCCCTTTTCTCCACACCCTCTCCAGCATTTATTATTTGTATAGTTTTTGACGATGGCCATTCTGAATACGTTTAAGACCATGATAGTTGTGATGGTTTCATAAGTGCAAACATATGTCAAAACTTATCAAATTAAATACATGCAATTTATTGTATGTCAATTATACTTCAATGAGGCTGTTTTAAAAAATAAATACAGGTTACTTTAGTTTTGACACCTTGAGAGAAATAAGTATTCAGTTATTCAGGAAGATCTCCACCTGTCATTTTCATGCAGTTAAGTCTTTCTATAGTTAATTCTTAATTTTACTTTATTTACTGTAAGTTACTGTATATTGTATTTTATTATTATATACTTTACTTGTAGTATTGTACATTGTTGCATTTTATTTACTGTAGCCTTTCATTTAAAGCGAAAAGGACAATAGTGTCTCCTTTGCCAGCTGAAAAATTTTATGGGCTTTAATTCCTTATAATTTATTTCAAAGACCACAAAAAAATACCTAATGTGAGGTAGGGTAGGTTTCCAAGTATATATTACCCAGTCAATTGTGAGTTCATTCTTTTCTTACATGATGTTTTCCCTTATATTAAGAACGAAGATTTCCTAATGCCATCTGCGGCAACATGGATGCAACTAGAGATGATCACACTGAGTGAAGTAAGTCAGAAAGACAAATACCATATGATATCACTTATGTGTGGAATCTAAAATATGGCACAAATGAACCTATCTACAAAACAGAAACAGACGCACAGACACAGAGAACAGACTTGTGGTTGCCAAGGGGGGCGGGGGAGGGAGAGGGACAGACTGGGAGTTTGGGGTTAGTAGATGCAAACTATTGTATGTAGAATGGATAAGCAACAAGGTCCTACTGTACAGCACAGGGAACTATGTTCAACATCCTGTAATAAACCGTAATGGAAAAGAATATAAAAAGAGAATGCGTACGTGTGTATAACTGAGTCACTTTGCTGTACAGCAGAGATGGGCACGACATTGTAAATCAGCTATACTTCAACTGAAAAAAAAAAATTGAAAAAAGAACTAAGATTTCTTTCCCAAAAGAAACTCCAAAGCACAAATGGTGAATCAGGAATACTCTAAAATCTTCTCTCTTCCACAAGAAGGTACTGTGAGTGATACAATGATGAAAACATTGTGTCTTCATATTTAGAGTTTTATCTTACCCATCAACTTATTGACATTTTGTTTCTGTAGATGGCCAATGAAGTGCCATTTGATCTCAGGACACGAAGACAGAATCTGAAGAGAAAGAGGTGACCGTGTGTGACTTAGACTGTGCGGAGGCCTTGCCCGCCCACATACCTTGCACGCTGCCTTCTGACCTTTCCCCTCTATGCAATAAACCACTACTGTCATCTTCCGTCAGGCTCCTAAGGATACTTAGAGAAAACCTGAAGGCTTCTGTTCTATTTCTCTTCCTTGTTCCCATCAACTCTCTCCTTCTTTCAGATATTGCCCATTAAGAATGAACTCATTAAAGCTTTCAAATCTCAAAAGGATCCAAGATTACAGCAAGCTCCTAAAAATCACCATTTTCAAAAAGCCACAAAGGAGAAAACGATGATCTTAAGAAAGAAAGAAAATCTAGATGAGAAATGTTTAGGGCTCGAGGTGAACGCAGACATTTCTACCGCCAGCCCGACCTCCAGCTCTAAAACTCAACCACCGACGTGGGTCTAATTTTCAACTGAACAGCCAAGACTGAGATACAAACTAAAGAATTCAGATTCCACTTACTTTAGGATTTGATGCTTTTTCAAGCAGTTCCTGAACCTAGAGGGTAAAAACAGAACAAGTCAGAAGCCTGGCATACGTGACTCTTCCGAGGGCAGTGTGGAAAAGGGTTCTTACATAGTTCTCCCCGAAAGTGCGCTGCCCGTGACTGTAGGCCTCGATCACCAGGTCTGCAGGTTTGGTTTTGCTGACCGCTACTAGCCGGGGCTGGATGGCTGGGAGTTCCTGCCAAGAGGAAAAGACCCAGAGGAATCAAAGGTTGGGAATATTATCCCAATAAGCCCTGTAGGACATCCTGTAGAAGAGACTGGCAGAGATCTTTAACTTGGCATTCTGGAAGATCCATTTTTCCAATACTGCAGGGAGATCAGTGTCAAATGACGTTGCTCAAATGTCTTTTGTATGCGTGGCATCTAACTCTAATACGCTAGCTACCTGAACATCTAGCAGAAGACCCTTCTCTCTCAGGAGAGCTGGGCAGGTAAGGAAGAGCAGGATTTCCGTAGAGCCTGGTCTTTGACCGACAGTATCAGCATCACCTGGGTCCTGCTCCAGACCCACTGGATCTGAATCTCAGTGTGGAGTCTGCGAATCTCCTTTAAATCAAGCTCTCCGGATGAGCCTCTTGCATGCCAAGGTTGGAGGTTTAAGAATCACTTTGTCAAGAGAAGGCATTGCTCTCTGACTAGAAGGGAGGCCACTTCTGGCTTCTGAAACCCCGAGGTCAACAGTCTTGGAAACTCATCTGGGTCCTGGTGTAGTTATCAGTATTGCCCACAGGCACTCTCAAAAGCAGCCTGCTTAGGGCAACTCTGTAACTTACTGTACAATCGAATCGAGAACCAGCGGCAGAACTAAGGCAAGGACACAGAAGGCTCTGGCCTCAGGATTAGACCTATCTGACCCCCCGTCATGGCCATTACATAAAGAGCGGCTTCCCTGGACTCTGCTATAACCAAATCCACACAGGGAAGAGATTCACCTATCCCCATATGGCTCAGTTTTCATGTACCCCATCACCCTCTGGAATTTTTACAGAATCACAGAGTTCTCAAAGGGCCTGAAAAGTTACAATGATTAGTAAAGAGTTTCCCCTTCCGAGGGCTGCACTGCCAACCTTTTAAGACCATGTCATAACTCCTAGGATTGTGCGGATGAATTGACAGTTTCTAGAGAAAAAAGTGGAACAGGCAGCCCATCTGCCTGAAAGTTATGCTGGGAGCACCCCCTAGCGTGATTATTTATTAGGGGAATCTCTAGCTTTTTCTTGGAGAATCACAAAAAACTAATGCTGGAAGGGAGCTTAGAGCTTTCCATTGCCTGTACGTATGAGGAAACTGACAGCCCGAGCAGTTAAGTGACTTGTTCAACGTAACGTCTAAGTAACAGCCAAGTAAAGGCTACACTAATACAGGTCTTCTGTCTCCAGACCAGCATTCTCAGCTCTAACACCATAAATGCTTGATCAGAGAAAACTTTGACCTCTCTATTCAAGCCTGTCTTACTCCACACAATTCAGCTTGAACTTGCACTGAGGGGGGAAGATACTGACCTTTGGTTTAGTGAACTTTCAACAGGAGAGGAAATATATATAGGGGAAAAAAAAAAATCTCCCCGTAAACTGCTTCGGATTGGAGGTCAATTCCCTCCTGCCCCAAACGCGCAAGTGCAGCTCTGGTGCCTCCCTCCCAAGTCGGGCCAATCCACCCTGTCCTGCGCCAGCGAGGGGGGTGGGTGGACTGACATTTACTGAGCATCTACTAGCTGAGACGCTGCCACACACGTGATCTCCGGCAGACCTGGCCGCCTTTGGCTGCTCTGGTAGTGGACGTCTTCTCCTGCAGCCTCCGGGCACAGGCCTGGTCCCTCTCCCACCCGCCAAGGCTGCTGACCCCTAACACGAAGCGGGATGGAGAATGATCGCGCTGCCTGGAGACTGGTCATTTTCCCGGGATACCGACACCTTCCGCTCCGACCAAGCCAACCTCCAGAAAACCTGACGTAAGCTGAGGAACCCCTTCGCTAGCCTTTTGGGGGCTCTGCAACCCGCGCCAATGCCAAGGCGGCGGGCAGGTCCCGCCCCTCCGGGAGACCCCTCTGCGTCACTGTGACGACCCATTTACACGCGGGTGTTCCCCCCCCCCCCCCCGCCTCAAAGCGGCCGCCCACCGTCACCACGCGGTCCCCTTCCTCACCCGCGGCCGCCGCGTCACCGCCTGCTGCACGCGCTCGTTCACCGCCCTCAGGGCGAAGCCGACCCCCAGCTCCGCGGACATGCTGCCAGCTCTCCACATCCCCCAGGGCCTAACGTCCAGCCCAGACCCCCGCTCCCCAGGCTGAGACCCCTTCCGGTCCCGCCCAGCTCACGTCTCCGTGTGCCCAATCACCGCTCACCACCGAGTCGTCTCAGCCAATCGTCAGCACGGGGCGGGACGGGGACGGAGCGGCCGGTGGCCCCGGCCCCGGCCCCTCGACGGCGCCATCTTGGGAAGGTCGCCGCGGAAGCCCGGCGTGGCTCCTGGGTGCGGAGGCGCTGCTAGCGTAGTTCCCGGGCCGTGGGGCGGGCCTTCTGCGTCCGGTGTCTCTGCCGCCCCCGCGGAACCGAAAGGACGCAGAAAACTTGGCCTATGCTCGAGGTCCTCTTCCCGGGGTCCTTTGCTCGCGGATCAGCAGGAGAAGCTGCTGGGGCGGGAGACATGCCTTTTATCTCAGATGATTCTCGGGAGGAACCGTTAAGAGATATAAAAGAAAACTGCAAAGAACATGGCAGGATTCCAATGTACGGTTATTTTCCTCTGGTCATCCTTTAGCCCAGTACTGCCCAGTGTAAGACACATATGTAATTTAAAGTTTTCTAATAGGCACATTAAAAAAATACATTTTATATAGCCCAATATATCCAGAGTAAGGTTTCAATATGTAACCAATAGAAAAACTTAATGAGATCTTTGAATTCTTATTGTATTGATACTTAATTTACAAAACCCGGTGTGTAGTTTGGACGACAAGCCTCAACTCGGACTGTCCACGCCGCAGTCCCCCCGGTGGCAGGTGCTGCCTTCTGGGAGGAGAGCACAGGCAGCTTTCGACAGTCCAGCCTGGGCTCTGCACACATTCAGCCCAATTCTTGCGTCTCCTATGTGTGTAGCTCTGGGCCATATGAAGATCACAAACAGGATGAGGGGCGCAGTAGGGAAGCCTAGTGGCGCAGTGGTTGGGAATTTGCCTGCCAATGCTAGGGGACACGGGTTCGAGCCCTGGTCTGGGAATATCCCACATGCCGCGGAGCAATTAGGCCCTTGTGCCACAACTACTGAGCCTGCGCGTCTGGAGCCTGTGCTCGGCAATTCGAGAGGCCGCAATAGTGAGAGCCCCGCGCATCGCGATGAAGACTGGCCCCCGCTTGCCGCAACTAGAGAAAGCCCTCGCACAGAAACGAAGACCCAACACAGCCAAACATAAATAAACTTAATTTAAAAAAAGATTAGCGCAGTAAAATACTAAGTTTAATAGTCGGATGGTGAAATGGTAGGTGCTGAGGCAAGTAGAGATGGATTTTGTTGTGGAAAACATTCTTGGCTGTACTGCTGTACTGTTGAAAGACTCAAGCATTAATTCAGCTTCATGAATGGGATGCTATTACGTTGGAGAAAGGGCTAAAGTTTGCTCTCCATGTTGTCTTGAGGTGACTGGGCTTACTTTGAGCCTTCTGGAAAGAAAGGGCAACATTCGTACTTTCTTCTCTCACCGTCTTCCCAGACCCTGGGAACTGAGTTAGAATTTCACATGTCTGCTCTGGGAAAATCACTTTGAGCAGAACCTAGGGTCTTTGTCATCAAGGACTTCTTTTGGGGAAGTTTCCATCTACCAGGAACACAAAACTGGGTTATCTGTAAACTAGGGTTGCAGTAATTGTGTTCAAGTAAAATGTCTCTGGACTTGATAATTTCTACTCCTGCCAAAGTGATAAAGATTAAAAAATGACTAGACTAGCCCTTCATGGTGTGAATATACTAATAGATGCTTGTGGTAGAGGTGCAAGGTTGGAAGGCGCTAGCCGGCAGTCAGTGGTGGAAGGAACAAAGGGATTACGGTGATGGGGATCATGGTGAAGGGCTGTATAGCGGAAGGATTGCGTGAGCATCACATACTTAAACGGATATGCTATATAGAAAACATTTTAAAGACCATAAATACTTAACAGAACTAAGGGATGTATAATCCAGGTGATAGCTCACTATGACAATAAGTAGAAGTAACTTCGTTAATAGGTCAGGTCATTTCTTTGAAGTACAAGGTCAACCTCCCCATCCCAATGGTGTATGTGAGTATGGCTCCCCAAAAAGTATCAGAAGAGTGATTTAAGCTTTCGAGTTAATAAGGATAGTGGTGGCAAGATTGGGTGGTGGTGGGCATAGGACTGACACAAGTTGAATCTTGGTTTCATCACTAAACTGTGATCTTGGACAAGTAACTGAACTTCTCAGTTTTTCATTTATAAAATGGAGTCCGTCAATATCTCCTTCGGACTTCAATCAAGGTAGCACGTGACACACACTCAGCAGAGTGCTCCCCAAAGCAAGTGTTCAGTGGACACTAGTCCCTCCATTAGTCAACATTTATTGAGACGTTTTCTCTGTAAAGGAACCAGGGGAGACCAAGATGAGTAGGACAGGATTTATTGGGGATTCACTTCTAAGATACTTTTCATCTCTAACATTCTATGACCTTATAAAAACGGAAATAAAGGCAAAAAGATCATGGGGACCCCAGTCTCATTATCATTTCCCATTTTCCAATTTTTTTTTTAAACGTCTTAGCTGTACTTTTGAATGAATTTTATTCCACTTTTTCCTCCTTATTTTCTTTTTTAGTTTCTTCCTCTTCCTGGGACATCAACCATCTAATTTAACCTTTTATCCTTCCATACTACTTAATTCTTGAAAAATGCAAGTCTGAAATCACCTCATCCCTAGTAATTGTCTTTGAATTGCTCCAACAGTTTGCAAGGACAAAGAAGAAAAGAGATTAGAAAGCCAAATACCCAGAGGAACCGGTTTCATAAACAATTTTATAAAAATCTGGTATACTTACTCACCATAAATGCCATCAAACTTTAAAAATAGGGCTTCCTTGGTGGCGCAGTGGTTGGGAGTCCGCCTGCCGATGCAGGGGACACGGGTTCGTGCCCCGGTCCGGGAAGATCCCACATGCCGCGGAGCGGCTGGGCCCGTGAGCCATGGCCGCTGAGCCTGCGCGTCCGGAGCCTGTCCTCCGCAACGGGAGAGGCC